>NC_133408.1:71472500-72097500 GCF_049350105.2 Macaca mulatta
GGTAGATGATCCCTAAATCTGCATCTCCAGTCCACTTCACTTCTGCCCATGTGGATGGATGTATTCAACTGTCTTCTGGACATCTATAATTAGATGCCTCACAGTGCATCAAAATCAAAGACCCATACTGAAACCAATTTCTCTTCTCAATTTCTTATCCAAATTGAGACTGCCATTATGTAGGTGCTAAGGCCAAGATTCTTGGTACCAACTTTCACTCTTTCCTTCCAGTCATGACCAAGACCTGCTGATTCAATCCCAGATCTACATACAGTCCTTTCCATCCACACCACCTTGCTTTATCATCACCCCCAACAACTCTTACCAGGAGCATGGTTAACAGTTCCACTGTCCTCTCTACCTCTAGGTATGTACCATGTGCCCAATCCTCTTCACTCTCAAGCTACGTGGTGTTTCTTCAACCCAAATCTACATGTAGAAGCCCCTTTGTGGAGGGGCTACTGCCCATGAGGATGAAGTCTGAAGTCTGAAGTCTTCAGCCTTTCATATCTGACCTCACCATTCCCTAAGTGCTTGCAGGTTCTCAAGTGGTCCAGGCCTTAAAGTATCCTACATCTTCTGCTCTCCTACTTTGTACACAGGATTTATTGTAGGTGTCACCCCTGCAGGAGTGCCTTCCCTCACCCCCTATTTCTAACCCCGTTCTAGATTAGGGACCTCTTCTACCTGCTTCCATCAAACTTGGTTTCTCTTTTATTGCACCCCGTGCACTGCAACTTTTTTCCCCTTTGTGTGTGTCTGTGAGCTCTCTGAAGGCAATGACAGAGTCTCAAACATCTCTAAATCTTCAATGTCAAGAACAGCACTGACACAGAAGAGGCATTCAATTGTGTGTAGATTGATAGGTGGAAACTTGTGGTAGTTATAGCATGTATTTTGGAAAACCTAATAAGGGCTCCAGGCATTTTTGACAGGATCGAGTGATGAACTGTGTCTAACAAGATAAAATTTAATCGGAACAAATGTAAGGTTCTGACTTTGGGTCCAAAAGGCACAAGTGTGGGAAGAGGGAGCCGTGTGTGATTGCAGTTTGTATCAAAAGCCTGGGGAGTTAGACTTGTCAGTAAGCTCAGCACGGGTCAAAAGTGTGATCCAACTGCCAAAACAATTAACACAATCTTAGCTTGCACTGAATGTGTAGTTTCCAGAATGAGAGAAGTGATACATGCAGTGCAGTCAGTGATACATGCGATGCAGTCAGGCCATACGATAGTTCTGGGTTCGTTCTGAGCTTCACACCTTAGGAGTCATACAGTAATAGGTTTTGAGGAAGAATACCAGGTGGTGAGAAGACATCAGATCAAATCTAATGAGAAACAGGTGGAGTACCAGAGCCGCTTAGCCTTCAGAAAGTGTTTGTGTCCGTGCTAGCTATCTTCAAACATCCAAAGATGTAGAGCCTATTTTAGGGAATTATTTTCTAATTAAGAAAGCTGTCCAAGAAATGGACAAGTAGAAAGTCTGTTGCCAATGGTCATATTTCAAAGTATGACTGAATTGTCTTTTGAAAAACATATGTGATGACATCATACACACACACATGCACATAATCACAATTTCCACATGCTACACACCCTTCCCCATCCCTACCTGCTCAACCCCTTCGCAAACATCTGCTTAAAACCCTTCTAATGCTGTACTGGACTTATTTATTTATTTATTCATTCATTCATTCATTTATTCATTTATTTTTTGAGA
Organism: Macaca mulatta; assembly: GCF_049350105.2. NCBI lineage: Eukaryota > Metazoa > Chordata > Mammalia > Primates > Cercopithecidae > Macaca > Macaca mulatta. The sequence goes on from NC_133408.1 coordinate 71,474,220, forward strand.
CAGAGTGTCACTCTGTCACCCAGGCCAGAGTACAGTGATGCAATCTCAGCTCACTGCAACCTCCGCCTCCCCAGTTCAAGCGATTCTCCTACTTCAGCCTCCTGAGTAGCTGGGACTACAGGTGTGTACCACCACGCCCAGCTAATTTTTGTATTTTTAGAAGAGACAGGGTTTCACCATGTTGGCCAGGCTGGTCTTGAACTCCTGATTTCAAGTCATCTGCCTGCCTCGGCCTCCCAAGGTGCTGGGATTACAGGCATGAGCCATTGTGCCCGGCCCCAAGACTTTTTTTTTTTTTTTTTTTTTTTTTTAGAGATGGCGGTCTCATGCCGGGCGCAGTGGCTCACACCTGTAATCCCAGCACTTTGAGAGGCTGAGGCAGGTGGATCAAAAGGTCAGGAGTTCGAGACCAGCCTGGCCAGCATGGAGAAACCTTGTCTGTACTAAAAATACAAAAATTAGCCTGGCTTAGTGGTGTACACCTGTAATCCCAGCTACTTGGGAGGCTGAGGCAGGGGAATTGCTTGAACCCAGGAGACAGAGGTTGCAGTGAGCCAAGATTGTGCCATTACACTCCAGCCTGGGCAACAAGAGTGAAATTCCATCTCCAAAAAATAAATAAATAAATAAATAAATAAATAAATAAATAAATAAATAAATAAAATAAAGAGAGAGATGGGGTCTCATTCTGTTGACCAGCATGGAGTGCAGTGAAGCTATTAATATCATAGCTCACTGCAGCTTCCAACTGCTGGGTTCAAGTGATCCTCCCATCTCAGCACCAAGTAGCTGGGACTACAGGTGTGCGCCACCAAGCTGGGCTCATTTTAAAATATTTTGTAGAAATGGGGTCTTGCCATGTTGCCCAGGCTAGTCTCAAACTCCTGACCTCAAGGGATCTTTCTGCCTCAGCCTCCCAAAGTGCCGGGATTACAGGAGTGAGCCACCATGCCCAGCCCATATTGGACTTTGTAATGTGCTTCCTCATATTTACCTCACTGACTGACAAGCTGCTTGCTAAATGGACAGTGCTGGTTGTGCTCGTCTTCTCTGCTGTAAGGACCCTCTCAGGTGTGATCTCCATTGCACCTGCCAGAACAGTTCTCAAGCCAGCCCACCCTGACCTTGACCATGGAGTCTCTGTCTCCTCCCACCCTTTCCAGACTCAGAGATAGCACTGTGCCTCACTCCAGCTATGACTTACAAGGGTCCCCCGGAGGGGTCTTTGGTGACATAGCCCAGGAGTGCTAGAGAGTTGTATTAGTCCATTTTCATGCTGCTGATAAAGACGTACCTGAGACTGAGTGATTTATAAAGAAAAAGATGTTTAATGGACTCACAGTTCCATGTGGCTGGAGAGGCCTCACAATCATGGCAGAAGGCAAAAGGCACACCTTACATGGTGGCAAGCAAGAGAGAAAAATCAGAGCCAAGCGAAAGGGGAAACCCCTTATAAAACCATCAGATCTCATGAGACTTATTCATTACCATGAGAACAGTATGGGGGGAACTGCCACCATGATTTAATTATATCCCACTGTGTCCCTCCCACAATATGTGGAAATTCTGAGAGCTACAATTTGAGATGAGATTTGTGGGGGGACATAGCCAAACCATATCAAGAGTTATCACCCTGTGGGGTCTACTCTGACCAGAGAGAGAGAGGAGGTGCAAAAAATCCAGCAAATGAATTGACTCCCCCAGGCCTTGGTGGACCACTCTGTGCACCATAAATTATGGTCCATATGGCCCAACCATGCAGCCCATGAAGCTGTGGCCAGCTCCCTAATGCACCATTTTGGGAGGTTTTTAATTTCCTTTTATTTTTTATATTTTATTTTTTTTCGAGACAGGGTCCCACTCTGTAGCCCAGGCTGAAATGCAGTGGTGTGGTCATGACTCATGGCAGTCTTGACTTCCCAGGCTCAAGCAATCCCACCTCATCCTCCTGAGTAGCTGGGACTACAGGTATGTGCCACCATGCCTGGATAATTTTTAAATTTTTGTAGAGACAGAGTCTCTCTATGTTGCCCAGGCTGGTCTTGAACTCCTGGCCTCAAGCAATCCTCCTACCTCAGTCTCCTAAAGTGCTAGTTTTACAGGTTTGAGCCACTGCACCCAGCCTAAAGCTTTGTATTTGCTTTTTCTCCTTCCTTTTGGCTCTCTCTCTTGCTGCTCTGGAGTTGTATCCTCTCCCTTCTAATAAAACATTAGCCTATTTTAAACAACAACAACAACACCCTTCTAAGGCTCCCCAACATCCTTGGGACACAAAACCACAAGTCTTCATGCAGCTTCTAAGGCTCTGCCAATTCTAGCGTCTCTCCCTCTCTATCCTCTCTCCTTGCTTCATCTGCCCCTATAGAAACCTCTCACCAGACTCTTCTGCCTTGAGACTCTTGCCCAGGCCATGCCTCTGCCTAGAATCCTCTCTTCCCTCCCTTCTATGTGTGTGTTTTGTTTTGTTTTGTTGAGATGGAGTCTCACTCTGTGGCCCAGGCTGGAGTGCAGTGGAGCAATCTCAGCTCGCTGCAACCTCCACCTCCCAGGTTCAAGCAATTCTCCAGCCTCAGCCTCACGAGTAGCTGGGATTACAGTTGCCTGCCACCACACTGGGCTAATTTTTTTGACCAGCCCCTGGTTCCTCATTGTACTATTTAAATTCTGACCTTCCACTCTCCACCTCTCGAGATGGAACATTCTCTCAAGTGTGGTCATCCCTGCATGCTGACATTTGTTGAGGAGGTCCTGTCATTGTCTCTGCTCTCAGATATGGCATGGTATCAGTTAGGATTGTGTTCCACTGCGAGTAATTGTCCTGACTTACAGTGAGTTAAACCCATGGTTCTCAATGTCTGGTCCCCAGACTGGCAGCAACAGCATCACCTGAGTGTTTGTTAGAAGTGAACATTCTCGACCAGGCATGGTGGCTCACGCCTATAATTCCAGCACTTTGGGAGGCCAAGGTGGGAGGATCGTTTGAATCCAGGAGTTCAAGACCAGCCTGGGAAATGTGGTGAGACCCCATCTCTACTAAAAATACAAAAATGTTAGCCGGGCTTGGTGGCACATGCCTGTAGTCCGAGCTATTCAGGGGGACTGAAGTGGGGAGGATTTCTTAAGCCCAGGAGGTTGAGGCTGCAGTGAGTCTAGATTGCACCACTGCACTCCAGCCTGAGTGACAGCGCGAGATCCTGTCTCAAAAAAAAAAAAAAAAAAAAAAAGAAAGAAAAAAGAAAATTCTCAGGCTCCACCCTAGATGACAGAATCAGAACCAGCAATCTGTGCTCTAACAAGCCTTTCAGGTGGATCTGAGGCAAACTCAAGTTTGAGAAGCACTCAAAGGGAGTTTATTTTTTTCACAGAACATGAAGTTCAGAGGTCACTGAACTGCCACTTGGTAACATCATGGCCCCACCTAGCTGAAGTGAAAGCTGAGGAAAAATCATTAACACTTTCAGCTGGCCAGGTGCAGTGGCTCATGCCTGTAATTCCAGAGCTTTGGGAGGCCAAGATGGGAAGATCACTTGAGGCCAAGAGTTTGAGACCAAACAGGGCAATACAGTGAGATCCCATCTTTAAAATAAAAATAAATTAGCCAACCATGGTGGTGCATGCCTGTAGTCCCAGCTACTCAGGAAACTGAGATGGGAAGATGGCTTGAGCCCAGGATTTTGAGGTTACAGTGAGCTATGATTGCACCACTACACTCCGACCTGGGTGAAAGAGCGTATTAGTCCATTTTCATGCTGCTGATAAAGACATACCCGAGACTGGGTTATTTATAAGAAAAAGAGAAGCTTAATGGACTCACAAGAACAGTATGGGGAGCCACCCCCATGATTCAATTCACTCCCACTGGGTCCCTCCCACAACATGTGGGGATTATGGGTGCTACAATTCAAGATGAGATTTGGGTGGGGACACAGCCAAACCATATCACAGAGTGAAAACTTGGCTCTAAAAGATAAAAATAAAAATAAATTTTTTAAAAATGAAAAATCTTTTGACCTCTGTAGTGGAAGGTGGCAGAGGAAATGAAGATGGCGACGGCCATTAAGTCGCCCAACAATCTGTTTCCTCCAAGGCTGCTGCACTCCGCATGGCAGCATCCCCTTTGCATGGTGATGAGCTTTCTGGTCTACCAGCACCCCTTTCTCCACTACCTACCACCTGCCTTTGGAGCTCTGAGGATTGTGCTGCTCTCATCTTGATGGCTCAGGGCCACAGGGAGCTTGGTTTCTCTTCATCCAGCTCAGGCTCTTTCTGCAGTTATTTCTGCACCACACCGTGAACAACTCCTGCAAAGCAGCCACCTGCTCTGTGCTCAGGTGCTCAAGCGTGTTGGGGAGCTCTGTTGCCCACCTTCCTTTTGCAGTGAGGCATGAAGAGGATCTGGAAAGGCAGTATACAACACTGAATGCACCCTGCTTACCAAATTTGGTAACATCATGGCCCTACCTCTCTTTCCTCCCCCATCTCAGTGAGAGTTTCCTTTAAAAATCTCATCTTGGGTGGAGTGCAGGTGCTTATGCCTGTAATCTCAGCGCTTTGGGAGGCTGAGGTGGAAGGACCACTTGAGAGCAGGAGTTGGAGACCAGCCTGGGCAACATAGTGAGACCCTATTACTACAAAAAAATTTTTTTTTTAAATAGCGAGACATAGTGGCATACACATGCAGTCTCAGCTACTTGGGAGGCTGAGGCAGAAGGATCTCTTGAGCCCAGGAGTGTGAGGCTGCAGTGAGCTATGATTGTGCTGCTGTACTCCAGCCTGGGTGACAGAGCAAGATCCTGTCTCCAAATAAAAATAAATCAATAAATAAATAAAAAGAAAAAGAAAAGAAAGAAAATCTCATCTCGAACAATAAAATAACAAATGCTGATACAATATGTATTCTCCAAAATCTCTCTGATTTATACCAGGGATGCATCTTAAAAGCCAAACATTTGAAGTCTTTTTTCCTCTGTTCTTGAAGCAATGGAAGTCTCAAATATAGTGGTCCAAAGGAGGTGGAGGAGGAGGGAGTGGTCCTGAGTTGAAGAGAGAACAAGGAGGGGAAAGACACTGAATACTTGACAGTATCTTTTCAAATCTTGGATGACTTCATAAACACTAGCTGCTATTTGCAAAAACATCTTTGGAAGAGAATATTATTCAGATTGTTGGTTGGAAGGTGTCTCCCCTAATGCTATGTCTACGAAGTCCAAAGCAGCAATATGCCAAGAAATCTCTCTCCAACCCAGTTATTTTGAGAGGAAACTTCGTGGAGTGGATGGAATAGTGGGGTAAGAATCAAAATAATTGGGTCCTCTATCCAGATCTGCCGCTTCCTACCTGGGTAATCACAGTCAAGTCACATCGTCTCTTTGAATCTTGGATTATGGAGTGGGTAAATTGGGAGTGAAAACACCTACTCTGGCTACACGGCATGTATTTTTGTACCCATTTTATGGATAATGGTTGTAAGGATCAAATTAAAGACATATAAAAGTACTTTGGGCCAAGCTCAGTGGCTCAGACCTGTAATCCCAGCACTTTGAGAGACTGAAGTAGGAGGCTTGCTTGAGGTCAGAAGTTCAAGACTAGCCTGAACAATACAGCAAGACCTTGTCTCTACTAAATAAAATAAAGGTATATAAACTAAAGGCATATAAAAGTACTTTGGTCTAGGTGCAATGGTCCACATCTGTAATCCCAGCACTTTGAGAGACTGAAGTAGGAGGCTTGCTTGAGGCCAGGCATTCAAGACCAGCCTGAGCACATAGCAAGACTCTGTCTCTATAAAATAAATAAATAAATTAAATAAGTGAAATTTTTAAAATTAGGAAACAAAGTACTTTGAAATAAAACAGTGATTATACAAATGAAAAGTCATGTAAGTACCATTATCTTCTTTCTTATAATCTAAAGGAGGAGGTCCTTATTTTATTTAATAGAATTGGGTGGTTGTTGTTTTAGTCAATTAAATTTCAGTCATATTTCTAGACTTACTCTACTCTTTTTCTCTTCAGACATTTCAAAGAGGTTTGAGAAACAAAAGTAAGAGGTTAGGGAAATAAAAAACAACAGAAAAGTATATTTCACATGTAACTCAGCAGGTTATTTTAGGTCAAGTACATCCTTACTGAGTCTGCCTGCTTGGTCTATCAGTTACTGACAGAGGGATATTGAAGTCTCCAACTGTAATAGTGGATTTGTCTACTTCTCCTTGCAGTTCTCTCAGTTTTTGCCTTACATATTTCCATTGGTGATTATGTATATACACATTTAGGATAGTTAGGTCTTCTTAACTTCAAGAGAACTGCCCTCCTTATCATAATGTAATACCTTTCTTCATCCTTAATCGAGTTACTTGTTCTGAAGTTGACTTTGTCTGAAATTAACAGAGCTATTCTAGCTTTTCTTTGACTAGTATTACCATGGTATATTTTTGTGTCTTCGCTTTTTCTTTCCTTTTTTTATCCTTTATTTTTAGTTGGCATGCAATAATTGTCGATAGTTACGGGATATAGAGGGACATGTCAATACATGTCTATAGTGTGTAATGATCAAATCGTGGTAATTCGTATATTCATCACCTCAAACATTTACTTTTAACCTACTTAACTCTTTAAAGTAGGTCTCCTGTAAACAACATATAATTGGGTGAGTTTTTAAAAAATCTACTATGACAAACTCTGTCTTTTAAATTTATATATTTAGACATTTAAAGTGATTATTGATTTAATTGGATTCATAGCTACCATGTTTGTAACTATTTTCTACTCATTATATTTTATTCCTTTTTCCTTCCTCTTTTTCTTCCTTTTCTGGTTTTAATCAAGCATTTTATATCTTAGCATATCAAGTATACTTCTTTTTCAAAACATTTTAGTGGTTGTCCTAGAGTTTCTGATTTACATTTTTAACTGATTAAGTCAGCTTCCAAGTAACACTAAATCACTTCACATGTAGTGCAGGTACCTTAGAATCTTCCCAATTTATCCTTCTCATCCCCTATTATATTGCCGTCATTCATTTTACTTGCCAATATGCTGTAATCACCAAATACCAGGTCTTGCACTCTCAGGCAAGTTCACACTCTGCCTCCAGCAAGTCATTAAAATTATTATTTAATTTTTCTACCAGGTGATTGTTCTGTTGTCTTCAGGTTCAGGTGAACAGATCTTGGCTATGTCTCTTTGAATTTTCCTCTCTCCAGATGTCAAGGTGGCAGTTTGCCTGAAACCTCTATTCTCTGAGGGACCCAAGAAAAGTCACCAATTTTCCATTTGTTTGGCTTTTACTTTCTGTGAAGGATGGGAATGATAACTTCCACGCTCTTCATGTGTTGGAGCTGAAATTGGAAGTGGTCCAGCAGACTGGTTTACATCGGAGACTGTAGTTGTGTTTGCTGATTTTCAAAAGCATCCAAGCCTCAGTTCAGGCATGCTTCATCCAACTAGCCAATTTTGGACTAAAAAGAGAGACAGGGTATTCTCTAACTCACATGAAAGAGATCATTTAATCTTCCAATCTGATCTGAGGACCCCAGACACAGTGTTACTTGCACAAAGCAAGAAGAACAGTGAAGTCCCTGCTTGGTGTTGGTTACAACCTCAGTGACACTGGTGTCATTGTTTCAGGACATAACTGACATTTTTCAGGACAGACACCTCAACTCCTTACCCTAAGCAAGGACTGGACTGTACAAACTCATCTCCCAGATAATCACTATTATTTATACACTTATCTACTCAACAGCTCACCAGAATTAACCTGCTCTGTTTTAAATTTTTTTTTTAATCAATGATTTGATTGTAATATGCACTTTAAAGACACTTAGGCAAATTGTTGGCTTAAAAGAGAAGAAGAATAATTCTGATTTCTCCAGAACTCTATCAACCTGCACTCCCTAAACTGGCAGCTTCACACAATGAGAACCGATGTTCACATTGATGATGCTCCAGCACTACAAGGTCCTGGAGAGCCTTTGAATCACCCAAGAAAGATTAAATTATGTTCAGTAGCACTTTAGTGTTAAGCGCATTTTATACTCTATTCCACATCTACAGAATTTGATCATTCATAGGAGGCACAAGGTGACTCTCTTATTGTCCAGGTTCCGATTCATTTCAGCTCAATTTGAATTACAAAGGTTTACTAAACACCTACTTCTCATTCCAAACTATGGCACACCCTAGAAGGTATATTCCATTTATTTATGGGGCTTGCAATTTCGTGATTTAAAAAAAAAAGGCAAACAAGCAAACAGAACAATACACATCTTATAACCATGGTACTCAGCACATGCAAGAGTTGATTGGATGAGTGTTTGCTCAATGACCTATAAACACAGTGCTAGATAGGCACAGAGACCAGAGTAATTAGAAAATGTGACACAAAGAGAAAATACTTCCACTCAACTATGTAACATTATCAGGACTCTGGCAGTCAGTAAAGTGGAGGAAAGTATTTGAGCAAAAGGGAAAGTGATGAGAAATTCCAGGGAATGGAGAAAATCTTCGTATTTCTGGAATATGTGGGTAGGAAATGCCAAGAAATGCTGGTGGGAAACCAAATCACAGAGGGCCCTGAATGTCAGGCCGAAGAATTTGAGTGTTTTCCTGTACACACTAGGAAGCCAGCAAGTACCTTGAGCAAAAGAGTAACATAGTCAGGTGTGCTTTAGAAACATCACTCCAGAAGCACTGGGGAAGCAGATTGGGGTGAGATGGGAGGTGGGAGACACAGAAACCATTTAGAAAGTGGCTGCATACATTCAAGCTAGAGATTAGGGATAGCAGTAATGGGAAAATGGAAATGAGGGCATGATTCAAGAGACACTACAGAGGTAGATTTAATAGCACTTGACAACCAATTGGATATGAGAGGTAGATGGAGTTGAAGATGGCTCTGGAGTCATTTGCAGAAAGAGCTCCAGTTCTCCACCCCACCCTGAATCCACAGTCTTTGCAATGTGACTTTTCAGCTCCTCTTATCCAGAGATGAAATCTATTTGTGTGCCCCCTAAAATTGGGTTTCAGTTCTATTTTGCCTGGGTCTTGAACCAACACTGAATAGTCAGACAGGTGTACAGGGAGAGGATGCTGAAACCACATAACTTTGTTTGGGTTTCTCCAGCAACGTAGTCTATGACAAGGATTCAAACAGATATAATATATTTGGGAGATAATCTCAGGAAGCACAGTTAGAAGAATGGGAAAATGAGACGGGGGGAGAAAGGAAGCAACAAAGGGTATGTTATCAAGCAAGTTACCACTTTGCACAACTGAAGCTTAATCCAGCTGATATGGTTTGGCTGTGTCCCCACCCAAATCTCATCTTGAATTGTAGCTCCCACAATTCTCACATGTTGTAAGAGGGACCCAGTGGGAGATAATTGAATCATGGAGGCAGTTTCTCCTCATCTCACCGATCTGATGGTTTTAGAAGGAGAAACCCCTTTCACTTGATTCTCATTCTCTCTTGCTGCCACCTTGTAAAAAGTGCCTTTCTCCTTCCACATGATTGTGAGACCTCTCCAGCCACATGGAATTGTGAGTCCATTAAACCTCTTTTTCTTTATAAATTACCCAATCTCAGGTATATCTTTATCAGCAGCATGAAAACAGACTAATACACCTGCTGAGTACTCGGGGAGATGTCTCTTGAGTTATTCCACCTGAGGCATGAAAGATTAGGGGTATTTATCTATCTTTATTACATAAGGGTTGCTGGTGAGAGGATAGAGAACTTCTATGGCCTGTCTGAACATGTGGGCAGAACTACCTCCAGCTCACCTGGCTCCGGCCTAGGCTGCTTCCAGATGGGACAACTCTTAGACAACCAGATGCAGGTACCTGCTAGTGGGGCCAAAGTGCTCAGAAGAACTGTGGGCCAAAGTGAAATAAGCAATGCCCCATGTTCTGTGGTAAGATCTATGCAAACCTACTGCCAAAGTCTATGGAAACTGAGACCAAAGAAAGAGGCAGATAAATCCAGCTTCTCAGAAAATGACATTGAATAGTAACTTATGAACAGAAGCCATGTCTCAGGAGGATTCGAGATGGTTAGATCCCTGCACTATTACCCCCCAGACCCAGGGCTTATGTACTACAGAGTATTGCCTAAAGGCAAGATAAATAGTAAGTGTGTGTCTATAATAACATCAAGGTTGCTTTGACCTAAGGGCAGGATTTACAGTAAGTAAATGCTCTTACATAAGGAACAGTAGATAAAATAGAAATCTTAGAGGTATCCCCAGAACTAGGGTTAATCAGAAGTCAACATGGTGGATTAGCATCCAAGATGGAATTGCGTTAGCTTCCATGCCCCACATGTGTGCACTGCATCTCTTCTACCAGCAAAATAGGACTGGAGTTCAGACAGTGGGACAGAGCAAGGAGGAGGATAAAACAGTTGTCAGAAGTTAGACATATGCCATCCCTAGGATCATGGTGAACCCCAGCTTCATTTGGGGAGTCCATACCCTGACACAATAATAGGAACCAGAGGCTTGGACAGTTGTAAAACCCTCAGAGAGTATGTTAAGCACATATATACACACAGACATGTTCACATCAGAGGTGAAGTCTGCAGTTGGTCTTGGTTCCCTAAGTCCACTAGGCATGTGCTTACCTATGTGCCTGTCCACTTGCATCTCCCCATTCCCCACTGCCTTTGTCTTTGCCCCATCTATATGACTGGTTCTCATGGGCCATGTGTTTCCTCATTAGGATCAGACTTGTCTTAGTCTGTTCAGGCTGCTGTAACAGAATACCTACACTGGGTAGCTTAAATAACAAGTCATTTCTCTTGATTCTGGAGGCTGAGAAGTCCAAGATCAAGTTGCCAGCCTGTTTGGTTCCTGGTGAGGGCTCTCTTCCTGGTTTGCAGACTGCTGCCTTCTTGTTCAATCTATACATTGCAGGGGAAGTTGAATCTTGGGCCTCTTCCTCTTCTTGTAAAGACACTAATTCCATCATAAGGGCATCAACTCATGGCCACATCTAAATCTAATCACCTCCCAAATACCCTACTTCTGAATACCATCACAGTGAGATTAGAATGTCAACATATGAATTTGTGAGAATGGAGAGGGACACAAACATTCAGCCCATAAAAAGACCTTTCCTTGAAGCCCAGATAGCTTGGCTGGGTCCTTCCCACCTTGTCTAATTCTTGCCAGACCCATGTTTCTGCAGTCAGGACCCTACCTGGAAAGCCTTTGCTACTGCCTAGACTCCTGCCAAGATGGGATAAGACATTTACAACCAAAGCCCTGACACTCACCATACTTTAATAATTGTCACTCTCCAAAGACCTCTGCAGCAAACCCAAAGCCCCTGCATTTGGGAATTCTTTGGGGACTACAGGCAGCCCCAGTGAAGTCAGTTTACCTGTATCCCTTGGGCTCTGTCACTTACACAAATGGCTCTCTCTTTCCCCATCACCATACCCTTGTAGAGCCAGCCCTGCAGTCGGGTTAATTCATCTCACACCCCAATCCCTCCACAATCTCCACTGTTTCTTTCTCTGGTTTGGTCCATTTTGCAAAAGAGCTTGTCTTTTGTTGTTGTTGTTGTTGTTGTTTTGTTTTTGTTTGTTTGTTTGGAGATGAAGTTTCGCTCTTGTGCCCCGGGCTGGAGTGCAATGGCGCTATCTCGGCTCACCGCAACATAACGCCTTCCGGGTTCAAGCAATTCTCCTGCCTCAGCCTCCCAAGTAGCTGGGATTACAGGCACCTGCCACCAGGCCTGGCTAATTTTTGTATTTTTAGTAGAGATGGTGTTTCACCATGTTGGCCAGGCTGGTCTCAAACTCCTGACCTCAGGTGATCTGCCCTCCTTGGCCTCCCAAATTGCTGGGCTCACAGGCGTGAGCCACTGCACCTGGCCAAAAGAGCTTGCTTTTATGCACTCATCCATTCCGTCAATGTTCATTAGCACCTATCACATGCCAGGCATTGCTGGGATTCAGGAGTGAGTAACAGAGCATGCCTTATAGGTGCCACCCAATGCAGAAATCCCTGTTGTCTGAAAAAGGCAAAAGAGTACACATGCAGAGATTTACTAACAAGAGAGTACTAGCATGCTGGCTCCAGCACTGACTGCAGCTGGTACCAGGCAAGTGAGTCAGTATCCTCCCCCAGCAAAAAAACATAATATAATATAATATAAAAGCATTTCTACAACCAGAACTGTAAGAGGCAAAATGAAGAAACAGACCAGACCTTGGCTTAATGATGGTTCTAAGCTCATTAGTGGTTTCCAGTTGACATGAGGCAGCCTAACAGCCTGGTCCAGCTTCCCAGCACCCAGGGTCTGAGGACAGATGCATCAGCGGGAGGCAGCTTTTCCACAGTGAGGCTCTGTGGTAGCATTTGCAGCATCAGAGAGCTCTTAAAATGCTTGGTTGGAGGAGCTGCCAGGTCATACCTATAAAGCTATGTGCTTGGCACTGAGTCTAGTGGGGCCTGATTCATATGGAAACCCCTGAGAGCCATGGGCAAGAGTGTTTACAGACTTAGAAAACCCTGCATGCTCTTGTAATTTTTTTTTCTTCTCCCCTGAGAAAAGTAGGAGTTAAGAGATTTATGGAACCTCCTGATTTATGGGAGACTCAGCCCTCCTCTCCTGATGGCCTCTCTCCAGGGCATTCCCATTTGTTCACATGGGAGAAGAGAGGCAGTTCCAGGCTCCCTTGCATGGAGAGAAAAACAGTATTTCCCGTGGACACACAGCATAGTTTAGCCAGAAATCCCACAGCACTTTCTAAAACCAGGAGCAATACTGATAATATCCCAAGTGCTTCTGACAAGCTATCAGGCTGGGCTCTGTTTCCCCATTAAACCAGCATAGTCCAGCCCTGCCTCTGGGAGCTTGAATTGGCTTAGAGACTAGATTTCCTCATCTTAGATCCTAGATTTGCCTGCTTGGCACATCAGCTAGGAGCAATATCAGGTTGCATTTTCTTACTCCCAAATCCTGGAAACAGCCAGACAAAAGCTGGTGCAAGGTTGGTCTGTGAGTCCTACGTTCCCCCAGGAGATGCCTACAGTGGCATGAATTTGTCAAGGAGGCAAAGAAGGTCCCTCCACCACAGGACCAAATGAGACTTCCCTAACTGTAATAGCAAGTCCTGTCACCCTCCGAGGGATGTTTCATTACTGTGCTCCCTTTGCAGATGTGGGAACAGAAGTACAGAATTTTTCTAAGAGAAAGGGTCTTGCTCTGTCACCCAAGCTGGTGTGCAATGGTGCAATCATAGCTCACTGCAGCCTCAAACTCCTGGGCTCAAACAATCTTCCTTCCTCAGCTTCCCGAGTCATGGATCTACAGGTGTGTGCAGCCACACCTGGCTAATTTTTATTATTTGTTGTAGAGAGGAGGATGTCACTATGTTGCCCAGGCTGGTCTTGAACTCCCAACCTCAAGTGATCCTTCCAACTCAGCCTCACAAAGTGCTGGGATTACAGGACTGCACCACCACGCCTGGTCCCGGAAGCACAGATTGATTCCGGTCTTGCCCCGTGTCACACAGCTAGTAAAGGGTGGGGCAAGATTTGAACCGCGACACAAACTTGAGTAGGCATCCCTTCTACTCTCCCCCGATTCCCAGACCCATGTTCCCCAGACCATAAGACAGTGATTCCCAGGGCCCTCTCCTGGGATCCCAGCTGACATGAGTCAGATCTCTGCAGGGCTTACCAGATCCCCTCACTGAGCCCTCGGAGGCCCCGGGATGAAAGAGATTACGTTAAGCATGACATTTTTTTTTTCTTGTTAGATTGTACAGTTTTTGCCTTTCAGCACGTTCCTTGTTTCAGTCATTCCTTTTCCTTTCCAGACCCCAGGAGCCAGAAATAAACACAGGCAGTGTTCACATTGATGTAAATAACCGTTGGCTTTATTGAACCCATCTGCTCAGGCTGTTGGTTGAAATCATAGCTCTGGGTGTTTTCCACCCCTTGGGCATTCGGGAAGTTTAGCTGCTGACCTGCCTGGGCAAGTTTGTTCTGCTCCTTCAAGAAAGACCCTCACTACACAAGCCGTGGGTTCATTTCCTTGCCATCCTCAGGGCTCAGGAGCCTAGCCCTTTTCTCCCACTTAATTAATGCATGTTTTTATTTAGAGACAGGATCTTGCTCTGTCTCCCAGGCTGGAGTGGAGTGGTGCGATCACAACTCATGGCAGCCTCGAATTCCTGGGCTCAAGCAATCCTCCCTTCTCAGCCTCCCAAGTAGCTGGCACTACAGGTGTGCTCCACCACTCCTGGCTAATGTTTTCATTTTTATTTTTAAAGATGGTGTCTCACTATGTTGCCCAGGCTGTTCTCGAACTCCCAGCCTCAAGCAGTCTTCCTGCCTCAACTTCCCAAGTATCTGGGACTACAGGTGCACACACCCATGCCTGGCTAACTTCTAAAATCTTCTGTAGAGATGGCTTCTCACTATGTTGCCCATACTGGTCTCAAACTCCCGGGCTCAAGCCATCCACCCACCTCAGCCTCCCAAAAGTGCTGGGCTTACAGGCATGAGCCACCACACCTGGCCCCTTTTCTGCTCATTAACAGTCATTTTCCTTCTCACTTTTTCTTTCTTCTGACACACCTAGAAGCTGCTTCCTGCCTCCCAGTCCTGCAGACTGCTTGGCCCCATCAATCTGTCCTGGGACGTTGAGTTCAAGGACAGACAGAACCAATGGCTGCAACCCATAGCCACAGCCTCTGGCAGCCATCAGCCCACCGTGGCCCTATGTTGATGTCCCATGCCTCTACACTTTGCACTGGGCTCTCTTCTCTTGTAATAACAATTAACAACCAGGTGCCATGGCTCACGCCTGTAATCCCAACACTTTGGGAGGCTGAGGTGGGCAGATCACAAGGTCAGGAGTTCGAGACCAGCCTGGCCAACATGGTGAAACCCCGTCTCTACTAAATAAATAAATAATAGCCAGGCGTGGTGGCACACACCTGTAATTCTAGCTACTCAGGAGGCTGACATAGGAGAATTGCTTGAACCCAGGAGGTGGAGACTGCAGTGAGCCAAGATCACACCACTGTACTCCAGCCTGAGCAACAGAGCAAGACTCCATCTCAAAATAATAATAATTAACAGGAGCAGCTAAGTGCATCAGACACTTGTTATATGCTAGGTGCTGCCATAAGCCCTATGCAAGTATTGTTTTCTTCATCCTCACAATCACCCCGGGAAACTGAGGCACTGACAGTGATGAGATATTTGCCCAAAATCACACAACTAGCAGAGGGTTCAGCTGGGATTCCAACCCAAGAAGTCTGGCTCTCGGGTTAGGGTTCTTTTCTATAGAAAAACTCAGCTTTGAAATATGCAGGTCTCCACACCCCACTGGTCTAGAAGTCCCAGCTGGGGGTCAGAGCACATGTCTTTGGTCATGTGTGGTTGAGTTTTTGTCTTCTTATTTCTAGTTCCCCTTTGTTTTCTGGTTTTCATTTGTTTGCCTCTCTCCTTCATTTCCTACTTCTCCTGAGCATAGCTTGAGTCTTTACTGCAATGGATGGCCTTCTCCTCATTGTGTTCTTTCTCTCTTGCCCCACATTCAATCAGTAGCCACATCCTATGGATTCATTCATTTCAGAAATATTTAATGAGCACCTACTATGTGCCAAGCACACAGTAGGTGAACAAGATACATGGAGTCTCTGTACATGGGGCACTTTTGTTAGCAGCCACGAATCCACATGGGTCTACAGCAAGCTCAATTCTTGCCTCCTCGGAAGAAAGAATTCTACCAAGGGACATAAGGCACAGGAAGACATTGAGGAAAGTTTTAGAGCAGGAATGAAAGTTTATTAAAAAGCTTTACAGCAGGAACGGAAGGAAGTAAAGTACACTTGGAAGAGGACCACACAAGTGACGAGAGCAAGTGCAGTTTGACCTTAGACTTGGGGTTTTATAGGTTGGCCTGCTTCCGGAGGGTTGCATTCCTTCTCCCCTGATTCTTCCCGTAGGGTAGGCTGTCCACATGCACAGTGGCCTTCCAGCATCTGGGAGGGGCCGCGTGCACAGTGTGTTTCCTGAAATTGTACGCATGCCCACTTAAGGCGTTCTTCCCTTATCAATCAAGTTTTCCTAGAAGAAGGTCACATACCAGTGAAACTTGGCCATTTTGCCCCTTAGGGTGCATGCTTGGGCCCACTCACCCAACTCCTGAGGTCTCATTGGGAAGCTGCTAATCACCAGTTTCAGGTTTTTCCTGTCTATGGGGAAACTGCCTCTCCCTGGCACCGGCTGCGATCAGTTATATTTTAGAGAGACAGCGTAACAGCCACCCACCTGCCCATCACCTGCTGGCCGCCTGACGTTGCTGGGTTTGGAGTGGGGGTGTCCTCTCCTGCCGTGCTCATGTCTGCCTGACTGCCTACTGGAACACTCTCAGTATGGTTGTTCTGCCTCTTGTCTCTCACACCCACTGGCTCAGAAACCAATGTCCCAAAATATGGCATTTAGACATGCTGAAATGAAGGCGCTTCAAGGTCTCTCTGGCCTCCCCACCTCCATACCCGAGAAGCTGCAATTCCTTTATCTGCCTGAGATCCAGAACCATGAGGGAGAACAGCTGTTTTTCCTTCCCTTCTCTATCTCATTGTCTATTGCAGAAAAGGAGACCAAGACGTAACCACACCTGAATAGACCCTTTTACAAGTATAAAGATTGTCTCCAAGGATCATTTAAATTCCAAAGAGAACTATTGACAAGTTCCCCAATCCATTCATTCTCTCTAGTAATCCCCTCAACAGAATTATTCTCCGTGCTCCTTTCCCATAACCTGTTTTACCAGGATCCAGGCCCCCATTCTTTCTGTAACCCTCCAAGTCTACAAGCTTCTGGTCTTGAACTCCTGACCTCAAACAGTCCTCCTGCCTGGTCCTCCCAAAGTGCTAGGATTACAAGCATGAGCCATTGCACCCCGCCAACGTGGCATATAATCTTCTGTAACTCATTGGGAGGTTGGGTCTTTATTCTGAAGGTTCTTGTGTATATGTGTTAAATACATTTGTATGCCTTTTCTCCTATTAATCAATCTGCCTTATGTCAGTGATTTTCAATAAATCTTTAGGGTGCTAAAGCCTTTGCAAAGGCTGGTGGATCTGCCTAAATGCTCTTCCGCCATAGAGCAGCCTGGATCACTCATTCACCTCCAGTTAGACTTTCCTCAAATGTCACTTTCTCAGCAAGGCCTACCCTATCTACTGTATTTAAAACTGCACCTCACCCCTGCACTCCTGTTACCCTGCTGTGCTTTCTATGTTACCCAGAATAATTTATTATACATGAATTTATTTACTATATTTATTGTATTTTTATATTATATATTAAGTAATATATCTTTATTACATTTATCATATTATAAAAATGTATCATATTTATATCTATTGTTTTAAGTGGAGATTTATTCTCTCTCCACTCACTCTGTAAGCTCCTTGTGAATGGAAATCTTTATTTTGCTCACAGACATATTCCAGTGATATGTTTTGGCTGTGTCCCCACCCAAATCTCATCTTGAATTGTAGCTCCCGTAATTCCCATGTGTCATGGGAATGGGCCAGTGGAAGGTAATTGAATCATGGGGGTGGGTCTTTCCCCTACTGTTCCCATGATAGTGAATAAGTCTCATGAGATCTAATGGTTTTATAAACAGGAGTTTCCCTGCACAAGCTCTCTCTTGCCTGCTGCCATGTGAGACATGCCTTTCGCCTTCTGCCATGATTGCAAAGTCTCCCCAGCCATGCAGAACTGTGAGTCCATTAAACCTCTTTTTCTTTATAAATTACCCAGTCTCAGGTATGTCTTTATCAGCAGCATGAGAACAGACTAATACACCCAAGCACCTAAACTGATACCTGATGCATAGAAGATGCTCAGTAAGAATTTGTGGACTAATGAACAAATGAGTGAATGGATGGGATATATGTCTTCAGCTCTAGCCTGATGCTGTGTGCATCACAGGTGTTTAATTATTGCTTACTGAAGGGAAGAGCTCCACAATCAGACTCAGTTCACATTCTTGATGACAGCAGCCCTGGAAAAACCAGTGTTCGGTATGATCTCATTCTTCCTGTTTGCATTTTTGTTCTTCGAGACAGGGTCTTACTGTGTCACCCAAGCTGGAGTGCAGTGGTGCAATCATAGCTTACTGCAGTCTCCAACTCCTGGGCTCAAGCAATCCTCCCACCTCAGTCTCCCAAGTAGCTGGGAATACAGGTGTATGCCACCACACTTGGCTAATTTTAAAAAATTTATTTAGAGATGAGGTCTCAGTACATTGCGCAGGCTGGTTGTGAATGCCTGGGCTCAAGCGATCCTCCCACCTCAGCCTCCCAAAACACTGGAATTATACAGGTGTGAGTCATCTTGCCCGGCCCTCTGTTTGCATTTTTAGGACCAAACTACAGTCATGGACCCTGTGAGGTATAATCAGGATGAAGGGGAGTTCAGAGCTCTCCAGGATCCCTGGCCTCGTATCCCCTCAAGTCAGCAGTAGGTGAGCTCATTTCCTTTCTACTTGCCCTATCCTGGGGACCCTCCTCCTGCAGACAAGGACCCCAGCTCTCAATCCTCAATCTGGTCTTGCTCCTCATCCTGCTCCGAGAAACAGGCCAGTGTGGCTGGAGCACAGTGAGTGAGAGAACAGGGGATTGGAGACACCAGTGGAACCTAGATGATACATGACCTTGGAGTCAAGCAGAGAAGTCTGGGGTTGTCTAAAACCAAGGGGAGCTTGGCACAGTGGCTCCTACCTATAATCCCAGCATTTTGAGAGGCCAAGACAGGAGGATTGCTTGAGGCTAGGAGTTTGAGTCCAGCCTGGGCAACACAGTGAGACTCTGTCTCAAAAAAAAATGCAAATACATGAATAGATACACATACAGACATATAGGTTGACAGTCAAAGAGACAGGTACACAGAGGGACAGATAGACTAACAGAAGGACACACATTAGGATACTTAGATAAATAGAAGAAAGGCAGGTAGACAAACAGAGAGATAACAGATAATAGATGGATAGATGATATACAGATAAATAGATCATAATACAGATGATAAATAGCATAGATAATAGAGACGATAAATAGGACAGATAGATAGATGATAGATGATAGATAGATAGATAGATAGATAGATAGATAGATTTGATTTGGCTCTGTGTCCCCACCTAAATCTCACTTTGAAGTGTAATCCCAATAATCCCCACATGTCAAGGACGGGACCAGGTGGAGGTAATTGAATCATGGGAGAAGCTTTCCCCATGCAGTTCTCGTGATAATGAGTGAGTCTCACAAGATCTGATGGTTTTATAAGCATCGTGCATTTCCCCTGCTTTCACTCTTTTTCTCTCCTGCTGTCCTGTGAAGAGGTGCCTTCTGCCATGATTGTAAGTTTCCTGAGGCCTCCCCAGCCATGTGGAACTGTGAATCAAACCTCTTTTCTTTAACCAGTCTCAGGTATTTCTTCATAGCAGCTTGAGAACAGACTAATACAGGTAGGTAGATAGATAGATGGATAGATAGATAGATAGATAGATAGATAGATAGATAGATAGATAGATAATAGAGATGATAGATAGATCATACATACATACATACATTGACAGATACATAAATATGACAGATAAATGAGAAAGAGACTGCAACAGCTGGCAAAAATCAACCAAATACCTCTCTCCATCTCTTGTCCTTTTTCTCATGAAGCTCTCCCACTCGCATTTCTCATTCTACCTCTTCTCCTGTAATCTTCTGCTAGGTAGAATTATAACCTGATGAAAACTCCATGAGATAGATTTTAAAGACAGGAAACAATAAGAAGTAGCTAAGAGGGCTGTGTGGCCGCCCGGGTGTCAATCAGAACAAATGAGCCAGTGGGTGGGAAAGCTCTTCCTTTGTAAACAGTCAGGTTCTCACATGTGGGAGGGTGTCAGACCCCATTCATAATGCAACGGAGTTTAAGGTGTGAGGGGAGATACAACAGCGGGCAACAGTGACTCACAACCTTACCATGCATTTGAATTACCCAGAGGACTTCTTAACCCACAGATTGTTGAGCTCTATCCCAAGAGTTTCTGCTTCCACAGATCTGGGTAGGGCCTGAAGATTCACATTTCCTGGATAATGCTGATTGTTGCTGGTCCAGGAACTTCACTTGGAGAACCGCTACTGTAAAATAATTTTTCAAAGGTTGTTTTGGCTATCATGATGATGTTTAATCATGTCTCTTTTAATTAAATCCTATCATTCAGCATATTTGAAAATGAAGGGCCAGGTGCAGTGGCACACGCCTGTAATCCCAGCACTTTGGGAGGCTGAGGCGGTTGGATCACTTGAGGTCAGGAGTTCAAGACCAGCCTGGCCAACATGGTGAAACCCTGTCTCCATTAAAAATACAAAAATTAGCTGAGCCTAGTGGCAGATAATTGTAATCCCAGCTACTTGGGAGGCGGTGGCAAGAGAATCGCCTGAACCTGGAAGGTGGAGCTTGCAGTGAGCCAAGATGGCGCCACTGCACTCCAGCCTGGCAACAGTGTGAGACTCCATCTCAAAAAAAAAAAAAAAATAGCATACGAGAGAGGGAGGGAAATCTGAGACAGACACATAGAGAAGGCAATGTGGGGACCGAGTAGAGATGGCCTTGAAGGCTGGGGTGATGACAGCAGCCACAAAGCAAAGGACAGCAGCCACCAGGGGGCAAGACAGGGATTCTCCCTTGGAGCCTCTGGAGGCCATGTGGCCTTGATGACACTTTGATTTTGGCTCAGTGATGCTGATTCCAGACTGCTGGCCTCCTGAAGTATGAGAGAGTTAATTTCTCCTAATTGACGCCACTAAGTTTGTGGTAAT
This sequence comes from Macaca mulatta, assembly GCF_049350105.2. NCBI lineage: Eukaryota > Metazoa > Chordata > Mammalia > Primates > Cercopithecidae > Macaca > Macaca mulatta. The sequence continues at coordinate 71,495,079 of NC_133408.1, forward strand.
TGGCAACAGCAGCAACAGGAAGCTCATACAGCATCAGCATCAAGTTAGACATAGAGGAGAATCTATGAGTCCTCCATTTTCTTCTCTGCCCATAGGGTCTTTTCTCCTCCCATGGCCTCATCAGGACTACAGCGGTCTCTCCCCTAATCCCCTTTGTCTTCTTCTCCTCCCAGTCCAGCCCCCAAGTTGATGTCAGAAGGGTTTTTCTAAAATGTAGTTCTGGCCACATTAATCTGCAGTGAAAATCTGTCAGTGGCACAGTAATGCCTGTAAGATGAAGCCAAACTCTTTGAGCTGGCCTGAAAGAGCCCCTTGTCTTCTCCCACCACTCCCCTCACCCTCACCCTCACCCATACACATACAGTCATTCCCCTCACAGACTCCCACAGGCACTCAGACTCACACACAAGCACATATTTACTCTCATTCAAGCACACAGTAACACAGTACTTTATTTATTTATTTATTCAGAGATGGAGTCTCCCTCAGTCACCCAGGCTGGAGTGCAATGGTGCGATCTCAGCTCACTGCAACCCCCGCCTCCCGGGTTCAAGCAATTCTCCTGCCTCAGCCTCCCAAGTAGCTGGGACTACAGGCGCGTGCCACCACGCCCGGCTAATTTTTTGTATTTTTAGTACAGACGGGGTTTCGTCATGTTAGCCAGGATGGTCTCGATCTCCTGACCCCGTGATGCGCCTGCCTCGGCCTCCCAAAGTGCTGGGATTATAGGCGTGAGGCACCGCACCACGCCTTTTTTTTTTTTTTTTTTTTTTTTTTTTTTTGAGACAGTCTCACTCTGCCGACCAGGATGAGTACAATGGTGTGATGTGATCTCCGTTCACTGTAACCTCCACCTCCCAGGTTCAAGCAATTCTCCTGGCTCAGAGAATTTCAAGTGTGTGCCACCATGCCCAGCTAATTTTTAAAATATCTTTAGTAGAGATGGGGTTTCACTAATTTGGTCAGGCTGGTCTCAAACTCCTGACCTTAGATTATCCACCTGCCTTGGCCTCCCAAAGTGCTGGGATTATAGGTGTGAGTCACCGTAACTGGCCTTGTTTTTTTTTTTTTTTTTTTTTCCTGAGATGGTGTCTTGCCGTGTCACCCAGACTGAAGTATAGTGGTGAAATAGTTCACTGCAACCTCCACCTCCAGAGTTCAAACAATTCTCCTGCCTTAGCCTCCTGAGTAGCTGGGATTACAGGTGCCTGCCACCATGCCTAGCTAATTTTTGTATTTTCAGTAGAGACAGGGTTTCACCATGTTGGCCAGGCTGCTCTCAAACTCCTGACCTCAGGTGATCCACCTGCCTCGGCCTCCCAAAGTGCTGGGATTACAGGCATGAGCCACTGCACCTGGCCAAACCTGGCAATTCTGACTCACATGGAGAGGGCAACAATTGCCTAGGGTACATAGATGCTCAGTAACTGGACAGAGCTGCTGGTTTCTAGGACATGGGGCAATATGTAGGTGTCCAAAATGTTCAAGACAAAAGAGGAAGAGAAATTCCAGTTTCCTTACACAGAGACCGGCTTCCTTTATCATCTCCAGAGCCTGGTTTGTGGTGTGCAATTAGCATACACTGTGTGTCCTGTAACGACTGCTGCTGGACAAAGCAGGAATACCACATCTCCATTTCCTTCCGGTGGCTTGGGATGTCAGCACTGAAGACGATCACTACTCCGTGAGCATCCTTCATCAGGGCTGGCCAGCAGGACTCAAACCTGTGAGGAAGAAAAGGAACAGGGGAGAAATTTAGGTTATTCTGGTTTCTAACTGTGGACTTTAAAAAGAATATCTTAGTATTAAAAGTTGGTCCATGACTTCCTTTTTTTTTTTTTTATTTAAGAGACAGGGTCTTGCTCTGTCTCTCAGGCTGTAGTGCAGTTGTGGGATCATAACTCACTGCAGCCTCCAATGTGGGCCCAAGTGGTCCTTCTGCCTCAGCCTCCTGAGTAGCTAGGACTACGGGTGTGCTCCATATCAGGTCAATTTTATTTTTTGTAAAGGCTGATTTCTTCATTTAAAAAAAATTTTATTATTATGATTATTTGACACAAGTGTCTGGCTCTATTGCCCAGGCTGGAGTGCAGTAGCACAATCTTGACTCACTGAAACCTACATCTCCCAGGTTCAAGCAATTCTCGTGCCTCAGCCTCCTGATGTAGCTGGGATTATAGGTGCATACCACCACACTGGGCTAAGTTTTATATTTTTAGTAGAGACTGGGTTTTCACTATGTTGGCCGGGCTGGTCTCAAACTTCTGAGTTCAGGTGATCTGCCTGCCTCATCCTCCCAAAGTACTGGATTACAGGTGTGTTCCATGGTGCCTGGCCCCTATTTATTTATATATTTATTTTTAAAATGAGATTTCATCATGTTGGACAGGCTGGTCTTGAACTCCTAACCTTAGGTAATCTGCCTGCCTCGGCCTCCAAAAGTGCTGGGATTACAAGCATGAGCTACCACGCCCGGCCAAGGTTGATGACTGCTAACTGCATCATAGCCTAATCACTAAAGTGTATAAAGCAATGCATGTCAGCAAATAATTAATCAAGCTTCTCATACGTGCCAGGAAACATGCCAGGCCCAACTCCATGGTGCCTGGTGGACAGCTGATTTTTTTGTTTTGTTTTGTTTTTTGAGACAGAGCCTCGCTCTATTGCCCAGGCTGGAGTGCAATGGCGTGATCTTGGCTCACTGCAACATCTGCCTCCCGGGTTCATGCAATTCTCCTGCCTCAGCCTCCAAAGTAGCTGGGATTACAGGTGCCCATCACCATGCTGACTAATTTTTTGTATTTTTAGTAGAGACGGGGTTTCGTGATGTTGGCTACGCTGGTCTCGAACTCTTCTCCTCAGGTGATCCACCTGCCTTGGTCTCCTAAAGTGCTGGGATTACAGGCGCGAGCCACCGACCCTGGCCAGGGTCTCACTCTGTCACCCAGGATGGAGTGCTGTGGCACAATCATAGCTCACTGCAGCCTCCAACTCTGGGCTTCAAGTGATCCTCCTGCTTCAGTCTACCATGTAGCTGAGACTACAGACACATGCCAACATACTTGGCTAATGTTTTATTTTTAGTTGAGATGGGGTGTCCCTATATTGCCCAAAGTTCAAGTAATCCTCCTGCTTTGGCCTCCCAGAGCGCTGAGATTAGAGGCATGAGCCTCCCTGCCCAGCCAGTTGGGCACTCTTTGGGACACAGATTTGTCAGGGCTCACCTCACTCCTTGGGTTGGGCTGTATTCAGTGATGTCAGAAGATTCTGTCAGAACGTTGGCCAGAACAGTTTTTCCACTCTGTGAAAATGAGAGCAAGTAAAGGTCTTTGCTGAAAGGCAGAAAAGAAAACCAAAAAGAGCACCCCAAGAGGTGGCCTGGAATCGGTGTGATGCAGTAGAGGTAACGGGCACTGTGAGATCACTGGGGTGGTTACGACCTCACTCTCCTGCTCTAGGATGGTGGCCACAGCCTGGTCTGGGGCCCAGGGAGCATGGGATTAAGGAGTTCTTTTTTTTTTGAGATGGAGTTTCTCTCTTGTTGCCCAGGCTGGAGTGCAATGGAGCGATCTTGGCTCACCACAACCTCTGCCTCCTGGGTTCATGCAATTCTCCTGCCTCAGTCTCCTGAGTAGCTGGGATTACAGGCATGTGCCACCACACTCAGCTAATTTTTGTAGTTTTAATAGAGACCGGGTTTCACCATATTAATCAGGTTGATCTGGAACTCCTGACCTCAGGTGATCCACCTGCCTTGGCCTCCCAAAGTGCTAGAATTATAGATATGAGCCCCTGAGCCTGGCCAAGGAGTTTTTAGGTCACACAGAGGATCAAGTCAGCCTAGGGACTTGTGACTAGTTGTCTCACAATCTCACATGGAGCTGCTTCTCCACCTCAATTATATGAGTAATACACATTGCCACATTGCTTTTTTTTTTTTTTTTTTTTGAGACAGGGTCTTACTCTGTTGCCCAGGCTGGAGTGGAGCAACGCAATCATAGCTCACCGCAGCCTGCATCTACAGGGCTCAAGTGATCCTCCTGGCTCAGGCTCCTGAGCAGCTGGGACTACAGGTGTGCGCCACCATGCCCGGCTAATTTTTGTATTGTAGAGATGGCATTTCCGTATCTTGCCCAGGCTGGTCTTGAATGCCTGAGCACAAGTGAGCTCCCCACCTTGGCCTCCCAAAGTGCAGGCAGGAGTTAGCCACTGTGCCTGGCCTAGGACTTAAGACAGTTTCGCTCTTGTTGTCCAGGCTGGAGTGCAATGGTGCGATCTTGGCTCACTGCAACCTCTGCCTCCCGGATTCAAGTGATTCTCCTACCTCAGTTTCCCAAGTAGCTGAGATTACAGGCATGTGCCACCATGCCTGGCTAATTTTTGTAGTTTTAGTAGAGATGGGGTTTCACCATGTTAGGCTGGTCTCGAACTCCTGACCTCAGGTGATCCACCAGCCTCGGCCTCACAAAGTGCTGGGATTACAGGCATGAGCTGCCACACCTGGGCTTTTTACTTTTTATTTATTATTTTTTATTTTTAACGCATTTAGCTTTAGTTCATCTGAGCTTTATTTCTGTGGATGATGTGAAGTATACATGTAGATGTGATTCCCCACTATCACTCCCCCGACACACACATTAATAGCCAAGGGTTGCAGGACCATATAGTAAAAAGCTCAGGCCTCAAGCAATGGCTCACGCCTGTAATCCCAGAACTTTGGGAGGCTGAGGCAGGAGGACTGTTTGAGCCCAGGAGTTGGAGACCAGCCTAGGTACTAAGCAACATAGCGAGATCCTATCTCTACAAATAATTAACAAATTTAGGCCAGGCGCAGTGGCTCATCCCTGTAATCCCAGCACTTTGGGAGGTCGAGGCAGGCGGATCACTTGAGGTCAGGAGTTAGAGACCAGCCTGGTCAACATGGTGAAAACCCATTTCTACAAAAAATACAAAAATTAGCTAGGGGTGGTGGTGTGCGCCTGTAATCCCAGCTACTCAGGAGGCTGAGGCAGGAGAATCCCTTGAACCCAGGAGGCAGACGCTGCAATGGGCCAAGATCAAGGCACTGCACTCCAGCCTGGGTGACAGAGCGAGACTCTGTCTCAAAACAAAACAAAACAAAAACAAGAAACTCAGTCGGGCATGGTGGTGCACGCCTGTAGTCCCAGGTACTCACGAGGCTGAGGCAGGAGGACTGCTTGAGCCCAGGAAAGTCGAGGCTGCAGTGAGCTATGATCACAACACCGCACTCCAGCATAAACGACAGTGAGAGTCCCTGTCTCAAAAGTCCAGATCCACAGACGCATTCATTAGGGGGATATCGGGGGCAAAGGAAAGAGTCACCAGACTTAGGCTGTGGTTCCAACGATGCCACTCAGTACCTTGGGCCTTCGGGGCTCATTAACACCGGGCTTGCCTCCACTATCTCCTCCGGGCAGTGGCTGGAATCAAGGTCTGAAAGCACGGAATTCACGGAAAGGCCAGGGTCGCCAGCCGGGGTGGGCGCGGTGGGCCCGGGTTCCCACCTCCAGGAACAAGGCACAGACCAGAGGGGTGGCGACCTGCGCTCCGCCAGGCCCGGAGACCCGCTTCCCGCTCCCCGCTCCCTCTGCCGCGGCGGGCCGGGCCTCACCTCTAAGGCCCCACGAAGAGGATCTTGGCCTTCAGCATCGTTGTCTGCCGCGGCGTAGTCAGCCGGAGCCCACCAGAGCTGGCGCGTCTGAGCTGAGCACTCCTTGGCCGCTGTCGTTTCCATGGCGACGGCTAGCGACCCGCAGGGGCCTACGGGATTCGGCCGTTTCCGGCGCACAGGGCTGAAAGTGGGCGCGTCTGCAACTGGGAGGGCGTCGGAGAGAAGCCATAAAACCCGGGCTGCAGACGCGGTTCTTCCGGGTTGGCCTCTCTATTTCTTTTCTTTTTTGTTTGTTTGTTTGTTTGTTTGTTTTTGTTTTTGTTTTTTTGAGACGGAGTCTCGCTCTGTCTCCCAGGCTGGAGTGCAGTGCATCTCGGCTCACTGCAAGCTCTGCCTCCCAGGTTCAGGCCATTCTCTTGCCTCAGCCTCCCAAGTAGCTGGGAGTACAGGCACCCGCCACCACGCCCGGCTAATTTTTTGTATTTTTAATGGAGACGGAGTTTCACCTTGTTAGCCAGGATGGTCTCGATCTCCTGACCTCGTGAGGCGTCCGCCTCGGCCTCCCAAAGTGCTGGGATTACAGGCGTGAGCCACCGCGCCCGGCCTGGCCTATTTCTTTTAGAGACAGGGTCTCACTCTGTCGCCCAGGCTGGAGTGCAGTGGTGCGATCTCAGCTCACTGCAGCCTCCAACTTCTGGTCTCAAACGATCCTTCTGTCTCAGCCTCCCAAGTAGCTGGCACTACAGGCACGCGCCATCACGCCCGACTACATTTTTAAATGTTTTTATTTGTAAGACTGGATTTTGCTATGTTGCCCAGGCTGTTTTCGAACTCCTGGGCTGAAACGATCCTCCCACCTCCGCCTCCCAAAATTCTGGGACTGCAGGCACACTCCACCAGTCTTGGTAGAGACGCGGAAAGCAAGATTCCAGGAGGGGGTGGAATGGCGGTTTCCAAATCTTTGTTCCTCCCAATAATCCGGAGGGCACAGACAGGCCATACAAGTGGCAAGCGGGCCTTGGAACCAGGTTTTGACTCCTTTATCACTGTGGCCGTCCACTTGGGAGCCGATTTATCACAGCCGTGGCCCAGCTTAGAAGAAGTCTGGTTTCTGTAAGAGGATTCACCACTCACTATCACTCCTGTGATCTGGGAGAAACCAAAAATGATGATGACTGGAATCGTTTGGTCAGTGCAGGTGTCTGGAAACATTGCTGCTAAATTCAATCAGTTAGGTCAGTCTGAAAATACGGAGTCAAGTCAGAGTTTCAGGTAAGGCCATGATATTAAATGTCTATGTGCTGAGAGTGCCGGTGCAAAATATGCTAGCCCACAAAAAGGCTGGCATGACAAAAATGCCTCATCAACCCACTATCAAATTTTTAACCTTTGGTAACATAGTTATATATAGTCTGTATTGAAAAGAACTTCTTGGCTGGGCGCGGTGACCCACGCCTGTAATCCCAGCACTTTGGGAGGCTGAGGTAGGTGGATCATTTGAGGTCAGGAGTTTGAGGCCAGCCTGGCCAACATGGTGAGACCCCACCTCTACTAAAAATACAAAAATTAGTTGTGTGTGGTGGCACACACCTGTAATCCCAGCTACTCAGGAGGCTGAGGCAAGAGAGTCTCTTGAACCTGGGAGGCAGAGATTGCAGTGAGCCGAGATGGCACCATTGCACTCTAGCTTGGGTGACAGAGCAAGACTCCATCTCTAAATAAATAAATAAATAAATAAATAAATATAACTAACTGCTGAGTGAACAGTAAGGAAGAGTTCTCAATTTCAAGATGTCATTGTTGATTGATTAAATAATCTTTTGTTTTTGTTTGTTCAGAGAGAGTGTCTCACTGTATCACCCAAGCTAGAGTGCAGTGACGAAAATCTCGGCTCACTGCAACCTCCACCTCCCGAGTTTATGCGATTATCGTGCTTCAGCTTCCGAAGTAGCTGGGACCACAGTTGTGCCCGGCTAATTTTTTGTTTGTTTAAGGGATGTGATTTCACCATGTTGCCCAGGCTGGTCTCTAACTCTTGTTCTCAAATGATCTACCTGCCTTGGCCTCCCAAAGTGCTGTGATTACAGGCACCAGCAACTGCGCTCCTGCTAAATGGAGTAATTAAAAAAAATTTTTTGTTTTTTTTTTGAGACTGGGTTTCACTCTGTCACACAGGCTGGAGTTCTGTGGCATGATCTCAGCTCACTGCAGCCTTGACCTGGGCTCAGGGTATCCTTCCACCTCAGCCCCCCAAGTAACTGAGACCACAGGCACACACCACCATCCCTGGATAATTGTTGTATTTTTGGTAGAGATGGGGTTTTGTTGTGTTGGCAAGGCTGGTCTTGAACTCCTGGGCTCAAGTGATCTGCGTGCCTCTGCCTCCCAAAGTGCTAGGATTACAGGCATAAGCCCCCACACCCAGCCTACTGTGCATTTTTTTTTTCTTTTGAGAGGGAGTCAAGCTGGAGTGTAATGGTGCAATCTCAGCTCACTGCAACCTCCCCCTCTCCAGTCTATTAAGCGATTCTCCTGCCTCTGCCTCCCAAATAGCCGGGACTACAGGCGCACACCACCACATCCAGCTAATTTTTGTATTTTCAGTAGAGATGGGGTTTCAAAATGTTGGCCAGGATGGTCTCGATCTCCTGACCTCATGATCTGCCTGCCTCGGCCTCCTAAAGTGCTGGGATTACAGGCATGAGCTACCGCACCTGGCCACCATTTCGTTTTAAACTGCCCTTCATGGATGAACATTTAGCCTTTGGTCTCTTTCTTGATTTATGACAGCTCATGACTTTCAAGAAAACTACCTATGGATAGGCCGTGTGACTTTTCTTTTTTTTTTCTTTTTTTTTGAGATGGAGTCTCACTCAGTTGTCCAGGGTGGGGTTCAGTGGTGTGATCTCAGTTCACTGCAACCTCCACTTCCTGGGTTCTAGCAATTCTCCTGCCTCAGCCTCCCAAGTAGCTGGGATTAAAGGCACGTACTACCATGCCTGGCTAATTTTTGCCCTTTTTTTTTTTAGTAGAGATGTGGTTTCACCACTTTGGCCAGGCTGGTCTTGAACTCCTGGCTTCAGGCAATCTGCCCACCTCAATTTCCCAAAGTGTTTGGGATTATGGGCATGAGTCACTGCACTTGACCTATTAATGTTATTTTCAAGCAAACCTTCAAAAGTTTATTCCAAGGCCTTGCTCTCATAGCAGCAAAGCCTGTCTGTTGCACGGGCTCTTGGTAGCATCTTCCTGTTGGTGGATGTTGTGCAGACCTGGGACAGTAAGGCATGTTAACCTCGAGGACATCGAACCTGGCTGGCCTGACTGTTGGGTCTCCCTCCCAGGACACGGCGAGCCATGGGCGGGGCAGTGCCTTTCAAAGCTGCTCTGACGGAGCGCTTAGCCCTCATCCAGCCCTCCAGGGAGCTGGTGCAGAGAATCATAGCAGAGCACCCCCCACACCTGACCCCCGGCATAAGGTAAGAGGAGCCCCTGCTCCAGGTGTATTTCAGCACCAGTGTTGGGGGACACATTCTCCTGAGAGCATCTAACTATTCCTTTAGAGCGCCCTCTGGGTGGTTTATTTTCATTTTTATTTTTTAATTTTATTATTATTTTTAAAATATTTATTTATTTATCTACCTATTTTTTGAGGCAGAGTCTCGCTCTGTCACCCAGGCTGGAGTGCAATGGTGTGATCTTGGCTCACTGCAACTTCCACCTCCGGGGTTCAAGCAATTCTCCTGCCTCAGCCTCCCAAGTAATTGGGATTTCAGGCGCCCACCACCATGCCAGGCTAGTTTTTGTATTTTTAGTAGAGACGGAGTTTTGCCATGTTAGTCAGGCAGGTCTTGAACTCCTGACCTCAGGTGATCTGCCCGCCTCGGCCTCCCAAAGTGCTGGGATCACAGGCGTGAGCCACTGTGCCTGGCAAATTTTTATTTATTAATTATTTGAGACGAAGTCTCACTCTGTCACCCAGGCTAGAGTGTGGTGGTGCGATCTCAGCTCACTGCAACTTCTGCCTCCCAGATTCATGCAATTCTCCTGCCTCAACCTCCAGAGTAGGTGGGATTACAGGCGCCCACGACCACCTCCGGCTAATTTTTGTATTTTTAGCAGAGACGAGTTTTGCCATGTTGGCCAGGCTGGTCTCGAATTATTCACCTTAAGTGATCCACCTGCCTTGGCCTCCCAAAGTGCTGGGATTACAGATGTGAGCCACTGCGCCTGGCTTATTATTTCTTTTAGCATCAGAGTCTCATTCTGTTGCCCAGGTTGGAATACAGTGGTATAATCATGGCTCACTGTAGCCTCAAACTCCTGGGGTCAAGTGGCCCTCCCACCTTAGCTTCCTTAGTAGTGGAGACTACAGGTGCATGCCACCATACCCAGCTAATTAAAAAAATTTTTTTGAGAGACAGGGTCTCGCTTTGTCACCCAGGCTGGAGTGCAGTGGCATGAACATATCTTACTGCAGTATCAACCTTCTGAGTTCAAGAGATCCTCCTGTCTCAGCTTCCTAAGTAGCTGGGACTACAGATGTAGATGACCATGCCTAATTTTTTAAAAATAATTTTGTATAGACACAGGGTCTCACTATGTTGACCAGGCTGGTCTTGAACTCGTGGGCTCAAGTGATCAATTTTCCCCCCTCTGCCCACCAAGGTGTTGGAATTATAGGTTTGAGCCACTATACCCAGCCATTAAAAAAAATTTTGTAGGCCGGGCGTGGTGGCTCAAGCCTGTAATCTCAGCACTTTGGGAGGCCAAGGTGGGCAGATCACAAGGTCAGGAGATTGAGACCATCCTGGCTAACACGGTGAAACCCCGTCTCTACTAAAAATACAAAAAATTAGCTAAGCATGGTGGCGGGTGCCTGTAGTCCCAGCTACTTGGAAGGCTGAGGCAGGAGAATGGTGTGAACCCAGGAGGCGGAGCTTGCAGTGAGCCAAAATCCAGCCACTGCACTCCAGCCTGGGAGACAGCGAGACTCTGTCTCAAAAAAAAAAAAAAAAAAAAAAATTTGTAGAGATGGGGTCTTGCTATGTTGCCCAGGCTGTTCTCAAGCTCCTGGCCTCAAGTGATTTTCTACCTTGGCCTCCCAAAGTGCTGGAATTAAAGGCATAGCTTGTGTGGTTTTTTTGGCACTTACACATGGTCTTGTCTGGCCGGTTGTCTGGTCCTGCCTGTTTCCGCCTTTCCTCTTTCTCCAGGGAAAACCGAAACTTTCCTTGTTTGTCCTCGTCTTGCGATTTTCTGGGTCCATGGAAGAGTAGAGTTCTATAATGGTTTCCTAAAGGCACCAAGCCCTAGCCATTGATTCCTAAGTGCGTTTAGGAAAACACATATAAGGCCAGGCGTGGTGGCTCACACCTGTAATCCTAGCACTCTGGGAGGCCAAGGTGGGTGGATCACGAGGTCAGGAGTTCGAGACCAGCCTGACCAACATGGTGAAACACCATCTCTATTCAAAATATAAAAATTAGGCCAGGCACGGTGGTTCATGCCTGTAATCCCAGCACTGTGGGAGGCTGAGGCAGGTGGATCACTTGAGGTCAGGAGTTTGACCAACACGGTGAAACCATGATGTTTTTAGTACTTAAAAATACTAAAAAAGTAGCCAGGCATGGTGGTGGGCACCTGTAATCTGAGATACCTGGAAGGCTGAGGGAGGAGAATCGCTGGAACCTGGGAGGTGGAGGTCGTAGTCAGCCAAGATTGCACCACTGCACTCCAGCCTGGGTGACAAAGCAAGACTCCGTCTCAAAAATAAAAAACAAAAATTAGCCGGGCATTGTGGTGCATGCCTGTAATCCAAGCTACTCAGGAGGCTAAGGCAGCAGGAGAATCACTTGAACCCAGGAGGCAGAGGTTGCAGTGAACCAAGATGGTGCCATTGCACTGCAGCCGGGGCAACAGAGGGAGACTTTATCTAACAAAAAAGGAAGGAAGGAAGGAGGGAAGGAGGGAAGGAGGGAAGGAGGGAAGGAGGGAGGGAGGGAGGGAGGGAGGGAAGGAGGGAAGGAGGGAAGGAAGGAAGGAAGGAAGGAAGGAAGGAAGGAAGGAAGGAAGGAAGGAAGGGGCATATGTAAAACATTAACTGTCCAGGCAATATACCTTGTCAAATATACCTCAGGAAAATGCATTCAGAGGAAGAAAATATATCTTAGTTTCCTCTTCATGTTTCTTTTTTTTCTTTTTTTTTTCGTTGTGTGTTACTCAGTGTTTGATATTTTGCATTTTATTTTTTCAGGGAGCTGGTAAGTCGCCTACGAGAGCGAAATGTTCAGGTTTTCCTAATATCTGGTGGCTTTAGGAGTATTGTAGAGCATGTTGCTTCAAAGCTCAGTATCCCAGCAACCAATGTATTTGCCAATAGGCTGAAATTCTACTTTAACAGTAAGACATTAATGGTAACACGTTCCCTTTCTTAGCAGTTCTATTATTCAGTATTCTGGGTAATGTCTGTTGGAATGCAACTTAAACAGTCACATCAGAGTTAAATATTGAGATAAATGGTCTTCTTAATTGATGTCTTTTGCCCTTTGGTACCCTTTGCTCAGCAAAATAGACTTAGGTCATCACCTGTCCTAGCTTTATTATCTATAACATCACCTGTCTGTACATAAATGTGTGCATTTCATGAAACATTAATTCCTACATAGCCCCTATGACTTACTTTGCTATATGTTATATTTCAACTTTATGGGAACTTCTATGCATTTGAAGCAATTTAGACTCAAGAAGGAGACTTTTGGCTGGGCATGGTGGCTCACGCCTGTAATCCCAGCACTTTGGGAGTGTGAGGTGGGAGGATTACTTGAGGTCAGGAGTTTGAGACCAGCCTGGCCAACATGGTGAAACCCCAACTCTGCTTAAAAAAAAAAAATACAAAAATTAACTGAGCATGGTGGTACATACCTGTAGTCCCAGCTACTTAGGAGACTGAGGCAGGAGAATCACTTGAAGCTGGAAGGCAGAGGCTCCAGTTAGCCTAGATCATGCCACTGCACTTCCAGCCTTGGTGACAGAGTGAAACTCTGTCTTAAAAAAAAGAAAGACAGAGATTTTAGAAGAAAGACTTTTGTTAATGGATTACTGAACTACAGCTGCTCTTGGGGAAGCCTCCTGTCCCCTCTCTGGTCCATAGCAGTGCCACAGCTGTTATAATATCTGAGATCTCCAGTTATATCAAGAAGTGACTGATAGTAATATTCCTATTTTTTTCTTTTTTGGATACAGGGTCTCACTCTGTTGCTCTGGCTGCTGTGCAATGGCTCGATCTCGGCTCACTGCAACCTCTGCCGCCCGGGTTCAAGCGATTCTCCTGCCTCAGCCTCCCAAGTAGCTGGGATTAAAGGCGCCCATCCCTACGCCTGGCTAATTTTTGTATTTTTTTAGTAGAGTCGGGGTTTCACCATGTTCGTCAGGTTGATCTCGAACTCCTGACCTCAGGTGATCCATGCACCTCAGCCTCCCAAAGTGCTGGGATTACAGGTGTGAGCCACTGCGCCCAGCAAAGGGGGCTGATGTACTATAAAACCAAATGAAAAAAGAAGTCAAGAATGAGTATGGTAATTACTGTAAGAATAGAAATAATTGATTAAAAAAATAAGCTGGAATTTCCTCTAGGTGCGATTATATGTTAACATTTTAAATTTAATATACTAAGGCCGGGCATGGTGGCCTCCCAAAGTGCTGGGATAAAGGCATGTGTCACCACGCCCAGAGTTTTTTTTTTTTTTCAAAACGAAGTCTGGCTCTGTCGTTCAACCTGGAGTGCAGCAGCACAATCTCGGCTCACGTCATACAGGCGCATGTCACCACAGGCCGACTGATTTTTCTATTTTTAGTAGAGACAAGGTTTTGCCATATTGCCAGGCTGGTCTCAAACTCACAACCTCCATTGATCCACCCATCTTGGCCTCCCAAAGTGCTGGGATTACAGGCATGAGCCATCGCACCCGGCAAAACTTGAATTTATTTATTTATTTATTTTTCTTAGAGGGAGTCTCACTCTATCACCCAGGCTGGAGTGCAGGGGCACGATCTCGACTCATTGTAACTTCTACTCCCCCGGTTCAAATTATTCTCCTGCCTCAGCCTCCTGAGTAGCTGGGATTACAGGCACCTGCCACTGCACCCGGCTAATTTTTGTATTTTTAGTAGAGATGGGGTTTCACCATCTTGGCCAGGCTGGTCTTGAACTCCTGACCTCGTGACCCACCTGCCTCGGCCTCCCAAAGTGCTGGAATTACAGGTGTGAGCCACCATGCCCAGTCAGTTGAATTTTTAAATAAATAAAACTGAAAAAATGTTTGATCTGTTAGGGGATACAGGTACAGGTTTTCTATGTGCATATGTTGTGGAGTGCTGAGGTCTGGGCTTTGAGTATAGCCATGATTCAGATAGTGAACATTGTACTCAATAGGAAAATTTTCACCCCTCACCCTCTTTTCATTCTCCCATCTGTTGGAGTCTCCAATATCTGTTGTTCCCCATGTCTATCTATTGTTTAACTCCCATGCATGAGAACATTCAGTATTTGATTTTGTTTCTGAGTTACTTCACTGAGGATAATGGCCTCCAGTTCTATCCACGGTACTGCAAAAAACATGATTTCATTCTTTACGTGGTTGAGTCGTGTTCCACGGTGTACATATACCACATTTTCTTTATCCAGTCACCCATTGATGGACACTTAGGTTGATTCCATATCTTTGCTACTATGAATAGGGCTGTGATAAACCTATGAGTACAGGTACTTTTTTAAAATTATTTTTTGAAATGGAGTTTTGCTCGTGTCACCCAGGCTGGAGTGCAATGGCGTGATCTCAGCTCACTGCAACCTCCACCTCCCAGGTTCAAGCGATTCTCCTGTCTCAGCCTCCCGAGTAGCTGGGACTACAGGTGGGTACCACTATGCCCGGCTAAATTTTGTATGTTTAGTAGAGATGGGGATATTGGTCAGTCTGGTCTCGAACTCCTGACCTCAGGTGATCCTCCCGCCTCAGTCTCCCAAAGTGCTGGGATTACAGGTGAGTACAGGTCTGCCTGCCTCCGCCTCCCAAAGTGCTGGGATTACAAGCATGAGCCTGTAATCTTTTTGATGTATTGACTTCTTTCCCTTTGGGTAGATACCCAGTAGTGAGATTGTTATTTCTTTGAGAAATCTCTATACTGTTTTCTGTAATGGTTGTAATAATTTACATTCCCACCAATAGTGTATAAGCATTACCTTTTCTCTTCATCCTCACCAGTATCTGTGGTTTTCTGACTTAAATTTTATATTTATTTTTTATTTTTATAGAGATGCAGGCCTCTCTTGCCCAGGCTGGTCCCGAACTCCTGACCTCAAGTGATCTGCCCACCTCAGCCTCCCAAAGTGCGGAATTATAGGTGTAAACCACTACACCTGACTGTTTTCTGACATTTTAGTAATAGCATATGCTGGGTGCGGTGGCTCACACCTGTAATCCCTGCAATTTGGGAGGCCGAGGCAGATGAATCACTTGAGGTCAGGAGTTTGAGACCAGCCTGGCCAACACAATGAAACCCCATCTCTACTAAAAGTGCAAAATTTAGCTGGGCTTGATGGCAGGAGCCTGTAATCCCAGCTCCTCAGCAGGCTGAGGCAGGAGAATCACTTGAACCCGGGAGGTGGAAGTTGCAGTGAATTGAGTTTGTACCACTGCACTCCAGCCTGGGTGACAGAGCAAGACATAATAATAATAATAGTAATAATAATAATAATAATAGAGTGTGCTGTTCTTCAACATGACCTTAACATTGCTCCCATGGTGAGGTCAGGTCTGTTCTCCTTCCCCTTGAATTTAAGAAGGTCTGTGACTGGCAGAAGTGATTCCAGGTGAGTCATAAAAGGGGACACCATTTCTCTGTGGTCTTCGTGGGATGCTTGCTCTTTGAACCCAGTCACCATGCTGTGAGGAAGCCCAGATCACAGGGAGAGGCCACATTTTGATGTTCTAATCAACAGTCCCAGCACAGGTTTCAGATGACAGCCAACATCAGTTGCCGGACATGGGACTAAAGAAGGCTTTGCGAAGACTCCAGCCCCAGCCACTGCAACAGCGTGAGAGACCCTGAGTGAAAATCACCTACCTGAACCCATCACCTCCCAGAACCATGAAAAAAAAATATATATTTTTTTTTAAAACGGAGTTTCACTCTTGTTGCCCAGGATGGGGTACAATGGTGTGATCTCGGTTCACCTTAACCTCCGCCTCCTGGGTTCAAGTGATTCTCCTGCCTCAGCCTCCTGAGTAGCTGCGATTACAGGCGTGTGCCACCATGCCCAGCTAATTTTGTATTTTCGATAGAGATGGGGTTTCTCCATGTTGATCAGGCTGGTCTAGAACTCCCAACCTCAGGTAATCCACCTGCCTTGGTCTCCTAAAGTGCCGAGATTACAGGTGTGAGCCACAGCGCCCGGCAAGATTGTTATTTTAAGCACCTGAAGTTTTGGGGTTATGTATTATGCCGTAAGAGTAACTTAAACATCCTCCATTTCCTCTAGCTTTTCGAATCTCTTACTCACCAAACCTAGTCTCTCTCTGAAGACCTGCTCTGTTTTAATCAACGTTTTCCCCATAGACCCAGTGAGAGATAGGTTGGGTTATCTTCCTACTCTTCATGGCTGCTCAGAGACTCTTTCTTTTTCTTCTTCTATTTCTTCTTCCCTTTCTTCTTCCTCCTCCTCCTCCTCCTTCTTTTTCTCCTTCTTCTACCTCTTCCTCTTCCTCCTTCTCCTCCTTTTCCTTCTTCCTCTTCCTCCTCCTCCTCCTTCTTCCTCTTCTTCCTCTTCCTCCTCCTCCTCCTCCTTCTTCCTCTTCTTCCTCTTCCTCCTCCTCCTCCTCCTTCTTCCTCTTCTTCCTCTTCCTCCTCCTCCTCCTCTTGTTCTTAGACAGGGTCTCACCTCCCAAGGCTCAAGCGATTCTCCCACCTCAGCCTCCTGAGTAGCTGAGACCACAGGTGCATGCCACTTTACCTGATTGCTTTCTTTTTATTTTTTGTGGAGATGGGGTCTCACTATGTCACTCAGGCCAGCTTCAACTTCCTGGGCTCAAGTGATCCTCCTGCCTCGGCCTCCCAGAGTGTTGGGATTACAGGTATAAAGCACTGTGCCCAGCCTCATTTTTCATCTTCTTTAGCTAACCGAAGTGTCTCTGTGTTTTCCAGCATTCTATTCCCTTGAATACTCGATCTCCTGTGTGGCTGCTGCAAGTCCTGGGATCCTTTTAGGATTCCCTCTCCAAGGCCCACTCATAAAGTGGTGAGTTAATTTGCCCACAGTCCACAGTCCACATTACAGCCAACAGCAAAGCCAAACACCAGCCATGCCTGGATCTCCCTTCATACCACATTCATCCTTATCTTGCTTACATTTTCTTCACTATGCTAGGATAAGAACATTTTTGACCTAATCAATGTGCATGTGCTCTGTTCAAAGTAAAACACATAATAAATAACCCTGGCCAAGATGCTCACTTCCTGGTGGGTCTGTGTGTTAAAAGCAGTTGTCTTCAAATCTAACTCCTATGAATGTTTATACTTCTGTTTATTCTAAAACTCCCTAATTAGAGACTTCCCAGTATCTTCCAATTCCTCAACAAGTCACAGGGAGCCCAGGAATAAATTATTCAAAAATAATTAGCAAAAGGCTTTACCTTGTTTTATCATTTAGTTGGTGATCTTTTCCAATTTAATTAGTCTCACTGATACAGAAAATATTTTTAGAAGAAGTTTGTTTGGGCTAAAAAGAAGGTTCTTTCTAGCTGAAGAAGAAGAAGAAAGAGAGGGAGGGGGAGGAGAAAAAAAGAACAAGGTCCATTTTAGAAACTTTTTTTTTTTTTTGAGATGGAGTTTCACTTCTGTCACCAAGGCTGGAGTACAATGACGCAATCTTGGCTCACTGCAACCTCTGCCTCCTGGGTTCAAGCAATTCTCCTGCCTTAGCCTCCCGAGTAGCTGGAATTACAGGTACCCGCCACCACGCCAGCTATTTTTTTTTATATTTTTAGTAGAGACGGGATTTTGCCATGTTGGACAGGCTGGTCTCAAACTCCTGACCTCAGGTGATCCGCCCGCCTTGGCTGCCCAAAGTGCTGAGATTACAGGCGTGAGCCACCGCACCCAGCCCATTTTAGGAAACTTTTAGCCATGAGTAGAACGTGGCGCAAGGAAAACTTTCTCTTTTATATTAGAAATATGTTTTGACTGGGCACAATGGCTCCTGCCTGTAATCCCAGCAATATGGGAGGCTGAGGCAGGCAGATCACCTGAGGTCAGGGTTTCGAGACCAGCTTGGCCAACATGGTGAAACCCCATCTCTACTAAAAATAACAAAAATTAGCATGGTGGTGGGTGTCTGTAATTGCAGCTACTCAGGAGGCTGAGGCAGGAGAATTGCTTGAACCTGGGAGGCAGAGGTTGTAGTGTGCCAAGATTGCACCATTGCACTCCAGCCTGGGTGACAGAGAGATACTCCGTCTCAAATATCTATATATTTATATCTCTATATCTATCTATCTATCTATCTATATTTCACAAAAGCACATTTAATGCAGGCTAATTGGCCAGGCGCAGTGGCTCACACCTGTAATCCTAGCACTTTGGGAGGCCGAGCACTTTGGATCACCTGAGGTTGGGAGTTCAAGACCAGCCTGACCAACAAGGAGAAATCCTGTCTCTACTAAAAATACAAAATTAGCCGGGCATGGTGGCACATGCCTGTAATCCCAGCTACTCAGGAAGGATGAGGCAGGAGAATTTCTTGAACCCAGGAGATGGAGGTTGCAGTGAGCCAAGATCATACCATTGCACTCCAGCTTGGGCTACAAGAGTGAAACTCTATCTCACACACACACACAAAAAAGCAGGCAAATTTTGAGCATCAGAGAAATTGGTCTGGATTAAGTCCAGAGACGCAGTGTTGTGTTGGTTACAAGAATAGTTTGGAATCCCAACTCTACCATGTTAATAACTGCCTGGCCTAGCAAGATACGTAACCCTGCTTTGCCTCAGTATCTTCTCCATAAAATGGGGATGGCAGTAGTACAGTGGTCCATGCCTCAGAGGGTTTGAGGAGGTTCAGTTACATGGTGGCGGGCACATAGTTAATGCTCATTAAATGCCATAGCTATTATCTTCATTCTTGTATCTATGGGTGAGAGAAAAATGCAACACTGGATCAGATTAAATTCTTCCAGAACCAATGGCTTAAAATAAACTGCTATTCAAAAACTAAAATTATCATATTGGGTTAAGGCTATCCAAAATTTAACTGATCTATATTCCAGTAATTCCACAAAACAGATAAATGTGTGTAGTTACTTAGAACATTTAACAACTGCATTTAGATGTAGATTCTTGGCTGGGCATGGTGACTCACACCTCTAATCCCAGAACTTTGGGAGGCCAAGGTGGGTGCATCTCCTGAGGTCAGGAGTTCGAGACCAACCTGGCCAACATGGTAAAACCCTGTCTCTACTAAAAATAGAAAAATTAATCAGGCATGTTTTCGGGCACCTGTAATCCCACCTACTCAGGAGGCTGAGGCTAGAGAATCGCTTGAACCCAGGTGGTAGAGGTTGCAGTGAGCTGAGATCATGCCTCTGCACTCCAGCCAGGGCGACAGAGTGGGACTCTATCTCAAAAAAAGCAAAAAAAAAACCTTAAAAAATAAATAAATAAATGTAGATTCTTGGGCTTTGTTTTATACATGATCCCCACCAGCAGAGAGACCTAAGAATGTGTTTGATTTTTGTTTTGTTTTGTTTTGTTTTGAGACAGAGTCTCGCTCTGTCACCAGGCTGGAATGCAGAGGCATGATCTCGGCTCACTGCAACCTCTGCCTTTTGGGTTCAAGCAATTCTCCTGCCTCAGCCTCCCAAGTAGCTGAAATTACAGGCACGTGCCACCATACCCAGGTAATTTATTTCTTTCTCTCCTTCCTTCCTTCCTTCCTTCCTTCCTTCCTTCCTTCCGTCCGTCCGTCCGTCCGTCCGTCCTTCCTTCCTTCCTTCCTTCCTTCCTTCCTTCCTTCCTTCCTTGTATGTTTAGTAAAGTTGGGGTTTCAGCTTGTTGGCCAGGATGGTCTCAATCTCCTGACCTCATGATCCACCCGCCTCAGCCTCTCAAAGTGCTGGGATTACAGGCATGAGCCACTACGCCCAGCTCAAGAATGCGTATGTTTATCAAGCCCTCTAGTGACCTTTATGATCAGGAAAACTCAGGTAATAATATTGATTGAAGGGTTGGTGAGTGCATATTTTCCAGGTTAAAATGATATTAGATATAGAGAGCAAAGTTGTTAAAAGTTAGATATACAGAGATTTAGACATTCAGAAATTTAGATTCAGAGCACTGGGAGACACTCATAAATCTGCATTTTTGGCCTGGCACGGTAGCTCACGCCTACAATCCCAGCACTTTGGGAGGCTGAGGCAGGTGGATCATGAGGTCCGGAGTTTGAGACCAGCCTGACCAATGTGGTGAAATCCTGTCTCTACTATAAAAATCTAGGCGAAGGCCACCATAGCCCCACAGCTCATGTACTCTGCACATGTGCTGAGTTAGCACCGTGTGGATGCCGCCATGGTTTATGATCCTGTATCTTCTGGAGTGATGGCTGGACCCACTTAAGCTATTGAGGTTGGTTGTATTCATCCATTTTCATGCTGCTAATAAAGACATTCCTGAGACTAGGTAATTTATAAAGGAAAGAGGTTTAATGGACTCTCTGTTCAGCATGACTGGGGAGGCCTCACAATTGTGACGGAAGACAAAGGAAGACCAAAAGCACATCTTACATGGCAGCATGCAAGAAAGCGTGTGCAGGGGAACTGCCCTTATATAAAACCATCAGATCTCATGAGACTTATTCACTAATTCACTACCAAGAGAACAGCAGTGGAAAAACCCGCTCCCATGATTCAATTACCTCCTACTGGGTCCCTCCCACAACATGTGGGGATTATGGGAGCTAAAATTCAAGATGAGATTTGGTTGGGAAACAATCAAACCATATCATTGGTTTTTCCCCAGGTTCCCCCATATAAGTCAGTGGATGCAGATGGATACTTGTGACAAAGGGCACCATTGAGGTCCAAAAACAATACACTGAAGTCCCAGTTCCTGCCCTGCCAGGATACCCTGTCCCACCTGCCAGGACCTCCCCTCAACCACCTCCTGTTCAGGAGGTGCCCATATATTCAAGAGAGTTTTCATAATTTTATTTATTTGTTTTGAGAAAGAGTCTTGCTCTGTGGCCCAGGCTGGAGTGCAGTGACATGATCTCGGCTCACTGCAACCTCCACCTCTGAGTTCAAGCAATTCTCATGCCTCAACCTCCTGAGTAACTGGGATTACAGGTGCACGCCACCATGCCCAGCTAATATTTTGTATTTTTAGTAGAGATCAGGTTTTGCCATGTTGGCCAGGCTGGTCTCGAACTCCTGACCTTGAGTGATCTGCCCCCCTCAGACTCCCAAAGTGCTGGGATTACAGGCGTGAACCACTGTTCCCTGCTAGTTTTCATAATTTTCTTTACTTCCCCTGTGATGGAAGAACTGGCTTCAGAGAAAGCCATCCTGGAGAGGTGAGGTGGCCCCACCAGGAACAGGTTTCAATCAGGTGTTTTGGAGGCAGTGATGCGTGTGCACCCTGGTGAGAAGGAGCGTGGCATGAACATCAGGAACCAGACTTTACCCGAGAGGAGAGGCCACAGGTGGAGCCGAAGGAGCAGTTCTCACAAGCGATCCTGTGGGCACTGGGGCCACACCACGTACCTTGGTGCACGAATGTCAGTGTGGCTTGTGCAGAGTGGGGTAGAGGACTCAGGATGTTAAAAGCATCAAGGAATCCAGGGGAGAGCCACCGCACCCAATTTTACTTTCACCCACAGGCTGATGCAGCCCAAGGAAAGGTTACTCCATAACAACCTCAATTCTGCACAGAGAACCTGTTTGCCAGGCCCTTGCCACAGGCTATAATCTCAAAATGGGGGCCATCAAGGCTTGTTAGAATACTTGGGACTGAGAGGAAAATAGTTTTTGTTTGTTTGTTTTTTGTTTTTTTCTTGATACAAGGTCTTGCTCTGTCACCCAGGCGGAAGTGTAGTGGTATGATCATAGCTCACTGCAGCCTCTATCTCCCAGGCTCAAACCATCCTCCTACCTCAGGCCCCCAAGTGGCCAGAACCACAGGTGCACACCACCATGCCCAGCTAAGAAAATAATTTAAATATTGTATTTATCTATTTATTGACACAGAGTCCTGCTCTGTCATCCAGGCTGGAGTGCAGTGACACAATCTCAGCTCACTGCAACCTCCACATCCTGGGTTCAAGCGATTCTCCTGCCTCAGCCTCCCAAGTAGCTGGTATTACAGTCATGTGCCACCATGCCCAGCTAATTTTTGTATTTTCGGTAGAGACATGGTTTCACCATGTTGGCCAGGCTGGTCTCGAACTCCTGACCTCAGGTAATCCGCCTGCCTTGGCCTCTCAAAGTGCTAGGATTAAAGGCATGAGCCACTGCACCCAGCCTAATTTAAACATTTTAAAATCTTGTTTACATTTTGAAATAAAATCTCAATTTAGTTTTTAAAAAAACTCTGTCCAGGTTGTGATGACTCACATTTGTAACTTAAGCACTTTGGGAGGCTGAGGTGGGAGGATCGCCCAGGAGTTCAAGATCTGCCTGGACAACATAGGGATACCCACTATCTCTAAAAAAATAATAATACAAAAATTAGCTGGGTGTGGTGGCGGGCACCTGTGATCCCAGCTACTTTGGAGGCTGAGGCAGAAGGATTGCTTGAGCCTGGAAGGTCAAGGTTGCAGTGAGCTGATATTGCACAACTGCACTCCAGCCTGGGCAACAGAGTGAGACCTTGACTCAAAAAGAAAAAAAAATAGTGCTTAGTGCCACATGCCAAGAACCACAATGACAGCAAGTCAGAAGGGTGTTGAGTCAGGGCCCACCAAGAGCTGGCAGGGAATCTGACCCTGGGGACCCTGCCCTTTTCCAGAAGGGGGAGGTGCAGAGAAGCTCATAAGGATCACACCTTCTCACCTTGGCCCTGAACCCACTCACATCAGCAGCTCTCTGCACAGCCAACCAGACAGCTCGCACCAATACATTAAACCTTCTTATTTCTTGCCGGCACAGTGGCTCACACCTGTAATCCCAGCACTTTGGGAGGCTGAAGTGAGATCACTTGAGGCCAGAAGTTCAAGACCAGCCTAGACAACATAGTGAGACCCTGCCTGTACAGAAAATTAGGTGGGAGTGCTGGCATGTGCCTGTGGTCTCAGTAACGCGGGAAGCTGAGGCCAGAGGATCTCTTGACCTCAGGAGTTTGAGGCTACAGTGAACTATTGTACCACTGCACTGCAGCCTGGAGGACAAAGCAAGACCTTGTCTTATAAAAAAAAAAACAAAAAAGAAGCAAGCCAGCAGGTCTAATCCAGACTTAAGAGGAGGGTATCGGCCAGGCATGGTGGCTCATGCCTGTGATCCCAGCACTTTGGGAGGCCGAGGTTGGAGAATCACGTGATATCAGGAGTTGAAGACCAGCCTGGCCAAATGGTGAAGCCCCATCTCTATTAAAAATACAAAACTTAGCTGGGCGTGGTGGCACACAGCAGTAATCCCAGCTACTCAGGAGGCTGAGGCATAAGAATTGCTTGAACCTGGAAGATGGAGGTGACAGTGAGCCGAGATCACACCACTGCACTCCAACCTGGGTGACAAAGCAAGATTCCGTCTCAAAAAAAAAAAGAAAAAGAAAAGGCCCTTCAAATTGAGCCATCTGCACGATGCCTGAATTCCTGCTACAGCCCCAGTCGACTGGCTTTTCATTCTATGTCTGCACAGGAACATGGTTAGAAATGGTATCCTAGTTGCATTGCAATGAAAAATGTCTAGCCTGTAACATTCACTATTTCTTACAGGCACCTATACCCTGTGGAAAGGGTGAAAAGCTCAGAAGATTCTATTGTCTATTTGATTTTATTTATTTATTTTTGAGGCAGAGTCTTGCCTTGTCATCCCGGTTGGAGTGCAGTGGCACGATCATAGCTCACTGCAGCCTCAAACTTTTGGGCTCAAGTAGTTCTGCCTCAGCCTCCCAAGTAGCTAGGACTACACATTTGCACCACCACACCCAGCTTTTTTTTTTTTTTTTTTTTTTTTTCCTGTAGAGATGGTGGTTTCACTGTGTTAGCCAGTCTGGTCTCAAACTCTTGGCCTAGAGTGATCCTTGGCCACCTAAATGGATGGGATTACAGGCCTGAGCCACCATGCCTGGCCTCACATATTTTGATGTATAAAACACCAAAGATCCTTTTAAGGAGCTGAACAAATCAGTAATTTTTAAAGAAAAAAGTAGTGGGAGTGTCTAGTACAACAAACATTCCAGGCTGGGCACAGCGGCTCATGCCTGTAATCTCAACACTTTGGGAGGCTCAGGCGGGAGGATTTCTTGAGCCCTGGAAAGCGGAGGTTGCAGTGAGCCATGACCATGCCACTGTATTCCAGCCTGGAAGACACAGTGAAGCCCTGTCTCAAAAATAAATTAACTAATAAATCCACAACCAGTGCTCACTTCAGCAGCACATATACTAAAATTGGCATGACACGGAGAAGATGAGCATGGTACCTGGGAAAGGATGACACGCAAATTCATGAAGCATTTTAGGCAATATTATTTGTATTTCAAATAATTGGCCCACTTTTGTTAGTTTTGTTTTGTTGGAGTTTTTATTAAAATAAATTATCTGCATACAGAATACGCTGTAATTCATTATATAGTCTCTAATTTTGACTTTGTTGCTGTTTAAGCTTTTAGAAAAAATAACATTCAAATGTACGAATCTTATCCTAAATTACTTTCATGTTTTATTTTATACTTACAGAAGCCCTCCCAAGTATCATATAAAATTCTCATGCTTAAGTTTGTTTTTCTCATGTTATTTGTATTTGAATCAATCACCTATCAGTTAGTAATATATTTTTTAAAATATTATTTAAGAGCTGTGTGTATTCTTACACAATGATAATTACTTTTTATTTTTAGATTTATAGTATTTGCCTATTATTATACTAAAGCTGACAACTTCCCTTTTTAAAATAGTGATGAAACACACATACTACAAAATTTACCATTGTATCTATTTTAAGTGTACATTTTAGAAGTAATAAATGTTTTCACATTACTGTGCAATCATCATAACCATCCACCTCCAGAACATTTTTTGTTTTGGAAAAGTGTAACTCTGCACCCATTAAACAACAATCTCCATTTTCCCCTCCCCCTGACCTTGGCAACCACTATTGTACTTTCTGTCTCCATGCATTTACCTATGCCAGGTACCTCATAAAAGCTGAACTACTTAGAATTTGTTGTTTTGTGATCAGTTTATTTTACTTGACATACTGTCCTTAAGGTTAATGCATGTTGTAGCATGGTTAAATTTTTTGGTGTTTTTTGTTTGTTTGTTTGTTTTTTTGAGACAGACTCTCCCTCTGTCACCTAAGCTAGAGTGCGGTGGTGCAATCTCAGCTCATGGCAACCTCTGCCTCCCCGGTTCAAGCGATTCTCCTGCCTCAGATTCCCAAGTAACTGGGACTACAGGCACCTACCACCACACCCGGCTAATTTTTGTCTTTTCAGTAGAGATGGAGTTTCACTAAATTGGCCAGGCTGGTCTTGAACTCCTGACCTCGCGATCTGCCTGCCTCAGGCTCCCAAAGTGCTGGGATTACAGGCATGAGCCACTATGCCCAGCCTTTTTTTTTTTTTTTTTTTTTTAAGATTAACTATATCCCATTCTATGTGTGAGAATGGAAGGTCCTGACCTAAGCAATTTTGGAAAACTACTTTAATTGGATACTGTAAGACTCAAGAGCTATACAAAAACACTGTATTCTAGTTGAACAATTTGCTTCCCAAAAGGGTAGCAAATGCTTCCCAAATGGACTAGCAATTCTGAGTCTACATGTTTGTGTATGTCTACAGACACACAAACATACACACACTTGTTCCAATATGTAAGGAAAATGTCTGTCTGTCTCCAAAACCGGTGCAAAGCCTGCGAAATATGAACCAGATTTGTGTGTGTATTCGAGTAACCAGTGCCATTCACCTCGTTGATCCAAACACCCTACAAGTTGCAGATACTGATGGGAGCACTTTCTGGAGTAACCCTTTCAATAGTTTATGTCATCTCAGACAGCTAGAGGAGTTTATTGTGATGGAATGCAGCATAGTCCGAGATATAAAATGTGGTGCAGATGCTGGAATGATGTAAAAAAGCATACCCTCAGGGAAGTCTGGGTACAGAAGACATCTGAAATGAATAAGACAAACAGTATTTTTGTCGTACTCATTTGGGACATCTTCTAAATCCTGGAGACCTGGTGTTCCAGTTTGATTTGGCCAGCTGTAATTTAAATGATGAGCATGTCAACAAAATGAACTCGGATAGAGTTCCAGATGTGGTATTAATCAAGAAGAACTAAGACTGAACCAAACATCAGTGATGTAGAAACTGGAAATTGAAAGAGCTTGTGAGAGAGAGAACATGGATACAGATGATGAAAGGCAATACCAAGATTTCCTTGAAGATCTTGAAGAAGATGAGGCAATTAGAAAAAAAAGTCAACATTTACAGAGAATCAACCATCCCTGTGGAAAGTGATGATGATGAAGGAGCACCTCGAATTAGTCTGACTGAGATGCTTGAAGACCTTCATATTTCCCACGATGCCACTGGTGAAGAAGTTGCATCAATGATGACAAATGAGACACTATAGACTGTTTCAACATACGTGGGCTTAAGAAGTTAGACAAAATTACCTTAAGTGTCTCTTCCATCTATGCCTCCAGATTTCAAGCAGAGAAATTAAGTTTTAAACCTGAATAAACATGATTGTTTTGCTTGCTCACTCAAAGCACTGAAAAAGATGAATGGCTTTGAAGTTTTAGATAATAAATGATTATGGAGAATGTAATTATTATTGATATTTAGGCTATTTTTCATGTGAAATTTTATCACTGTGTTTTTTTATATAAGGCACTATAGTATTTTCACATAGTATAGTACCCTGAATGTAAAAGCTCAAAAATTGTGATTCCTTGGACATTCACTAAATCTTCAAGCAAAAACACATTTTTATATTCTTTTTACATTGATTACTTTAGTGAAAGACCATATGAAAAATCATTTTTAATATTATTAATATTGTTACATACTTCGATACACCTTACATCATTTTTATGTTCTTGAGGGAGGGAAATTAGGGTTCAGTTTATCACTGAATGATTCAGGAGGCAAGTCAATCTTTTTTATTTCCTTATAAAATTAATATATTCAAAAGCTGTTAAACAGAGGATTATCTTAATTTTTATGGCAGTAGAAGGAAATATATTTAAAATATTTGTAGATTTGTAGCAAATAGAGACTCATTATTTAAAGATTAAATAACAATTTTTTTCTTCTGTTATTTTTGCCAATTTAAGGTGGTTGCTGCGTATGTCATATAAATATCTTCCTACCAGGTCAAAAATGTTGCTTTTAAAATGTTTGTTTATAAATTGAGAAGGAAGGAATTTTCTCTCTGTAAGTTTCTGTCATTGAACACGCCACCGTCAGAAAGAATATTAGAATCCAGCATGAAGGTAATGACTAATAAAAATGAGGTACATACTTTATAAAACCATTAATCAGATTTGAATGAGGAATGCTTTCCACATCCTTGAAAGAAAAACTGTGGCTTGGTTTTTAAAGTGTTCTGAGACTGAAGTATTAAGATCCTGTTTCTCCAAGCAAGATCAGACTTACTAAGTATACCACAACTAAGAGCTAATTCATTCATTCTATGTGTGCCACTAAATCAAGAGATTGAGCAAGTCAAAAAACAAACGAACAAACAAAAAACAAAACAATCTCCCCAAGAGTCTCTCCAGAAAAAAAGGGCCACCAAGACCATCTTGCCATTGGTGAATTTCTTCGTGGTCATGTACCAGATGGATTTAAGTCTCTCATCCTACTGGATCCTGGTATCAAGATATGAGCTAGCCATCCTGGGTGTCCAGAAGCTTGTGACCAGTGCCTATGCCACTGTGAGCCCTTTGGTGCTAATAAGGTCTGAAAAAAGGATAATTGATATTCTGCAAATGATGAGACAGAAGTATCACATATTTTTTCTTTCAAAATAATTATCTGAAAAAGAGATTCTAACACCAGTTAAATTATTCAAGTATCAGAAAATTTGATATTTTATTTCATTACATGTATAGAGTTTAACACTGTTATTTTATGTTAATCATTTGAAAACTGATGCTGCCAAAGACTTGAGGGATCCTTTAGTTCGTCGTCCACCGTGATTTGATAGCCCAATAGGTTTACAGTTTGTTGCATTTCAATTCCTTGAACTTCATTTTAATTTTTTTTCTTTTTGAAGTGTATTCTTAATAAGCTCATGTTGGTAATAAGATTTCTCCTTTTTTTACTTTTGGAAATCATTTAGTGCATCCTTACTTATTCAAAATATGTTAGTGAAGTATCTAATTATTTGTTGAACAGGAACTTCTCCCAGCACTCTTACTTATTTCTCTGTTTTCTGGCTGAACACCAGCTCTGGAGAGTTTGCTCTCACCTTCATTGGTTCTCTCTTCTCTCTCATGGCTTTAACTTTTTTTTCTTTTCTTGGGTGTTATAGAGTTTGACTTTTATTTCTGTTGAGTATTTTTTGTTGGTGGCCACTTTTAATCACAATACACTTCACATTCAAGGGTTCCCATCTGATATTCAGTTTCAGAAATTTATAACTATTTGTTATTAGTGTGATTTGTTAGTTGTATGTAAGCTAGTGAAACCAATGTGTTTGATTTCATCTCATTTTATTCTTTGTACATGTATAATCATAATTGTATTGTGGTTATTTTGTTTTTCCGTAGTTGTTTTATTTCTTCATTTCAGTATTCTAGTTCACTAATCCTGTTGTTATTAATTTGGTCTCATTTAATAATTAAACCATACATTGTATATTAAATTTATTTAAGTTTCAGTTGTTCAATTTCTATTTCAGTCTTTGCAAAACATGCCTGTTGTGTGTGTGTGTGTGTGTGTGTGTGTGTGTGTGTGTGTGTGTTTGAGAAAGAATCTGTCATCCAGGCTTGAGTTCAGTGCTGGTCATAGCTCACTGCAACCTCAAATTCCTGGTCTCAAGAGACCCTCTCACCTACACCTCCCCAGCAGCTGATACTACAGGCACACACCACCGTGCCTGGCTTATTTTTTTTTTTTTTGCATCTATTTGTTGTAGAGACAGCTTTTGCTTTGTTGCCCAAGCTGGTCTCAAACTCCCGGCCACAAGTGATCCTCTTGCCTTGGCCCCCGCAAAGTGCTGGGAGTACAGAATGAGCCACTGCCCCCAGTGCCCGCTTTAGAACTTCATGTGTTTTCAAAATTATTTTGATATTCTCTTTCCCCATTTGTGTTACTGAATTATTTTAAATATGTTTTCAATCTATGAAGTTTATGTGATATATAATTTCTTCTTTCCCTTTTTTGGGTAGCTTATTTTGTGTGCTTCATAATTTACAATTTGGTTCTTACATTGTACAGACCTCTCATTTGGGATGGCCCCACTTAGTAATTTTCCCTGTTTATTCCAAGGGGCAGAGTGGACAATCCTCACAGGCTTTAGGTCTGTGTAATCAGCCCTGCAATCAGAGCCGTATCTGAAGGCGGCTCTAACTTCTCGCTTTCATGACTCTTGTTAGTATGTCTCTTGATTCACTTCTGGTCCTGGGAAGTTCCCGTATTTTTCTACCAGCTATGCTGGGCAGTTTTAGAATTCTTGTAAAATTTAAAGATTTTTAAGTTACTACATTAAATGACCTTTGAGAATATGTTATTCTGTACTAAAACATCAAATGTACACACGTGTTGTGAGTAAAAATTTTTACATAAATGTTTTGTGTAGAACAGTGCCACATGAGAAATTTTAATTTTTCTTATTCAATGCCCATGTATTATACACTAACATTATCTATGAAGTGTAAATATTTTCTTAATACTTGGAAGAATTTTTATGTTTTGGACAAATACCTGAAGTGACCATGCTCCACTGTAATGCATAACTCCTGCACGTGGGCAGAATTGCTATTCTTCTCTAAAAATAAGAATCTTAATTAGTAGAATTAAATATACAAATTCAGGTCTTTTAGTTTCAGTCATGAAGCTTCCTCCTTAGCATTTCTCTGGTGCTATAAAAGTCATCTCAGTTTGAACGTTCTATTTAATCTAGATGTCATTTAAAACAATCTTAGGGATAAAAGACTACGCATTGGGTACAGTGTACACTGCTCAGGTGATGGATGCACCAACATCTCAGAAATAACCACAAAAAACTTATCCCTGTAACCAAACACCACCTGTTCCCCAAACACCTATTGAAATAAAAATTTGCCTAAAATTAAAAAAAATAATAAAATAATCTGAAAGGAAATTTGCATGTGGCTACATGTTACTTGTTACTTTAATTTTTATTGTCATTTTACAGTGTTCAAGAAACATTGCTTATGGGAGTTCTGCCTTTGTGAAGTTAAAGACACTAATTTAGATTTAAACCCTTGCAATATTAAATGATATTCTTGGTATTAGAAAATTCTGTCCATCCTCTGTTTAGTGCTCCAAAATGCTGATCAATTTTCCACTTATTAACTTTCTAATAAAGTTTCAAACTTTGGGTATTATTATTATTATTATTATTATTATTATTTTTGAGACAAAGTCTAGCTCTGTCCCCAGGCTGGAGTGCAGTGGCACAATCTTGGCTCACTGCAACCTCTGCCTCCCAGGTTCAAGCAATTCTCCTGCCTCAGCCTCCTGAGTATCTGGGACTACAGGCATGCGCCACCATGCCCAGCTAATTTTTGTATTTTTAGTAGAGACTGGGTTTCACCATGTTGGCCAGGATGATCTCGAACTTCCGACCTCATGATCTGCCTGCCTCGGCCTCCCAAATTGCTGGGATTACAGGCAGGAGTCATCGTCCCCGGCTTTTTTTTTTTTAGTTTCAAACTTTATGATAATTACTTAACACTCTTTATTTTTTTTATACCAGACAGTTGATTTCTGTGATCATTTTAAAATCAATTAATAACATTGTAAATGTATCAGTTTTTCATTTAATTAATCTCTGTGTACACAGTGAACTCTTTGGTATTAAATGTACATGCATATGGCTTGAAATTACAGCTAACACATCATTAATATCTAAGAATTAACCACTCTGATTAATCAGATTTTCATCTCTTTCTACCATTTTGCATTTACTGCATCATTTTGTGTGTATTAAAATTTATAATTCCTTTCTCTAAACATATTTCCAATATATGAAATTTATGTGATGTACAAATATTAATATTTAGGAGGTACTTTCAGTTTGTCATTTAGGCAAAATCAAGTCTAATGACACAGTTTTCCAATTAACTTTATTCTTTGTTACCTATTTATAATATTTAAATTTAATGAGCCCATAATTATATTCATATATACATACACATATAAATGATTATTACAGTAAAGCAATGTAACATATTCATGAACTCATGTAGTTTTCTTTTGGTGTCAAAGCACCTAAAGTTTACCCTATTCAAAAATTACCAGCATATAGTATAAAAATAGTAACTATAACCTTTAAACTGTACTTTATTCCTCCAGTTTCGTTTATTTTATATAACTGAAACGTTGTGTCTCTTCTCTCCCCAGTCATCATTCTATCGTGTCTCTATGTATTTAAACTTTTTAAAAGTTTCATATATAACAGAAATTATGCAGTATTTTTCTCTCTCCCTAAGCTATTTCACTTAGCTTAATATCCTCCATGTTCATTTATATTATCACAAATGGCAGTATCTTCTCATTTTTAAAAGCTGAAATAGCCAGGCGCGGTGGCTCACACCTGTAATCCCAGCACTTTGGAAGGCCGAGGCAGGTGATCACGAGGTCAGGAGATCAAGACCATCCTGGCTGACATGGTGAAACCCCACCTCTACTAAAAATATAAAAAATTAGCTGGGCGAGGTGGCGGGTGCCTGTAGTCCCAGCTACTCGGGAGGCTGAGGCAGGAGAATGGCGTGAACCCGGGAGGTGGAGCTTGCAGTGAGCTGAGATCTGGCCACTGCACTCCAGCCTGAGTGAGACTCCGTCTCAAAAATATATATATATATATAAAAGCTGAAATATTTACATTATTATATATTATACACACACACACAAACACCTCCCCCACAATTTCTTTCTCCACTCATCCATCAATGAACAGTAACTTGATCCCATGGCTTGGCTGTTGGGAACAACGCTGCGGTTGGGCAGGGGGAAGAGAATGCAGATATCTCTACAAGATGCTGATTTCATTTCCTATTGATATATAATTTATGAGAGGGATTGCTGACCCATAGAGTAGTTCTATTTTTAGATTTCCAGAACCTTCATACTGTTTTCCTTAATGGCTGTACTTAAATTCTAACCAGCAGTGTACAAATGTTCCCTTCTCTCCACACCATCACCAATGCTTGTTATTTATTGTCCTTTTTATAACAGCCATCCTAACAGATGGGAGGTGATATCTCATTGTTATTTAACCAGAAACTGTAAAAATCCTACAAGAAAACATAGGGCAGAAGCTCCTTGACATTGGTTCAGATAATAACTTATTAAATATGACACTAAAAGCACAAGAAACAAAAAACAAAAATACAAGTAGGAGTACATCTAACCCTAAAGCTTCTGCACAGGAGAAACCAATCAATGAAATTAAAAAGCAGCTTATGAACTCGGAGAAAATATTTGTAACAATATATCTCATAAGGGGTTAATATCAAAATACATAAGAAACCCACACAACTGAATAGAAAAGAGAATATTCACCAAAATCTAATAAACTGATTTAAAAACAAGCAAAGAACCTGAATAGACATTTATCTTTAAAAAAAAAGATATAAATATGGCTAACAAGTGCTCAACATCAGTATTCATCGGGAAAATGCAGATCAAAGTCCTCATTTACTTTATATATTATATATATAATTTATTTCACATAATAAATGTGTACAGCAGGTACAGTAATCTGCATCCTACAACAGAGGACCCTGAGACTGGTGACTCGGGGATGCATCTGCATGGAGCCGGCCTGGGGTGGAGTGGATGGTGCTGAAGA
Organism: Macaca mulatta; assembly: GCF_049350105.2. Lineage (NCBI taxonomy): Eukaryota > Metazoa > Chordata > Mammalia > Primates > Cercopithecidae > Macaca > Macaca mulatta. Next base: position 71,527,971 of record NC_133408.1, read on the forward strand.
GGACAGCGGATGACGTAGATCCAGGGGCAGCGACTCACTTGGGACCCCTCAGCAGAGGAGCCTCGGTCAGTCCCCAAAGCTCAGTAGCACCTTGGACAGAGGACAGGTGGGTGAGGTTGTCAGAAAAGAATGGTGGGAGGAGGACAGCCAGGTGCCCCAAGCCAGGGCCCCTGAGAACCTCCTGAGGCTAGGAATTGGGTAGAGGGCCAAGCTGGCCACCTGTGGGGCCCTCAGTCACCCTCATTACCTCTGGTGCCACAGCAGCAGTGCACAGCAGCCCAATTAGTAAGTGGACAAGGCAAGGCAGGCATGTTCATGGATCAGAGTAGTCTTGCTCAAGGGCTTTTACAGGATGAAGGTAAAAGAAGGGCCACTGTGGCTGGAGAGAGGGTCACAGTCTCTGGGTCAGACACGATGGAGAAATGAGGAAAAGGGAAGGGGTGGTGGCCAATATGCAGGAGAGGCTGGTGGACGTGCGATGGTCAGAGTCTATTAGACAGGATGGGCTCCAGGTGCATCCTAGGTGTACTGGGCACTTCTCAGCCTTCCTGGAATTGAGCCGGGTGATGTGGTCACTTTTGGGGAGACTGTTGTCAGGGCCCAGCCACACACCCCTGGGCAACACTGTCCCATCTCAGGACTGGACTTGCTCAGCTCCCACAGGGGACGCTGCCTGCAGCCCAGGAGGGGCAGCCCCACTGTGCAGCCCGAGCCCCCATGGATCCTGAGCAGTCCCTGCCTGATCTTGTACTCCTTCTGCTCCTTTGCCCCAGCCCCTCCTGAGTGTCAGCCAGCACGGAGGCCTTGTCTGTCCTTTCTTCCCTATGCAGGCTCCTGGGCTGAGACCTGGCCCCCAGCCTGGTCCAGGTCCTCAGCTCTCCTTCCATTGCCTTACAGTGAGACAGAACTGCCCCTGTCTGTGCCCTGGAGGTGGAGGTAAGAGCCTGACCCTGCTGTATGGGGGCTGCTCCATAGATGGGCGACTTGGCAGGGGGTGTGTGATGCGGAGGCTGTGGCCTGTGGGCATGCGTGCTGGGAATGGGAGTGACACACCGTCACTGGGAGAGGCCACAGTTCCTGCTGAATCTCACTCCAAACTCTAGCCCTGCAGGCTTTGTACCACAGCCACCACCGAGAATCACAGTAGTGTCTCAGGAGTCGCTGCCCGCTGCCCACCAGGCCCTACCTGGAGGCCAAGACCCAACCAAAGCCCAGCGTGTCTGTGCCCTGGGAACAGTGTGTCCTATGGTCATAAGGCCAAGCCACCAGTGGCCACTCATCAGGGGCTTGGTTCTGTCCTATTCTGGCTCCTTCCAGTTCAGTCCCATCGGGACCCCTAACCACATGACCCAGCATCCAAGAATCACTCCAGGAAACCTGGCAGCTCAGCTCACTCCATCACTTCTTACCGACAGCAAAAACATCAGGGCATCAGACATACAGATAAATGCCTATAAATGCTTAACTGGAATAAATCTAGGTACAACAAGAAGGCGCAGCTGTGAGTGAGGGTCCCCCATGACTGCTCTTCAGGGTTTAGGACAGGCGCCCATTGTTGCTTCCTGGTGCTGCCTACCTCTCAGACAGGGCAGGGCACACTTTCCTCACCAAAAGGACAACAGGCCTTGTCCCTAGCCCTCCTGCCCATCCCTGCAAGGATCACCTTGCTGGGAGGAATCTGATGCCTGGGCATGGGCCGCTTCTAAGCCAGGAACAGGAACACCTTCTGGACACCCCATAGGAAGGAATAAATCCAGATCAGAGTTCACAACCTGAGCTCTTGCCCACTCTTCATGAAGAGGCCCAGTCCTAGGCAGACTGAACCTCTCCTGAGGAACTGTGCAGCCAAAGACTGGAAACTTCCAGAATCCTTAGACTTGGATCCCCCTTGGGGTCACCCTGAAGTCTGTCTCACCAGAGCATCTTCTGTCCATAGATGTCTTATTGGGTCTCCAAATGAATACTTACAGAGGTCTGGGGCCCAGCATAGTCACTCCTACTGAATGTCGAGAAGACAAAGGCCAAGAACCCAAGGAAACACCAGGTCTGGCCCTTCCACACCCAACCAGAGTAGGATGCATAGGCCAGACTGTGTCAGAAGCCCAGTTACCCAGATGGAGGGAAAGTCAACCCCAAGGGGGTGGAAGGGATCAGTCACACATCCTGGGCAGACAGTGGTGTGGGGAACACAGGTGAGCTGCACGCTGCTGACTTTCCCTGGCTATGGAAATGAAGTATCTGCAGAAAAAGCCCCCTTTCCTTGCAGAACGGCTGTTTTATGACAGCAGTTTTGACAGTGACTCTTGTGTCTGTTCTGAGGCTTGGCCCTGCTGTATAGAAAATGGAGCAGGCCAAGATGTCCTCAGTGAACATGCACCAGAATGACCTAGATGTGAGCCAAACCTTCACAAGCCACGCCATGTTCAGAGAGCGCTGCAGCGTCAAGTAAGGCAGGTGGGGCCTGGAGGGTCCCAGGGGAGGTGGGGAATCCGGAGGGATGGGGCATCTGAGGGACAGTGGGGAGGTCTCAGGACAAGGTAGGGTCTCAGAGAAGAGGGTGACAGCCCAGCCTACTGCCTGGAGATCTGGCCTTCAGAAGGGTCTGCAGAGGGGCCTGGAAGAGTGAGGTTTTCAGGGCAGTCCAGGGGGCTCTGAACACCTCTGCTCCTTCCTCGAAGACAAGAAAATGTTGTGCACCCAGACTGCCACCTTAAAGTGGCCCCTACAGTGCTTGATTGATGGGACAAGTGTGCACAGGAAACCCAGTCCAGGGACCCTGCCCAGGGTCTGGCTCCTCCAGAAGGACCCAGCTCCCCTCCTCTGCACAGGAGGCAGAGGAAGATCCCTGCAGAGCACACAAACCATGCCCTGCCTGAGAGAGGGCATCACACGGCTGGGGCTGGGACTCAGGGCCAGCATCCTGGGCAGACTGGGCCAGGACTCATCTTGGGAGAGCACTTAGGGAGCCCCCTCTTTCAGGGGTCACATTTGATGGACATGAGAACACCCCTATAAGGAGCTGCAGGACCTTATCTGATCCAGCCTCCTGGGGGAGGTCTCATCCCATGCAGAGGGGGACCCCGACACCACAGACTGAGGCTCCAGTAGGCCCTGCTCAGGTCACCAGCCCTCCACCATGAAGGGCCAGGTCCTCCCATGCCTGCTGCTCCCACAAACCCCTACTTCAAGCTCATCACAAGCTCATCCTGAGGATCTGGTACATCTGCCTTCTGTAGGGCAAGTGCATGCTCATAGCCAGGGCACATACAGCATTGAAAGTGCACAGAACCCTGTCCCCATGTGCCCGAGAGTGCCAAGGGAGCACACAAGCACACAAAACCTGGCCCGAGGGCGGTGCTCACACTGTCCACAGGACCCTCTGCTTTAACCCAGAGGGAGGGCCAAATCAAGTCAGGCCTGGTGGCCTGGACAGGGCACCATGAGTCCTCCTGGAAACTGGACCCACCCCTGACACAACTCGGATGAAAGCCATGAGTGTGGAGACCACTTCCCTGCCGGGGCCTCCCCCCATTTGTGGCCTCCTGTGCAGAGCTGGACCCCAGGGGTGTCCAGAAAGGACCCAGCACTGCCTAGTGTGAGGTGCCCATGGCAGAAACAGGGTGAAGGCACAGACCCCTCCCAGGAGACCCCTCCTGGCCTGATGCCCAGCCCCAAACCTAGACCCCTCTCCTGAAGCTCTCTCTGTTTGTCCTGTGGGAGCTTTCCTAAGATGCACTGTCCCAGGCCTGGGCTCTGGATGATGATGTGGTTGTGAAGCACTTTCAGGCCTCCATGGCTGAGCTCAGAAAGATGCACTGTGACCACTGCCCCCAACGTGGTCTCCAGCACCAGGTCCCCTCCTGAGTCACCATCTAAGACAGTAAATAGTGGGGAGTGCCCAGGACTCTCCATCCCTGCTCCCCAAGCCTTCCTTTTCCTTCTCCTTTTCCTTCTCTAAGAAGCTTCTAAAAACAGGCCAGCTGGGCCCCAGGGCAGGCGCTGGACTCACCTCAGTAACAGGGCAGGGAATGAGGGCAAGACCCCTCCAAGCCCCCACCACACCCTTCCCCTCCTGCCCTAGAAGAACCCTGGAGGCCCCTGGAGGGCTTGGTCCCGTCTGTGCTAGCTCACACCCATAGCTGCCAGCACCAACAGGGCCAGAGTGCAGTAGGGGTCCCCACTCACGAGTTCCTATACTATACGCAGTAAACACCCCCACTGTGGGATCAGCAGGGACACTCACTCACGAGCGCCCATACATACCCCAGGCGGTACACACCCCTCACTGTGGGATCAGCAGCCTGTAGGGGTTTCTTCAGTGTCAGACCAGGTGGGTTACTAGAGACCCCAAAACTCCAAGGACCCAGATATCTGGGGCCTAGCCGTACAAGAGTCAGATGGGCTTCGGGGAGAAGTGGACCAAGTTTGCTTTCCATTCAGCTAGGAAGGCCCTGGTCCTGGAGTGAGTGTCTCTGGCACCCAGTCCTCTGAGGGCATCCCTTAGCATGGAGACCCTCCCCAAGGACAGGCTGGCCCTCCCTGGCCCACCAGCCCAGCTCCAGAAGCCCAGAAGCTGACCTTAGGCCAAGGTCCAGCAGCACAAGAAGAATTCCACAGAGCCCAGGGCAGCAGGCCACTCTCTGGGGGCCCAGTGGCTCAAGATGCGGCAAGCCTGTTCCTATCTCAGGATAGACCATGGGATTTTTTTGGCGATTTCTGTGTTGGAATTCTCTCCCAAACACCCCATGGACCTGGACATCCGGAACTCATGGTATCCACAGTGTAACTCTGAGAAGGGATTCCAAACCCCTGTTCTTTCTACATCTTCCCTGGACACCCCATAGGACAGGCCCTGGCACTGAACCCCATCAGGACCCCAACAACCAGGCCTTGCCCAGCCCACTGAAAACCCAGCGGTAGGGCCATAGACACTCCCCTTGCATGGTGGCACCTGGATTTGACCTTTCTCAGGGGCCACTGACCAGTACAGCCTTAAAGGAGCCAAGACTGCACCCAGATAACCCCAGACAGCTCCTCAGCCCGGAGAAATCAGTGTCACTGGGGAAGCTGGACTCAGAGGCTGCTGGAGGGGAGGGGGATTGTGGCATCTGCAGAGCCCTAGCCAGCCAGCAATCTGTCATGTGTCCCCATGCCTGCCCACTGGTGTGACAGAGCCTCCCTTACAGGGCAAACATCCCAGACCTACAGATGCCCAGCCCAGCCCAAGCCCTGGGAGAAAAGGGGCCCAGGGGAGCCACGGGTGTCACAGAAATAGCCAAGATAACAAAACAGGGGACTGAGCTTCCTGGGGCACTGGCCAAAACTAGAATTTGGCCCAGGGAAGGGCAAGCCCCTTAAAGCAGTGTGTGAGTACACAGGGCCCCCACAAGGCAGGGCATGCCTGGCAGGGCCAAGTCAGTGATGTTACCAGGCTCAAAGAGCAACCATCCACATCGCCAAGGGTGGGATAGGAGCAAGTGGACCAGCATCCAACCTCTTCAACTCAAGGAAGCAGCGATGGCTGGACTCCTGCACCCTGAGTGGCCACCATCTGACCATCGGTGGGGCAGAGGCCAGAGACCATTGATCTATCGGGTGGTCCTAGGGCCCTGCTTCCACCGCACAAGAACGACTTCAAATCGCACGATCAAGATGAAGCTGTGCAAGAATGGGCCCAGGAGCCCAGGTCCCTGGGTCTACTGTCCTTGCCAGGTGTCAAGGACAGAAATAGTCAGAAAAGTTGTCTATGGTCAGAAAAAGTCAGAAAGGTAGTCTCACTCCTTGGAAGGAGGCTCCAAAGTGGAGACCAGAGCTGTAGCAGGAGGAGGGGCTCCTGGTGGCCCTGAAATAGGCTCTGACAGGATCCCAGAGTCTGCTGTTCTGTCCTTCTCTTTCTCCTTTTCCTTGAGGACTTGGAATCTCCCCCCATTAGATGGTGATTCTGCAGCCATGGACAATCAATTTACAGAAGGACTTCTCAGTGGCCATTTCCGCAGCCTGCCCTGTGGAAAGCTGATGAGAGCACACGGCTGTCTCTGCACAACAGTGACCATCCGGATCTCGCCCACAGGTAGAGATCATTTCTTAAATCTGTCTCAGTAGTGGTATCCCCCAGACCATCAACACAGAGGGCGGGCAGACTTCCTTGCTGGTGGGTCCAGATGAAGCGTGGTTGAAGCCTGCTCTAGAAGCTTATCTGCTACGGGGTCATTGTTTCCACATGTTGTTCTTTAATATTCTGTTCAGCAAGGGGGTCATGTGGATCTGCAGGCTTCTCATGTCTGTGCGGACACTCCTCTCCTCTCTCACCCTCTCCCTTTACCCATAAAGGGCAAATGTAGGGCTTATTCCTTAGATAGCAGAGTGTGGTCTGGGCCAGTTTGGGCAGCATGTCACTGGTGCATGTGGCTTTCCCCAGCGGGAGAGCTGGTCATGTTCCATTAGGGTTAGAAAATCCTCTCTCCATCTCTGCAGTGGCCTTTTAAAGACAGTTCTGCATCATGAACCTGGATGGGCAGTCATACTCCAGGTGTGAGAGGCGGGGCTGAGGGACATTTTCTGCAGGCTCAGCACCCTTCAGTCTTCTTGGAATGCATGTGCACCACACAGCCCCAGCCAGACACTGAATGGCCAGGCACAGATTTTGCATTTTTTTCTCATAGTTTTCCTTTGGTCATTCAGATACACGGATTTTCTCCAGGACATGTGTGACACAGAAGACAGAAGCGTCCTCCCAGTTTTGTCTGTTTTAGGTGCTGGAGCCCAGAGAGGTCTCCTCTTGAGAGGGTCGGTCGGCAGGCAGCAGTAGCTTTTCAGGTGGGAGAGAGGACCCCCACAATGCTGGCAGCCCCAGTTCTTTCTGGCTGTGTTCTTGAGACAACTGCCTTTGACTACATGTGATTCATCTTTCTTTACTCAAGGCAAACCTCGCTCCCAAGGAATCTCCATTCTTGGAGGAAACTCTTGGCTTCCTGGTCTCTCCAAGAACTGGCCTGGAAGAGACAGAGAAATGTGAATGCACTTTGAAATACAGTGTATACTTGGTGCTTTTCAAAGACCCTCCCTCTACACCTACAGGGCTTAAGGAGACCTTGCGTCTGCTGCTGGGAGATGACAAAATCTTAAGTGAGAAGGTCAAGAACCAGAATCACTAGAAAAAGAAATGTTCAATCTCTAAACGCATAGTTATGTTGGGAAACATCTGTGTGTCTGGATATTTATTGTGTCCAATCGTGGATAAAGACTCAAAAACTCACGGGGCACGGTGGCTAATGCCCTTAATCCCAGCACTGTGGGAGGCCAAGGCAGGTGGATCACCTGAGGTCAGGAGTTCAAGACCAGCCTGGCCATCATGGCAAAACTTCATCTCTATTAAAAATATAAAAATTATCGGGGCATGGTGGTGTGAACTGCAAACCTAGCTACTTGAGAGGCTGAGGCAAGAGAGTCATTTGAACCCGGGAGTCAGAGGTTGCAGTGAGCCAAGATAACCCCACCGCACTCCAGCCTGGTCAACAGCCTGGGCTGTCTCAAAAAAAAAAAAAAAAACAACTGGGCATGGTGGCTCATGCCTGTAATCCCAGCACTTTGGGAGGCTAAGGAGGGCAGATCATGAGGTCAGGAGATCGAGACTATCGTGGCTAACACGGTGAAACCCTGTCTCTACTAAAAATACAAAAAATTAGCTGGGCGTGGTGGCGGTTGCCTGTAGTCCCAGCTACTCCAGAGGCTAAGGCAGGAAAATGGCTTCAACCTGAGAGGTGGAGCTTGCAGTGAGCCAAGATCGCGCCACTGCACTCCAGCCTGGGCAACAGAGTGAGACTCCATCTTAAAAAAAAGAAAAGAAAAAAACAACCAACAAAAAGAAACCTCAAAAGCAAAAAGCTTTTGGCTAAGTTCTCCTGGCCTGGAAGGGCTCTTCCTTTGTTTTACGTGCAGGCAGGTGATCTGTCCTGAAAAGAGGCCTGTGGCCCCTTCCTGGTCACAAAGTCTTAATTGGTAAGAGCTCCAAGTACACAGAGCCACAGGCCCATCAACCATGGAGCTGCCTCTGCCGCCCAGGATGGAAACTCAGGGTAAAGGTGACTGCGGCTAGAACAAAAGGATTAGGGAAAAAATGAAAATTAATTTGAAAAAAATTAAACCAAAATATACTAGCATGAAGTAATTTTTATTAAAGCCTTGTCTGTGAATAAGTTAAATATGGTTAATCACAGTACTGTACATAATAACCTAAAATTTTAACTATTGGCCAAGTGCAGTGGCTCATGCCTGTAATCCCAGTGCTTTGGGAGGCCAAGGTGGGAGAATTGCATGAACCTAGGAATTGGAACTAGCCTGGGCCACAGAGTGAGACCATGCCTCTGCCAAACAATAAAACATTAGCTGGGCATGGTGGCATGGCCTGTAAAACAATAAATAAACATGAAATTATAACTACCACAAACTAAGCTACAATATTTATGTCATCACAAAGTAATAGTCAATTTATTTCAGTCCAAAAGAGATAACCAAGAATTGATTTCAAAATCAATTCAGAGCTTTGCCTTCTCTGTATGGTGGAAGAGCAAGAAACAGACTCCCTCTGGCACCAAACACACAGGAAGCCAGACCAACCACATGAACCAGACGTTTCCAGACACTAGAAGCCTCTGCAAGGAGCACAGGACTGAGGTCTGGAGGCTGAAATCAAGAGAAGGGGCTGCGTTGCTGCCCCAGCTTAGAGTCTGCAGAGCCTCCTGGCAGTGCAGGGTGGGAGGACATAGGAAGAGCATGGAAGTCCACATGTTAAGGAGACAGGGTTGAGAATGTGAGGAGAGAAAAACATATGACTGAGTACCAGAAAGTAGGGAGGAGTGGCTGAAGTAGGGGTAAGATTGGCGAGTAGAAGATGGGGGCTCATTGAACCAATGGCACGTATATGGGTAAATACCAATCAAAATAAATAATATTACCCGGTACAAAAGGGAAAAGGGCACCCTACACTTTTTTTTTTGAGACAGTCACCCAGGCTGTAGTGCAGTGGTGCAATTTCAGCTCACTACAACCTCTGCCTCCTGGGTTCAAGTGATTCTCCTGCCTCAGCCTCCTTAGTAGCAGGATTACAGGCACGCACCACCAACCGCAGCTAATTTTTGTATTTTTAGTAGAGACAGGGTTTCACTATGTTAATCAGGCTGGTCACGAACTTCTGACCTCCTGATCCACCTGCCTCAGCCTCCCAAAGTGCTGGAATTACAGGTGTGAGCCGCCGTGTCTGGCCCACCCTACATTTTTTTCAGAGCATTTTCACAAGAAAACTTGTCATTATGAGTATAATATTGTCCAAAAGTAGCAGAGGAGTGAATATTTCCCAATATATTTTAGGAAGCTAGTATTACTGTCCAATAGAATCAGAGAAAGGCAATACCAAAAAAGAAACCCTGTAAAATAGTATGCCTCATGAAACTCGATGTGGAAATCCCCCAAAAAACACTATTCAACAGAACCACATGCTTCACCCATGGGTGAATTTCTTCAGCCACATGCTTCACCAATGGATGAATTTCTTCTAGGAATCATAAAGATTTGGGGATATCAAAGGAAATCTTTTATTAAGAATCAAAGTTGGAGACTCCTATCTTGAGTTGATTACTTTGAATTTTTGGTCCCAAAATACATACAGGACCAGGTCTAATTCTATGTGATCTTTATCACACGCAGCCAGATGCTGAAGAGAAATAGATACAACAGCAATATGGGAGTTACCCTCTCTAAAGCCCAACTGAAAAAACCCGGAGTCAGAAGTTTCACAAACAAAAAAACAACATACTTATTCTGAACCAGAGAAGGAGAAGTAATTCAAACATTTAAATTGCTATGAGAATACTGACCTGTTAGAAACTGAAGGAGCAAGCAATGCTTCTAAACGCCACGCTTTTCCATCAGAATACAGAGATAGACAACCTTGAATTTATCCAGTCATAACATTAATTTCCCTAAGAAATAAATCACAAAATAAATATTATACTCATGACATATTCTCTGCCTAAAAGAAGGCAAGATAAACTGAGCAGTTAATTATCAGTGTAATAAATTATGTACAAGAATCTTATTGCTGCATTTTTTAACAACAATGAAACTAGAACCAATCTAAATTTCTATCAAAAAATAAACAGTGAAACCAATCTTGTATACCCATTCTTTGGAATACATTTAAGACATTAAAAATAGAGAATTAGAATCTTATGCACTGATTTGGAATAATGTAAGTGATATATTGCTTATGAAATAGCAAAATAAAAACAATATAGTATGATATAATTTGTGTTCAAAAACTGTACATGTATTTATCTATTTATCTGTCTTTTTTTTTTTTTTTTGGAGTCAGGGTCTCACTCTCTCACCCAGATGGGAGTGCAGTGATGTGATCACAGCTCACTGCAGCCTCAAACTCTTGAGCTCAAGGGATCTTCCCCCCTCAGCCTCCCAAAGGGTTGGGATTACAGGCGTGAGCCACCGCACCTGGCCAACTTTATGTGTATTTATAAATTTATAGAAAGCATCCAGAAGAATAAACATCAAGCTATAATAATTACTTCTAAGAAGCGAGTGAGTTTGGAACGAAGAGGAAGACATGGGAGACTTTCACTACATAAATATTTCTATGATCGACATTCTTAAAACAGCATGCATTTCTTTTATAATTAGAAAAAGAGGAAAAATATAATCATTGTTACCATTTGGTAAGAGGGCAATAGTTTTGTTTTCATCAGTATTTGTATTGCATGTTAGTACACAGCACAAACCTGAAAGAGAAGGCCCAGAGGAATAATTAGAACAAAAAAAATCACACCTCAAAAAGTGAGAGGGTGTTATCTTTACATATCAACAAGCGTTCCAGGTGAGTGTTGGTCGGGATCTACTGCTGCTCCAGCTCCCTCAAATCACCTCAAATCAAATCTACGCCCTGACAAGGGGAAGGCGGAGGATAGGAAGGTCAAGTGCCAGTAAGTGCTCTCCCCAACCAAAGGCGTGTTTCTGCAAGTTTCCTGTTATTAAGAAGAAAATGGAGTCCTAATGGGATGTGGACCCCTTCGGGATGCTGGCAGGGAAACACAAACTAGAATATGCCATAATCATACCTTAGAGGAAGACTTCTAGGTTGAGACTTGAAATACATGAAAAGCTTGTGTGAAGTAAATAAAGCTACTCTACCTCTCCGAGTGTCAGTTTCCTCACTTATAAAATGGGGATCGCATGCCAACATCAAGTTGTTGCCAGAGTTAAATTCACAAAGATATTTAAAGGTGACTGTTAATGCAAGAATCCTCTTTATTTAAAAACAAACAAACAAAAAACAAACAAAAAAACAGCATCGGACTTCAAATACACAAAAGAAAGAATGTTCATGTGGCCAAGAGGAGATGAGCAGTTTTCTAAGCAGCCTGAGCACGTGAGAATGAGGTCTATCCCCAACTAGAACTCTTCACAGCTCCACTGAAGAGGACACACATGGGGCCCCAAGAAGCTAAGTGCATGGCCAGTGTAGAGTGACTGGTGAAGTGAGGATGGAATCCCAAAGACCCCCTGAAATGCAGTTACACAACAGGCTCCCAGGAAACACTGGAACAAATCAGGCAGTTGAGCAGATACTACCAGGAATGGGGTGAGTAGAGAAGGGTCAGAGCCACAAATCTCAGCAGAATACACCAAACTGCAAGGAGCTCCTGGCTCTGTGAACAGGAACTGTGGCTGCATCAGGACCAATCTTGTGAGGCAGCTATTGGGGACAGCTGAGATCACGTGTTTTTGCAGTCACACAAACAACAGCAGTGCCTCTTGCACACAGACCACAAAACCCTCTCCCTTCACCTTTAAGGTGATGGATGATGGATGTCCTCATGTTACAACATCCCCACCAACACTTGCAGGCAAGTGTATTTAGAAACTCCCACCTAAAGAGGGAACAGTAAGGAGTAGAATGAGAATATTGGGGGATGGGGGAGGAACGCAGGTCCTTGACCCCACAGACTCTACTGAAAACAAGGGAAGAGCTGCTGTGCTGTCATCTCCCTATACTTCATCTTGCCCTGACCATAGATGCCACATTGTTCTTGTTCCTTTATTTACAAAGGCACTGATGAGCCCATGTGTAACTGATCCTGAAGGAGTAAATTCTTCACAAAGTACAATAACAGTGTCTAATATCCATGACCAGGGTTTTTAGGGGTTTTTATTTATAGTAACCCTCATTCAGGAATCACAAATGAAGCCTGTTGGAATGTGTAATATGAACAATGCCTTATTTTCATGTAGACTAACACCTTAGTTTTTACGGATTAGACATAAAGGCATAAAAGCTGTCGCCCTTACAGAATCAAAGCAACTGTCCCTGAGGACATATGGAATTTAGGGACATCAACTATTAGGAAGCTACACAAAACTAGAAGTGCTTCCAGAAGTTTCCGTTAGACAGAAAAATTCAACAGATCAGCCCGAGAGAGTAAAGTTACCTCTGTGAGTTCTGGGGGTGATCAGCTTTCCATTCAAAGCAAAGATGTGAAGCCTGAGGAATTTCAAAGACTCCCCAGGTGGTCCACACCTTGAAAGTCACTCTCACAAAGCTGGAACACTACCTGTTCTTGAAGATCAGGTTGCCATCTGTGTCTTTGAGACACTGCCGCAGTCAGGCCTCAGTTGAGATGAGGCCGATGATGTGCCAATGAAAACACCTAAACCATCTCCATCTTTAGGTAGCCATTTGGGGGACTTTGCACCAAATCGGTTGGTGACAAATGGCGCACCAGAGACACACGCCTGGGAAGTGAAATTTTCTCCTCGGATTTTAGCACCTCCTAGGTAAACCAATGACCCTTTCTGCCGCCTCAACATTCGCAAAAAAGGCGCTAGTGAGGGTGACATTTTCACGAAGCCACAGTCCATATCACCCCCTGCAAAGCTTTTAACTTTTGCACTGCGGGTCAGGCGGCGGATTTCTCCCCATAGTGGCTGCACTGCGCTCTGGCTGGAGAGAAAAGAGGGCAGCGGCACAATGGACAGCGCCTGAACCTCAGGCCAGTTCCCACAGCAACTTAGGAAAGCAGGAGGCTCCCTGGGCTGGAGGAGGCGCGATGCCCAGGAAAGACCCTGGGTGCAGGTGGGAGAAGGAACTCAGCCGAGCAACAGGAAGTGGGATGAGGACCACACCCGTCCGAGTTTGACAAAGGCGAGGCGCACTTCGCGGCGTCACGCCCTCCTCACTGCCCACCCTGGACCTGCCCCTCCTGTCCCCTACTGGACTCACTTCCCATGGCAAGGAGGTGCCCGCGATCGGTAGCCAGCATCGCTGTGGAAGAGGCGAGGTCCACACTGCCCTGCCCAACCCTCCGGGGCCGCCCGCCTCCTCGCCATGTCCCCTGCTGGGATTCTAGTCCAGCCGCCTTTCCACCAACGGGCAGAGAACCGTTAAGAGCTACTGTTTCCAGCCTGCCTGGCCAGGCGCGCGCCGCTTCGCTCCTCCCCCCGAGAACTTCGCCCCGCTCCCGAGCCTGGGGCATGCTAGGATTGTAGTCCCGAAGCTCTTGAAACAAAGGGCGGGAGCGGTGAAGAGACTACATACAGCTCTCAGCATGCACGGCAAGGCCTGCACAGCCGGACTTCGCCTTCAGGACTGTGCACCGCCTCCTGCTCATGCTGACTGGGATTGTAATCCGGTCGCCCTGGGATGAAAAAACTGGAAGCTTAATCAAAGTATGCCAGGCGTAGCTCCCACCTACCAATCCACACCTCCCTGTGTCTGGAGCAGTTCTGCCATGCCAAGGGGAGCCTGGTTGTTCCCAAACCTCTCCTGCCTGCCAGGCGACAGCAGGACCAGCGCGGCTGATGGTATCTTGTAATTATGTCACTACCTCCCCTTAAGATGCTGGCTTCATGCTTCGTCAGTGCCAGAAGTTTGATTTCTCACAGAGCAGCAGGGGACCGAGAGCTGCTCACAAACCCGTCAGGGTTCCCATAGTAACGCTCCTCCTACTGGAGCCGAACTCGCCTGCCTCTTCCCTCGGCTCCGCCCCTTCTCCTCGCCCCGCCCCTTCCCTCGGCACCGTCTCTCCTTCGGCACTGCCCCTCCTCCTGGCCTCGCCCTTGACACGCCCCTTCGAACATGCGCAGTGTAGTCCTTGCTTAGGAATGTGGCTAATGTCCAGACGTCTGACAGTCCTCCTACTTCTTGGCCTTCCACGTGGGACGCTTTTCTCATGAGTGTCTGAAACCGTCAGTTCACTGCCAGAAATGGAGATACATGGTCCCTGATAACCTGACACTTGCCTTTTCAAAGTCACTACTTCCTCTATCCTCTGGGCTGTCACAAATCTTCCTATGCACCCCAGGAGTGCCCCTTGAAGCCACATTCACCACTTCTCTGTCCCTGATCCGGGCTGGTTCCCAGGCCTTGGGGTCCTAGTGTGGACCTCCTGGAGGTAATTAACGCAGGGGCAGGACCAGAGAGCCCCTTGGTCCTTCCCAACACATGAGGGAAGTTTGTGTGGTGAGGTCATGAACAGTGTCGTGTTTCTGCTGTAAATAGGGCTTTCTTGGAAACACTTAATTTCCCTTTTTAAATATTCCTTTGGAACCACGTTTAGTAATTTGATGGTGAAACTTAACAGCGATAATTCTTTGAATCCATTTTTCTTTTTCTTTCTTTGAGATGGAGTCTCGCTCTATAGCCCAGCTTGTAGTGCAGTGACTGGATACGGGTTCACTGCAACCTCTGCCTTCCGTGTTCGAGTGATTCTCCTGCCTCAGCCTTCCCAGTAGCTGAAATTACAGGCACCCGCCACCACACCTGTCTAATTTTTGTGTTTTTAGTACAGATGGGGTTTTGCCATGTTTGCCAGTCTGTTCTGGAACTCCTGATCTCTAGTGATCCGTCCACCTCGGCCTCCCGAGGTGCTAGGATTACAGGCATGAGCCACCACGCACTGAATCAATTTTAACATTTCGTTTTCCAGATTAACTCAAAGTTCCCCACAACTACACGCTAATGAAACTAGAGGAGGCACAACCTCAGCTCCATGCAGGACGGATGCACAAGAGCAAAAATCTCCGTGGGACGCCTTTCTGGAGCATCAATATTACTGCATGATTTGGAAGAAACAAATCCAAATAATTTCCAACATAAGACACTGGAAATTTAAGAGAAGGCTGGAAAGCCATCTGCTTTTTTTTTTTTTTTCTTGACATGGAGTCTCGCTCTGTCACCCAGGCTGGAATGCAGTGGGGTGCTCTTGGCTCACTGCAAGCTCCGCCTCCCGAGTTCACACCATTCTCCTGCCTCAGCCTCCCAAGTAGCTGGGACTACAGGTGCCCACCACCACACCCAGCTAATTTTTTGTATTTTCGGCAGACATGGGTTTCACCGTGTTAGCTAGGATGGTCTTGATCTCCTGACCTCGTGATCCACCCGCCTCGGCCTCCCGAAGTGCTGGGATTACAGGCATGGGCCACCGCTCCAGGCCGTCATCTGCCTTTAATACCTGTCAGTCATCTGTGCTTTTTTTTTTCCCCCAAGAAAGAAAAGAAACTCTAAGGAGAACCTATTTTTCGTTCTTCTAAGTAGTTAAAATTAGAAATCACAGCAAGTCAATAGAAAGCTCTGCCCTGCCAGTCTCCTAAATCACAATATGACCTTGGTATGGTTTTATTTACATTTTTTGGAGGGATTTGTTGACATGTTGGGTATAAAAACTGCGGGATTTGGCCAATCTTTGGAAGTTTTTAGCTATTAGTTGGTGATTTATTTTTGTACCTCATTTTTCTGTCCCCTCCAACTTGGACTCAATCACTCCACAGGTCTCTAAGACTCTTCATTTTCTTTAAGTTTTTTCACTTTTTTATTCAGAACCGGCAATTTCTATTGCTCTGTCTTCTGTTTTTAAACTTTGAATAAGCTCAAAGGTATTTTTTAAATTTCCTATCTCCTTATTGTTTCATAATTTCCATTTATTTGCTTAGGTTCCACATCTCTTAAAACATTTTCCTTTACTCCCATTAACAGATTTATAATAACTGCCTTTAAATGTGCTGAATTATAACACCTTGAATATCTTAGGATCACATCTACTGCCTGCTTTTTAAATTGTATATGGATTACATTTTCGTGCTTCCTCACACGTCTCAGTGAATTTTAAAGTTGTATACTGTAAAGAATCATTATAGAGACTCTCAATTCTGTTGTATTAGCTTTGAAGAGCGATGTTACTGTTTACAAATGGTTTTAATTGGGCTGGATTCAAACTTCAATACCTATCTCCCCTACAGTGGGCACAGCTGAAATCCTCATTGAGTTCTTATTCACACATAGGTCGTATTTGTATTATACAGATGGGTTTCTATGATAATATATAATATAGGCTGAGTGCAGTGGCTTATGCCTGTAATCCCAGTGCTTTGGGGGGCCGAGGTGGGCAGATCATGAGGTCAGGAGTTCAAGACCAGACTGGCCTACATGGTGAAATCCCATCTCTACTAAAATTACAAAAATTATCTGGGCATGATGGCATGCGCCTGTAGTCCCAGCTACTTGGGAGGCTGAGGCAGGAGACTTGCTTGAACCCAGGAGGTGGAGATTGCAGTCAGCTGAGATTGCACCACTGCACTCCTGCCTGTGTGATAGAGTGAGACTCCATTAAAAATATATATATATATATAATATATATATATATAAAATATATTATTCAGGTGTCATCATTATAATCTGTGTTAATTGAACAAGCTACTCCAGTATTACTGAAAACCAGGACCTCAGTTTTGTCTGCTTATTGAATTTTGTATAAATAAAATTATATAGTATGTATACTTTTACATCTACTTACTTTTATACATTATATTTGTGATATTCATTCATGCTGTTGCAGATAGCTAT
The DNA here is from genome assembly GCF_049350105.2 of Macaca mulatta. Classification (NCBI taxonomy): domain Eukaryota; kingdom Metazoa; phylum Chordata; class Mammalia; order Primates; family Cercopithecidae; genus Macaca; species Macaca mulatta. Next base: position 71,544,874 of record NC_133408.1, read on the forward strand.
AGTCTGGTATATTTGTTGTTGCTGGGATTTTTGTTTCTTTTTTTGAGACAGCGTCTTGCTCTGTTTCTCAGGCTGGAGTGCGGTGGTACAATGTTGGTTCACTGCAACCTCCACCTCCTGGGCTCAAGCAATTCTTCTGCCTCAGCCTCCCAAGTAGCTGGGATTAGAGGCATGCACCGCCACATCTGGCTAATTTTTGTATCTTTACTAGAGACGGGGCTTCACCATGTTGGCCAGGCTGGTCTTGAACTCCTGACCTCAGGTAATCCGTCCACCTCCGCCTCCCTAAGTGTTGGGATTACAGGCTTGAGCTACTGTGCCTGGCCAAGAATTTTTTTTTTTTTCATTTTAACAATTTTTAAGAATGCAGGTCAAAGGAATTAAGCACATTCACATGGTTTTACGAGCATCCTCCACATTTATAGGGGGTGTTTTTCATCTTGCAAAACTAAAACTCTGTACCCATTAAACACCACACATACCTTCCTGTAGCCCCAGGAACCACTCTTCTACTTTGTGTTTCTATAAACTTAACTACTCCAAGTACCTCATATGAGTGGAGTCATACAGTATAGTGAAGACGTAATGAGGAAGTATAATACACCCTATGTAACATATGTTTATTCATTTGAACACAATCACTAACAGAGATCAGTAGTATATGGTGATTATAGAGGAAGAGAGATAAAAAGACAAAAGGATTGGACAGACACATTAAGTTTATGACAATGATGCTCAAGTACCACAGCAGTAAGTCCCCTACCCCAGTCACAGGGCTGGTCACGTCACGGTGGAGCTGGGAGCCCTGTGCAGCTGTCTGACTCCCAGAGCACACGCTCAGCCCAAACTTCACTGAGCCCTGAGGCACTCTGCCCCTGCCACCTGGGCACTCAGTGGGCCTGAGATTCTTCATGGCCTGGTCTTCTTGTCCTTGAGGTCATGGCTGGCCTACAGGGATGGGGCTCAGAAGCAGGACAGATTGTAGCTATAGGATAGAGCAGCAGCTGTGAGGTTCTAAGAGCCACACCGCAGGCCTCCCTCCCAGTGCCTGCCCAGGGCTCCCATTCAACAGGGCCTGCTGCTGACCAGGGAGCCGTGGCCACAGGCTGTCTGAAACTGACCACAAGACAGAGCCTCTGCCCACTCTCTGTCAATCCGCTAGGTCAATCTGCTAGGCTCTCACCTCTCAAAAGGACTGTGATGCTCCATGGACTTGAAACAAACCCCATATTTCTCCTGAGTCTGAACATCATAATTCCCTCTTGTCAGAGAAGTGTGATGGGAACCACACCATCCTCACAGGGCCTCCTGAGGACTCGGTTTCATGTGGGTTTCAGCATGGCTGTCACCATCATCCTTTGTGGGAAGAACCAGGCACAAGTGCCCTCAAATTCCCATCCTCCCCGAACCCCATCATGACCCTGTGGGGCCTGCACAACTGGCTCATCATTTGCACATTTGCCAGAGGAGGAAACAGAGGCCCAAAGAGGGCAGCGATGTGCCCAGGCCCTCACAGGAGAGGCTGGCTCCTCCCACACCCAGAGGCCCTGTCCCATCTGCCTTCACCCCACACCCCAACACCACCACTGAGCAGGGTCCCATCCCCTGGAGTCTATGGGTATCCACATTCCCATCCAGGCTCAGCTATGGTGGGAGGGGGACAAGGTGTATTTGGAGGCCTGGTTGAGCAGCACCTGTTTGTCCCAGCCCCACTGGAATTTCTACTCCACACGCCAGGCTTTGTGTCAGACCAAAGGCATCACTTACCCCATGATCCACCAAGGAAGCTCTCTGCACAGAACCCTCTCTTCCTCCACTCAGGGAGTGGCCACCCAAGATGCCATTTCTGACTGACAGGGCAGGGTCTTCCTAAGGTACTGGGCGGTGACATGCCACTTCCTCATTTCCAGGGAAGGTTCTGAGATCTGGTCAGGAAGGATCCACAGGGAATGCAAGAGTCTCCAGATACTTATAAACCATGTGGAGTTTTGGTAGTGCTCATTGGGCACTGGGGTGAGGATCTTGTGACTGTGACTGATTAGCAATGTCTGCAAAGGACAGAGTGGGGAGCTACGGCAAACACACGTATGTTCACCCCTCGTTTACCAATTGAGACACACCTGGCCTGTGAGATTCCTCTGCTGTCCCCATCCTTAGTGCAGACAGGGTGACTCTCCCTGTAGAGGTGCAGAAAGAAGCAGTGGCAGAGGCCTGGCTTCCTGGGGAATTGCTGGGCTAGTCTGGGGAAGGAAGGAAGCCCCACCTACCACACCCACCCCACAGCCTGGAGGAAGCTCCATGCCAGCAGGACGGACGAGCATGGGAACCAGAGCCCTGCTCCTTCTGCAGCTCATCTCACCTGCCCAACAGCCCAGCTGCCAACACCACATCCCATTCCGGGGTCTCCTGCCCCCAAGCCCCAAACCTGCCCCAAACATCATTCTGTTAATCCAGGCTAGACAGAGCTGGAGTTTTTCAAGTAAATCTTCAGTGAGAATGTTACACACCAAACACACACACACACAAACACACACACACACACAGATCTGTACACTCCCACACCTGGCCCAGTACCCCTTCCAGCCTAATGTTTTCTCTACCCCCCCCCTCCAAACACTTGACTCCCATCTCCTGTCTCTACTTTTTCTTGATGTGCAAATCCTGCTCAGTGTACTGTCTTTTCTGAAAAGATTTTTAAATTTTCTGGAACTTTTTCTATGGAGAGGGAAAAGAAGGAAAGATTTGAGAGATAATAAGGTGAAAGAAGAAATTATTTGAGTAATAAGCAGATGTGTACATTCAATTGCCTTTTGAGAACCAAAAGGATCAAACTGCCTGGATGAGAATTTCTACGCTGGTCCTGTAAACCCTAAGGGCTCCATGGGTCTGGGGAGGGAGCTCAGTGGAAGCTAAAGCAGCTCCATCTTGGATGTGAATCCACCATGTTGACTTTGAATTAACCCCAGTTCTGGGAATGCCTGTAAGATTTCTACTTGATCTACTATTTCTTGTGTAAGAGTACATACTTACTGTAAATCTTCTCCTTAAGTCAAGGCAACCTATATGTCATCACACAAACTATAGGCTACGATGTGCACCTCATTCTCTTTCTGGAAGGCTGACCTTAAATGTCCTGCACATTCCTATAGTGCATATTTACCCTTTTCCTGTACTAAGTAAGCTCGAAATCTTGGGGGTAACAGCCTGGAGAACTACCTGTCTTGCCACCACTCAAGACCATGTTTCTGTCCACAAATTCCCCCCAATAAATTACCTTTTACTGACAAACTGTATTTGTCTGTCTCATTCTTTGGTTTCCTGACTCCTTCTGTGTTGGGGATCCCTTTGCAGATACAGCCCTTTCTTAAAACAAGGTACATTGGTCTGTGCTCACATTGCTGGCCTTAGGGAGCTTAAAATCATGGTGGAAGGGGAAGAGGAAGCAGGCAGGCACATCTTACTTGACTAGAACAGGAACAAAAGAGAGAGGGGAGAGGTGCTACACACTTTTTTTTTTTTTTTTTTTTTGAGACGGAGTCTCACTCTGTCGCCCAGGCAATGGTGCGATCTCAGCTCACTGCAGCCTTCACCTCCTGGGTTCAAGAGATTCTCCTGACTTAGTCTCCCAAGTAGTTGGGAATACAGGCGCATGCCACGATGCCTGGCTAATTTTTGTATTTTTAGTAGAGATGGGGTTTCACCATGTTAGCCAGGATGGTCTCAATCTCCTGACCTTATTATCTGCCCGCCTCGGCCTCCCAAAGTGCTGAGATTACATACGTGAGCCACCGCACCCAGCATACACACTTTAAACAACTAGATCTTGTGAGAGCTCTCACTATCACAAGAACAGCACGGAAGGTATGGTGCTAAACAATTCATGAGGAACCACCTCCCTGATCCAATCACCTCCCACCAGGCCTCACCTCCAACACTGCAGATTACAATTAGAGATTCAGGTGGGGACACAGATCCAAACTATACACAGGCCTGTGGGTATGGCTGGATTTTGATGATCACAACTGTTGGCAAAACTTGGGTCTTACTTAACCCGACCATGCCCAGGAATGTTATGGTGTCCCATGGTCCCTGGACTTTCTGGGCACGACTGGCCCATCCTCTGGATTGTAAATGCCCTAGGAGTTTCTGGGTAGGTTTCTGCAAAAGACTTCAATCTGTAGAGATTAGAATAATAGTATCCATATGGTTTTCCCAGAGAATGTCGGGCACATCACTCCAAAATGTCTCGCGTCACTCTAAACCATGTCAGAGAGTTGCGCTGTGTAAGTTTCTCTGGGAGCAACCAAAAGGTACACTGTTGGTCCTCTCAGCTGAAGGCAAAATGGTCCTGGGACTTTGGGTCTAAGGGTATGCTGCAGAAAGCATTTGCCAAATTCAGGACAATATGCCATGGACCTGAGCAAGTGTTTAGGTTTTCCAGGATTTGATGCCTTTGGGGGACAGTAGCACGCATGGCCAGAGTCACCTTATTCAGTTCCAAATAATCAATGATCAACTGTCATAATATCCCAAGAATCAACTGTCATACTCCAGGTGCCATCAGGCTTTGGCACCAACCACACAAAGCTGTTTTATGGGCTTTGTGCAGACATGCAATCCCCGTCCTCTCCAAGTCCTGAAAAGAAGACATGATCTCAGGTCAGGCACGGTTGCTCACGCCTGTAATCCCAGCGCTTTGGGAAGCTCAGGTGGGTGGATCACTGGAGGTAAGGAGGTCAAGATCAGCCTGATCAGTATGGTAAAACCCAATCTCTACTAAAAATACAAAAATTAGCCCAGGTCATGGCACATGACTGTAATCCCAGCTACTCAGGAGTCTGAGGCAAGAGAATCTCTTGAACCTGAGAAGTGAAGGTTGCAGTGAGCCAAGATCATGCCACCACACAACAGTCTGGGTGACAGAGCGAGACTCTGTTTAAAAAAAAAAAAAAAAAAAAAAAAAAAAAAAAAAAAAAAAAAAAGCTATGATGTCCTGGATGTTCTGTGCCCTCCTGGGAGGCAACATTGTTTGATGCACACCACTCCTCTTGTGTGGGATAATGTCACCGGCTTCTATTGGCTTTCCCTCAGAGCATGGCTTTTGTGACCCTCACCTAAAGACAGAACTTGTCTAAGGTTGCCTCAAGGACCGTTCCCAGGAGAGTGTTTGTCCCAGCATGTGCTGGGGGATTGGGAAGATGTAGACCCCTCAGAGTCAAAACTTGTTGCTTGCTCTGAAGGGATCAGTGACTCATTCTGGCCACATGGGCCTCTGGTGCCCTTCAATAGCCGAACATTGAAAGAAATATCGGCCTCCTGTCATGGTAGGGGCTGTGGAGCTAGCTCCACTCCTGGGAGAGGGAAGAGGCGGCGGGACCAGCCTGCTCCTCACACTGGCACCCACACTCCATCCCCAGCCCCAAAAATCCCACTCCTAGCCTGTACAGGTCCCAGCATCAGCCATGTCTGCTGTCTACACCAAAACAGCCACTGCTCTGGCCCTCAGCCCTGCCCCTCAAGGCCTGGCCTGGCCCAGCTACCGCCACCGACCACCTAGAGCCCCGGTGAGCTTGAGGTGAGTGTGGGGCAGGTGGGGCAGCTTCTCTTTCCTCTTTTTTTCTCTGCCTGCCACAGAAAATTGGGACCCAGAGCATCTGCTGCCACTACCATCCAAAGCCACCCTCAGAAGCAGGCCTGAGGCTGCAGGCTCCCCGGCACCTCTCCACAGAGCCTTTCTTCCATTTAACCTCCACAGAGGCAACTAACAGAGTGAGCAGCAGCAGCAGGCCTTCCTCTAGGTGCATTCCTCCTCCTCTAACTCGGGGATCTTGCTCTTGGCCCCCAGCAGAACCTTTGTTCCCTGGTGGACTGCAGTGGCAGAGGCCAGCCTAACACCTCTCTGCCTGACGAGCTCCGGGCTCTTTGGAAATTTCAAACCCCCCATCAGCCTCCTCTAGCCTTCTGGAGCTTTCACAGCATCTTGGCACTCACAGGGCAGCCTGCAGGCATCAGGCGGTGGGTGACAGAGCCTCACATAGGTGCTTGCAGTCATCCCAGGATCTCCCCAGTAGGATGCTGTTTTCCCTAGGCCATTCTCTTTTTTGTTTTGTTTTGTTGTTGTTGATGTTTTTTGAGACAGAGTCTTGCAACAGAGTCTTGCTCTGTCGCCCAGGCTGGAGTACAGTGGCATGATCTGGGCTCACTGCAACCTCTACCTCCAAGGTTCAAGTGATTCTCCTGCCATAGCCTCCCAAGTAGCTAAGATTACAGGTGCCTGCCACCATGCCCAGCTAATTTTTGTATTTTTAGTAGAGTCGGGGTTTCACCACATTGGCCAGGCTGGTCTTGAACTCCTGACCTCATGATCCACCCACCTCAGCCTCCCAAAGGGCTGGGATTACAGGCGTGAACCCCTGCGCCTGGCCTCCCAGCCCATTCTTTAGAGTAATGCCGACTACACCAGTTCTTTCCTCAGGCTGAATCAGTGGCTGGAGTTGCCCCAAATGTGACAGCAGGAGAGTTCCCACAAGAGATTGCCCCAAACCGTCCTGAAATGGGGCAGTTGGAATTCCAAAGAAAGAAGCCCCAAAGCCCAGAGTGGTCTGTCCAAAGCATACATCAAAGGAGCAGACACACAGAGGGGGCTGCAGTGTATCCTTGCAAGGGACAAAACACAGATGTTCTACCCTGGTATGTCTGCAATGAGTGGGTCTGGTTATGGAGCTTATATAAAGGTTAAGAAATTTGGCTTAGGGCCAGGGCTAGTTTCTATCAATGCTGTGGGCAACATCCTCAACATTTTTATCAGTGCCTGTGAATGTTTGAGACCCTGGCTTGGGTTTAAGCCTGCAGGGAAAAACCTGCGGCTGGCTGTTTCACAGAGTGGTCAAGTTACCCTGTAGTTCTAAGTCTGGACAGAGAAAATAATGAGGAGGAAGTGGGGTAATAGACATTATTCTTCGCTGTAAGAATTTTTTTTTTAGATGGAGTCCCACTCTGTCACCCAGGCTAGAAGGCATTGGTGCAATCTCAGCTCACTGCAACCTCCACTTCCCAGGTTCAAGCAATTCTCCTGCCTCAGCCTCCCAAGTAGCAGGGATTACAGGCGCCTGCCACCATGCCTGGCTAATTTTGCTTTTTTTTTTTTTTTTTTTTTTTTTCAGTAGAGACAGGGTTTCACCATGTTGGCTAGGCTGGTCTCGAACCTGACTTCAAGTGATCCGCCCCCCTCGGCCTCCCAAAGTGCTGGAATTACAGGTGTGAGCCACTGCACCTAGCCTGCAGTAAGAATTTATACTGGGAAGTGGAAGTCAGTTGTTTTTCAAGATTGTTTCATGTATTTGGCTTCCTGTTCATATTTATATCGGTTTTGGTGTGGGGAGAGTTGTCAATTTCTACAAAAAAAATAGCTGTGAATTTGAAGGGATTGTTTTGAATTTCTCAGTCCATTTGTGGGATATTGTTATCTTGGAAATATTAAGTATTTTTATTCTTGAAAATTAGACACCTTTAAATTATTTCATATCTTGATTTCTTTCAGCATTAAAAAATAATTAAGTGTAGGCCAGGCATGGTGGCTCCCACCTGTAATCCCAACACTTTAGCAGGCAGAAGCAGGCAGATTGCTTGAGCCCAGTTGGAGACTGGCCTAGGCAACATGGAGAAACCCGGTCTCTACAAGAAATACAAAAATTAGTCAGGCATGGTGACACACACCTGTAGTCCCAGCTACTGAGGAGGCTGAGGCTGGTGGATCAATTGAGCCCAGGAGGTCGAGGCTGCAGTGAACTGTGATCACACCACTTCACTCCAGCCTGGGTGACAGAGCAAGACCTTGTCTCAAAAAAAAAAAAAAAAAAAAAAAAATGAAGTGTAAAATTTTTGCACTTCTATTACTTTTTCTAAATATTTTTGAAGCATTATAAATCAAATATTTACATTTTATTCTTATTGTTGGTTGCTTTAACTATAATTTTGTATGTGTATCTTGTGACACTGATCAAGTTATTAATTCTAGTGGTATTTTAGTGAAACTCTTAAACATTTTAATATAAGAATTATGTCATGTGCAATTAAGACAGTTCCAGAAGTTGACACGGGGAAGGAGGGTGAGCAGTCAGGACCCCAGCAGGGCCTGTGGGCAGGTCGCACTGAAGGAAGGGGCCCAGATGATGGAACCTTCAAGTAACCTCACTTCCTTGGTGACAGACCCTCCAGAACTTAAAACTCTGGTAACCAGAAACCCTTATTCTAGACACAGCCCTGTATCAAGCTAATTTTGTGGAGATGCTCAAGAGCTAGATGTTCTCCTACTATATCTTGACTTCCTGAGGCTCTCATCTGTGGAAGGCTTGAAGTGAGGGCATCTTCCAATGATGCAGACATTGGTCCAGCTCTCATCCACAAATCCTCAGGTCACATGGCAGGAGACACCCATAGGTAACACAGAGCAGCTCAGGGCAGACCCATCCAGGCCAGACCTCACCTGTGATCCCATCCAAGCAACCCCACATCCCTGCCCATCATCATGTGTTGAGGGAACAAGAGTTGAGGGTTCCCTCCCTGGACAGGAGCAGGTGGTAAGGTGTTTGGAGACTGATGGGTCTGCCAGGATCATATCCCAAGTCGTGGCTGGCAGGATAAGAACTTGAGTGTTGAAGAATATATTCCATAATAATTCCATAATAATATTCCATAAAGGAGGCCATTTCCCTCAGCAGTTCAGCCTTGCAATGCAGGTGGAGCCTGAACATGATCATCTTCTATTTTCCATTTCGGCCACTTCTCAGGAAACATCCTATGTGTGCCCTAATACTCTGTAACCATTGCTAGAGCGTCCATACACACCACTGCACACTGAAGGACTTTAACAGCAGAAATTTAGTTTCCCGCAATTTGAGAGCCTAGAAATCCAACAACAAGCTGTTGGATGGTTTCTCTGAGAACTCTCTCCTCGGCTTGTAGATGGCTGACTTCTATCTCTGCATCCTTACTGCCTCTTCTAAAAAGGACTCCAGTCATATTGGATTTGGGTCCACTCCAATAAACTCAAAACCTATAACCTCTTGGAGACCATATGTCCAAATACAGTCGCATTCTGAGGCACTGAGTGTTAGAACGTGAACTTTGAGGAGGGGACACCACTCAACCCATTGGATATATTATTCCCGTGTAGATGACAAACTCCTGGGAGATTACTCAGTGGAAGGATATGCATGTGTAAAATTGTAATAGATATAGACCGATCACTTTCCAAAAGGGCTTTGGAAGGTACACTGCCACCAGCAATGTCTGAATGTAGCTGCTTCCCTGAATCCACCTTGTCCTGGATGTTAACTTTCTTCTAATGTTCTGGCAATCTGGTATCTATGTGGCAAATAAAATCATGTTGATTCGTGTTGATTTCCAGTTTTCTGACTGAAATTTTTGAGTCATCTTTCAATTGCTTAATACAAATATGTTTTCCCTGAGTCATCTGCTCAGATTCTTGGCCCTTTAAGTGGGCTTTCTCCCATCCTGGACTCTGCTAGCATTTGCCCCCTTGTCATGTCTGTAACTGTAGCTGTTTGGCAAGATTCTTTTTAATGTTAAAAAATTGTGTTGCTCAAAGTCAAAAAAGTATTCCTAGGCTGTCTTGCCCTGTGCACTGTCTCTAAAACAGAAAATGAGGCTTCTTGAGGCCCTTTCCATATGTGAGGAGCAGATAGAGCCTCCAGCAGTTTGAAGGAAATTTCTTGCAGCCCTTGCTGTTTACGGTTCTCACTTCTGACCCATGTGCTGTTGAGCAGACATTTGACATTACAAAACCTGTGTTTTCCCAACTTTACAAGAAGGACGTTTTTTGAGGACTTACTGGGATAATTGTCTTCATACAGGCTACTAATATAGACGGGTGCTGTTGCTCCATAGATGACAAAGTATCATGAAGATGCCTTGAAGGTGTTAATGGCTTAATTATTGTCCACCTCCACATAAAACTTTCTTGTCGTTGTTTCTTTGATTTTCAGATGGAATTTCCCTCTTGTCACCCAGGCTGGAGTGCAATGGTGCAATCTTGGTTCACTGCAACCTCTACCTCCTGGGTTCAAGCAATTATCCTGCCTCAGCCTCCTGAGTAGCTGGGATTACAGGTACCCTCCACCACACCTGGCTAATTTTTTGTATTAATAGTAGAGACAAGGTTTTACCATGTTGGCCAGGCTGATCTTGATCTCCTGACCTCAGGTGATCCACCCACCTCGGTCTCCCAAAGTGCTGGGATTACAGGCATGAGCCACTGAAGCTAGCCCACATAAAGCTTTGGAAGCCTTGAACCTTCACCATGGACACCTGTATCCTCCACATGCACAAGTCTCTGAAGAATAGGAACTTCCTGGTATAAGGCCCAGCCCCCAACCTGCTAGTGGTTCACAGTGCTGTCATTGACCATATGTCTCTTCTTGTTCCCTTCCATAAAAAATAAGTCTACTCTGGCTGGGCGCGGGTGGCTCACACCTGTAATCCCAGCACTTTGGGAGGCCGAGGTGGGCAGATCATGAGGTCAGGAGCTTGAGACCATCCTGACTAACACAGTGAAACACCATCTCTACTAAAAAAAAATTAGCCACGTATAGTGGTGGGCACCTGTAGTCCCAGCTATTCAGGAGGCTGAGGCAGGAGAATGGTGTGAACCCGGGAGGCAGAGCTTGCAGTGAGCTGAGAGTATGCTACTGCACTCCAGTCTAGGCGACAGAGCTAGACTCCGTCTCTAAATAAATAAATAAATAAATAAATAAATAAATAAATAAATTGTCTACGTGAAACCTTGAGATGGGAATTATGCAGATACTCCCAGCTATGTACAAGGGAGAAGCTGAATGAGGCTTTTGTACCAGACTTCTAAGTTGAGCCATCTTCTCCTTACCACCTTCCTGGACTCCTACCAGGACTTCACCACCAATCCACTGCTCCTGGGCCAGCTATTTAGTAGGTGTCTGTCTCCTCCAAGACACAGTGGTGACTCTACAAGCTACTAGGTGGGTACTAAGGATATCACTGCAGCTTTCTGAGCCTGTCTATGCCTCTGAAAACAGTTTTAACACATGAAAAACAATTTTATTCCATTAAAATAAAGTTGAAACATTATCTCAAAAAGTATTTTAAACTCCACTGCATTTCATTGTTTTAATGTGGAACTGGTAAAACAAATTACTTCTAAGATTCAAAATGCTTCTTTTCTACTACAGTGCAAAATAATATTACCCTGAACACCTGCCTCATGAATCACTTATAACACTGTTATAAAGAGCCTCTTCACTTAGATTTTCTTCATGTGTCTTACATTTAAATGTCCTTAGTGTTCCATGGAAAAGTGTATTAGTGGTGCCCACCTAATGGAGAAACATGTCTCAGAGCTCAGATACAGAAACCACATGCTTTCATGTAAGCACTAGAAATGAAGATATAATAGCAAGAAATTTGTGTTTAATTTACATAAATATTTGCTTTTCAAAATAACTAAAATTATTTCAATTCCAAAAAGTGTAATTGTAATGTAATTATAACTATCCAAAAAAGAGAAAATCAATCTCCTCCATTTAAACTTACGTACAAGTAAGCAACCTATTTTAAATTATTCTGTATAGTCAACATGGATTTAGAGTAATGTCTCAAACTGTTACTGCCTTAGTGCTTTTTACTGTCAATTTATGATGTTTCTTTGGCCTGATTTCTAATTTACAATTTCACATTATCTAAATCTGTATAATATATTCTGGTAGAAACTCTCCAGTATTTTCTAAAGTATATGTATGGAAAAATGTTTTTCCACATTAATTACATTCATAGGGTTTCTCCCCAGTATAACGTTTGAGGAATTCCTGGAGAGTTTCCCTTCAGTATAAATTTTCCAGTGTACAATACAATCTGTGGTATAAGTAAGGTATTGTGCCTTTCTTTATATTTGTAATGTTTTTGTTCAGTAAAATAATCTTGTGAATTTTAAGGGTTGTATTTTGTGAAAGACCCTTCAACAGTCATTACATTTATATCAATTTTATTTAGTATGAAATCACTGATGTAAATTGTGATATCAACATTTGTTAATGGTTTTACCACATTCTTTACTTTGGTAAAATTTCTCTCCAGAATGAATTCACTTATAGTAAAAGTTGAGCGCAAGATAAAACCTTTGCTACATTCCCTTACAATTATAGGGGTTCTCTATCATGTGAATTATCTTATATTCAGAAAGGATTGAGCATTGATCAAAGACTTAACACATTCTTCACATTTCTTGAGTTTCTCTCCAGTATGAATTCTCTTCTGTTTAGCAAGGTTTGAGAACCAGTTAAAGGCTTAGCCACATTTTTCACATTTGTAATGTTGCTCTCCAGTATGAATTTTCTTGCGTCCAATAAGATGTGAGCTCTGGTTAAAGGTTTTGCCACATTCTTCACATTTGTAGCATTTCTCTGCAGTATGAATTATCTTATTTTTAGTCAGGATTGAGCCATGCATAAAAGCTTTTCTACATTCTTCACCATTGTAGGGTTTTTCTCTAGTATGAATTCTCTCATGTTGAGAAAAGTATGAGAACCAGTTAAAAGTTTTGCCACATTCTTCACATGTGTAGGGTTTCATTTCAGTATGAATTCTCTGATGTCCAATAAGATGTGAGCTCTGGTTAAAGGTTTTTCCACATTCTTCACATTTGTAGCATTTCTCTCCATTATGAATTCTCTTATTTTTAGTAGGGATTCAGCTATGCGTAAAAGCTTTTCCACATTTTTCACAATTGTAGGGTTTCCTTCCAGTATGAATTCTCTTGTGTCCAATAAGATGTGAGCTCTGGTTAAAAGTTTTGCCATATTTTTCACATTTGTAGCATTTCTCTCCAGTATGAATTCTCTTATTTTTAGTCAGGATTGAGCCATGCATAAAAGCTTTTCCACATTTTTTACAATTGTAGCATTTCTCTCCAGTATGAGTTCTCTTATGTTGAGAAAAGTATGAGAACCAGTTACCAGTTTTGCCACATTCTTCACATGTGTAGGATTTCCTTCCAGTATGAGTTATCTTATGTCCAGTGAGATGTGAGCCCTGGTTGAAGGGTTTGCCACATTCTTCACATTTGTAAGATTTCTCTCCAGTATGAATTCTCTTATGTCCAATAAGGTGTGAGCACTGGTTCAAGGCTTTGCCAAATTCTTGACATTTGTAGGGTTTCTCTACAATTTGAATTCTCTTATTTTGAGTAAGGTTTGAGAACCCATTACTGGCTTTGCCACAATCCTTTTGTATGGTTTCTTTCCTGTATGTATTCTTTTATGTTGAGTAAGGATTAAGCACCAGTTAAAAGCTTTGCCACATTCATCACATTGAAATATTTTGGTAAGCATAGTTGATAAACATTGGCTAAGTCCATTATGACTTTTTTGTGTGTGTCCCTTACACTCACCCACACTTTTCTAGTCTTAAGTTTAAATTTTCAGTGCCATAGCCTTCATATCTTCTCAGTATCACTTTTTGGAATAAATGGTTTATGCTTTGCTCAGGCAAAAGATCTGGAGTAAAATGAGAGGACATAGCTAAAAAAAAATAAATTATACCCCTTATTAGGCTCAGGTGAGTATACTTTATGAATACAAAGTATAAAATTATACCAAGCACAATAAGATGATATAATACCACAAGCCCAAATACCTTAATAGACATGTAAACTTAACAAAATATGCTGACCACAATGCTTTTGTAGGAGCTCTAAAAAGCAGTTAAGAGATTTCAGTGCCACAATGAAAACAATGTCAACAGCCACACAGAAGAAAAAGGATCATTTACCCACAGTTACATTTACCCACCATAGCCATACCTCCTCCCCGATACAAAATAATTCCTTTCAGTGTAAACTGTCAACTCCCGGCTTTTCTCTCACAAGAGAAAAAAAATAGTGGCACATGTGTTCATAATTCTGGCTTTGAGGGATCTTTCCAAAGACTGGTTTCTGTCTACTGTGACACAGAGTGCTGAAAGAAATAGTGCTACACTTTGAATGACAGGTTAGTGTCTGTGAGACAAAAGGTAAATGATTGTTATAGCAGCAGAGAGATTGCAGGACCACAGAGAAACAGCAGGTGTACCAACTTATTACAAGTTGTTAAGCAGAAACATGGGCAAATCCACATAACTCAATAAAGAGACACAAATCTAGGGAAGAGACATCTTAACAGGTTTGAGAAATTCTCAATATCTAGCCTGATAAATTGGTGTCAGACACTGCAGGGAAGAAAGCCACTTTATACAGACTGTGATAGGTTATTTCTTTTTAATGCCCATATCTCAACCAAATGTTACAAAATATACAAATATCAGACTAACATGGCCCAGTCAAAGAAACAAGTATGCAGAAATCAACCCTAAAGAAATGATGACGTATAAATTACCTTTAAAAATAAAAATCATCATCTCAATTATTCTCAATGTGTAACATGGGAACACAGAAAATTAAGTGTAATCAGGAAAACAAGAATATCAACACAATGGCAAAAAGAAACAAATTGTAGAGCAAAAGCATACGTAAAATGACTGAGAAATTATCCAGTGCAAGAAAAAAAATACTAAAATCTGAAGCTCGACAAACTTCAACTCAGCTAAAAAGACCCATAACAAGACACAATATAAGCAAAGTTTTGAAAGTCACAGAAAAGAAGATGATCTTGAATGTAGAAAGACAAAAGAGATGTATCATCTATATGCATGCTCCTGCAATTTTACCAGTGAATTTTTGAACAAAAACCCCGCTGACAAGAGGGGGCTTTGGTTACACAGTCCAAGTGCTGAAGGAAAAAAAACTTCTAACAAAACTGTCCTAAAAAATTTGAAACAATAAACATTTTCCAAGATAACTAAATGCTGAGAAAGTACATCACCAGTATAACTGTCCTACAAGAAATGCAAAAAGAAGCCTTTCCCATTGAAAATTTAAAATGAAGAAAACAAACCAAATCATACAAAAATACGCAACTTGGCCAGGCATGGTGGCTCACGCCTGTAATCCCAGCACTTTTGGAGGCTGAGGTGGCTGGATCACGAGGTCAGGAGATTGAGACCATCCTGGCTAACATGGTGAAACCCTGTCTCTACTAAAAATACAAAAAATTACCTTTGAATGGTGGCGGGCCCCTGTGGTCCCAGCTACTCGGGGGCTGAAGCAAGAGAATGGCATGAATCCGGGAGGCAGAGCTTGCAGAGAGTCGAGATCACACCACTGCACTCCAGCCTGGGTGAGACAGCGAGACTCCATCTCAAAAAAAAAAACAACAAAATACACAACTCTCTGGGAAAATATGCACATACACAAAAATAAAACTTTGTAGTATTATAATAATTATATAACAATTGTGCTTTATAATTTGAAAGACATCATGAAAATTAAAACATCCTTTAATATATGACATACCCAGTGATACTGTAATTTGAGCACAGATGTAAAAAGCAAAGATTTTTGTGTGCAACTGAGTGTAAGTTGTTACCAGTTTAAAATATACAGTTGTAACTTTAAGAGATTTTATGTAATTTAAATGGTAACCATAAAGAAAATGCAGATACGCAATAGAAAATAAAAAAGCAAAGCATGTCACTACAAATATCAATAAGATACAAAGGAATACAAAGTAAATAGGGACAAAATAGCTACAAGAGTCAAATAAAACAATAAAATGGTAATTGCAAGTCATTTTCTTTCAGAAAAGTATTAAAATATTCATGGACTAAATTTCCCAATCAAAAGAAATACATTTAAAAAAGGGATTGTTTTTAATTTAGAAAACAAAATCCACCTATGTCATGTCTCCAAGAGGCTCACCTCAGATCTAATGATGAAAATAGACTGAAAGTGGCAGGATGGAAAAGACATTCCATGCAAATGTTAACCAAATGAGAGGTGGAGAACTAATTATATTAAGTCAAAAGCTGTCATATTTTATAAAATATAGTTTAAGTCAAAACTCACAAGAGACAAACAAGGACATTATATTAAAATAAAATGGTTCGTTCACTGGGAACCTATTTATATCTCCTATCAGGGTTCCCAAATATATAAAGTAAGCATTAACAGAAATGAAGTAATATAACAGTGGGAGAGTACTTCAATACTTTCAGTAATGAATAATAAAGCATGACAGAACATTAATAAGGGAACAAAGGACTTGAAAGCAAAGTAAAACAATTACACCTAAAAGACACATACAGAACACACCACACAATAGCAGAATCCACAATCTTTTCAATAGCTTATAAGAAAATTCTCCTGGATACAACACCTGTTATCTCACAAAACAAGTCTTAATTCATTTTTAAACTTGAATATTACATGCTATTATTTTTGGCCAAATTGAATGAAACTAAAAATAATTAACAGAAGGAAAGGCAAGAAAAATCACAAAATATGAAAATTAAACAATACACTCTTAAGAATGCTCGTGTTCAAAGGTTGGAAGACTGAATACTGTGAAGATGGCCATACTGACCAAAGTGATCTGCCTACACATTCAATACAATCCCTTTCAAATTCCAAACTTCACTTTCCCAAACATAGGAAAACAACTCTGAAATCATATGGAATATCAAGAACCCACAAAAAGTCTGACTATTTAAAAAAGGAAAACAATATTGGAGGCATCGTGCTTAATGATTTCAAAATACAAAACAAATGTAGGGTAATCAAAGCACTTTGATACTGGCATAAAAGAAAACCCCACACGAACAAAACAGAATACAGCACAGATACAAACTCTCATATGTATGGCCAAATGAGTTATTAACACCATTTATTGTGGCATTATTCACAAAAGCCAATAGGTAAAAGCAACCCAAACTTCCCTCACCAAATGAATGGATAAATATAATTTGGTATGTAAAAATAATGGAATATAATTCAGCTTTAAAAGCAAACAAGAAATCTTCTAATATCTACCATAAACATAAATCTTGATGACATTATGTTAAATTTAATAAGCCAGCCAGACAAAGACAAATACTATATGAATCCACTTATATGGGGCATCTAAAGTAGTAACACAATTAAAAAGAGAAAATAGAATAATGTTTGGAAAGGGCCAGGCAATGGGAAACAGGATTCATGTGGACTGTGTATTAGTTTCACAAGATACTAACATTCTAAGCTGGGCATGGTGGCTCACGCCTGTAATCCCAGCACTTTGGAGGCCAAGGCAGGCAGATCACATGAGGTTGGGAGTTCAAGACCAGCCTAACCAACATGGTAAAATCTCATCTCTACTAAAACTACAAAAATTAGCCAGGCATGGTGGCACACACCTTAATCCCAGCTACTCAGGAGGCTAGCCAGGAGAATAGCTTGAACCTGGGAGATTGCAGTGAGCCATGATTCCACCACTGCACTCCAGCCTGGGTGACAGAGTGAGACTGTCTCAATGAAATAACATAAAAATAGAAAACATTCTACATATATGTTGCTAACAGTGTCATTACATGTAATATAAACTGAACTACATAATTTGAAGTATTTAAGATTGTACATTTTGGTGTGTATTTTTCACAAATAAAAATAAATAAACGTACAAAAGATAGAGTTAGGAAGCTTTTCAAAACATAGCTCCAAATCACAAAATGTTTCTCTCACACCAAGATAATACATATTCAACAATAAACAGGTGTGGAAATTAAGACAATTTCCACAACTACTCATTGATGCGAGAGAAAATAACCATCTATCACCAACCAAAATAACAATTATATACAAATTATTTTTAAAATGTGGGTAATATTTATACAGGCAAACAAACATGAAGATAAAAAAAGATAATTATAGTGGCAATAGACGTATGGCTGATTCATATTTGACTTTTGCTATACACTGGGTTAAAATGTATGAAGTTGAATATTGTCATATGGAATTATAATATATAAATTAAAACAAAAATACAATTAACTAAAATGAGGTAGCCTATCCTAAACCATGAGATATCGACATATAAAATTGCAAAACAAAAATTTAAAAACCCATTAACCTAAAAAGTCTCGGATAAACATAGTTCACTATGGAATCCTTCTAGATACCTACAGTTTTCAACTGTGACTAGGCATCCATAAAGAGGAAATATTTGATTTTATTAAAACTTCAACTCATAGGTTCAAGGGCTACATGTGCAGGTTTGTTACATGGGTGATTGCATGATGTTGAGGTTTAGGGTAGGATTGATCCCATCAGCCAAGCAGTGAGCATAATACCCAACAGATAGGTTTTCAGTCCTTGGCCCACTCCCTCCCCCAACCCAGTGGTCTCTAGTGTCTGCTCTTCCCATCTTTATGTGGCACCATCACAGCTTACTGCAGCCTTGACCTCCCAGGTTCAAGCAATCCTCCTGGCTCAGCCTCCTGAGTCGCCAGGACTACAGGCATGCACTACCACATACAGTGAATTTTTGTATTTTTAGAACAGACAGGGTTTCAATACATTGTCCAGGTTTGCCTCGAATTCCTGGGCTCAAGCAATCCACTTGCTTCAACCTGGCTAGATTTTCAACCAAGAAAATAAAAATCTTACACTTAAATTAATAAATAAAACTCTTAAATACTTGGGCAAACTGGAATTATATTGCAGCAAGATTTTTATAAAGAAAACAAAGCCAGGCATGTTACTCATGCCTGTAATTCCAACACTTGTGGCAGGCCAAGGCAGGTGGATCACCTGCAGTCAGGAGTTCGAAACTAGCCTGGCCAGCATGGTGAAACCCTATCTCTACTGAAAATACAAAAATCAGCCGGGTGTGGTGGCAGGTGCCTGTAATCCCAGCTACTTGGGAAGCTGAGGCAGGAGAATTGCCTGAACCTGGGAGGCCGAGGTAGCAGTGAGCTGAGATCGCTCCACTGCACTCCAGCCTGGGCAAGAATTCGAGACTCTGTCTCAAAAAAAAAAAAAAAAAAGAATGAAAAAGAAGACAAAACAAAAAGGGAAACAGCCTGTTTCATCCACAGTTCATAAGGAACCCCATAATGTAGATTAAACACATTACTAAGCCCGAGCTTAGTAACCACTCTGACCATGAAGATGGAGCCCAGGGTGGCTCATTTCTAGGTGGTGAGTGAGAGAAACCTGATTCTCACCAGTGGTCAAACTCACCTGGAATCAGTTTAAGGTTCTCACCTATGATGTCTTTTTTCTTTTCTTTCCTTTTCTTTTCTTTTCTATTCTATTCTATTCTTTTCTTTTCTTTCTTTCCATTTTTTTTTCTTTTCTTTTTTTTTTTTTTTTTTTTTTTTTTTTTTTTTTTTTTTTTGAGATGGGGTCTCCCTCTGTCACCCAAGCTGGAGTGCAGTGGTGCAAACTGGACTCACTGCAACCTCTGCTTCCCTGACTTAAGCAATTCTCCCACCTCAGCCTCCAGAGTAGCTGGGACCACAGCTACTCTATTTTTAATAGAAATGGGGTTTCCCGTGTTACCCAGGCTGGTCTAAGACTCCTGAGCTCAAGCCATCCACTTGTCTTTGCCTCACAAAGTGCTGGCATTACAAGTGTGAGGCACCACACCCAGCCTGTGATGTCTTTTTTCTGACAACACTTCTGACAGCAAATGTGTGTAGTTTGCTGCATACAAACCAATTATCCAACACAAACAAGTTCTCCACCAATTCAATTCTGTCACCACCCAGATTTAGCACAGATCTCACAAGTTCAGGGTTCGGTCCCACCAACTGCCTCCACTGTAGATCCAGTCAAAAAGACTGAAAGTGGAAAATAAAAGTTGAGCAGAGTTTCTTGTAGAGCCAGAAAGCTGAAAAGTGCTTTTCAAAAAAGAGAGATGTCAAAACGAGATAACCTGGCAGACCTCCCAATGGCCCAAGCTGGAATAATATGAACAACGAAATCATGATAACATGGAACTCCAACTCACAGAATAAAATAAATATCCATGAGTCCATATTGATATAAAAAAATTAGGTAAATAAAGAAGGAAAGAATGAAGGATGGAAGGAAGGAAGAAAGTTTAAAATTTTCCTTGCAGAATTCCAAAATACTAATCAGTATAGGCAGATAATTCTGAAATAAAATTACTGCTAGAACACCACAGTAATAATTATTGTAAGCAAGATTCACTGAACAATTTGAAAATGGTGACTAAAATTTATAGGAAAGGTGCACATTTGTATAGCTCCAAAGCATCTGCCTCGAAATATCTGGCAGATATTTAATTTTTCTTTAAATTTTACAAAAAGACTTATGACTTTTTTTGTTGCTGTTTTTCTGGACACAGAGTCTCACTCAGTCACCCAGGCTAAAGTGCAGTGGCATGATCTCAGCTCACTGCAACCTCTGCCTCCCGGGTTCAAGCGATTCTCCCACCTCAACTTCCCGAGTACCTGGGATTACAGACATGTGCCATGATGCTCGGCTATTTTTTGTATTTTTAGTAGAGACAGGGTTTCACCATGTTGGCCAGGCTGGTCTCAAACTCCCAACCTCAGGTGATCCACCTGCCTTGGCCTCCCAAAGTGCTGGGATTACAGGCATGAGCCACCTTGCCCAGCCAACTTGTGACTATTTAAAGCAAAAACTGTAACATTGTAATGTAGAATTTAAATCATGAAAATGTTAAATTTACAACGGTAGCACGATAAGTAGAAAGAGTTCAATAAAATTGTTTCATATCAAGGTTTTTATAATGTACATTGATTAAAATTGCACGGTATTAACTCTACATAGATTGTGGTATGTTAAAAGTGCATATTGCAGCTGGGCGCAGTGGCTCACACCTGTAATCCCAGCACTTTGGGAGGCCAAAGTGGGCGGATCACGAGGTCAGGAGGTGGAGGCCATCCTGGCTAACACAGCGAAACACTGTCTCTACTAAAAATACAAAAAATTAGTCAGGTACGGTGGCGGGCGCCTGTAGTCCCACCTACTTAGGAGAGTGAGGCGGGAAAATGGCATGAACTTGCAGTGAGCCAAGATTGTGCCACTACACTCCAGCCTGGGTGACCAAGCGAGACTCCATCTCAAAAAAAAAAAAAAGTGCATATTGCAATCCCTGGAGCAACTGCTAAAGAATGCAAAGAGGTGTCACTTAAATGCTAATAAAGAAATCAAATATTAGAAATTATGTAAGGTTGTTCATAGACCTTTTAGTCATAATAGCCCCAAGTAGAAAACCACGTGGATGAACAAATTGCAGGGCATTTATACCACAGGATACTATTCAGCAGTACAAAGGAACAAACTACTGAAGCATGGACCTGGGATGACTCTCCTAAACTTGCTAAATGAGACAGGCTGGACATAAAATAATGCAGACTGTATGATTCCAGGCAAAAGTAACCTATGTTGAAAAAAAAAATCATAGCAGAGATAGCCTCTTGGGAGAAAAAAAATTGCCAAGGAAAAAACAAAAGGGAACTTCTGAGGATGATGAAAACACTAACATTCTATTCTTTTTATTGTATTTATTTATTTATTTATTTTGGAGACAGAGTCTCGCTCTGTTACCCAGATGGAAGTGTAATGGTGTGATCTCAGTTCACTGCAACCTCTGCCTTCCGGGTTCAAGCAATTCTCCTGGCTCAGCCTCCCAAGCAGCTGGGATTTCAGGCACTTGCCACCACACCTGGCTAATTTTTGTATTTTTAGCAGAGATGGCATTTCGCCATGTTGGCCAGGCTGGTCTGTAACTCCTGACTTCAGGTGATCTACCCACCTCAGCCTCCCAAAGTGCAGGAATTATAGGCATGAGCCACCGCACTGGGCCGAAAACATTCTATTCTTAAAATAGGTGAAGATTACATGGGGGGTGTATTTATTTCTCAAAACTGTAAAGTTGGGCTGGGCATGGTGGCTCACGCCTGTAATCCCAGCACATTGGGAGGCTGAGGTGGGCAGATTGCTTGAAGTCAGGAGTTCGAGACCAGTCTGGCCAACATGGTGAAACCCCATCTCTACTAAAAATACAAACATTAGCCGAGCACGGTGGCGGGTACCTATAGTCCCAACTACTCAGGAGGCTGAGGCAGGGGAATCGCTGGAACCCAGGGGGCGGAGGTTGCAGTTAGCTGAGATTGCCCCACTGCACTCCAGCCTGGGTGGCAGAATGAGACTCATTCTCAAAAATAAATAAATAAATAAATAAATAAATAAAATGTTCTGTAGTAAAACAATTGTATAAAAAGACAAAATCCATCTACAATACTAATATTTAAGATCTTGGTGACCTTTGTTGTGGAAGGGAAGGAGAAAGAAAATGATTGTTGGGGGCATACATGAGGGTGATTCTATTTTTTGGTTATAAAAATATATTCACTTTGTAATAATTCATTCAGCTTTACATGAGTGCTTTGCGCGTGCATTTCTGTATGCATGTTATACATCAATAAATATTTTTTTGAGACAGAATCTCACTCTGTTGCCCAGGCTGGAGTGCAGTGGCAAGATTTCAGCTCTCCGCAGCCTCCACCTCCTGGGCTCACTGGATCCTCCCACCTCAGCTTCCTGAGTGGCTGGGACTACAGGCACGTGCCACCACATACTGCTTTTTTGTATTTTTTGTAGAGACAGGGTTTCGCCATGTTGCTCAGGCTTGTTTTGAACTCCTGGGCTCAAGAAATCCACCCACTTCAGCCTCCCAATGGCTGAGATTACAGGCATCAGCCACCATATCTGCCCCACCAATAAAATTTTAAAATATTATGTTTTCGCACAAAAACCCTAACTCACTACCTCAGAATAATGGCAGCATTTTGTTTATTCGTTTGTTTTGTTTTAAAGTGGAACACATTTGCTCAGGTCACCATGAGATGGATTTTAATATTTTGAAGTATCTATTAATGTTCTTACATTCAAGTGACCTGGGTCTTTCCATTTTTGCCTGCATTTGGTAAGTAGTATGGTGTTGATTTTAGGGGATGCATTTCTCCCCAGCAAAGTCCTCTCCCAATAATGATGCTCACTAAGGTTAGGGAATCTAGGACAGTGCCTTGTGCATGCAGTAGGGCACTTGTGGAACTGCGTTGAATCAGAAACAAAATGAGTAGTAGAAGTCAATGCCTACCAAGAATACTAAGTAGGTAATGTAGGTACAGCTGGAAGACCAAAATCCAACAGTCAACGTTTTTGCATTAATTTGAGAAAACATTTACAACTAGTTCACCAGAAGATGTTACTGTAAGGCAGTGTTTCAGGGACTTGGCTGCACACCATAATCATCTGGAGAACTTTAAAAACACTGTTGCCTGGTGGTAGCAGGCACCTGTAATCCCACCTACTCTGGAGGCTGAGGCAAGAGAATGGCTTGAACCCTGGATGCAGAGGTTGCAATGAGCCTTGATCACGCCATTGCACTTCAGCCTGGGGGACACAGAATGCTACCCCCCCCCAAAAAAAAAAAGAAAGAAAAAAGAAAAAACACTGTTGCCTGGGACTCACTCAGGGATTCTGATTTACTGGTCTTTTGCAACGTGGCCTTGGGAGATTTTTGGCCCACCTAACACCCTCCAGTGATTCTGATGTTAAACCAAGGGTAATATTCCTTGGTTAAGTGTGAAGAATGCATTAAATGTACGTGTTTTCCATGTGGACTGCTGGTATTTGCCCCCATGGATGCTCCTGAGTTTTGGCTTCTGGAAAACAGTTCTGCCCTGTTAAAATCAAAAGATGGGTCAGGCACCGTGGCTCACACCTGTAATCCCTGCACTTTGGGAGGCCAAGGCAGGTTTATCACCTGTGGTCAGGAGTTCGAGACCAGCCTGACCAATATGGAGAAACCCTGTCTCTACTAAAACTACAAAAATTAGTTCAGTGTGGTGGTGTGCACCTGTAATCCCAGGTACTCTGGAGGCTGAGGCAGGAGAATCACTTGAACCTGGGAGGTGGAGGTTGCAGTGAGCCAAAACTGTACCATTGTGCTCCAACTTGGGTAACACAGTAAGACTCCATCTCAAAAAAAAAAAAAAAAAAGATGACTTGAAGATGTACTCAGCAGTTGTCTGGGCTAAATTGTAGCAAGGGAAAATGTTCTCTTGGCAGCTCTATTTTTATGTCACTTGTTTTCACAGTAACAGTTTGTTTCAGGCACAGTATTTTGATTTAGTCTGTGTTGAAAGTCGTAAATAGCCTACAAATACTACAAAGGGATGACAAGAATTTGCAGGCACATAGAGTGCATTATACATGCTTTTAAATTTTTCCTACAGTGAAAAAGGAAGTCAAATTGTCCCTGTTTGCAGATGACATGATTGTATATTTAGAAAACCCCACCATCTCAGCCCAAAATTTCCTTAAGCTGATAAGCAACTTCAGCACAGTCTCAGGATACAAAATCAATGTGCAAAAATCACAAGCATTCCTATACACCAATAACAGACAAACAGAGAGCGAAATCACAAGCATTCTTACACACCAGTAACAGACAGAGAGCAAAATTATGAGTGAACTCCCATTCACAATTACTTCAAAGAGAATAAAATACCCAGGAATCCAACTTACAAGGGATGCGAAGGACCTCTTCAAGGAGAGCTACAAACCACTGCTCAACAAAATAAAATAGGACACAAACAAATGGAAGAACATTCCATGCTCATGGATAGGAAGAATCAATATTGTGAAAATGGCCATACTGCCCAAGGTAATTTATAGATTCAATGCCATCCCCATCAAGTTACCAATGACTTTCTTCACAGAATTGGAAAAAAACACTTTAAAGTTCATATGGAATCAAAAAAGAGCTCACATTGCCAGGACAATCCTAAGCCAAAAGAACAAAGCTGGAGGCATCACGCTACCTGACTTCAAATCATATTAAAAGGCTACAGTAACCAAAATAGCATGGTACTGGTGCCAAAACAGAGATATAGACCAATGGAACAGAACAGAGCCCTCAGAAATAACACCACACATCTACGACCAACTGATCTTTGACAAACTGGACAAAAACAAGAAATGGAGAAAGGATTCCCTATTTAATAACTTGTGCTGGGAAAACTGGCTAGCCATATGTAGAAAGCTGAAACTGGATCCTGTCCTTACACCTTATACAAAAATTAATTCAAGACAGATTAAAGACTTAAATGCTAGACCTAAAACCATAAAAACCCTAGAAGAAAACCTAGGCAATACCATTCAGGACATAGACATGGGCAAGGACTTCATGACTCAAACACCAAAAGCAATGGCAAAAAAACCAAAACTGACAAATGGGATCCAATTAAACTAAAGAGCTTCTGCACAGCAACAGAAATTACCATCAGAGTGAAAGGGCAACCTACAGAATGGGAGAATATTTTTACAATCTACCCATCTGACAAAGGGCTAATATCCAGAATCTACAAAGAACTTAAACAAATTTACAAGAAAAAATCAAACAACCCCATCAAAAAGTGGGCAAATGATATGAACAGACACTTCTCAAAAAAAGCAAAAAAAGACATTTATGCAGCCAACAGACACCTCATCATCGCTGGCCATCAGAGAAATGCAAATCAAAACCGCAATCAGATACCATCTCACACCACTTAGAATGGCGATCATTAAAAAGTCAGAAAACAACAGGTGCTGGAGAGGATGTGGAGAAATAGGAACACTTTTACACTGTTGGTGGGACTGTAAACAAGTTCAACCATTGTGGAAGACAGTGTAGCGATTTCTCAAGATCTACAACTAGAAATACCATTTGACCCAGTGATCCCATTACTGGGTATATACCCAAAGGATTATAAATCATGCTACTATAAAGACACATGAACACATATGATTATTATGGTACTATTTACAGTAGCAAAGACTTGGATCCAACCCAAATGTCCATCAATGATAGACTAGATTAAAAAAATGTGGCACATATATACCATGGAATACTATGCAGCCATAAAAAGGACGAGTTCATGTCCTCTGCAGGGACATGGATGAAGCTGGAAACCATCAGTCTCAGTAAACTATCACAAGGACAGAAAACCAAACACCACATGTTCTTACTCATAGGTGGGAACAATGAGAACACTTGGACACAGGGCAGGGAACATCACACACCAGGATCTGCCAGCGGGGAGGTTGATGGGGAAGGAATGGCATTAGGAGAAATATCTAATGTAAATGACAAGTTGATGGGTACAGCAAACCAACATGGCACATGCTAGGTAACAAAGCTGCACGTTGTGAACATGTACCCTAGAACTTAAAGTATAATAATAAACAAATAAATAAATAAAGTTCTCTTATGGTGAGAAATGAAAAATATAATATTCAGCCTTGATTTCCTAAACTCAGCCATTTCCCCCAAATTATTTCAAGTCCTTTCAATCATCTTCAGAAGCATTTTCTGGAAGGAATTATTCCCAGCAGTGAAGGGTACTAGATGGATGAGAATCTCAATGGAATTCTGCTTCTTCTGCAGAAGACTCACTATCTAGAACCTTGAAAGCCCAGGGATGCTGCGTAAGTACCATGGCCTATGGAGGTGCATGAACTTTGAAATTAGGTGAGGGTGATCCTAAGTCCCAGCCCAGCAGTTTACTAGTTGTGCAGTTTGGGACAAGTCTCTTGACTTGGAACATGTATATAAACCTTGTCCGCAAGAAAAGGTAAAGTGATACTGATTGCACAAATGACAGCTATTCTTCATCCTTCCCTATATCTACGCCTTTTGGAATGTGCTTTTTCAGCTACTCCCATCAATAGGTAGAGTGTGTTTCTCAAAACTTAAATCCGTCCATCTTTATTTCTTCTGGCCAATAGAAAGCTGTGAATATGACAATGTACCACCTTTGGGCCTAGGCTGAAAAGATCTTAAATGCTTCTGCCTTTTCTTTTGGAATCCTGCCATTACCACGAGAAGAGGCCCACAGTGGAGGATGAGATACCATGGGGAGGAGGAGAATCAAGGTGACCCTGTTGACAGCCAGCTCACTCACAGAAACAGAGCTGCCTCCTCAACCAACAGCTGACCTCATATGCCTGAAGGATCCCAGATGAGACCAGAAGAATGGCCCAGCTGAGGTCAGCCTAAATGGCTTAGCAGTTCAAATGCAAGCTAAAACAAATTTTGGGTTTTTTTGTTTGTTTTTGTTTTTTTCTTTTTTTTTTGAGATGGAGTCTTGCTGTGTCGCCCAGGCTGGAATGCAGTGACATAATCTCGGCTCACTGCAATCTCCACCTCCCAGGTTCAAGCAATTCTCCTGCCTTAGCCTCCTGAGTATCTGGGGCTACAGGTGCATGCCACCACATCTGGCTAATTTTTTGTATTTTTAGCAGAGATGGGTTTTCACCGTATTAGCCAGGATGGTCTCGATCTCCTGATCTTGTGATCTGCCTTGGCCTCCCAAAGTGCTGGGATTACAGGCGTGAGCCACCATGCTCGGGCTTGGGTTTTTTGTTTTTTTTAATTAGTTTTTTTTTTTTTTTTTTTTTTTTGAGATGCAGTTTCGTTCTTGTTGCCCAGGTTTGAGTGCAATGGCGTGGTCTCGGCTCACTGAAACCTCCACCTCCTGGGTTCAAGAGATTCTCCTGCCTCAGCCTCCCAAGTAGCTGGGATTACAGGCACCCGCCACCACACCTAGCTAATTTTGTTTTTTGTATTTTTAGTAGAGACAGGGTTTTACCATGTCTTGGTGATCCGCCAGCCTCAGCCCCCTCAAAGTGCTGGGATTACAGGGGTGAGCCACCACACCCAGCCTTGGGGTGTTTTTTGTTTCTTTGTTTTTCTTTTAAATGTAGGGATAGTTAACTAATACATACCTTCATTACAGATAGGATGCCAGGATTCAAGAACAGGTTGATTACAAGTTCCCTGACAAACAGCACATTACATGTACTGATTTTCTATATCACTTATTTATGCGGTGGTATGTGCCTGTGGTCCCAGCTACTTAAGAGGCTGAGGTGGGAGGATCGTTTGAACTTGGAAGGTTGAGGCTGCAGTGAGCCATGATTGTGCCAGGGCACTCCAGCCTGAGTGACAGAGTGAGCCCTGCCTCAAAAAAGAAAGAAAGAAAAGGAAGGAAGGAAAGAAGGAAGAAAGGAAGGAAGGAAGGGAGGGAGGGAGGGAGGGAGGGGGGGAGGGAGGAAGAGAGGAAGGAAAGAAAGGAAAGAAATTTGTCTTTAATCTATTCCCTCCACATCTAAACTCTGAAGATCAGGGCTGTGGACACATCTGAAGACATGGGGTTTCATCTTCCTGAAGCCTCACTATTATTTTTTTACTGTCTGGTTTCTAGAAGGAGGATGCCCCACTCCACTCTCAAGCAGCAGGTGGGTAGCAGTTGTCTACCTGTGGACACTTTCTGCTTGCGAGCCCCCTGCTCTCTCTCAGGTCACCACCTCTCTCACCTATCAGTCTGATGGGAGATGCTGGTAGGAAGGGGGTGTTCCTTTGCCTCTGGCAGAAAAGGAGAGAGTTCAGGCCTTCACTTTCCCTGAAGTCAGGGGAGCCAACGCTCTCAGAACTCCACTTCAATGTGGCAGCCGCTGATCACGTAGGGCACCTGGAATGTGGCTGGTCTTAAGTGAGATGTGCTGGAAGCTTAAAATACAGAGTGAATTTCTAAGATTTCCTGCCAAAGGTTGTCTAGGTATACAATCATGTCATGAGGGCCAGAGATAATTTGACTCCCTCTTTTCCAATTTGAATGCATTTTATTTCCTTCTCTTGCCTGATCGCTCTGGCTAGAACTTCCAATACTATGTTGAATAGGAGTGAGGAGAGTGGACATGTTTGTCTTGTGCCAGTTCTTAGAGGGAGTGCTTTCAACTTTTCTCCATTTACTATGATGTTGGCTGTGTATCTGCCATGGATGGCTCTTATTATTTTGAGGTATTTTCCTTTGATGCCTGTTTTTTTGTGGGTTTTTTAAATCATGAAGGGATGTTGGATTTCATTGGATGCTTCTTCTGCATCTATTGAGATGATCATATATATATTTTTAATTCTATTCATGTCATGAATCACATTTATTGATTTGCGTATGTTTAACCAATCTTGCATGCATGGAATAAAACCCACTTGACCATGACAAATTAATTCTTATGTGCTGTTGGATTCTGTTTGCTAGTATTTTGTTGAGGAGTTTTGCATCTAGGTTCATCATGGATGTTGGCCTGTAGTTCTCTTTTTTGTTGTCTGATTTTGGAATCAGGGTGATATTGATTTCTTAGAATGAGCTAGGGAGGAATCTTTCCCCCTTGATATTTTGAAATAGTTCTTCCTTTTATGTTTGATAACATTCAGTTATGAATCCTTCTAGTGTTGGGATTCCTTTTGTTGGAAGATTTTTTTTATTACCAATTCAATTTTATTACTCATTTTTGGTCTGTTAAGGGTTTCTTTTTCTTCTTGGTTCAATCTTGGCTAGCTGTGTTTTTAGAAATTTATCCATTTCCTTTAGGTTTTCTAGTTTGTGCAAATAGGGGTGTTCATAGCAGTCTCTGATGATCTTTTGTATTTCTGTGATATAAGTTGTTAACATCACCTTTAAAATTTCTAATTGTACTTGTTCGAATCTTTTTTCTTGGTTAAACTAGGCAGTGGTCTTTTGACTTTATCATTTCAAAGAACCAACTTTTTCTTTCATTGGTACTTTGTATAATTTTTTTTGTCTCAATCTCATTTAGTTCTCCTCTAATCTTTGTTATTTATTTTCTTATGCTAGCTTTGTGTTTAATTTGTTCTTGTTTTTCTTAAGTTTCTTAAGGTGTGATATTAGTTGTTAATTTTAGATCTTTCTTTTTTATGTAGGCAGTTAATGCAGTAAACTTTTCCCTTACCAGCACTTTTGTTTTATTCCAGAGGTTTTTGTTTATAGTTTGTCTATTTTCATTTGTTTTGAAAAATTTTTCTGATATCTGCTTTAATTTCTTTATTTACTCAAAAGCCATTCAGGAGCAAATTGTTTAGTTCTCATGCATTTTTGTAGTTTTGAGAGCTCCTCTTGGAATTGATTTCCAATTTTATTCAACTGTAGTCTGAGAATATATTTCATATGAATTTGATGTTTTTGAGACTTGTTTTATGGCCAAGCATATGGCAATTTCTGGAGAAAGTTCCATGCATATATGAAAAGAATGTATATTCTGCCTTTGTTGGGTAGAATATTCTGTAAACGTCCATTGTGTCCACTTGGTCTGTAGTCCGGTTTAAGTCCTAAATTGAGTCAGTATATGTCTTTAGCAATTAGGTGGGTCTGTTGTATGCAGCAGACGTTTGGGTCTTGGTTTTTGTTGTTGTTGTTGTTGTTGTTGGTTGGTTGGTTTTTATCCTTTAGCCACTCTATCTTCTAAATAGTGCATTTAGGCCATTTACATTCAAGGTTAATATTGATATGTGAGAATTTTTCCAGTCATAATGTTGTTAGCTAGTTGCCTTGAAGTTTCATTTGTGTAATTACTTTTTGGGATCTGTGATATTTGT
Organism: Macaca mulatta; assembly: GCF_049350105.2. Lineage (NCBI taxonomy): Eukaryota > Metazoa > Chordata > Mammalia > Primates > Cercopithecidae > Macaca > Macaca mulatta. Next base: position 71,575,272 of record NC_133408.1, read on the forward strand.
GCTTACATGCTCTTTTATGATGGTGAGTATCATCCATCCATTTCCATGTTTAGAACTCCTTTGAGTGTTTCTTATAGGGTTGATCTAATAGTGATAAATTCCCTTAGTGTTTGCTTGTCTGGGAAAGACTTAACTTTCTTTCCTTCATTTATGAAGATTGATTTGGGAGCAAATTAAATTCTTGGCTGCCATTATTTTCTTTATGGAGGCCGAAAATAGGCCTGTACTCTTTTCTGCCTTATAATGGTTCTGCTGAGAAGTTTGCTGTTAGTCTCATGGGATTCTTTTTATAGGTGATGTGACATTACTCTCTAACTGCTTTTAAGATTTGTTCTTTCATGTTGACCTTGGTTAGTCTGATGACTATATAACTTGGTAATATTTGTCTTGTACAGTATCTTTCAGGCATTCTCTGCATTTCTTGGATCTGAATGTCTACATCTCTAACAAGATCAGGGAAATTTTCCTGCATTATTCTCTCAAATATGTTTTTTAGATTTACTACTTTTTTTTCTCTCTCAGGAATGCCTGCAAGTAGTAGCTTTTGTTGTTTTACAGAATGCCATATTTATCAAAGTCCTTTCTAAAAATTATTTTTTCTATATTTTTGTCTGACTGGGTTAATTTGAAAGGTTGACCTTCAAGTTCTGAAATTCTTCTGATTTGTCTAGTAGATTGTTAAAACTTCAACTGTATTTTGAAATTTCTTTAGTGAATTTTTTATTTCTACTAGTTCTGTTTGTTTGTTTTAAATATATATCCTTTTTTCATTTCCTGGATTGCTTTTGTGGTTACTTTGTGTTGGTTTTCAACTTTCTCTTACATTTCATTGAGCTTTCATATAGTCCACATCTTGAGCTTCCATACAAGTCATGTCAGTTGTGGTGGTACTTGTTACTTGGGTCAGCCCAACCTCAGCCCCTGGGGGCAGTGGTCAGATGCCAGTAGTGTTGGACTGGACGAGGCAATTCTCCAATTCCCAGACCCCTAGATGGTCTATAGCATGGCCCAGACATGTCCTGAAAGGGCTGGACCAGGACCACACCACCAGACTTGCTCTCTGGGGCCAAGAATTCATGTGCTGGCTGTGTTAGAGCAGGGAACACTGTTCTCTAGGGTCACTCGAAGAACTGTAAGGTGGGAGCAGGCAGAATGCTTAGGTGGTAGGAGCCTGAGGGCAGATCACAAACCTGTGGTAGGAGGACTGTCAGAAGTGCTCAGGCTGCAGCTGAAATGGTCAGGTTGTAGCATGGTGGTTATGCTGTGGGTTTTTCACTGGGGAAGTCATGCCCCACTCGATTGGACCAATAGAGACTGGCATTTCCCTCCCACAGAAGCAGCAGTGCATTTCATTGCTGGGAGTGCATGAATGTGCCCTGACTCTCTGCTCACTCCCTGGCCCAAGGACAACAGAGGCAGTAGTAGTAGTGGCAGTGACTTTTTGGGGAGCTGAAGGGCTTACTGGTGTCCTTACAGCCTGGACATCAGACTGTAAGAAGCTGCAGCCATAGTGCTCATGTGGGAACAAGGCAGCTGTGCTGGGAGCCTAATGCTGAGGTGGGTGGGCCCTGTTTAGCAGGCAACAGTGGAAGCAGGGAGTTGTGCAGTGTAGTCTGTCCACTCCTTCCTACCATGTCTGCAATATGTCTTTGGGATGTGTGAAAGTGCCTGTCCTCCCCACTCTGCCCTTATCAGGTGGCAACAGCTGACACCAGGATACTTGGGAATTAAAAGCCTGTGATATTCCACTTGGTCTTGAGCAGTGCCTCTACACAATCTTCAGGCAGCTCTCTGTGTTCACCTGGAAGCCCAAGGGGGTCAAAGAGGCTCCCTTATAACTAGGATTGTAAAGGTCCATGGTGAAAGTGTGGAACCCTGGGAGTCTCTCACTCATTCACCCCTTGCCCACATTAAGGAGCCTCTCCCAGTTCCGCTGTGGTGCCAGCTCTATAGGCTGCCTGGCTTCACTCTCCTCTGCTTTCCATAAATCCTATCACTTCTCTAATGAATTCAAATATGCTTGATCCACTTGAAGCGTTCGTATTTATTGACTATTTTGATTCTCTTCCATGAGAGGCACCCACTAACTGCTTCTAGTCAGCCATCTTGAACACCAGAACCCAATATTACCTTTTGTTGCACAAAATGTTTTTGATCTAATGATGCTCAATTTGTCTGTTTTTTCTTTTGCTGCTTTTGCCTTTGGGTCATATCCAAGAAATTATTGCCAAATCCAGTGTTCTTAAGTTTTTGTTTATGTTTTCATCTAAGAATTTTATAGTTTGAGGTCTTATATTTAGGTCTTTAATCCATTTTGAGTTAATTTTTGTATGTGATGTTAGGTAAGGGTTGAGTTCTATTCTTCTTCATTTGAGTATCAGTTTTCCCAGAACTGTTGGTCAGAAAGACTGTTCTTTTCCCATTGAGTGATCTTGGCAGCCTTGTCAAATATCACTTGACCATATATGCAAGAATTTATTTCTGGGTTCTCTATTCTACTCCATTAGTTGATATGTCTGTCTTTATGCCGGTACCACATAGTATAGATCACTATAGCCTTGTAGTAACTTTTAACATCAGGAAATATGAGTCCTCCAGCTTTATTGTTCGTTTTCAAGATAGTTTTGTATATTCAGGGTTGCTTCACATTCCACATGAATTTTAGTATGGGTTCTATTTCTGCAAAAGCATGTCATTGGGATTTTGACAGGGATTGCATTGAGTCTGCAGATTGATTTGGGTAATATGGACCTCTTAACAATATTAAGACTCTCGATCTATGAACATGGGATGTGTTTCCATTTCTTTGTCTTAATTTATTCTGTAATTTTCATTGGGTGAGTCTTTAACCTCCTTGGTTTAATTAAATTCTATGTTTTTCATTTCTTTTGATACTATTGTAAGTTGAATTGAATTGTTTTTTCAAATTTTTTAGATTTTTTTTATTGTCTGCAATTGATTTTTGTAGGTCAAGTTTTTATCCTGCTACCTGATACTATGTTTATTTCATTTATTAACTCTAACAGTTGTTTGTGGCATTTTCAGTATTTTCTGTATATAAGATCATATTATTGAAAAAAAGAGATAATTTTATGTATTTATTTCCAATGTGGATGCCTCTTTCTTTGTTTTGCTTTGTTTTTTGTTTTTTCCTAACTGCTCTGGCTAGAACTTCTAGTGCCATGTTGAATAGAAGTAGTAAAAGCATGCATTTGTGCCTTGTTCCTGTTTAAAAAAAAAAATCTTTTAATCTTTCACCATTAAGTATAACGTTGACTATGAGTTTTACATGTATGGCTTTTATGTTGCGATTGTTTTCTTGTATTCCTTTTTTTTAATCATGAAAGGCCATTGAATTTTGTCAGATGCTTTTTCTGCATCAATCGAGATGATCTTATGTTTTTTAATTCATTCTGTGAATGTAAAGTATCACATTGATCAAATTTTGTTTAATGAACCATCCCTACATTCTAGAAATAAATCTAACTTGGTCATGTTCTATAATTCTTTTAATACACTGCTGAATTCAATTTGCTAGTATTTTCTGGAGGATATTTACATCAATTTTCATAAAACAGATCAGTCTGTATGTAGCTTTCTTTTCTTGTTGTGTCTTTGATTTTGGTTTCAAATAGCTATATTTTTTAACAAGCCCTCTAGAAGATTCTAATGTGTCAAGATTTACCCATTGTCATAATTTACAGCCAAACTGTCAGGAGAACCTCCCATTTTGACTAATATGTCCTCTAAACTGGACCTCCTTTGAGAATAAAATAGGGTTCACTCTTGAGCGTGACAGTGTCAATGTGATTAGGCAGTGGTGCCCAGCGTTTTTTTGTTTGTTTGTTTTTGTTTTTGTTTTTTGTCAAACACTAGTCTATATGTTGCCATTAACATATTTGCAGATGTTAATCACATCTGCAATCAATTGACTGATAAGTAGAAGATATTACCCTCAATAACATTGGTGGGAACCATCCATTAAACTGAAGGCATAAAGAGCAAACACTGAGGTTTCCTGGAGAAATAAGAAATTTTGCCTCAAGACTGTAACATATAAATTCTGCCTGAGTTTTCAGTTTTCCAGCCTGCCTTTGAATTGTGGTCTCAAGGCTACAACATCAACTTTTGCCTACATTTCCAGCCTGATGGCCTGCCCTACAGATTTCAGATAAGCCAACTCCCACAACTGTGTCAATCAATTCCTTAAAATTAAACACACACATATGCACAAGTACACAACCTATTGGTTCTGTTTCACTGTAGAACCCTGTCTTATACAGTGATATTCACAAAATTTGGAAAATCATCTTTCTTATCATTTCAACTCATTTCCCTTCTAACCACTCTCCTCTTCTATTTACAATAACAAATAGAATCCTCTGTTCTGATTGATTCATATATAGATTTTGAAGAGAATTCTGATTTTGATGCACTTTAGAATAAGTGAAAGAGCAAAAGAAGTGAAAAATTTTGCAATGACATATAAGAAAATGATCCCATCTTAAGATATCTGCACTTTAAATAATAATGAAATTATTATGGTTGCATTTAAATTTACTATCTTATCTGCCTTCATTTTTCTATTCACTGTTCTATTTCCTTTTTTTCCGATCTTCTCAATAATTATTTTTTAGAATATCACTTTATCTCTGCTATTTGATTTTTTTGCTTCTTTTTTTAGTGGTCAGGTTACAGTTTAAAATTTACAACTTTATATAATCCCAGTGTATCTTCAAATCCTATTATTTCACTTCATATATAATGTAAGAATCTTACAACAATGTACTTCCATAACTTTTTATTGTTTTTTCCTACTATTTTCACATTATACTTTATGTATATTATTAACACAATATATATTATTTTTTACTTTAAATGATCACTTGTCTTTTAAATAAATTTAAAAATTTTTTATTCATATATTTATTATTTATGGTATTTTTTATTCCTTTATGTAAATGGAAATTTCCTTCTAGGGTTCTTTTCTTTCCATGTGAAAAACACCTTGCAGATCTAGCAGCAAATTCTCTCAGCTACTTTGTCCTCATTTTTAAGAACAGTTCTGCTGGATAGAACTTTAGTATTATAGTTTTTTTTTTTTCTATTAGGTCTTTCAAAATAGAATTTAATTGATTTCTGACTTAATTTTTGATGCAAAAACTGTGGTAATCTTTGCTCCTATGTACAAAATAGGTCTTTTCTCCTCTGGCTACTTTCAAAATTTTCTTTCATTCACTGGTTTTCAACAATTTCATTAGGAAATACTTTGGTATGATTGTCTTTAGATTTACCCAGTAAGGTTTTTTTAACAGGTTTTGAATCAGTAAGTTTGTTTCATAGAATGTGGAATATTTTTCAAGTATTTATTTTTCTCTCTTTTTGAACTCCAATTCATGTATGTTTAACATCTTGATATTTTTAAGCTGTTTACTGAAGTTCTTGTCAGTTCCCACCATTTATCTTTCTCTGTTCTTCACTTTGGATATTTGCTATTGCTGTATTTTCACTGATCTTTTTTGAATTGTGTTAAATCAGCTATTAACCCCATCCACAGAATTCTTCACTTCTGATAATTGTATTTTTCATCCACACAAGTTCAATTTGTTCTTTTATATACTTTGCATTTCTCTCTTCATTATTTTCATGCTTTTCTTTTAATTTTAGGCTTGCTTATAGTATCTCCACCTGCTCTGTCATTTCTAAGTATCTTTTTCTACTAACCTTTCTACTCATGACAAATTTAGATTCTTCCATGTCTGTTAAGCTTTAATTGGATACTGGGCCTTATAAATTTATGTTGATGTCATTGTTCAGTTTAGTTGTCTTTAAAGAGCGTTAGGCTTTAACCTGACAAGCAACTAAAGTTACTTGTAGATTAGCTTGTTTCTTTTTGAGGCATATTTTAAAACTTTTCCAAAATGACCTACTTTTACCCTACTATTAAAATATTACTCTTCTAATGCCTCTCCTTAATTCTTTGGTTGTTTAAAAAAGACTTATCAGAACCAATATGTCTCCAGTCCTTTGTGCATTCTGATAATTGTTGAACTCACATTTATAGCTCCCATAGTTGTTCTTCAGCTGGCCTTCTGAAGTTTTTCCATATATATGCATGGCTTAATATTCAGTAACACTCTCAGGGAGACTCCTATGCAGATTTTTGGATTCTTTTTCCACAGTGCTCCCTTTTCTCCAGCACTTTGCCCAAGATATTCCAGGTGTCTCAATTTTCCCAAACACTTTTCTCTGTCTCCTCGACCCAGAAAGCCTATTGTCACTAATTATCCTTCTCTCTACCCTTCACACCTTTTTTTCACCACGATCTGAAAAATCCTCCTGGCAGAAAGCTTGGGTGATATCACAGGACATACTTCACATGTTTCTTGTCCTGTGTTCTCAGTTTGTTTCCTATATATATAGTCACTGAATGTAGTTATTTATGGCAGTAGGCTCAAGGTGATTTTAGTGACTCTGTCATGGTTGAAAGTAGAATTAAGTAATGTTTTATTTGTAATATTTCTAACCATTAATAAAATTAAATATTTGGTTGTATCTCCATTCTTATGACATCAGACTAAAATTTAGTAAGAATCATCATATATTTTTATTTATAATTAAAAAAATAGTTGTTTACATGACATGTAAACTAAAAATTTCTGGAATCCACAAAGTTCTGGCTGTTTTCACTCAGTGCCAGAATAATCTAAGATTTTACTTTCATTTCTTCCCCCTTGATGATACAGAGACCTTCAACCTCAGATTTTTGAATTGTAAAAAAGATTACAGTTTATAATTATAGCATTACATTTTTATTCTGCAGTAGAAATTAAAAATATGTCTTTTCTATTTATTTCACTGCTACTGAATCTCCCATTAAAACCCCACATGTGCCTGTCACTTGTTTATAAGCCAGACCTAAACATGTGTGCCTATTACTTGTTTCTAATCAAAAATAAACGTAAAATCTCGTATTTGAGATATGTATGTTTTATATGAAATAGTGAAGATTATTCAAACAATTTTAAATACAACCTAAGATAATTTGAAAGACTCACTTTCTTCTATAGAATTATAGAAGCAGTATAATTGGTTTGCTTAACTTGTGGATAAAATTTTTAATGAAACAATTTACATTTTTATGCATTACTGCTGGTCAATAATTGTCTAGTGCAGCATGGAAAGTGTTCTTCCTCACAAGATTGAGGTAGACAGTTTAGTCAATAAAAGATCATTCTTTTGGCACTTATCTTGCTGACACAGCAAAGGCTCATTCTTAGTGCACAGGGGCATCAATGGGAACTCTGTGCCATGACAGGTTCAGACATGGATATCCTCTGCTTTTTGATTAAGCATGTCAAACTAATGGGAGGGGATTTTATCTCATTGGCATATCCAAGAATCTCTACTTGAAAATTAAGATAAGTGATTTCAGCAACCTAAATCTGATGACTTCTGCAGGGACAGAAAGTGATTGAAGGCAGTTCTAGCTTTGATTACCCTGCAGTTTTAGAAAAGGGAATATAGCTGGGCACAGTGGTGTGCACCTGTAATCTCAGGTAATTGGGAAGCCGCAGTGGGAGGAACGCTTGAGCCCAGGAGTTAGAGACCAGCCTGGGCAACACAGCCAGATTTAAAGGAATGACAATGTTGGATATGAAACAAGTCATTATTCTATCACATCCTTCCTAATTATAAAGTAAAAAGAATATTTCACAATGGCATATCCAGTGGTTAATATTAAAAAGGAGAGTGTCACATATTTGACCACAAAATAAGGAATAATCAGTGATTTTTTTCTTCAAGCATTTACTTGCTAGTTTAAAAACAAAACATTAAAACTATTTTAGACTGTGAAAGTAAGCAACATTCATTTTCATATACTGTGAAATTTTTATGTTTCTTCTTTATCCTATAAATATAAATGAAAAAAGCACTGAACTTAAGCATTAAGGAATACTGTAAATAAGTTGTAAGTAAAACACGTGTTTTGGTTACTACCAAAAAAATTGTGTTTTACAGTTAAATATTTATATTTAATTTCAGGTTGCATGAGCACACATGGCCGGAATTTAGAAAAAAATTGTGCCAACTTTGATTTTGTAGACAAATCACTAGCTGAATTGGGATGGCAGATGCATTTTTTTTAATGTGGCCAAAATTGAATGCCTTAAGGTAATACATTTGCTCTTCAGATTGACACAGGTGCCACCACTCCTTCTAGCACACAGTCTCCAGAAGTAGTTTAAATTGAATGCCACACTTCTTGCTTATGTGGTCTACACCTCACTATACTTATCCATAAAGTAATGAAAATCACAGTACCTAACTCGTAGCATTTTTTAAAGGTTAAATAAAGATCCAGATCTAGATCTGGATCCATCTATCTATTGCTTGAGACAAAACCTGGCATATAGTAAGTTCTCAATAATTGTAATAGTTGTAGTAAGAGTAAGAGTAATATCTGGTCTTGCCACAAATACATCTTACCTCCTTGGCTTCTGAAGACGTTTGAATTTGTGACTGCAACTCTAAACCTTAATCAGACCTTGGCACTGGTCCACAGCAAAATGACTGGAGGTTATTGACAGAACTCCTGATCAAGCTGCATGTTAGTTTACAGTACCTATCTCTCTCATTGTAATTCCACCACCTTGAGTGTCTTCTTGTTCTGAGTTTTTGACTTGTACATAGAAGCTGACAGGTGTTTTCCCAGAGGTGACACCAACCTCTTCACACAGCTTTTATCTGACAGTTTTTAGGTCTTTCTGAGGAGAGTGTATGACAGAAACGCCATCAGATAAGCAGGCCAACAGTTGCATTTGGCATAATTTTACACTTCCTTGAGGGAAAGAAACAGTTAATCTCACAGTTTTTAGTCAGGCTGACACTATCCACATATTTTGCAAGATACATTCACAAAGTTCAAGTAGTTGACTGACTGAAGCTGAGCAGGAAAGACTAAATGTCAGGCTTTTAAGATGAAACTGGTGGCAGCTCTGTAGCAGCATGGCAGGTAGAGTGAAGTCTGGAATTAAGAGTGACAGATGAATGGCGAGTGGTAAAGAGAAGACTGTGTTTGCTGGCAGAAAAGGAAGTTAGGCTGTGCTCAGCGCACGCATGGGGTTTGATTAGGGATAGAAAGGCTAAAATATATATAGATTTAAGAGTTCAAAATTTATCTTAACAGTCCGAAGAAAAACTGTCAGAATTTTATTAAAATGATAACTTTTAATCCCTTTACTTTTGAAATGTTAATATAAATCCCTCCTCCTTTTTTTAAAATAGTTTTCAAGATGTTGAGATTCTATCTAAAGATTATTGTAACTTACTGCATTTTGTCACTCTAGTCTCTGCTTTAAGAGCTAGGGAAATGTGAGAAAGTATAAATAAATTACATGTTAAAGGGGCAGAGATTACAGTAAATAAATTTAAAGGTAATGAGAAACTTCAGAAAATTTGTGAAAAGTTTTGATTCATTATATTTTTGTGTGAAAATGAAAAAGAGATTCTAAGCCAATCAAGATTTTGAATAGTCTAATAAAACACAGTAAATAGAGCAACCTTAATTTAATAAAATAAAGCATCTAATGTGACACTGTCATGGGCACCTTAGGGAACTGCTTTTCCAGCCAGAAACCTCTGTAGCCGGTGGTGCCTTTGCCTGAATTTTTGCTTGGGCCCGCTGGGCTTTTTCCGCCCACTCAGCCTGGCAAGTGCACTCATCTCATGCTACTGGTCCAGATCCCATGCCTTCCAAGGGTGAGCCAGGCACAGAGTGGCAAGGGATGCATGAGCAAGTGAGCACAAGGTCTGGCCACTGCACACAGCCAGGCACACCGGCTGCTGCAGTGGGATGGGCAGCTCCGGGTGCTAGCACAGGCACCAAGTGCAAGCCTGTGGCTGGATTAGATGCACCACAAGCAGCTTCTGCTGTGGGCATCTACATCTTGTCAAGGGGAAGGCAGTGGTGCCCGGAAGCTTGGAGCTGCAACCACAGAGCCCCAAAGAGGGTGTCACAGCCCTGGCTCAGGGGTTATACACTTCCTTGAGGGAAGGAAACAGTCAATCTCACCTAGGTCTGGGCTCCTATTGGGCTGCAGCTCTTCTTTCCTTCTAGTTGCCTGCAATGTGGCAAGTCAGGGGTGGTGTTTCAGCCCTGTTTGTGTTATAGCTCTTTCAGTTGTCCCACTTCCAGGAAGAATGAGGTACATAGACAACTGGTAGGTTAGCAAGGTGGAGAGGAGGTTTATTGCATGACAGAACAGCTCTCAGGAGACCTGAAGTGGGTAGCCAATTTTCCACAAGCAGATCATCCCAATGAGTGTCCAGATCTCAGCAGAAAGGAGACCCAAAGTGGGTAGCTCCTATCCACAAGCAGGTTGTCCCAACAAGTCTCCAGCTCTCAGTGGAGAGATGACCTGCAGTGGGTAGCTCCTTTCACAGGCAGGCTGTCCCAACAAGTCAAGGAGACCCAAAGTGGTTAGCTCCTTTGGGCAGCTGTTGGTCTTAAAGTCTATGTGAGTCTGGCTGGGTCTGGAGGTTTTATGAACTCAGAAGGGAGGAAGGGCATGCTGATTCGTCCATAGGCAGACATGGGCAGGACCAGAAAAAGCACCATAAGTTCTCACTCTGGGCCACAGACTACACCTGCAACTGACAGCTCAGCCCACAGGGTCTCCAGCTTGAAGGTGAGGCTTCACTGGAGACCGCCCCTTTCTGCCCAGGAGCCTGTCTGCCTCCTCCCACCATCAACATGTCATCCATGGCGCCCAGGCTGTTCATATGGAAGGGCACCTGCAGGCCCATGCCAAGCAGTCCTCAGCCCCCCTAGGCCTCCCTCCCATGATCAACGCTGCCCAAAGTCTGGAGGGGGCCAAGCATGCACACATGTGGCCGGGTTGCAACAGCACCCAGGCTCGGCCACAACTTTCCTCTGCCCACTCCCAGGTGCCAGGAGCAGGCAGAGGACAGGCAGTGGGAGCAAGCCCTTTCAAACCTGAAGGCGCAAGGGGCTTCCTGGGTTCCCAAGAGCACAGGGATGCCTGGGTCCAAAGCCATGGCTAGTCAGTTGCAGCTGTGCCCAGGAAGGAGCATGGGGCTCCAGCCCTGATGACTTGGTAGCGGGCAGGGATCCTGCCTGTTCATGTCACCTGCTGACTCTGTGGAGTGCGTAACCCTGGTCGTGCCTCCTCTGTGCAGCCCACATCTTAGTAATGGCAGTTCCAGACAGGGCTGGCATCAGCAGTACCATCAACTTTACTGTGCATGTGTTTTTGACACCAAGTCTTTTTTGCTTTCTTATTTTGTAATGACAAGCATCTCAAAGTCATTATTTTAGTTACTTGGGTTATATAAATGATTGGATAAACTAATATCTATCTTCTCGCTTTTTGGAATTTGAGAAAATTATGCAAAATAAGAATTATTAATCAGATTCTATTTTCTTTCACTAGTTTTAGTATTTTCCAAGATAAAATAATGGTCAGTCTAGTGCTGTCACATAGATAAACAATATGAATCACAGATATGAGTTGCTGTTAAATTTAACATTTTCTAGGAACCAAATTAATAAAAATTTAAAAAACAAACTGATGAAATTAATCTTCATAGTGTATTTTATCAAACCCACTATCCAAAATATTATTTTATCATGTAATCAATATAAAAATTATTCCGATATCCAAAATATCACTTCAATGGTTAATGTAAAATTATTGAGATAAGTTTAAAAACTGTCTTCAAACACTTGTATTTTATACTTACAGCACATCTCTATTCGATTGATAGCCACTTGTGGCTTGTGTTATCATATAAGACAGCAGAAATTGGGACATTCCATTCTGTCCCAATGAATGGAATATCTTCATTCCATTCATTTATTCATTAAGTCAACAAATGAAATATTAATTAATGGCAAATATATTTGTATTGTCTATGTCTTAATCCATTTTGAGTTACTATAAAGGAATACCTGAGGCAAAGTAACTTATAAATAAAACTTATAAATAAAAGAGGTTTATTTGGCTTACAGTTCAGCAGGCTGTACAAGAAGGAGAGTGCTGACATCTGCTCAGTTTCTGATGAGCAGCTTAGGCAGCTTCCACTCAAAATGGAAGACAAAGTGGACCAGCATATGCAGAGAAAGGAATGGGGGAGGGGGAGGTGCCAGGGTATTTTAAACAACCAGCTCTTACGGTTACTAATACATTAAGAAGTCATTCACCTGGTGAAGGATCCATCACCATGACCCAAACACTGTCCATTAGGTCCCACCTCCAACACTGAGAATCAAATTTCAATGTGAAATTTGAAAGGGATAAATATTCAAATTATATATATTTTCAAGTTATTTTCAGTAATATTCTCCTTTCAGGCTAAAAATGTCCAATATTAGTGAGATATCTTATCATTATGACTATTGTTTAAATTTCTAAAAGCATTGCTCCAATTACTATTGCTGCATAATAAGTCACCCCAAATCATATTAGTGTAAAATCACCATTTTATTATGCTCATAGATTCTGTGGTCAGGATATGAAAAGGCAGAGCAGAGGTGACATGTTTCTGCTCCACAGGTTCTAGAGCCTTGAAGGTAAGTCTTGTTGACTGGGAATGGCTCAATGTCTGGGATCTAGAATCTTCTGGAATCTTGTTCATTCACGTATCTGTTGCCTAATCTGGGTTAACTTAAAGACAAGGATGGCCAACTATAGCAACATGGGGCCTCTCCATGTAGTTTGACCTCCTCACTGCTTGGCATCTGAGGTTGAACTTTCCATGTTGGGGCTCAGGGCCCCAAGTGCAAGCGTTGCAGCAAATAAGACCAAAGTTGCATTGCCTTATCACACTGTGCCTTGGAAGTCACACAGCATCATTTACATTCCTTTCCATTGGTTTCAGATAAGTCATTAAGTTCAGTTACTCAAAGGGAGGTGACATAGATCTTCCCTCTTTACTTAGGTGTCAGAATTTTAGAACATGTTTTACAATGATCACACAACTTTTTTTTCTGAACACTTTGCTTCACACCTTCCCATATCCAGAGTTATGAATTCTCCTGGCTATATCTATTGTAACCCAAATATTAACTGTACTCAGAGATTCATCAGAGATTTCATGTCTATATGCCCAGAGCCTGATATAATGTCACTTTATTACACACATAATATAGAATTTTGAGGATTACATTAACTGATACGTGTTAAGTATCCTGAAGAGAGCTGGCACATTGGATATGCTCAATTATTGTTAGCTTTAAGTGTCTTAAACAGCTATTATTATGATGATAAATCTTTGTCCATGTTTCATCTCCATGACTTGTCATGTGTTTTGCCTTGACTACATTACTTGAATTCTTGAAGCCTCTGTTTCTCTTTTCTAATGGAAGGTAATAATAGTACATTTTATAGGATATTAATAGTATTAAATGAGATAATCTATATAAAGCACTTGCCATAGTGTCTGGTACACAGTAAGCCAAGTATCTTATGAAAATTTGTCTAGAAGTTTTAACTGACACAAATTTCTCCATGAATTATTCTTTTTAAACAACCAAGAGGAGGAAGTAGTCATTTATTACAAACAACAGAGAGAGAAAAATTCTAGCCATTTTAATTCTGATGTATTTTATTACATAAGATCATTTGTGTTCTGGAAATAGTCTAAGACTAATTAAAATCAAGTAAATGTCCAGACTGACAATAATAATAATGGGGTATCTATTGGAAACATTTATAATTAATTAAATAAAATTAGGATTGTTAGCTATTTTCTTACATGTCTGATTCCTACTTTAGTATAGAGCATTAAGAAAAAAGTTGACACAAAGTTCTATTGTCATTGTCCTATCTATATATTTCAATATATTGAAGTCCTTCCTAAGTGGCTAAGAAATTGCTGTTCATGTGTGTTTATAATTTCATATTCCAGAAATCACTATCACAGTTTAAAATGGGTTAATTTTACCAATAACCATGTGGAGAGTATTTGAATGGTAATGATAACAGTAGTTATATCAAATGTAAGTCATATTTTTGTTTAAATTGTACCTTTATTTTCTCAACAGTCCAAAGGCATGAATCCATAATGAATCATACCATATTGGAAATGCTATATCAGGCTGGTGTGTTAACTGCATAACTGCAGTCTTTCCCCCTCTACAACATAACTGCAAAAAAAAGGTGCCAAACACTCCATTTAACTCAATCTAACCCTTGTTGAAGGATCTCTCACTCATGATTTTTTTCATACCACCTATTTGATTTGTATTGCAAATATGCAGTATTTTCTGGGACATTGTTATTAGCTTCTTATATATGGTTCACAGATGATACTAAGAAAACTAGTCAAAAGTCTAGATGAAGCAGAGCTGTTAGACAGCATCATTGAGCTAAGTTAAGAGGCCAAGACCCAACCAAAGCCCAGGGTGTCTGTGCCCTGGGAACAGTGTGTTCTGTGGTCATGAGGCCAGGCCACCAGTGCCCACTCATCAGGGACTGGGTTCTGTCCTATTGTGGCTCCTTCCAGTTCAGTCCCATCGGGGCCTCTAAGCACATGACCCAGCATCCAAGAATCACTCCAGGAAGCCTGGCAGCTCAGCTCACTCCATCACTTCTTACCTACAGCAAAAACATCACGGCATCAGCTGCACAGATAAATGGCCATGAATGCTTAACAGGTGGAATAAATCTAGGAAGAGCGAAAAGGCGCAGCAGTGAGTGAGGGTCCCTGTGACTGCTCTTCAGGGTTTAGGACAGGTGCCCACTTTTGCTGCCTAGTGCTGCCTGTCTCTCAGACAGAGCAGGGCACATTCTCCTCACTCAAAGGACCACAGGCCTGGTCCCCAGCCTTCCTGCCCATCTCTGCAAGGATCATCTTGCTGGGAGTAACCTGATGTCTGGGCCTGGGCCACTTCTAAGCCAGGAACAGGAACCTTCTAGTCACTCCAAAGGAAGGAATAAATCCAGACCAGAGTTCACAACCTGAGCTCTTGCCCACTCTTTTTTCACTGGAAGGGAGGCCCAGTTCTTGGCAGACTGAACCTCTCCTGAGGAACCATGGAGCCAAAGGTTGGAAGCTTCCAGAATCCTTAGGCTCAGATCCTCCTTGAGGTCACCCTGAGGCCTGTCTCACCAGAGCATTCTTCTGTCCACAGATGTCTTATTGGGTCTACGAAGGAATCCTCACAGAGGTCTGGGGTCCAGTATGGTCACCCCTACCGAATGTCAAGAAGGTGAAGGCCAAGAACCAGGGAAACACCAGCTCTGGTCCTTCCAGTCCCAGCCAGAGCAGAATGCATAGGCCAGACCGTGTCAGAAGCCCAGTTACCCAGATGGAGGGAAAGTCAACCCCAAGGGGGTGGAAGGGATCAGTCACACATCCTGGGCAGACAGTGGCGTGGAAAAAACAGGTGAGATGCACGCTGCTGACTTTCCTTGGCTATGGAAATGAAGTATCTGCAGAAAAAGCCTCCTTTCCTTGCATAATGGTTGTTTTATGACAGCAGTTTTGACAGTGAGTCTTGTGTCTGTTCTGAGGCTTGGCCCTGCTGTATAGAAAATGGAGCAGGCCAAGATGTCCTCAGTGAACATGCACCAGAATGACCTAGATGTGAGCCAAACCTTCACAAGCCACGCCATGTTCAGAGAGCGCTGCAGCATCAAGTAAGGCAGGTGGAGCCTGGAGGGTCCCAGGGGAGGTGGGGAATCCGGAGGGATGGGGCATCTGAGGGACAATGGGGAGGTCTCAGGACAGGGTAGGGTCTCAGAGAAGAGGGTGATAGCCCAGCCTACTGCCTGGAGATCTGGCCTTGGGAAGGGTCTGCAGAAGGGCCTGAAACAGTAAGGTTTCCAGGGCAGTCCAGGAGGTTCTTAGCACCTCTGCTCCTTCCATGAAGACAAGCAAATGCTGTGCACCCAGACTGCCACTTTAAAGTGGCTCCTACAGTGCTTGATTGATGGGACAAGTATGCACAGGAAACCTCAGGTCAGGGACCTTGCTGCCCCACAGGGCCTGGTTTCCCCAGCCCAGGGGTCTGGCTCCTGCAGAAGGATCCACCTCCCCTTTTCTGCACAGGAAGTAGAGGCAGGTCCTTGAAGGGCATGCAAACCATGCCCTGCCATAGAAGGGACATCACACAGCTGAGGCTGGGACTCAGGGCCAGCATCCTGGGCAGACTGGGCCAGGACTCATCTTGGGAGAGCACTTGGGAAGCCCCTTTTGTCAGGGGCCACCTTTGATGGAGATGAGAACACCCCCATAAGCAGCTGCAGAACCTTATCTGATCCAGCCTCCTTGGGGGAGCCTCATCCCATGCAGAGGGGGACCCCAACACCACAGACTGAGGCCCCAGTAGGCCCTGCTCAGGCCACCAGCCCTCTGCCTTGAAGGGCCAGGTCCTCCCATGCCTACTGTCCCCACAAACCCACTTCAAGCTCATCATAAACTTATCCTGAGCCTCTGGAACATCTGCCTTCTGCAGGGCGAGCTCACGCTCATAGCCAGGGCACATGCAGCATTGAAAGTGCATAGAACCTTGTCCCCATGTACCAGAAGGTGCCAGGGGGAGCACACAAGCACAACAAACCTGGTCCAAGGGCAGAGCTCACACTTCCCACAGGACCCTCTGCTTTAGCCCAGAGGGAGGGCCAAGCCAAGCTAGGCCTGGTGGGCTGGACAGGGCACCATGAGTCCTCTTGGAAACTGAACCTACCCCTGACACAACTCAGATGAAACGCAGGAGTGTGGCAAGTGCTTCCCTGCCTGAGCCTCCCTGATCTGTGGCCTCCTGTGCAGAGCTGGATCCTAGGGGTGTCCAGAAAGGAACCAGCACTGCCCAGTGCAAGGTGCCCAGGACAAACAGGGTGAAGGCACAGACCCCTCCAAGAAGACTCCTTCTGGCCTGATGCCAGCCCCAAACCTAGACCCTTTCTTGAAAGGAGACATGAGAAGCATATTTATCAGAAACTGGAATAAAAACATACACTAAAAGCTCAGGAAGGTTTTGTGAGTTCCTAGCATCTCTACACCACACTGACTAGTGACAGTTTATTCCTGCAGTAAGCCTGTGTATAACAGTGAATAAAGTGCTTGTTTTTTTTCCTGCAAATTGTTAACTCTCATAAAAAGATTATGAAGCGGCCGGGCGCGGTGGCTCAAGCCTGTAATCCCAGCACTTTGGGAGGCCGAGGCGGGCGGATCACAAGGTCAGGAGATCGAGACCACAGTGAAACCCCGTCTCTACTAAAAATACAAAAAAAATTAGCCGGGCGCGGTGGCGGGCGCCTGTAGTCCCAGCTACTCAGGAGGCTGAGGCAGGAGAATGGCGTGAACCCAGGAGGCGGAGCTTGCAGTGAGCCGAGATCGCGCCACTGCACTCCAGCCTGGGCAACAGCGTGAGACTCCGTCTCAAAAAAAAAAAAAAAAAAGATTATGAAGCATATAAAACAGGAAAATGTGGCTCAATAGAAATAAAATAAACCTTCAGAAAACAAGCCTAAAGACAAACAGATTTATGTCTTGCTTTATGAATAATTTAAAACAACTGTGTCGTCCCAAGTATTTGGAAGGCTGGGATGGAAGGATCACTTGGGACCAAGAATTCAGTGCTGCAGCGACCTATGATCTTGCTGCGGCACTTTATCCGAGATGACAGAGACATTCTGTCTCAAAAATAAAAACGAGAATACTGTGCCCACCAAAGCTAGCCTTCAAACACAAAAAATAAATAAAGACTTTCCCAGGCAACTGAAAGCTGAGGGAATTTCTTGACACCAGATGAGTCTTACAGAAAATGCCAAGGACAATTTTTTAAAAGGAATGAACACTGACATGTAACAAAGAAACATCTAAAGTTATAAAACTCACGGGTAGAAGTATTAATAGGAATACAGAAAAAATCTGAATAATGCTATAATTGTGGCAGGTAAACTGCTTATATTATAAGTATGGACATAATACAAAAGTACTAGCCTCAAGAATAATTATGATAATTGGTTAAGAGATAGGTTTTATAAGAAGATGTTAATTTAAAATATCAAAAAGTAAGAACGTCACAGGGATGGTGTTAAAGTGTAGAGTGTTTTATATTACTTGTATTTGTAATTAAAGTTAAGTTGTTATTAGTTTAAAAGAACATGTTATAACCATAAGAAGTTTTGTTAAGCATTCATTATGTTATCTATAAAACAAAAATCTATAATAGATACATTATAAGACATAGCATAAAATCATAGCATGCTACTAGAGAAAATCACTTAACCACAAAGGAAGACAGTAAGAGAGGAAGAAAGAAAAAAAAGATTTACAAAAAAACCAGAAAAGAAGTAACACAATGGTAGTGGAAAACCCTTACCTATAAATAATAACCTTGAATGTAAATGGATTATATTATTCAATTAAAAAATGAAGCATGGTTGAATGGATTAAAAAAAGACCAAATATATGCTGTCTACAAAAATGTCACTTAATCTGCAAAAACACATAGACTTAAAGTGATGGAAAAAGGTATACCATGAAGTGAAAACCCAGAAAGAGCAAGAGTAGATATAGTTATATTAGATAAAATTGACTTTAAATCAGAATGGTAAAGTGCCATTATAAAATAATAAAGAGGTCAATACTACAAGAGTTTATAACAATTGTAAAGAAATATGTACTAAACACTGAGGCATCAAAATATCTAAAGTAAACATTAATAGGCTTAGAGGGAGAAATTAACTATAATACAATAATAATAGGAAATGTCAACACAAAAATAGAGTTAAACTGCACTTTATGCCAAATGTACCTACAGGACATTTACTGAGCATTTCCTCCAGCATCAGCAAAATATAAAATTTTCTGGACAGGACATGGGATATTCTTTAGCATAGACCATATGTTAAATCACAATAAAGGTCTTAATAAATTTATAAAGATTGAAATTATATTAACTGTATTACCTGACCAAAATATAAGAAAACTAAAAATGAATAACAGAAGGGGTGGTGAAATCTATACAAATTTATAGAAATTAAATGACAGGCTCTAGAACAATGAGTAGGTAGGTGAAAAAATTGAAAAGTGGTAAGTTTCTTGAGACAAATGAAAATGAAAATACCACATATCAAAAAAAGTGAGATACAGCAAAAGCAATGATAAAAATTTATAACAATAGACACCTACATGAAAAAGAAGAGATATTTCAAATCAACAGCCTAATATTACATCTCAAAGAACCAGCAAAACAAGAAACAAATGTCAAAAAGTAGAAGAAAATAAATCACAAAAATCAAAGTAAAAATAAATAAAATAGAGAATTAAAAATAGAAAATATGAATGATGGAGTTGGTTTATTGAAATAATAAAATCAACACTTCCTACTAGACTAAGAAAGTAACAGAGAAGACTCAAATAAATAAAAGACATACAAAGGATCACAAGAGACCATTAAGATCAACTGTATGTCAACAAAATGAAAAACTGGGAAAAAAATAGATAAATGTGTGGTAACATACAATCTAGTAAGATTAAATCATGAAAAAACAGCAAACATAAACAGACAAATAATTAGTATCAAGATCAAACTGGAAATAAAGACTCTCAAAAAAAAAAAAAAAAAAAAAACGCCCAGGGACTAATGGCTTTACTGTTAACATCTGAAAACATTTAAAGAAGAATTAATACCTCTCAAATCTTTACCAAATATGAAAGAGGAGGAAATTACTCCAAACTCATTCTACAAGGCCAGTATTACCATGATACCAAAATCACAACAAAAAGTAAAAGTACGGACCAATATCTCATGAACACAGGTGCAAAAATACTTGAAAAAACATTAGGAATTTGAACTCAATGACACTTTAAAAAGATTATTTACCATGAACCAGTGGAGTTTATCCCAAAGATGCAAAAATGGTTCAATATAGTCATATCAATAAACAAGATTCATCACAACATAATCTAAGTCAAAAACTATATAGTCATTTCAATGCATCCAAAAACATGTATTCAGTAAAATTTAGCACCATTCATAAAGAGTTTTGTAGATAAAAACTCTACAATTTAGATATTGGAGGAACATACTTCCACAAAATAAAAAGCCACATATGAAAAATCAATAGCTAACATTATACTAAATGGGGGAAAATTAAAAGCCCTTCCCCAAGATATGTAACAAACCAAGTAAGCCTACTTCTACCATTTTTTTTCCAACATAGTACTTGAAGTCCCAGCCAGAGCAACTATGCAAGAGAAGGAAAAAAAGGACATCTAAATTGGTAAAAAGGAAGTAAAGTTGTTTTCACTGATGACATGATTATGTATATAGAAAATCTTGATTCCGTTAAGAAACTATTAGAACTAATACATTAACTTAGTAAAGTGGCAGGATACAGAATCAACATACAAAATAAGTAGCATTTCTATATGTCAATAACAAAGTATCTGAAAAAGAAATTAAGAAAGCAATCTTATATATAATTACTACAGAATAAAATAAAATATCTACGAATAAATTTAACCAAGGAAGTGTAAGATATCTACAGTAATTATTAGGTTTTTGAAAAGTAATTGCAGCTTTTGCCATTAAAAGTAATGTAAACAGGCCGGGCGCAGTGGCTCACGCCTGTAATCCCAGCACTTTGGGAGGCGGAGGCGGGCGGATCACGAGGTCAGGAGATCGAGACCATCCTGGCTAACACGATGAAACCCCATCTCTACTAAAAATACAAAAATTAGCCGGGCGTGGTGGCGGGCGTCTGTAGTCCCAGCCACTCGGGAGGCTGAGGCAGGAGAATGGCATGAACCCAGGAGGCGGAGCTTGCAGTGAGCCAAGATCGCGCCACTGCACTGCAGCCTGGGCAACAGAGCAAGACTCTTGTCTCAAAAAAAAAAAAAAAAAAAAAAAAGTAATGTAAGCAGTAATATAAAACACTGTTAAAAAATTAAAGATACCAAAAACGATATTCTGCATTCATATTTGAAGAATAATACAATTAACATGTTTGCACTTCCCAAAATGATCTATATAATTATGACAATTTTCATCAAAATGTCAATGAAATTCTTCATGGAAACAGAAAAAAATAACAAAATTCAAATGAAACAAAAAAATACCAAAAATAGCCAAAGCACTCTTGAGAGAAAGAACACACACAAAGCTGGACACATTGCATCACCTGACTTCAAGTCATACTACAAATCTATGGTAACAAAAATTACATGGTATTGACAATAATAACAGACACTTAGATCAGTGGAACAGATTAGAGAACCCAGAAATAAATCCACACTAAAAAGACAACTGAGTTTTTGACAAAGGTACAAGAATACACATTGGAGAAAAATAGTCTCTTCAATAAATGATGCTGAAAAAACCTGTATATCTACATGCAGGCTAATAAAACCAGATCCTTATTTCTCACCATATTCAAAAATCCACTTAAATGCATTAAGAACTTAAGTATACAACCCAAAACTACGATACTACTTGAAGAAACCAAATGCGGAATTCTCTATGACACTGATCTTTAAATGGAGTTTTTGCGTAGGACCTCAAGAGCATAAGCAACACAAGAAAATACAGGCAAATAGATTACATCAAACTAAAAAGGTGCAAAGAAAACAAAAAAATCTATAGTGAAGACACAAGCTACAGAATGAGCACAAACATTTGCAAACTATACAAATATCCTGAGTATATAAAGGATTCAAATGACTAACCAGCAAGCAAACAACACAACAAAACAAATAATCCAATTTAAAAATGACAAAATACCTTAATAGACAGTCTTCCAAAAAAAAAGTGTGCAAATGACTGGCAGGTTTATAACAAAATGCTCAACATTACTAACTATAAGGGAAATGAAAATTGAAGCCACGAGATACCATCCCACCCTAGTAACAATGGCTAGTATCAAGAAGACAAAATATAACAAATCCACGTGAGGATGTAGTGAGAGGAAAACTCTTTGACGCTGTTGGTGGGGATGTAGCTTAGTACAATCACTATAAAAGACAATATGGTGAGTTCTCCAAAAGTTAAAAATAGAACTAACATATGGTTCATTACTGACTACTGGTATACAGCCAAAGTAATTAAAATCAGTATGTCAAAAAGATATTTGCACTAAGAGATTTATTCTAGCACTATTCATGGTAGCCAAGAGATAAAATCAAAACATGTTCATCAGTAAATAAATAGATAAAGAGAATGTGGTATATATATACACAATGGAATACTATTTGACTATGGAAAGGAACAAAATACTGTCATTTGTGGCAATATGTGTGAACCTAGATAATATAATGTTCAATGAAATAAAGCATAGACTGAAAGACAAATATTGCATGAGCTCACTAATAAGTAGAATATAGGAAAGCTGATCTTGCAGAAGTTAAGCAGAGACTGGTGGTTACCAGAGTCTGGGGAAGGGTCTGGGAAGAAAAAGACTAAGAGAGGTAATTCATTGGTGCAAAGTTACAGTTAGATAGAATAAATAAGTTCTGGTGTTCTATTACACAGTTGGGTAACTCTAACAACTATGGTATAATAACAACATATATTTTATAATAGCTAGAAAACAGTAACTTGAAAGTTATCACTATAAAGAAGGGATAATAGCTTGAGATCATGAACATGCTAATTACTCTAATTTTATTATGACACAATGTACATATGTTTTAAAACATTACACTATACCCTATAAATATTTGAAATTAGGGCCTGGCACGGTGGCTCATGCCTGTAATCCCAACACTTTGGGAGGCCGAGGTGGGTGGATCATGAAGTCAGGAGATTGAGACCATCCTGGCCAACATGGTGAAACCCTGTCTCTACTAAAAATAAAAAAATTAGCCGGGTGTAGTGGCATGGGCCTGTAGTCTCAGCTACTCCGGAGGCTGAGTCAGGAGAATCGCCTGAACCCACGGGGCAGAGGTTGCAGTGAGTCGAGATGGCGCCACTGCACTCCAGCCTGGAGACACAGCGAGCCTCCATCTCAAAAAAAAAAAAAAAGAAAAAGAAAAAAGAAATTATGTGACAGTTATAGAATAACTTACTAACTTAAATAAATAAATTTACCAAGGCAAAAAATTCCAAGTTCTTGAAGCTGTGTTCTGTGTGTCTCTTGTAGAATACGTTTTCCAGTTTACCAGAATGTTTTCAACTTGGCCTTTCCCTGTACTGATTGAAGATCAAACAGACATCAGAAATTAGGGTCTTTCTAGGTCTTTTCTGAGCCATCAGCTGGCCCTTATCCTGTATATTGCCTGCTAGATTGTCTTAACTATGTGGACAATTCTCAAATATCTTATTCCCAAAGCACTGACTCTCCGTTCTTTCCTGTTGGGCATGTCAGTGTGATTACTTTTTGCCCCAAAGAAATTCCTTTGCCCAAGGTTATTGATTTGAAATCCATTTTTTTTCATGAAGAAATTGACTGCTATAAATTTGCTGTATCTGGCGTGCTTTGTTGTGTCGAGTAAACATTTTTATTTATGTGAAATATTTTCTAATTGTTAAATTTTTCTTTGACACATTGGCTATTTAGAATTTCACTGCTTAATTTTCACGTAACTGACTTACCAAAATTTCCTGATGTCATTAATTTTTAATTTTATTCCATTGCAGTCAGAGAAAATACTTTGCATTTCACAATTCTTTTAATTTTCTTGTGTATTTAATCACCTAGAGTATAGTTTATTCCGAAGAACATTCCATGTGCACTAAAAATGCCTAGCCTATTCCTGGCAGGTGGATCCGACTACACATGTCTTTTAGATCTCAGTGGTTTTGTTTTCTTCAAGTCTGTTTACTCTTTGACCTGTTGTTTTTTAATTCATTATTGAGAGTGAAGTATTTAAATCTCTGTTATTTTTCGATTATTTCTTGCTTGCTTTATTTTTGTCAGTCTTTGTTTGCCTCATGTATTTTCTTTCTCATTCCTTATTTGCATATTGGTTGATGATTGTTACATCTTCCTAAGGAATTGACTCTTTTTTGGTCAATAATGAATGTCTCACTTTACACCTAAGCATGTGTTTTTATTTTTATTTGTTTTAAATTCCCCCTTTTTTTTTGAGACGGCATTTCGTTCTTGTTGCTGAGGCTGGAGTGCAATGGCGCAATCTTGGCTCACCTCAACCTTTGCCTCCTGGATTCAAGCGGTTCTCCTGCCTCAGCTTCCCAAGTAGCTGGGATTACAGGCATGCATTACCATGCCCGGCTAATTTTGTATTTTTAGTAGAGGTGGGGTTTCTCCGTATTAGGCTGGTCTTGAACTCAGGACCTCAGGTGATCTGCCGGCCTCGGCCTCCCAAAGTGCTGGGATTATAGGCGTGAGCCACCGCACCCGGCCTAAATTCTTTTTTATTTGTGTAATTGCAACTACAACTTTATTATGGCTCCTCTTTGCAAGCTTTATTCTTTCACGTCTACACAATTTGTTTATTCGGATCCAAAGCAATTGTGCTGTACACAGCATATATTTGTATCATATTTTTATATTCTGTCTAACAATCTCAGTTTTTCTTATTTAATTAATTAATCTTATTATATTTAGTATTTATATAGCCGGATTTATTTTTTCTGTATTATTTTTTCTACATATCACAAGTGTATTTTCTTTTCCTACTAGTTTGCCTTCTTTTGCATTAAGAAAGCATTTTTATGTAACATTGCAATTTTAAAAATAATTTTTAATATATATTTGGAGCTATTTCTTGTTCTTTTAGGGTTTCTGATATATGTCTTCATCAATCAGAATCTGTTTTACATTTATAATAACAATACTGATGAGTTATACAAATGTTCTATGTATTTTTATTTCTGCTTCTTATTTTGTGATATAAATTTTACAGTTATTACATCTACATATAATATAAACAATATTTTACACTTATTATTTTATATAATTTTATTTTTTAATGAGAAAAGAGAGCAGATATAGCTACAAATTGTTTGATATCAACCTTTTTATTTCCCATTTCTGAATTTTCTCATTTGTTCCAGAATATTCAGCTAATTTTTATTGCGAAACATATTATAACTCACCTGTTTTGTTCAGTTATTGGTGAGTATATTACACGTATTTGTAATTGGTCCAACAATACAATTTTATTTATATTGTTACACATTCATTTTTAAAAACAATGTAAGAAATAAAAAATGTATGCACGATGTCTTTACAATGACGTGATTACTGGTGCTTTTGTCATTTCATGTAGATTCAAATTATTATTTTTGGTTGATTTTTTTTTTTCTTTTGAGAGGGAGTCTCGCTCTGTCGCCCACCTGGAGTGCACTGGGGTGATCTTGGCTCACTGCAAGCTCTGCCTTCCGGGATTACACCATTCTCCTGCCGCAGCCTCCCGAGTAGCTGGGACTACAGGCGCCCGCCACCTCGCCCGGCTAGTTTTTTTGTATTTTTTAGTAGAGACGGGGTTTCACCCGTGTTAGCCAGGATGGTCTCGATCTCCTGACCTCGTGATTCACCCATTTTGGCCTCCCAAAGTGCTGGGATTACAGGCGTGAGCCACCGCGCCCGGCCTTTTTGTTTGTTTGAGATGGAGTCTCACTCTGTCGCCCAGGCTGGAGTGCAGTGGCGCGACCTCCACTCACTACAAGCTGGGTTTTACAGGTGTGAGCCACCACGCCAGGCCTCTTTTTTCCTTTCTTTCTTTCTTTCTCTCTCTCCCTCACGTTTTCTTTTTCCTTCCTTCCTCCTTTCCTTCTTTCTTCTTCTTCTTTTTTTTTTTTTTTTTTAACGGAGTCTCCCTCTGTCGCCCAGGCTGAAATTCAGTGGCATGATCTCAGCTCACTGCAATCTCCGCCTCCTGGATTCTTCTGCCTCAGCCTCCTGAGTAGCTGGGACTACAGGCGCCCACCACCACACTCAGTTAATTTTTGTATTTTTACCTAGTTGAAATCAACTCAGTTTTTGTTTACCTAGAAAGGTCTTATGTTGCCTTTATTTTTTATTGATAGCTTTCCCATTCAGAGAATTACTTCTTGACGGTTTTTCTTCGATGAGTAGACAAAGATTTAAATGGAGTTGAAAGGCTTAGAAAAGGCAACTAAATTATGATCTAAAAAAATGGAAATGAAACTTTTTAAATTGAAAATAAAACTATATTGATGACAGCTGATGATATGTTGGACTGGGTTGCAGAGACCAGGAAGAATTAAACTTGTGGACAATAGGTCTGTGAGTTGTTTGGTCCTGACTTAAGCCAAACGGAGGGCATGCTTTTTAGAGAATGAAAGATGATGCATGAGAGCACAGCCACGCTGAAACTAAAGAGGCTGAGCACCTGCACTGTGCTGAGATCCACAGGTTTATTGAAATAGAAGTCACCATTTTAACATATAACAATTTAACATACACTATTAGACTAAGAAAACAAATAGGCAGTGATAATTATGAGTAATGTTAACTTTAGTTTTAATAGAATCATGTTTGATCGGTGTCACAGAAGCCAAAAAAAAAAAAAAAAAAGGCCTTTGTTATAATGTGTGCTCTACTACTGAGTGTGTAAAGCACTCCTGTGAGTGGAAGCCACAAAGAAACCTGAAGGTCAGGATGGTAGAACAACTCTTTGATAGTCCATATCTAAAAAAAAAAAAAAAAAAAAAAATCTCTTGGCATGGACAGTTTGAATCCAAACACTCATTGCTTGAAATAGATGTGCACTTCTTTACTCCGTAAATGTACCTGGACAAAGTAGTGAGAGGTATAAAGCAGCCTACATTTTGCTCCCATGTCTAGTGCCCTGACTCAGAACTGCGTCCTCTGGAAAATGGAGCACTTTGCCCATTTAGGTCTGACAGAGGTGGCACTTTTTCTGATTCTCACAAAGGTGCTTTTGGTCTACTTCTTAATGAAAATCAGAGATTACTGAGGAGCATTAGTGAGGGCAACCATGAATTACTTGAACCAGTAGTAATGCAGTGGAAAATCTGACATTGTGTTTTACTGATTTTGAAGGTAGGGTAATTGGGAATTACTGTTTTGTTTACAAGAACAGGCACCATACAACCCACTGGGCTGCATATACCTGGGGAAATAAGCTTACAAGTGGAAAAGTTGGAGCACAGCTATTTCTAATGTATTTTGTAGGAATCAAAAAGTTTCATTTCCCTTGGTGGTTCTTTTCTTAAAATCACAAAAACAGAGCTTGTACTATCTTTATAGTTGACGTGAAAATTACAGGCCTGGAGGGGATGGGCTGATGGCATTGCTTCCTTATAACCACATATTGTGAGCCTCATCCCTCAAACATGGACTCACTCTGAAGACTCAGCTGGGTGACTGTTGGTCAGCATTATTAACAGTGAAAGCTCAAGACTCAGGCGAGTGGTGGGATGAGGCAGAATTTTTTCAATGAAGAGCTAGGATCATTGTCTTTTCATAATTTCAGTCATGTCTTAGTCAATCATATCTAAGTATCTAATATGATTCCAAATGAAAAAAGCAACTTTATGAATACTGAGGCCATAATATATCGATCTTATACTTTGTTAATTTTATAATATTGTATTTGAATTGTAATTGCATTTTGTTATTATACTAGCTTTTTCTCAGTTTAACTTATTATATATACATAGCTAAAATTTTGTATTTTGAGACACAAGACATCAGAACTAATTCATAAGAATTTAGTCATACTTCTTTGTTCTTTTAAATTTGAAAACACTTAAGTATATTATGTTTAGAGTCATCTCAAAGCATGGTTACTATTTAATGTTTTACATTAATATTATTATACTAGCTTTTTCTCAGTTTAACTTACTGTATATACATAGCTAAAATTTTATATTTTGAAACAAGAAATCAGAACTAATTCATAAGAATTTAGTCATACTTCTTTGTTCTTTTGAATTTGAAAACACTTAAGTATATTATAATGTTTAGAGTCATCTCAAAGCATGATTACCATTTCATATTTTACATTAACTAGCTTTCAGTGAATGACCATAAAATTATTTTGTTTTATTGTGGTGTGGTTATGGCACATACAGGATTTGGTTCTGGTTACCATGAAAAACAAATATCCCTCTTTTATCACATTTTGTAGAGTTAATCACTACATTACACATATAAAAGCTTGTAATACTAAGCATGATTACAAATTTGTAAAACAAATTCAGCTTTAGTGTATTATATTTTATTAATATAAGCAGCTAAAATAAGTTATTTTATTAAGCTACAACTTTATAAAAAATTCTCCAACTTTTGCATTCTTACAGTTTTTTCTGTAGGTTTCAAATTTGCAATTTACATATTAAAAAATATTCATGAATGTGGCCAGTATATTTTAATTTTGCTGTTAAAATATATAAGGTAATTTTGTCTAACTTTATTAGGAAATAATGTTCTCTAGTGCTGAGATTTTTAACATATAAAAGAGAGGAAGGAGTACGGAGAAGTCAAAACAGAAAAGAAAAAGATAACAATAATGGTTGTGTAATTTTTTTTTTTTTTTTTTTTTTTTGAGACAGAGTCTTGCTCTGTCGCCCAGGCTGGAGTGCAGTGGCATGATCTCGGCTCACTGTAAGCTCTGCCTACTGGGTTCACGCCATTCTCCTGCCTCAGCCTCCTGAATAGCTGGGACTACAGGCGCCCGCCACCACATCTGGCTAATTTTTTGTATTTTTAGTACAGACAGGGTTTCACCATGTTAGCCAGGATGGTGTAGATCTCCTGACCTTGTGATCCAACCACCTTTGTCTCCCAAAGCGCTGGGATTACAGGCGTGAGCCACCGCACCTGGCAATGGTTGTCTAATTGTGGCTCATAAGGGCATCAAGCCCTCAACGAAATATAATAGTACAAAATCACTGTGTCTCTGAACATTAGGGAAAAAAAGCATTTCTAAGTGCTTCACATATCTGCATTTTATGTATTTAGGGAGGAAGGAGCTCAACTGCTCATAGTAAGTGTACGTGAAGAATAGAAGATGTGGTTTTCCAAATTGGAATTTTCAACTTGGAAATACTCCTCCAAATTCAATACTTGACATATTTGGTGAGACTCTTGTCTATACTGTGATGCACAGGGGCATGATTGTACAAGACCTTTCAAATTTTTAGAGGAAAATGAGTGTTACACTTAGCTGGTGTCTTCTCAGTTGAAATAATCAGAAAGAAACACTCTTCCAAAAGGATTTTATGCTTTTTCAAAATTAGTAGCATAGAATTTGTGATCAAGACCCTCTAGTATTTTTCTACTGCCTACATTTAAAGTAATAATTTTCCTGCTTATATTTTCCTTCGAGGAAGCTGAGAATTCAATGTTATTAATTAAAAACATTTTACATTTATATATATTATATTTTAAATCTACACAAGGGACAGTGCAAACATCACTATTCGAATAATATTATTAATAAAATAACAATACTAAAAAACTGTATTTTAGCCGGGCGCAGTGGCTCACACCTGTAATCCCAGCACTTTGGGAGGCCGAGGCAGGCGGATCACCTGAGGTCAGAAGTTCCAGACCAGCCTGACCAACATGGAGAAACCCGTCTCTACCAAAAATACAAAATTAGCCGGGCGTGGTGGTGCATGTTTGTAATCCCAGCTATTCGGGAGGCTGAGACAGAATTGCTTGAACCTGGGAGGCGGAGAGTGTGCTTACTCGAGATCGCGCCATTGCACTCCAGCCTGGGCAACGACAGCAAAACTCCGTCTCAAAAAAACCCAAAAAAAAACCCTTCTATTTATGAATACAAATAACATATCCATCATATACAAAACAGCTTTTGGATTTCTGTGACTTTTTCCTTTAATACACCCTTTATCTTTGCTTCAGATGTCTGATCTAAGCTTATGTTTTTGTTTTTGTTTTGTTTTGTTTTTTGAGACAGAGTCTTGCTCTGTCGCCCAGGCTGGAGTGTAGTGGCGCGATCTCGGCTCACTGCAAGCTCCGCCTCCCGGGTTCACGCCATTCTCCTGCCTCAGCCTCCCGAGGAGCTGGGACTACAGGCGCCCGCCACCACGCCCAGCTAATTTTTTGTATTTTTAGTAGAGAGGGGGTTTCACCATGTCAGTCAGGATGGTCTCGATCTCCTGACCTCGTGATCCGCCTGCCTCGGCCTCCCAAAGTGCTGGGATTACAGACATGAGCCACCATGCCAGGTCGCTTATGTTTTTTGTGATCAGATTTTCATTCCTGGTCTGTATAATGGTGTTATTCCCCTATTATACATGATTATACATTTTGGGACTTACAAATATTGAGAATATACTAAAGTGAAAGGCAGTATAATGAGAGTAAACTTGAGCTGCATTATGTGTTTATTGACAGTGCTCAGGAGCTTCACCCTCAGCCCCAGCAGCCTTAGGTTGTCACTTCTAATAGCGAGAGCTAAGCTCTGCAGTTAGATTTTGAAATTTTTAACGGGTCACATAGAACCAAATTTTTTTTTGCACTCTGAACAACCTAAAAGTAGCATCTATGGATTTTTCCCCTATTTTGTTTCACCCAGTTTGGCATCATATCAATGCAAATTCCATAATTCTTCTATGGTGTAGTTGCCAGACTTAACAATATAGAACACAGCTAAGTTTAATATTTCGATTAAAAATGACTTCTGCAATATATTAAAACCAATTATCAATTGTTTAGCTCTCGCAGGTGAGAAAAATAATTTTTTTTTTTGAGACGGTGTCTGGCTCTGTCGCCCAGGCTGGAGTGCGGTAGCCGGATCTCAGCTCACTGCAAGCTCCGCCTCCCGGGTTTACCCCATTCTCCCGCCTCAGCCTCCCGAGTAGCTGGGACTACAGGCCCCCGCCACCTCGCCCGGCTAGTTTTCTGTATTTTTTCAGTAGAGACAGGGTTTCACCGTGTTAGCCAGGATGGTCTCGATCTCCTGACCTCGTGATCCGCCCAACTCGGCCTCGCAAAGTGCTGGGATTACAGGCTTGAGCCACCGCGCCCGGCCGAGAAAAATTTTTGAAGATACAATCAATTCAATCATACTCTATTTGTGTTCTCCAATTTATGACAACCAAGATCGTGACGGCCAAGATTGCTGATCTCGTCTGGGATCAGCATCAATGCTCTCAAGAGCCTCAGTGGAAAAACACACCATCTGATCATGCAGAAGATTATTCCGTTTCAGTATGTTTAGGTTATTTACAGAGAATGATTTAGCATAAACTGGATTTTTTTAGGGTGAAAAAATAAAATATTAAAATTCTTATCTATGTTATTTAATCTAATTCTTTGTCCTGTATCATCTTTTGGTGTTTGGTTCATAAGGGTTATATTAATAAAACTATACAGATATATAGAAAAAACTCATTATACATATATTATTATCTCATGTTCAAATATATTTTTCTAGTACTGAAATGTGATCCTTTAAATTTGGATACCATTAAGCCTTTAATTTAAAATTACTTTTTTTTTTTTTCCTGATTTCAACTCAATAGCAGAACTGAACTGTGCTGATGGTGTAGATGTATGCTGGTGGAAATCTTTCATTGTTTCCAGGATAAATGCAATTACTTATTAAAGTTTTGTAGAAAGAATAATAACCATTTAATCAACTAAATGTCTCCTTTATAAAATCAAACATATCTGGTGGTTTTAGAGCAACTTTTTCTCAGTCACTAATTTTTTATTATTATCCAAGGATAGTCAATGTCAACATTTTTGCATCATCTCATATATTTTTATTTATGGAATTGTATAATACGTGACCTCGAATCAGACACACTTTCATTTAAAAAAAAAATCTGAGTGAATTTAATGGTTTCACTTTTTTAATGTCATGAAGCTAAACTGTTCTTAGATCTGGATTAAAGTAAAATAATAAATGACTTCTGAATCTTGGCCAAATAACATGAAATGGTAACTGCAAAATTGTTCTGCAAAATTTTACAATTTATCTGAAGTTATCCCAAGAAAACTTGAGAGGAATTATCTTTCTTATTGAAGACTAAGTAGTTTTTATCTTATTGAAGATCTAGTTGAAGTATTTTTTTAAATCTTACTGAATACCAAGTCTTATTGAAGACTTAGAATTCTTATTGAATACTAAGACTAAGACTTAAGTATTTTTCTAGGCTGGTAGAGTATTTCTGTTTTAAGTGAAGTCTCAGGAAGAAGACCAACATGTGACTATTTTGATGCAACTTTATGATGAAACAAAGTAATTAAAAGTAGTGGCCGGGCTCGGTGGCCCAGGCCTGTAATCCCAGCACTTTGGGAGGTCAGAAGTTTGAGATCAGCCTGGCCAACATGGTGAAATCTTCTCTACTAAAATACAAAATTTAGCTGGTGTAGTAGGGTGAGTGCCACTTGGGAGGCTAAGGTAGGAGAATTGCTTAAACCCAGGAGGCAGAGTTTGCAGTGAGCAGAGATCACAACACTGCACTCCAACCTGGGTGACAGAGTAAGACTCTGTCTAAAAAAAAAAAAAAAATAGAGTTTATTTTGTTGTTAACTGAGAGGAAAATATTTTAAAATGTGTTCTGAGATAAAGAGAGATTGCATAATAAATCTATGGGATATGAACTAAACTGAGAGATAGCCAGGACCATTTCTATATTATATACAGTAAATTAGGGTTTCATTAAGCAGAATAACGTCCCCCAGCCCCTATAAGGATATTGACATTTGAATTCCAAGATATCACATTACAATTCATGACAGAGAAGATAAGGGTGCAGATAGGATGAATATTGCTATTATGCTGATGAAATATCATGAATTTATCATGGTGAGTCCAGTAAAATCACAAGGGTCAAAAATCATGGAAGAGTGATGATGAACAAATTGTATCAAAATGATAGACCACGAGAAAGACTCAACTGAATATATTTTTAATTGTTTTAGTGAGTCTTTTCATATTAACATACATTTAATTCTATTCAACTGTACAAATACTATTCATTTTATATGCTCAACTGAAGTGCTAAATATAAAATGAGAGAACACAGAATAAGGATATGATTACTGAGATGAAGGTCAAGGTACATGAGGAACATAGATAGTATGCACCTTAGACAGGCAAAATTGAAAATGTATTTATTATATAGAGAGATTCATAATTATATATACATACATTTATTTGGTTTAGAAAATAGTACAGGAGATACATTATCAAGACTTTATATAAGATGGGGTTAATCAAGAAAATGAGAGTAATATAAAAATAATGATAATAGTAATAATTTTGAACACTGATGAAAGAACATTGATGATACAGATCTATTTTTTTCAGGTCTTCAAAACATGTTTCTTCTATGTCATTAGGATGAACACACATTTCACAAATAAAACACATAATCATTTTTAAATTAGAAATAAAGCCCTGGCCATGTGCACTGGCCCACTCCTGTAATCCCAGCACTTTGGAAGGCCGAAGCAAGTGGATCGCCTGCAGTCAGGAGACCGAGACCAGACTGGCCAACATGGTAAAACCCCATCTCTACTTAAAAGACAAAAATTAGCCAGGCATGGTGGCAGGGGCCTGTAGTCCCAGCTACTTGGGAGGCTGAGGCAGGACAATCACAGACGATCATATTCACTGACTTGTATTGGTCAAGGGGGAGGCTGAGGCAGGACAATCACAGACTATCACATTTACTGAATTATATTGGTCAAGCAAGTAACTAAGGTCAACCAAATTTATAGGAAGGAAAATTAAACTCCACTTCTTGTTGAGAAAATGGCAAAGTTACATTGCAGGAGAATATATGGGAAAGGAAATACTGTTGCTGCTATTTTTGAAAAATATAATCTGCCATATAGGTATTTGAAAACATAACCATTTTTTCCCACTAACTCTTTAAGAATGGAAACTTTTGCTTATTTTATTTTTATCCTCCCTCTTTCCTTTCAATCTGCATGACTATGTCAGGACTAAGATCATACACATTCTAGGAAGCAAATGGGTTTTGTTAAGTTTGAATTGAGAAAGTAGAAGGGAAACCCACACTTTATTAAGTGAGGAGAACAAAGAGCAAATACATCTTTACAAGATTATTTTAGGGGTCTGGACAAACCTTTCTCATAATTTTATATTTTAGAGATTGGGTCTTTCTCTGTCCCCAGGCTGGAGTGCCGTAGTGCCATCACAGCTCACTGTAACCTCAAACTCCTGGACTCCAGCAATTTTCCCACCTCCGCCTTCTGAGTAGCTGGGACTACAGGCATGCATCACTGGGCTTGGCTAACTTTTATTTTTACTTTCTTGGAGATATAGTTTCTTGCTATGCTGTCTAGGCTGGTCTGAAACTTCTGGCTTCAAGTGATCCTCTCACCTCAGCCTCCCAAAATGTTGAGATTACAGGCTCAAGGTACCACATCCAGACTGAGTTTGTCTGTCTCAAATTACGGATTGACTGTTTATTATCAAGGTAGTCCAGTGAAACAAAATCAATAGGAGAGACACAGATATGATAGACAGATGGATAGATAGCTAGTCAGTAGATAGACACGTATCTCTAGAGATAGCAAAACGGAAACAAAATGTTGAGTGCAGTAGAGGAGATATGGGGGTGCTCAGAGCAGAGAGTGAACAACTGCTCCGAGTGCTGACAACACCCACAATGAGAAATGGCACGTGACCTCTCAGCCCATGACTTGACATAGCCATCTATGTGCCCTACTCCCATCAGTCCACCTGAAATACCCAAAACTCATTGTTTCATTGTTCCCTGAAAACCTCTAGGCAAGATCATCACCTCTTACTTGTTGAATCCAGTATCTATCAACCCCGGGTGCATAATAGAATTACTAGAGGAGCCTTAAGACATACTCATACTAGACTGGGTGTGGCAGCTTACGCCTGTAATCCCAGCACTTTGGGAGGCAGAGATGGGCGGACCACCTGAGGTCGGGAGTTCAAGACCAGCCTGACCAACATGGTGAAACCCAGTCTCTACTAAAATTACAAAATTAGCCAGGCATGGTGGTGCATGCCTATAATCCCAGCTACTCAGGAGGCTGAGACAAGAGAATTGCTTAAACCCAGGAGGCGGAGGTTGCAGTGAGCTGAGATGGCACCATTAACTCAAGCCTGGGTAACAAGAGCGAGACTCCGCTTTCTCATGAGTGTCTGAAACCATCAATTTACTGCCAGAAATGGAGATACATGGTCCCTGACAACCTGGCACTTGCGTTTTCAAAGCCACCATTTCCTCTATCCTCTGGGCTGTCACAAATCCTCCTCTGCATGCCAGGAGTGCTCCTTGGACCCGGGGCTGGCTGCCTGACCCACACCTGGGTCAGGCCTCACCCAGGAATACTCCTGTCACTCTAATAGAGTAGAAAACGTCACAGCAAAAGACCTGACCCTGCTGCATCCAGTCAGGAAACAGCCACAGGGATGGGAGCCACATCCACCACTTCTCTGCCCCCCAACCCAGGCTGGTTCCCAGGCCTTGGGGTCCTAGTGTGGACCTCCTGGCCACAATTAACGCAGGTGCAGGACCAGAGAGCCCCTTGGTCCCTCCCAACACATGAGGGAAGTTTGTGTGGTGAGGTCATGAACCGTGTCTGCGCTGCTGCTGTGAATAGGGCTTTCTTAGAAACACTTTTAATTTCCCTTTTTAAATATCCCTTTGGAACCACGTTTAATAATTTGCTGCTGGAACTTAGCAGTGATTATTCTTTGAATCCATTTTTCTTTTTTCTTTTTTAGAGATGGAGTCTTGCTCTGCAGCCCAGGTTGTAGTGCAATGACTTGATCTGGGCTCACTGTAGCTTCCGCCTTCTGGGTTCAAGCGATTCTCCTGCCTCAGCCTTCCCAGTAGCTGAAATTACAGTCACCCGCCACCACACCCGGCTAATTTTTGTATTTTCAGTACAGATGGGGTTTTGACATGTTGGCCAGTCTAGTCTTGAACTCCTGACCTCCAGTGATATGCCCGCCTAGGCCTCCCAAAGTGCTAGGATTACAGGCGTGAGCTACCGCGCCCTGAATCCATTTTAACATTTAGTTTTCCAGATTAACTCGAAGTACCCCATGACTACACGCTAATGCAACTAGGCAGGATGGATGCACAAGAGCAAAAATCTCTGTGGGACATCTTTTGGGAGCATCAGTATTACTGCGGGATTTGGAAGTAACAACTTTAAATAATTTCCAAGGTAAGACACTGCAAATTTAAGAGAAGGCTGGAAAGACATCTGACTTTAATAACTGCCAGTCATCTGTGCCTAAGTCAGACTTTCTCCAAGAAAAAAAAAAAAAAAGAAACTCTAAGGAGAACCTATTTTTCATTCTTCTAAGTAGCTAAAATTAGAAATCACAGCAAATCAATAGAAAGCTCTGCCCTGCCATTCACCGAAATCACAATATGGCCTTGGTATGGTTTTATTTGTATTTTTTGAAGGGGTTTGTTGACGTGTTGGATATAAATATTGGGGGGTTTTGACTGATGTTTGGAAGTTTTCAGCTATTAGTTGGTGATGTATTTTTGTACCTCATTTTTCTGTCCCCCCTCCAACTTGGACTCAATCACTCCATAGGTCTCTAATACTCTTCATTTTCTTTAAGCTTTTTCACTCTTTTATTCGGAATGGGCAATTTCTATTGCTGTCTCCTGTTTCTAATCTTTGAATAAGCTCAAAAGTATTTTTTAAATTTCCTTATCTTTCTATTGTTTCATAATTTCCATTTCTTTGCTGAGGTTCCACATCTCTTCACTGTTAGAATATTTTCCTTTACCCCCATGAACAGATTTATAATAGCTGCCTTTAAACATCCTGAATTAGAAAACCTTGAATATCTTAGGATCACTTCTACTGCCTGCTTTTTAAATTGTGAATGGATTACATTTTCATGTTTCTACACGTCTCATGAATTTTAAAATTGTGTTCTAAAACTGTAAAGAATCATTATAGAGATGCTCAATTCTGTTGTGTAACTTTGAAGAGCAGTATGTTTTACAAAAGGTGTTAATTGGGCTGGATTCAAACCTCAATATCTATCTCCCCTATAGTGGGCACAGCTGAAATCCCCATTCAGTTCTTACTCACACATAGGTCATACTTGTATTATACAGATGTGTTTCTATAACAATATATATTATTCTGGTGTTATCATTATAATCTGTGTTAATTCAACAAGCTACTCCAGTATTACTGAAAGCCAGGACCTCAGTTTTGTCTGCTTATTGGATTTTGTATAAATCAAATTACACTGTATGTATACTTTTATGTCTACTTACTTTTATGGAACATTTGTGATATTTGTGATATATCAGTCCAAACTTCACTGAGCCCTGAGGCACTCTGCCCCTGCCACCCTGGCACTCAGTGGACCTGAGATTCTTCAGGGCCTCGTTTTCTTGGCCATGAGGGCATGGCTGACATACTGGGATGGGGGCTCAGTGGCAGGATAGGCTGTAGCTGTAGGACAGAGTAGCAGCTGTGAGGCTCCAGGAGCCACACCTCAGGCCTCCCTCCCAGTCCCTGCCCAGGGCTCCCATTCAACAGGGCCTGCTGCTGACCAGGGAGCCGTGGCCACAGGCTGTCTGAAACTGACCACAAGACAGAATCTCCACCCACCTTCTGTCAGTCCGCTAAGCTCTCACCTCTCAATTGGACTGTGCTGCTCCATGGACTTGAAACAAACCCCAGAGTCCTCCTGAGTCTGAAGATGATAATTCCCTCTTGTCATGAAACAGCTGCATTTCTTGGAGGACTCTGATCTCCTGGAGCCAGAGGGAAGGACAGGAGGCTGACAGGGCCTGGATGGAAGATGCTGAAGGGCCCTTGGGGAGGGGGGAAACTGGGGCCCTGCTCAACAGTCCAGCTGCCATCACCATCTCATTACCAGGGTCACTTGCCCCCCAAATCCCCTACCTGCCCATGGGCAAACACACATCTTTCTGTTAATCCAGGCTAGACAGTGCTGGAGTTTTTCAAGTAAACATTCAGTGAGAAAGTTACACACACCACTACACACACACACACCACACACACACACACACATACCCCTGGTCCAGTACCCCTTCCAGCCTAATCTTTCTCTCTACCCCACAAAGCTCTTGACTCCCATCTCCCATCTCTACTTTTTCGTGATGTGCAAATCCTGCTCAGTGTACTGTCTTTTCTGAAAAGACTTGTAAATCTTCTGGAGCTTTTTCTGTGGAGAGGGAAAAGAAGGAAAGATTTGAGAAATAATAAAGTGAAAGAAGAAATTATTTGAGAATAATAAGCAGATACGTACATTCCATTCCCTTTTGAGAACCAAAAGGATCAAACTGCCTGGATGAGAATTTCTACGCTGGTCCTGTAAACCCTAAGGGCTCCATGGGTCTGGGGAGGGAGCTCTGTGGAGGCTACAGCAGCTCCATCTTGGATGCGAATCCACCATGTTGACTTTGGGTTAACCCCAGTTCTGGGAATTCCTTTAAGATTTCTACTTGATCTGCTTTTTCTTGTGTAAGAGCACATACTTACTGAAAGCCCTCTCCTTAGGTCAAAGCTACCTAGATGTCATCACACAAACTATAGGCTATGATGTGCACCTCATTCTCTTTCTGGAAGGCTGGTCTTAATTGCTCTGCAAATTCCTTATAGAGCATATTTACTCTTTTCCTACACTAAGTAAGCCCTAAATCTTGGGGGTAACAGCCTGGAGAACTACTGTCATGCTACCACTCAAGACCATGCTTCTGTCCACAAATTCCCCCCAATAAATTACCTTTTACTGACAAACTGGATTTGTGTGTCTCATTCTTTGATTTCTGGACTCCTGTGTTGGGGATCTCTCTGCAGATACATCCCTTTCATAAAACAAGGTATATTAGTCCATGCTCACACTGCTATAAAGAAATACGTGGAACTGGGTTTAATTGGCTCACAGTTCCACAGGCTATAGAGGAAGCTAAGTGGCTTCTGCTCAGCTTCTGGAGAGGCCTCAGGGAGCTTAAAATCATGGTGGAAGGGGAAGAGGAAGCAGGCAGGCATATGTTACATGACTGGAGCAAGAACAAGAGAGAGCGGGGAGAGGTGCTACACACTTATTTTATTTTATTTTATTTTGAGAGGGAGTGTTTTTCTGTCGTCCAGGCTGGAATGCAATGGTGTGATTTCAGCTCACTGCAACTTTCACCTC
The DNA here is from genome assembly GCF_049350105.2 of Macaca mulatta. Taxonomy (NCBI): domain Eukaryota; kingdom Metazoa; phylum Chordata; class Mammalia; order Primates; family Cercopithecidae; genus Macaca; species Macaca mulatta. The sequence continues at coordinate 71,614,341 of NC_133408.1, forward strand.
CCGGGTTCAAGCAATTCTCCTGCCTCAGCCTCCTGAGTAGTTGGGACTACAGGCACGTGCCACCATGCCTGGTTAATTTTTGTATTTTTAGTAAAGATGGGGTTTCACCATGTTAGCCAAGATGGTCTCGATCTCCTGACCTTGTGATCCACCTGCCTCGGCCTCCCAAAGTGCTGGGATTACATGCATGAGCCACCATACCTGGCCTACACACTTTAAACAACTAGATCTTGTGAGAGCTCTCACTATCACAAGAACAGCACGGAAGGTATGGTGCTAAACAATTCATGAGGAACCACCTCCCTGATCCAATCACCTCCCACCAGGCCTCACCTCCAACACTGCAGATTACAATTAGAGATTCAGGTGGGGACACAGATCCAAACTATACACAGGCCTGTGGGTATGGCTGGATTTTGATGATCACAACTGTTGGCACAACTTGGGTCTTACTTAACCCGACCATGCCCAGGAATGTTATGGTGTCCCATGGTCCCTGGACTTTCTGGGCACGACTGGCCCATCCTCTGGATTGTAAATGCTCTAGGAGTTTCTGGGTAGGTTTCTACAAAAGACTTCAATCTGTAGAGGTTAGAATAATATTATCCATATGGTTTTCCCAGAGAATGTCGGGCAAATCACTCCAAAATGTCTCGCGTCACTCTAAACCATGTCAGAGAGTTGCGCTGTGTAAGTTTCTCTGGGAGCAACCAAAAGGTACACTGTTGGTCCTCTCAGCTGAAGGCAAAATGGTCCTGGGACTTTGGGTCTAAGGGTATGCTGCAGAAAGCATTTGCCAAATTCAGGACAGTATGCCATGGACCTGAGCAAGTGTTTAGTTTTTCCAGGATTTGAGCCATTTGGGGGACAGCAGCATGCATGGCCAGAGTCACCTTATTCAGTTCCAAATAATCAATGATCAACTGTCATAATATCCCAAGAATCAACTATCATACTCCAGATGCCATCAGGCTTTCGCACCAACCACACAAACCTGTTTTATGGGCTCTGTGCAGACATGCAATCCCCATCCTTATGAAGTCCTGAACAGAAGCCATGATCTCAAGCCAAGCACAGTGGCTCACGCCTGCAATCCCAGCACTTTGGGAAGCTGAGGTGGGCAGATCACTTGAGGTCAGGAGGTTGAGACCAGCCTGGTCAAAATGGTGAAACTCTATCTCTACTAAAAATACAAAACTTACCGGCATCATGGTGCTTGCCTGTAATCCCAGCTACTGGGGATCTGAGGCAAGAGAATCACTTGAACCTGAGAAGTGAAGGCTGCAATGAGCCAAAATCATGCCATACACTCCAGCCTGGGTGACAGAGGGACTCTGTCAAAAAAAAAAAAAAAAAAAAAAGAAAAAGCCATGATCTCCTGTGCCCTCCTGGGAGGTGACATTGTTTGATGCACACCACTCCTCTTGTGCAGGATAATGTCACTGGTTTCCTTTTGGCTTCCCCTCAGAGCATGGCTTTTGCGACCCTCACCTAAAGACAGAACTTGTCTAAGGTTGCCTCAAGGACAGTTCTCAGGAGAATGTTTGTCTCCAGCATGTGCTCGGGTATTGGGAAGATGTAGACCCTTCAGAGACAAATCTCATTGCTTGCTCTGAAGGGGCCAGTGACTCATTCTAGCCACATGGAGCCTCTGGTCCCCTTCAATGGCCCAACGTTGAGAACATTGGCCTTCCTGTCATGTTGGGGGCTGCAGAGTTTGCTCCACTCCTGGGAGAGGGAAGAGGCGGCGAGACCAGCCTGCTCCTCACACTGGCACCCACACTCCATCCCCAGCCACAAAAATTCTACTCCTGGCCTGCACGGGTCCCAGTATCAGCCATGCCTGCTGTCTACACCAAAACAGCCACTGCTGTGGCCCTCAGCCCTGCCCCTCAAGGCCTGGCCCAGCTACCGCCTCAGACCACCTAGAGCCACAGTGAGCTTGAGGTGAGTGTGGGGCAGGTGGTGCAGCTTCTCTTTTTTTTTTCTCTGCCTGCCACAGAAAACGGGATTCAGAGCCCCTGCTGCCACTACCATCAAAAGCCACCCTCAGAAGTAGGCCTGAGGCTGCAGGCTCCCCAGCACCTCTCCACAGAGTCTTTCTTCCATTTAACCTCCACAGGGGCAATTAACAGTGGGCGACAGTGGGCAGGTCTTTCTCCAGGCGCAATTCCTCCTCCTCTAACTCAGGGACTTTGCTCTCGGCCCCCAGCAGAGCCTTTGTTCCTAGGTGGCCTGCCCATGGGAGAGGCCAACCTAACCCCTTTCCACCCGCTGAGGTCTGGGCTCCTTGGCAATTTTTAACCCATCAGCCTCCTCTAGCCTGCTGGAGCTTTCACAGCATCTTGGCACTCACAGGGCAGGGCAGCCTGCAGGCATCAGGCAGCGGCTGACAGAGCCTCACATAGGCACTTGCAGGCATCCTGGGATCTCCCCAGAAGGGTCCTGTTTTCCCTAGCCCTTTTTTTTTTTTTTTTTTTTTGAGACAGTCTCTGACCCAGGCTGGAGTACAGTGGCCTTGGCTCACTGCAAACTCCACCTCCCAGGTTCAAGCAATTTTGCTGCCACAGCCTCCCCAGTAGCTAGGATTACAGGCACCCATCACCACACCTGGGTAATTTTTGTATTTTTAGTAGAGATAGGCTTTCACCATGTTGGCCAGGCTGGTCTCGAACTCCTGACCTCCTGATCTGCCCACCTCAGCCTCCCAAAGTGCTCGGATGACAGGCGTGAGTCACCATGCCCGGCCTCCCAGCCCATTCTTTAGAGTAATGCCGACTACACCAGCTCTTCCCTCAGGCTGAACCAGTGGCTGGAGTTGCCCCAAAAGTGACAGAAGCGGAATTCCCACAAGACACTACCCCAAACCATCCTGAAATGGGGCAGTTGGAATTCCAAAGAAAGAAGCCCTGAAGCCCAGAGTGGTCTGTCCAAAGCATGCATTAGAGGAACCAACACAGAGGGGGCTGCAGCGTATCCTTGCAAGACACGAATCAGAGATATTCTACCCAAGTATGTCTGCAATGATGGGTCTGGTTATGGAGTTCACATGAAGGTTTAAGGAATTTGGCCTCGGGCCAGGGCTAGTTTCTTTCGATGCTGTGGGCAACATCCTAAACATTTTTATCAGCACCTGGGAATGGTCCAGACCCTGGCTTGGGTTGAAGCCTGCAGGGAAAAACCTGAAGCTGAAGCTGGTCATATCACAAGAGTGTTCAAGTTACTCTGTAATACTGTCTTCACAGAGGAAAAAAAGTGGGGAGGAAGTGAGGTAACAGCCATTATTCTTTGCAGTAAGATTTTCTCTTTTTTTTTTGAGATGGAGTCCCACTCTGTCACCCATGATGCAGTGTATTGCTGTGATCTCAGCTCACAGCAACCTCCTCCTCCTGGGTTCAAGCAATTCTTCTGCCTCAGCCTGCCAAGTAGCTGGGATTACAGGCGCCCACGCCCACGCCCACCTAATTTTTATATTTTTAGTAGAGACAGAGTTTCACCATGTTGACCAGACTGATTTAGAGCTCCTGACCTCAAGTGATCCGCCCCCCTCGGCCTCCCAAAGTCCTGGGATTACAGGTGTGACCTACCACGCCTGGCCTGCAATAAGAATTTGTATTGGGAAGTGGAAGTCATTTGTTCTTCAAGATCATTTCCTGTATTTGGTTTCCTGTGCATATCTATATCGGTTTTGCTGGGGAGAGAGTTGTCAATTTCTACATAAAAACATAGTTGGGAATTTGAAGGGATTATATCGAATTTCTCGGTCCATTTGTGGGATATTGTTATCTTGGAAATATTAAGTATTTTCATCCTTAAAAATTAGACACCTTTCAATTATTTCAGATCTTGATTTCTTCCAGCATTAATAAAAATTAAGTGTAGGCCAGGCATGGTGGCTCCCGACTATAATCCCAACACTATAGTAGGCAGAAGCAGGCAGATTGCTTGAGCCTAGTTGGAGACCAGAGTGGGGAACATGGAGAAACCTGTCTCTACAAGAAATACAAAATTAGTCAGGCATGGTGGCACACACCTGTAGTCCCAGCTACTGCTGAGGCTGAGGCAGGTGGATCAATTGAGTCCAGGAGGTCGAGACTGCAGTGAGCTGTGATCACACCACTGCACTCCATCCTGGGCAACAGAGCAAGATCTTGTCCACAAAAAAAAAAAAAAGAAAAAAAAAAGTGTAAAATTGTTGCACTTACATTACTTTTTCTAATTATTTTTGAAGCTATTATAAATCAAATGTATATATTTTATTTTCATTGTTGGTTGCTTTAAGTATAATTTTTTATGTGTATCTTGTATCTTCTGACACTGATTAACTTATTAATTCTAGTGGTATTTTAGTGAAACTCTTACACGTTTTTATGTAACGGATTATGTCATTTGCAATTAAGACAGTTCTAGAAGTTGATATGGTTAAGGAGGCTGAGTAGTCAGGACCCCAGCAGAGCCTGTGAGCAGGTCGTACTGAAGGAAGGGGCCCAGGTGATGGAACTTTCAAGTAACCTCATGTCCTTGGTGACAGACCCACCAGAACTTCAAACTCTGGTAACCAGAAGCCCTTATTCTAGACACAGCCCTGTATCAAGCTAATTTCATGGAGACGCTCAAGAGCAAGATGTTCTCCTGCTATATCCTGACTTCCTGAGGCTCTCATCTGTGGAAGGCTTGAAGTGAGGGCATCACTTGACAGGGGGCACCCATAGGTAACACAGGGCAGCTCAGGGCAGACTCATCCAGGCCAGACCTCGCCTAAGATCCCACCTGGGCAACCCCACATTCCTGCCCATCACCATGTGTTAGGGGAGCCAGAGATGAGGCTTCCCTCCCTGGACAGGAGCAGGCTGTCAGGTGTTGGGAATCTGATGGGTCTACCAAGATCACATTCCAGGTCATGGCTGGCAGGATAAGAAGTGAGTGTTGGGGAACAAGTTTGTCCACTCAGATGCTAACCCCAAGACTTCACACTGTAATCTGGTTTTCTCTCTGGCTGGAAGTCTATGCAGATGCTCTTATGTGTCTGATCTAGGGAGCAGAATTTTTAATTGGGCTTTCTCCCTGCAGAAATAGCCAGGCAGGTTACTGACACCTTTTGGCCCAGCTGCTGGGCACTCTCCTTGCACAGCTTCACGCAGATCAGTAAAAATAAGTAATAGGTTCAACCACTCCATCTCCTTGGACAAAGGGCAGGAGCACCATGCCACCACCCATGGCCAGCACTGCTGTGGGGCGACAGTAGGAACAGAGGGGTCATCTCAGACAGGAATCCAAGAAAATCAGGGCAGGCCCAGGACCCAGACTCAAATATGGAAACTCCATTGCCTCTGCCTCAGTGCTTTCACACCTAAGTGACCCACAGTTCCCGCCCAAAAGAACTGGACCTTCATTCGTCTCCAACAGAAATTTGGTTTGCTGCTAAGTTCTTGCTCACATAGTTGTAGTAAGAGGAGAGAAATAGTTTTGTCTTGTTTACACTAGGCCATGAGTGCCTTTTTGTGTTGCTACCTACATAGTTTTTTTTTTTTTTTTTTGAGACAGAGGTCTCACTCTGTCACCCAGGTTGGAGTGCAGTGGCCCGATCTCTGCTCACTGCAACCTCTGCCTCCCAGGTTCCAGCAATTCTACTGCCTCAGCCTCCCAGGCAGCTGAGATTGCAGGCAGGTGCCACCACACCCAACTAATTTTTGTATTTTTAGGAGAGACAGGGTTTCACCATGTTAGCCAGGCTGGTCCTGACTCTTGACTTCAGGTGATCTGCCTGCCTCAGCCTTCCAAAGTGCTAGGATTACAAGCATGAAACACAATGCCCAGCCTATTTATATTGTTTTAAACACCCACCCCATGTATTTCCTGTAGCAGGCAACCCCCCTGCCCTGCCAGAACTTTAAGATTTAAAAGTCCACACTCTAGTATGCTTTTTACACAAAAAGGGAGCCAAAAGGGGGAGGAAGGATGGTTAAGCTGCTCTATGTATTGGTTATCCCACAGAACTCATTCCTGTAGCCCCATCAGGGCTGGAGCTGCAACCTCACATGGCTTCATAATATTCCATAAAGGAGGCCATTTCCCTCAGCAGTTCAGCCTTGCAATGCAGGTGGAGCCTGGACATGATGATCTTCTGTTTCAATTTCGGCCACTCTTCAGGAAACATCCTATATGTGCCCCAGTAGTCTGTAACCATCTGCTAAAGCGTCCATACACACCACTGCAGACTGAAGGACTTTAACAGCAGAAACTTAGTTTTCCACAATTCTGGAGAATAGAAATCCAACAAGCTGTTAGCTGGGATGGTTTCTCTGCGAACTCTCTTCTTGGCTTGTAGATAGCTGACTTCTATCTCTGCGTCCTTACTGCCTCTTCTAATAAGGACTCCAGTCATATTGGATTTGGGTCCACTCCAATAAACTCAAAACTAGTGACATTCTGAGGCACTGAGTGTGAGAACATGAACTTTGGGGAGGGGACACCACTCAGCCCACTGGACATATTATTCCCTTGTAGATGACAAACTCCCAGGAGATTACTCGGTGGAAGGATATGCACATGTAAAATTGTAATAGCTATAGACCGATCACTTTCCAAAAGGGCTTTGGAAGGTACACTGCCACCAGCAATGTCTGAATGTAGCTGCTTCCCTGAATCTAGATTCTCCCGGATGTTCACTTTCTTTTAATTTGTTGCCAATCTTGTATCCATGTGGCAAATAAAATCATGTTGATTTCCAGTTTTCCGACCGAAATTTTTGAGTCATCTTTGAATTGCTTCACACATATGTGTTTTCCCTGAGTCATCTGCTTCGATTCTTGGCCCTTTAAATGGGCTTTCTCCCATCCTGGACTCTCCCAGCATATGCCCCCTTGTCATGTCTGGAATTGCAGTTGTTTGGCAAAGTTCCTTTTAATGTTAAAAAACTGTATTGCTAAAGTCAAAAAAGTATTCCTAGGCTGTCTTGCCCTGTGCACTGTTTCTAAAATAAAAAATGAGGCTTCTTGAGGCCATTTCCATCCACGTGAGGAGCAGAGAGAGTCTCCAGAAGCTTGAGGGAAATTTCTTGCAGGCCTCACGGTTTACAGTTCTCAGTTCTGACCCATGTGCTGTTGAACCTGTGTTTTCCCAACTCTATAAGAACGACGTTTTTTGAGGACTCTCTGGGATAATTCTCTTTGTACAGGCTGTTAATATAGGTGGGTGCTGGTGCTCCACAGAGGACAAAGTATCATGAAGATGCCTTGACAGTGTTAATGGCTTAACACCGCCACATAAAACTTTCTTGTCTTTGTTTCTTTGATTTTCAGATGGAGTTTCACTCTTGTCACCCAGGCTGGAGGGCAATGGTGCAATCTTGGCTCACTGCAACCTCTACCTCCTGGGTTCAAGTGATTCTCCTGCCTCAGCCTCCTGAGTAGCTGGGATTACAGGTGCCTGCCACCACACCTGGCTAATTTTTTGTATTAATAGTAGAGGCAGGGTTTCACCGTGTTGATCAGGCTGGTCTTGATCTCTTGACCTCAGGTGATCCACACACATTGGACTCCCAAAGTGCTGGTATTACAAGCATGAGCCACTGCACCTGGCCCACATAAAACTTTGGAAGCCTAGAACCTTCTTCACCACGGACACCTGTGTCCTCCACATGCACAAGTCTCTGAAAAATAGGACCTTCTTGGTATAAGCCGCAGCCCCCAAACGGCCAGTGGTTCACAGTGCTGTCATTGACCATATGCCTCTTCTTGTTCCCCTCCATATAAAAATAAGTCTACCCGAAACCTTGAGAATAATCCAGATACTCCCAGCCAGGTACAAGGGAGAAGCTAAATGAGCCTCTGGCACTAGACTTCCAGGTTGAGCCATATTCTCCTTTACCACCTTCCTGGGCTCCTACCAGGACCTCACCACCAATGCACAGTTCCCAGGCCAGCTATTTAGTAGGTGTCTGTCTCCTCCAAGAAACAGTGGTGACTCTGCAAGCTACCAGGTGGGTATTAAGGATATAACTGCAGCTCTCTGAGCCTGTCTACGCCTCTGAAAAGCGGAAAGATGAACCTCAGAGTTATTATAGGGACTAAACGGCATAAGACACAGTAAGCAGATGCCTGGTGCCTGGCTCCGTACAAAGACTACTTAGGATGCTCTGGTTGCTTTTATATATATATATATATATATATTTTTTTTTTTTTTTTTTCCTGTCTTTTTGCCCAAGAAGTCCTCTGCCTCATTGGTCTGTGTCCCTCAACATTTGGAAAATGCACATAAAAAGCAAAGCTGTTTTTGCATTGGTAAACCACATTTGAGATTCTTTCTAGCTGGATTTTGTCCTTGACACAGAAAGACAAACTTTCTAGGATGCTGAAAGAGGAGTCCCTACCCAACTCAGCTATCTGAGGAGGTTCTTGTTGAGGTTTGTTTATTAAAGACATATACTTTCAGCACAATGTGTAAAGTCAGTTTTCTAGATGCCTGGCATAATTCAGTGAACAAATGACAGTCCCTGGGCCTCTCATGTTTACTGCTAATTATGGAGCTTCTATTACACAGCGAGCACTGCCCTGTGTATGTTCATTTATGTGCCAAAACAACCTCATGGTGTATGAAGCCTCCTATTGTTTACATAAACAAATTAGCTCAATAAACTTGATTATGTCAATTACAAAAAGAACAATCACAAAAGAAAAAGTGGCTTAAATGGAGTTCTCCAATGAAAAGAAAAAGAATGAATGTAACTTAAAAACACTCGCTGTAGAAACACTAACGTCTAAAAGTTATTTTCTGAGCACTATTAAATTTCATAAAAGTCATTCTTACAATCACAGAGGACATCATATAAAGAATACTACATGAACCTTGGAATGAGAAAATTATATACTAGGTCCAGCATAAGAAACAGGCAAGAAAAACACAAAGGATTTCCAAAGAGATTCTGAGCCAAGGGGCCATAAGATTTTAGATAAATGAATTCAATACAAAGCAGAGAAAACAGATTTGTTTTCAGAATCTTTGAGGTTTTGACCTGCCTAGTAAATTATCAACACTTTTAAAATTTATCTGTATTGATCTGATGTTTTTCTTCTCAAAATAGGTACACACTTACACACAAACATAACTACATTCACCACAAATCTCTTACACCTGAAGTTTATCTATAAAGTGATATATTTGTATATGTAAACCCATGTAAATCAAAACTAAAAATCTGTGTTTTGCAGACTAGAGTGGGCACACTCAGAAAAAATAAAGAATAAAATTTTAAAATAATCAGAATTCAGAAATATGTGAATATATTTTATTATAGTCTTATGTAAACTTTATTGTAACCATCATAATGATCCTATAGTTACAAAAACAAGAAAAAAATAAAAATATTACCTCTGGTAACAATATTCCACTGAGAGGAGGGATTACAAAAGATGTCATTGTACTATGCTACCCTCCACTATGCTATCCAATAGTATATTGTGACCATCAGTTACCTACAACATGGGATAAGGTGGGATAGGTTAATGTTGGTGGTAAGATGCATTTCATTCAATGGAAAATAGTCTTAAGACATTAAAAACAACTTTGTTCCATTAAAATAAATTAAGTTCAAATAATATGTCGAAAAGCATTTTAAACTCCACAGTATTTCATTATTTTTATGTGTAACTAGTAAAACAATTCACTTCTGAGATTCAAAATGTTTCTCTTCTCCTACAATGCATAATCATATTATCCTGAACAACTACCTCACAAATCACTTACTACACTGTTATAAAGGGCCTCTCCGCCTAGATTTTCTTCATGCGTCTTATATTCAAGTGTCCTCAGTGTTCCACGGAAAAGTGTATTAATGGTGCAGATGTCTCCGAGCTCTGATGCAGAAACCATTAACCACGTGCTTTCACATGAGCACTAGAAACGATGATATAACATCAAGAAATTTGTGAGTTTACTTGACATAAATATTTGCTTTTCAAAGTAATTGTAATTATTCCAATCCCCAAAAGTATAATTTGAATGTAATTTATAACTGTCCAAAGAGAAAATCAATCTCCTTCTCCATTTAAACTTACATACAAGTAAGCAACCTATTTTAAATTATTATCTATAATCAACACTGATTAGAGCAATGTCTCAAATTCTTACTGCCTTGGTGCTTTCTACTGTCAATCTATAACGTTTACTTAGGCTTGGTTTCTAATGTATTTTTCACAGTTCCTAAATCTGTATAATATATTCTAGTAGAAACTCTCCAGTGTTTTCTAAGGTATATGTACGGAACAGAAGTTTTTCCACATTTATTACATCCATAGGGTTTCTCCCCAACAGAAAGTCTGAGGAACTCCCGGAGAGTTTCCCTTCAGTATAAATTTTCCAGTGTACAATACAATCTGTGGTATAAGTAAGGTATTGTGCCTTTCTTTATATTTGCAGTGCTTTCCTTCACCAAAATAATCTCATGCACATTAAGGGTTCTATTTTGTGAAAGATCCTTCAACAGTCATTACATTAATACCACTTTTATTTAGGATGAAATCATTGCTGTAGATTGTGATGTCAGCATTCATTAATGGTTTTGCCACATTTTTTACCTTGGTAGGGTTTCTCTCCAGAATGAATTCACTTACAGTAAAAGTTGAGCACAAATTAAAACTATTGCTACATTCCCTACAATTGTAGGGGTTCTCTATCATGTGAATTATCTTATATTCAGTAAGGACTGAGCATTGGTCAAAGACTTACCCCATTCTTTACAATTCTAGGGATTCTCTCCAGTATGAATTCTCTTACGTTTAGTAAGGTTTGAGAACCAGTTAAAGGCTTTGCCACATTTTTCACATTTATAGCGTTGCTCTCCAGTATGAATTATCTTGTGTCCAATAAGATGTGAGCTCTGGTTAAAGGCTTTGCCACATTCTTCATATCTGTAGCATTTCTCTCCAGTATGAATTCTTTTATGTTTAATAAGGATTGAGCCATGCATAAAAGCTTTTCCACATTCTTCACCATTGTAGGGTTTTCTACCAGTATGAATTCTCTTATGTCCAATAAGATGTGAGCTCTGGTTAAAGGTTTGCCACATTCTTCACCATTGTAGCATTTCTCTACAGTATGAATCCTCTTGTTTTTAGTCAGGATTGAGCCATGCATAAAAGCTTTTCCACATTCTTCACAATTATAGTGTTTCTCTTCAGTATGAATTCCCTTACATTGAGAAAAGTATGAGAACCAGCTAAAAGTTCTGCCGTATTCTTCACATGCGTAGGGTTTCCTTCAGTATGAGTTGCCTTGTGTCCAGTGAGATGTAAGCCCTGGGTGAAGGCTTTGCCACATTCTTCACATGTGTAAGGTTTCTCTCCAGTATGAATTCTTTTATGTCCAATAAGGTGTGAGCACTGATTAAAGGCTTTGCCATATTCTTCACATTTGTAGGGTTTCCCTACAGTATGAATTATCTTATTTTGAGTAAGGTTTGAGAACCAGTTAACGGCTTTGCCACATTCCTCACATTTGTATGGTTTCTCTCCTGTATGAAAATTCTCTTAAGGATTGAGCACCAGTTAAAAGCTTTGCTACATTCATCGCATTGGAAGATTTTGCTAAGAGTAGTTGATAAATATTGGTTAAGTCCATTACAACTTTTTTTCTGTCCCTTACACTCACCCACACTTGTCCAGTCTTTTCTTAAGTTTAAATTTTCAGTGCCATAGCTTTCATATCTTCTCAGTATCACTTTTGGGAATAAATGTTTTATGCTTTGCTCAGGCAAAAGGTCTGGAGTAAAATGAGAGGATACAGCTAAAAGAAATAAAAATGAATTGTACCACTGATTAGACTCAGGAGAATACACTTTACAAATACAAAATATAAAATTATACCAAGCACAATAAGATGGCATAATACCACATGCCCAAATTCCTTAATAGACATGGAAACATAACAAAAATATATTAACCAAAATGCCTTTGTAAGAGTTCTAAAAACCAGTTAAGAGATTGCAGTGCCATAGATGAGAATGATGCTAAGAGCCACATAAAAGACAATGGAACATTTGTTACATTTACCCACCTCCTCCCCAATACAGAATAATGCCTTTAAGTGTAAACTCTCAACTCCTGGCTTCTCTCTAAAAAGCAAAAAAAAAAAATAGTGGCACATGGGTCCATACTTCCGGCTTTGTGGGGTCTTTCCAAAGACTGGTTTCTGTTTACAGGGACACAGAGTGCTGAAAGAAATAGTGCTATACTTTGAATGACAGGGTAGTGTCTGTGAGAGAAAAGGTAAATGATTTTAAAGCAGCAGAGAGACTGTAGGACCACAGAGAAACAGCCGGTGTACCAACTAATTACAGGCTCTGAAGCAGAAACATGGGCAAATCCACAGAACCCAATAAAGGAACACAAATCTAGGGAAGAGACATCTTAAGAACAGGTTTGAGAAATTCTCAATATCTATCCTGGTAAATTGGTGTCAGACACTGCAGGAAAGAAAGCCACTTTATACAGACTGTGATAGGTGGTGATTTATTTATTTATTTATTTATTTTTGAGATGGAGTCTGGCTCATTTCTCAACCAAATGTTAGAATGTATACAAAGTATCAGACTAAGATGGCCCAATCAAAGACACAAGTGTGCAGAAATCAACCGTAAAGAAATTAAGCTGTATAAATTATCTGAAAAAATCAACACAACCATCTCAATTATGCTCAGTGTTTAACATGGGAACACAGACAACTAAGTGTAACTAGAAAAATAAGAATATCAACAAAATGACAAAAAGAAACAAGTTTTAGAGAAGACATACAAAAAATGACTGAGAAATTATCTAATGTAAGAAAAAAATATTAAAAACTGAAGCTCAACAAACTCCAACTGGGATAAAGAGACACATAACAAGACACTATAATATGAGCAAAGTTTTGAAAGTCACAGAAAAGAATCTTGAATGCAGAAAGACAAAAGAGATGAATCACCTATATGCATGCTCCTGCAAGATTATCAGTGAATTTTTGAACAAAAACCCTGCAGAAGAGAGTTGAGTTACATATTCCAAGTGCTGAAGTAAAAAAAAAAAAACTTTTAGCAAAACTGTCCTACAAAATTTTTTAAAATAAAGATTTTCCAAGATAACTAAATGCTGAGAAAGTACACCAGCAATATAACTGTCCTACAAGAAATGCAAAAAGAAGTCTTTCCCATTCAAAATTTAAAATAGAAAACAAACCAAATCATATAAAAATACACGACTCTCTGGGAAAGATATGCACGTACACAAAAGTAAAACTTTGTAGTATTATGATAATTAGGCAGAAAACAATTGTGCTTTAAAATCTGAAAGACATCATGAAAATTAAAACACCCATTAATATATGATATACTTAGTGACATTATAAGTTAAGGGCAGATGTAATGAGCAAGCATTTTTGTATGCAACTGAGGGCAAGTTGTTACCAGTTTAAAATATACAGTTGTAACTTTAAGAGATTTTTATGTAATTTACATGGGAACCATAAAGAAAATGCAGCTACACAACAGAAAATAAAAGAACAAAGCATGTCACTACAAATATCAACAAGACACAAAGGAATACAAAGTGAATAGGGACAAAATAGGTACAACAGTCAAATAAAACAATAAAATGGTAATTGTAAGTCATTTCCTTTCAGAAAAGTATTAAAATACGCATGGACTAAACTTCCCAATCAAAAGGCAAATATTACATAAAGGGATTTTTTTTTTTAATTTAGAAAACAAAATCCACCTATGTCATGTCTCCAAGAGACTCACCTCAGATCTAATGATGAAAATAGACTGAAAGTGGCAGGATGGAAAAAGACATTCCATGCAAATGTTAACCAAATGAGAGGTGGAGAATTATATTAAGTCAAAAGCTGTCATATTTTATAATATATAGTTTAAGTCAAAACACACGAGACAAAAAAGGATATTATATCATAATAAAATGGGTAATTCACTGGGAACCTACTTTTATCTCCTATCAGGTTTTCCAAAAATATAAAGCATTTGAACAACCAACCTACATGAAGACCTGAGCGAAAAAGGAATTGAACCTCCACAGACTGTTTCAAGCCAATCCCACAACCTCTATGACTTTCTCAATAACCTATTAGTAAAGTTATTTCATAACTTTGTCAAAGTTAAGTTGTAGGTTAAGCCCTATATATCTTAACGGCCCATCCAATTCTATTAGGTCTTCAAGACGCTTCATTCCCTATTACAGAAGAACTACTTACCTTCCATGATCACACTCTTATAATTATTTTCCTAATTAGCTCGCTGGTTCTATACATTATTTCTCTAATACTCACAACAAAATTGATTCATACTAGCACCATAGATGCCTAAGAAATAGAGACTGTCTGAACTATCTTGCCTGCTATCATCTTAATCTTAATTGCCCTCCCATCCCTACACAGCCTGTATATAACAGATGAAATCAATAACCCTTCTCTCACTGTTAAAACAATTGGACATCAATGGTATTGAAGCTACGAGTATACAGATTATGAAGAATTAAGCTTCAATTCTTATATACTTCCAACAGCCAACTTAAAACCAGATGAACTTCAACTCCTCGAATTCAATAACCAAACAATCCTCTCAATAGAAACTCCCATCCGCATGTTAATCTCCTCCGAAGATGTCCTGCACTCATGAACTATTCCCTCATTAGGGTTCAAAGCAGATGCAATACCTGGATACTTAAACCAATTTGCCTTAACTGCTATACGACCAGGCCTCTACTATGGACAATGCTCAGAAATTTGTGGATCTAACCACAGTTTTTATACCTGTTGTTCTAGAATTAGTCCCATTAAAAACGTTCAAAACTCGGTCTATATCCACACTATAATCTCACTATAAAGCTACCCCAGCGTTAACCTTTTCAGTTAAAGGCCGAGAGAAATCACACTTCTCTACAGTGAATGCCTCAACTAGGTACTTTCCACATGATCTATTATTATTATATCAACAATCATAACTTTATTCTCCATTATTCAATTAAAACTATCAAAGTTCATTTGCCATACACCCCCACACCAAAAATAATTAAAACACAAAAATGTAACAATGCTTGAGAACTAAAATGAATGAAAATCTGTTCACCTCATTTACTGCCCTGATAATCCTAGGTTTACACACAGCAGCACTAATCATCTTGTTTCTCACCACACTCCTTCCAACCTCCAACTATCTAATCAATAACCAGTTGATTTCTATTCAACAATGACTAGTTCAACTTGTTCTAAAACAAGTAATAATTACAAATAATATTAAAGGACGAACCTGATCCCTTATACTAATATCCCTAATTCTCTTTATTGCCTTAATCAATCTCCTTGGGCTTCTACCCCACTCATTTACACCAACTACCCAACTATCAATAAACCTAGGTATAGCAATCCCCTTATGAGCAGGCACAGTAATCACAGGCTTCTACTTTAAAACTAAAAACTCCTTAGCTCACTTCCTACCATCAGGCACACCCAGACCACTTGTCCCTATACTAGTAATCATCGGAACCATTAGTCTACTTATTTAACCAATGGCACTAGCTGTACGTTTAACAGTCAACATTACAGCCAGTCACACATACACTTAATTGGAGGAGCTGCACTAGTATCAACTATTAACCTTCCCACAGCTTCAGTCACCCTTATTATTCTAATTCTATCTTCGCTGTGGCCCTTATCCAAGCTTATGTCTTTATGCTATTAGTAAGCCTTTATTTATATGACAACACATAACGATCCACCAAACACACACCTATCATTTAATCAAACCCAGTCCTTGGCCTTAACAGGGCCTCTCTCAGCTCTCCTAATAACATCCAGCCTAGCTATACGATTTCACTTTAACTCTATTACTCTTTTAACCTTAAGCCTACTAACCAATACACTGACTATATATCAATGGTGATGTGACACTATCTGAGAAAGTACATTTCAAGGTCACCATACAACAATTGTTCAAAAAGGCCTCCGATATGGAATAGTCCTATTTGTTATCTCAGAAGCATTGTTCTTTGCTGGTTTCTTCTGGCATTCTACCATTCTAGTCTAGCCCCTACTCCAGAATTAGAAGGACACTGACCCCCAACAGGCATTTCTCCCGTCGACCCTCTGGAAGTACCTCTCCTGAATACATCTGTATTACTTGAATCAGGGGTTTCAATTACTTGAGCCCATCACAGCCTAACAGAAAATAATCGAAAACAAATAATTCAAGCATTACTTACCACAATTACCTTAGATTTACTTCACCCTCCTACAAGTCTCAGAATACTTTGAGGCTCCCTTTGCTATTTCTGATGGAATTTATGGCTCAACATTCTTTATAGCTACAAGCTTTCACGGACTTCATGTCATTATTGGATCAACATTCCTCACTATCTGTCTCCTCTGCCAATTAAAATACCACTTTACATCTAGCCATCAAGTTGGCTTTGAAGCCGCTGCCTGATACTGACACTCTGTAGATGTAGTATGACTATTCTTGTATATTTCTATTTACTGATGAGGATCTTACTCTTTTAATATAAACAGTACCATTGACTTCCAATCAATTAGTTTTGACATCTGAAAAAGAGTAATTAACCTAATACTAGCCCTAGTAATCAACACCCTATCAGCCCTATCACTAACAGTTATTACATTTTGGCTCCCACAATTTAATATTTATATAGAAAAATCCAGCCCCTACGAATGTAGATTTGACCCACCCGCATTCCTTTCTCCATAAAATTTGTTCTAGTAGCCATCACATTCCTCCTATTTGACTTAGAAATTGCCCTACTACTACTCTTGCCATGAGCCCTTCAAACAAGCAACCTGACACTAATAATCAGCACAGCCCTTATACTAGTCATCATTTTAGTCCTAGGGTTAACTTATGAATGAGTTCAAAAAGGATTAGATTGAACTGAATTGGTAGATAGTTTAAGCCAAAATAAATGATTTCGACTCATTAGATTATGAGATTACACTTAGAAGGAATATTATTATTATTCATCATAAATACCCTTATAACCTTAAATATCCATTTCACCCTAGCATTCATAATACCTATTACCCTCCTAGTATTTGCTGCCTGTGAAGCCGCAGTGGGCTTTGCCTTACCAGTTTCAATCTCCAACACGTATGGCCTAGACTATGTATATAACCTAAATTTACTTCAATGCTAAAAATTATTATTCCAACAATTATACTGCTACCAATAACATGACTCTCTAAAAACTCTACAATCTGAATCTATAAGACTATTCACAGCCTAATCATCAGCTTCATTGCCCTATTATTTTTTAATCAATTCAATGACAATCTATTCAACTTCTCATTAACCTTCTCTTCTGATCGCTGACATCACCCCTTCTAATCTTAACAGCCTGACTACTACCTCTTACAATTATAGCAAGCCAGTACCACCTCTCCAACGAGTCACCCCCATGGAAAAAGCTCTATATTTCCTTATTGATTTCCCTACAATTTTTTAAAATTATGGCATTCACAGCCAGACAACTAATTATATTTTATATTCTCTTTGAAGCTACACTTATCCCTACCTTAATTATCATCATCCTCTGGGGTAACCAACCAGAATGCCTCAATGCAAGTTCATATGTTTTATTTTATACACTAGTGGGATCTCTCCCCCTACTTATTATACTTATTTATACTCAAAATGCCCTCAGTTTACTGAACATAATAATATTTAATACCCAAGAACTATTAATTTCCTGATCCAATAACCTTACATGATTAGCATGTATTATGGGTTGTATAGTAAAATTATCCCTATATGGACTTCACCTATGACTTCCTAAAGCCCACGCAGAAGTTCCTATTGCCAGCACAATAGTACTTGTAGCGGTTCTCCTAAAACTAGGCAGCTATGGCATAATACGCTTACCCTTATCCTCAGCACCCAACAGAATATACAGCCTACCCCTTCCTCATGTTATCCTTATGAGGTATAGTTATGATAAGCTCTATTTCTCTATGACAAACTGATCTAAAATCACTTATTGCATATTCCTCCATAAGCCATGTAGCACTTGTTATTATGGCTATTCTCATTCAAACTCCCTGAAGCTTTACCGGTGCAATTACCCTCATAATTGCCAATGGACTTCCTTTGTCCTTACTATTCTGCCTAGCAAATTCAAACTACAAGTGAATCCATAGCCGAATCATATTACTCTCTCGAGGGCTTCAAACACTACTCCCACTAATCGCTCCCACATAACTCCCACAAATTGCTACAATTTGATGACTTGTAGCAAATCTTACTGACTTTGCCTTAGGCCCTAACATTAATCTAATAGGAGAACTCTTTGTAATAGTGGCTTCATTCTCCTGATCAAACATCACCATTATGTTTATAGGACTTAATATATTAATCACAGCCCTTTATTCCCTACACATGCTTATCACAACACAACGAGGAACACTTACATATTACATTAACAGTATTAAACTTCCTTTACATGAGAAAATATACTAATACTTACACACCTTGCAACTATTCTATTATCCCTAAACCTTAAGATTATTATAGGTTTTATACCCTGTAAAGATACTTTAATCAAAACATTAGATTGTGGGTCTACTGATAGAAGTCTGCAACTTCTTATTTACTGAGAAATTATGCAAGAACTGCTAACTCCTGGCCCCATGCCTAACAACATGGCGTTCTCAAGTTTTAGAGGATAAGAGCTATCCACAGGTCTTAGGAACCAAAAATACTGGTGCAACTCCAAATAAAAGTAATAATCATGTATTTTTCCATTACTATAACCTTAATCTCCTTAACCTTACCAATTATTACTATCTTAATCAACCCTCACAAGAACTTGTACCCATATTACGTGAAAATATCTATCTCATGCACCTTCACCATTAGCCTCATTCCCACAATGTTTGTGTATATAGACCCAGAAGCCATCATCTCAAACTGACATCCAGTAACAATCCAAACCCTCAAACTCTCATTAAGCTTCAAACTAGGCTACTTCTCCATAATATTTATCTCAGTGGCACTATTTGTCACCTGATCTATTAGAGAATTCTCAATATGATACATAAAATCAGATCCTAACATCAATTTTTCAAATATTTACTTCTTTTCCTCACCAAAATATTAATTCTAGTTATCGCCAACAATCTTTTTCAACTTTTTATTGGATGAGAAGGCATAGGAATTAGTCTTTTTTACTAATTGGCTGATGACAGAGCTGAGCAGATGCTAATACAGCAGCCCTCCAAGCGATTCTGCATAACCGCATTGGCGATATTGGCTTCATTTTAGCTATAGCATGATTTCTCTCCTCCAATATATGAGAACCTCAACAAGCATTTATCCTAAATCCTACCCCCGATCTTCTTCCATTAATTGGCCTTCTCTTAGCAGCAGCAGGAAAATCAGCTCAATTTGGCCTCCATCCCTGACTTCCTTTGACCATGGAAGGCCCAACCCCAGTCTCAGCCCTACTCCACTGTAGCACTATAGCTGTAGCAGGAGTTTTCCTGCTTATCCGCTTCTACCCCTTAATAGAAAATAGTATATTAATCCAAACCCTTACCCTGTGTTTAGGGGCTATTACCACCTTATTTACAGCAATCTGTGCTCTAACACAAAATGGTATCAACAAAATCGTAGCATTCCCCATCTCAAGTCAACTAGGCCTTATAATAGTTACAACTGGCATGAATCAACCACACCTGGCATTCCTACACATCTACACCCACGCCTTTTTTAAACCTATATTATTTATATGTTCAGGATCCATCATCCATAACCTCAATGATGAACAAGATATCCGAAAAATAGGAGGACTATTTAAGACTTTACCCCTTACTTCCTCCTCCCTTATTATTGGCAGCCTGGCATTTACAGGTATGCCTTTCCTCAAAGGATTTCACTCTAAAGATCTCATTATCAAAACCACAAACACATCATATACCAATGCCTGAGCCCTCTCTACTACTCTTATTGCCACTTCCCTAACAAGTGTCTATAGTATCCAAATTATTTTCCTTGCTCTAATAGGACAACCCCATTTCCCAACCCTAATCAGCATTGATGAAAATAACTCTTCCCTAATAAACCCAATTAAATGCCTTACAGTCAGCAGTATCTTCACTGATTTTCTCATTACCAAGAGCATAATCCCTACTTCATCCCCCGCAAACAACAATACCACCCCCCCTAAAACTCACAGCCCAAGGGGTAACCATCCTAGGACTCTTACTGGCAATGGAACTTAGTTTTATAACTAATAATCTTAAGATAAAATATCCATTACAAACATTCAGCTTCTCCAATATATTATGATTCTACTCAATCACAGTTCACCACACAACCCCTCACTCAAACCTATCTACAAGCCAAAACCTGCCAGCACTTCTGCTAGACCTAATTTGACTAGAAAAGTCCTTACCAAAGACAATTTCACAGATCCAAATCACAGCCTCCATTACCATAACTACTCAAAGAGGCCTAATTACATTTTATTTCCTCTCTTTTTTTATTCCATCCTTTCTAACTTTGCTCTTAATTATCTATTACCCTGAGTAATTTCAATTGCAACATAAATACTAACAAACAATGTTCAACCAGCAACTACCACCAATCAACATCCATAATTATATAAAGCACCCGCACCCGCAGAATCCTCATGAATCAGCCCTGGGCCCTCACCCTCAAAGATTATTCAACTTCCCACACTCACAAAATTAACTATGATCACCACCCCATCATACTCACTATTCATCAAAGTAACACCAACTCTATTAGTAGCCCCAATAATAAAGTTTCTAAAACTTCAATACTTGATCCTCATTACTCAGGGTATTCCTCAATAGCCATTGCCACAGTATAACCAAAAACAACCATCATCCCCCCCAAATAAATCAAAAAGACTATTAATCCCATAAAAGCTCCACCATGGTTCAACACAATAACACAACCTACAGCAGCACTAAGAATGAACCCTAAGCCCCCATAAATAGGAGAAGGTTTAGAAAAAAACCACAAATCCCATAACAAAAGAACACTTAGTAAGAAAAAAGCCTATGTCACTATCCCACATGGATTATAGCCATGACTGATATGAAAAGCCATCATTGTACTTCAACTATAAGAACACTAATGACCATTATATGTAAAACAAGCCCACTAATAAAAATCATTAATTACTCATTCATTGATCTCCCCACACCATCTAATATCTCTATATGATGAAACTTCGGCTCACTTCTTAGTACCTGCTTAATCCTCCAGATCATCACAGCGTTATTTCTGGCCATACACTACACACCCGATACCTCAATTGCTTTCTCTTCTGTTGCCCATATTAACCAAGATGTGGACTACAGCTGAAGAGTCCGCTATTTTCACACTAACGGCTCTTCAACATTCTTCGTCTGCCTCTTCCTACACGTTGGTGGAGGCTTATATTATGGGTTATTCATATATTTAGAAACCAGAAATATTGGCATTATCCTCCTACTCACAACCACAGCAACAGCATTTATTGGCTATGTGCTTCCATGAGGCCAAATATCATTCTGAGGCGCTACAGTAATCACAAACCTATCAGCCATCCTATATACTGGAACTGACCTTGTCCAATGAATCGGAGGTGGATTTTCAGTTGACAAAGCCCCTCTTACACAATTCTTCACCTTCCATTTCATCTTACCTTTCATCATCATAGCCCTAACAATTCTCCACCTTTTATTCCTACACGAAACAGGGTCTAATAACCCTTCAGAAATTCCATCACATTCCAACAAAATCACCTTCCACCCTTACTATACAACCAAAGCTATTCTAGGTTTAATTTTTCTCCTCCTCCTTTTAATAATTCTAGTATCGTTTCTCACCTGACCTCCTGAGTGACACAGATAATTACACCTTAGTCAACCCCCTAAATACCCTGCCCCACATTAAACCAGAGTGATACTTTTTATTTGCATACGCAATCTTATGGTCCATCCCCAATAAACTAGGAGGTGTACTGGCCCTTCTATTATCCACTCTCCTTCTAGCAGTTATTCCTGCACTCCACACATCCAAACAACAAAGCATAATATTCTGCCCATTAAGGCAATATCTGTTCTGAATCTCAGTCACCGACCTACTAACACTCACATGGATCAGAGGACAGCCAAGAACATCCTTTCATTACCATCGGACAGACAGCATCTATGAGATATTTCTCTATTATTCTTGTTCTCATACCACTCACTGCCCTAATCAAGAATAAACTACTTGAATGAAACTGCCCTTGTAGTATAATCCAATACGCCAGTCTTGTAAACCAGAAATGGAGAGTCCCTCCCCAGGGCAACTCAGAGAAAAAGCATTCCCACTTCACCATCAACACCCAAAGCTGAGATTCTAATTAAACTATTCTCTGTATTCTTTTCAGCACACATTTTAATTTCTATGTAAGTACTGACCATCAGCACTAATACATTAATACTTTTATGTACTTTGTGCATTACTGCTAGTCCCCATGAATATATAGTACTGCCAATGCTTGATTGTGCACAGTACATTCACAGATTAGGTGACATTACAAGCTTGCTCCACATGCATATAAGCAAGTGTTCACAATTTCTTAACTATCATACTTAATACTACACTTACATACAGAACTAGTTCTACATGGATATCGACCAGTACTCAAAATTCTTAATATTACATAGTACATTCATTTGTTCATTGGACATAGCACATTTCAGTCAAAACCACCCTCGCCAACATGGATATCTCCTACCAAATTTTGGTCTCTTAATCTACCAACCTCTGAGAAATCATCATCCCACTCGGGCATGTTACCCTCCTCGCTCCGGGCCCGGAATACTTGCGGGTGACTGTACGGAAACTATACCTGGCATCTGGTTCTTACCTCAGGGTCATAAAACTAAGATCGTCCACATGTTTCCCTTAAATAAGACACCTCGATGGACTAGTGACTATCACCCTATTAACCAGTCACGGGAGCACTGTCATGCAACTGGCATGTTTAACTTTTGGGGATGCTATCACTCACCATCGCAGAAGGTCTGGTCCCCTTGCCATCGGCTGTAGTTGTACTTGGATTTGATTTCCACCAAACCAATTGTAGAAGTCGCACCTACTCCCTCAGGTAATCCACTCGACTCGGCCTCCCAAAGTGCTGGGATTACAGGCGTTAGCCGCCGTGTCCAGTGCTTTCTTTTAATTGAAAAAAAGATTTTTTTGGCCAGGCACAGTGGTCACACCTGTAATCCCAACACTTGGGGAGGCTGAGGTGGAAGGATCGCTTGAGCCCAGGAGTTCAAGACCAGCCTGGGTAACATAGGGAAACCACTTCTTCCCTAAAAATACAAAAAATGAGCCAAGTCTGGTGGTGCTTGCCTGCAGTCCCAGCAGCCCCAGCTACTTGGGAGGCTGAAGTGGAAGGACTGCTTGAGCCAGGAGTTTGGGGCTACAGTAAACTACATCTTAAGGCAGGACAGGTAGTCAACGAAGTGCCTCCCGGCCCTGCCCGGAGTCCTCACCTCCTGCAGCTGCCAGGGGTACCACTGCTCCTTAATGCCCCGCTTCGGTTGTCCAAGTCGGAGCAGAAGCTCCAGAGGCCACCCAGCTCCTTGCGCTCCCGCAACATGCTCTCCCAGGGGTACAGCATCCCGCCTTGCAGCGCCAAAGCGCAGCCATACAACAGTGGCCAGAGCGCCGTCCAGGCCACCCTGTCCACCGGGTCACACTTTCCGCTCCACGGCTAGGCCGCCGTCTATGGGGCTAAGAGCAGTGGGGCTAAGAGCAGCACGGGAGGAGCCCAGCGTTAGGCGCCTAGGGCCGTCCAAGCCATCTTTGCTGAGGACAAGTGCCAGGCCTGCAGGGGCAGGGCGGGGCCCGGTGCTGCCCAGTGGGAACTGCAGCTGTAACCCCAGGCTATACCTTTGGGTAAGCGGAACCCTCAACCCCAGCCAAGAAGGGCAAGGTCGGCTCCCCACCCCAGAACCCACTGGACGAAGATGGGCTGCAGGCCAGGACAGAACTCCTGAGATCAGTGGGATCTCTCGTTCATCAAGGAGCACCTTCTCTTGCCTTCCACAGCAGGAATTCGAGCAGGCCCCAGCCTGTAGCATCCATGCCTGTCAGATGCAGCCACTTGAAGAGAAGAATGTTCTTGGGATGGTGCCATAGCCTTGACCCTGGGCCTCTGGGGCCCGGACCCTAACCAAGGAGCCAGGAGCCCTCTCTTGGGGTTGCAGGCATATGAAGATACAGGGAGAGGGGCCAAATGCAGTGGCTCATCCCACTTTGGGAGGCTGAGGTGGGCGGATAACCTGAAGTCAGGAGTTGGAGACCAGGTTAGCCAACCTGGTGATACACCTGTCTCTACTGAAAATATAAAAAATTAACTGGGCATGGTGGTGCTTGCCTGTAATCCTAGTTACTCGGGAGGCTGAGGCAGGAGAATCGCCTGAAGCCGGGAGGAGGAGGTTGCAGAGAGCTGAGATCATGCCACTGCACTCCAGCCTGGTCCACAGAGTTAGGTTGTCTCAAAAAAAGAAAAAACCAAAACAAAACACTACATACCTCCTGCCAAATTTGCCTGCTAGGAAATTCCTTGTGAGCCCCGAAAACTTTACTGAACTCTAAGTCATTCCTCTGCTCATCTGAGACAAATGCGCATTTGATTGAACCACCTTGACTGGTTCTTTCTTTTCTTCCTCCTCGGCATTTAAATGCAGGAGCCACTGCCTGGCTATTTCTTTCTCCTCCTCTTCCTCCTTTACAGGTGTGAGTCACCTCGCCTGGCTGTTCCTCCCCCTCTTTTACAGGCGTGTGAGTCACCTCGCCTGGCTGTTTCCTCCCCCTCTTTTACAGGCGTGTGAGTCACCTCGCCTGGCTGTTTCCTCCTCCTCTTTTACAGGCATGTGAGTCACCTCGCCTGGCTGTTTCTTCCTCCTCAACAGGTGTGAGCCATTGCACATGGGTGTTTCCTCCTCCTCCTCTATAAGCATGAGTCACCTCGCCTGGCTGTTTCCTCCTCCTCCTCCTCCTCCTTTACAGGCATGTGAGCCACCTCACCTGGTTGTTTCCTCCTCCTCCTCCTTTACAGGCGTGTGAGCCACCTCACCTGGTTGTTTCCTCCTCCTCCTCCTTTACAGGCGTGTGAGCCACGTCACCTGGTTGTTTCCTCCTCCTCCTCCTCCTCCTTTACAGGCGTGTGAGCCACCTCGCCTGGCTGTTTCCTCCTCCTCCTCCTCTTTTACAGGCGTGAGCCACTCGCCTGGCTGTTTCCTCCTCCTCCTCCTCTTTTACAGGCGTGTGATCCAACTCGCCTGGCTGTTTCCTCCTCCTCCTCTTTTACAGGTGTGTGAGTCACCTCGCCTGGCTGTTCCTTCCTCCTCAACAGGTGTGAGCCATTGCACATGGGTGTTTCCTCCTCCTCCTCTGCCTCTACAAGCATGAGTCAGGTCGCCTGGCTGTTTCCTCCTCCTCCTCTTTTACAGCCATGAGCCACCCGCCTGGCTGTTTCCTCCTCCTCTTCCTCTTCTTTTACAGCCATGAGCCACTACGCCTGGCTGTTTCCTCCTCCTCCTCCTCTTTTACAGCCATGAGCCACCACGCCTGGCTGTTTCCTCCTCCTCCTCCTCTTTTACAGGCGTGAGCCACCCGCCTGGCTGTTTCCTCCTCCTCCTCCTCCTCCTCTTTTACAGGCGTGTGAGCCACCACGCCTGGCTGTTTCCTCCTCCTCCTCCTCTTTTACAGGCGTGAGCCACCCGCCTGGCTGTTTCCTCCTCCTCCTCCTCTTTTACAGGCGTGAGCCACCCGCCTGGCTGTTTCCTCCTCCTCCTCCTCTTTTACAGCCATGAGCCACCACGCCTGGCTGTTTCGTCCTCCTCCTCTTTTACAGGCGTGAGCCACCTGCCTGGCTGTTTCCTCCTCCTCCTCCTCTTTTACAGGCGTGAGCCACCCGCCTGGCTGTTTCCTCCTCCTCCTCCTCTTTTACAGGCGTGAGCCACCTGCCTGGCTGTTTCCTCCTCCTCCTCCTCTTTTACAGGCGTGAGCCACCCGCCTGGCTGTTTCCTCCTCCTCCTCCTCTTTTACAGCCATGAGCCACCACGCCTGGCTGTTTCGTCCTCCTCCTCTTTTACAGGCGTGAGCCACCTGCCTGGCTGTTTCCTCCTCCTCCTCCTCTTTTACAGGCGTGAGCCACCCGCCTGGCTGTTTCCTCCTCCTCCTCCTCTTTTACAGGCGTGAGCCACCTGCCTGGCTGTTTCCTCCTCCTCCTCCTCTTTTACAGGCGTGAGCCACCCGCCTGGCTGTTTCCTCCTCCTCCTCCTCCTCCTCCTCTTTTACAGGCGTGTGAGCCACCACGCCTGGCTGTTTCCTCCTCCTCCTCCTCTTTTACAGGCGTGAGCCACCCGCCTGGCTGTTTCCTTCTCCTCCTCCTCTTTTACAGCCATGAGCCACCACGCCTGGCTGTTTCGTCCTCCTCCTCTTTTACAGGCGTGAGCCACCTGCCTGGCTGTTTCCTCCTCCTCCTCCTCTTTTACAGGCGTGTGAGCCACCTCACCGGGCAGTTTCCTCCTCCTCCTCTTTTACACGTGTGTGAGTCACCTCGCCTGGCTGTTCCTTCCTCCTCAACAGGTATGAGCCATTGCACATGGGTGTTTCCTCCTCCTCCTCTGCCTCTACAAGCATGAGCCAGGTCGCCTGGCTGTTTCCTCCTCCTCCTCCTCTTTTACAGGCGTGAGCCACCCGCCTGGCTGTTTCCTCCTCCTCCTCCTCTTTTACAGCCATGAGCCACCACGCCGGGCTGTTTCCTCCTCCTCCTCCTCTTTTACAGGCGTGAGCCACCCGCCTGGCTCTTTCCTCCTCCTCCTCCTCTTTTACAGGCGTGTGAGCCACCACGCTTGGCTGTTTCCTCCTCCTCCTCCTCTTTTACAGGCGTGAGCCACCCATCTGGCTGTTTCCTCCTCCTCCTGCTGTTTTACAGCCATGAGCCACCACGCCTGGCTGTTTCCTCCTCCTCCTCCTCTTTTACAGGCATGAGCCACCCTCCTGGCTGTTTCCTCCTCCTCCTCCTCTTTTACAGGCATGAGCCACCCGCCTGGCTCTTTCCTCCTCCTCCTGCTCTTTTACAGGCGTGTGAGCCACCACGCCTGGCTGTTTCCTCTTCTTCCTTTATAGGTATGAGTCATCGTAGCTGGGTGTTTCCTCCTCCACAGGCGTGAGTCAGCTCACAAGGTTCTTTCTTTTCCTCCTCCTCCTCTTCCTCATTTAAAGGTGTGAGCCACTGCTTCTGGCTGTTTCTTCCTCCTCTTTCTCCTTTACAGGCGTAAGCGACCATGCCTAGCTGTTTCATCCTCCTCCTCCCGTCTCCTCCTCCTTTACAGGAGTGAGCCACCACGTCTGGCTGTTTCTTCTTCGTCTTCTTCATTTTTTTAAGAGAGAGGCTTGCTCTTTTCACCCAGGCTAGAGTGCAATGGCGCGATCTTGGCTCACTGCAACCTTCACCTCCTGGGTTCAAGCAATTCTGCCTCAGCCTCCCCAGTAGCTGGGATTACAGGATCCTACCAGCACACCCAGCTAATTGTTGTATTTTTAGTACAAACGGGGTTTCACCACGTTGGCCAGGCTGGTCTCGAACTCCTGACCTCAAATGATCCACCAGCCTCAGCCTCCTACAGTGCTGGGATTATAGGTGTGAGCCACCACGCCCGCTTGGGTATTTTTTTTTTTTTTTAATGTGTTAGCTGAGGTCTTGCTATGTTGCCCAGGCCTCCCAAAGTGCTAGAATTACAGGCATGAGCCACTGATCCTGGCCTGAGGTCACTGTGATACCCTGTTTGAAGCGGATGGGGCCTGGACCAGGTGGAGGCTATGACAGGAGCCCCTTCTTCCCTTCCTATCTATGATTCTCATTGCCTTTGCCCAGTTTTCTCTGCTTCCATTTTACTTTTTTAAGTTTTTCCTTTAGAGACAGGGTCTCACTGTGTTGTCCAGGCTGGAATGCAGCGGCGTGATCATAGCTCACTGCAGCTCCACTCCTGAACGTAAATGATCCTCTCACCGCAGTCTTACAAGTAGCTGGGACTTACAGGCATGCCCCACCATGCTGGACTAATTGTTTTATTATTAGGTACAGGTAATAACACAAGAGTCTCCCTGTGTTGTCCAGGCTGGTCTCAAATTCCTGTCCTCAAGCATCCTTGCACCTTGCCCTTCCAAAGTGCTAGGATTACAGGCCACCCCGCCCTGCCTCTCCAGTCTCTGACTGTCCCCACTGGCCAGCCCTGGAAAGCGCAGCAATGAGGGAGCCAGGCTGGGGCAAGAAACACGCAGCAGCGTCCTCTTGTGCTCACTTTATATGGGGCCAGGCATGGGAGGACCTAAGCCTGCTGTGCCTGCAATAGTGCCCGCACCTGGCAGATCTGCCTGTTGATGCCGGAGCACGCAGTGCCACCCAGGGCACGATACTGCCCCACACTGTGCCCATAGTCCCACACGTGGCTCATGTCACCTGAGAACAGGGGGCTGGGGAGAGAGGAAGAGGTGGGCCAGGCCACCGGGCCACCCTGGCCTCCAGGGACCCAAGCTCACCTCTTAGAAGGCAGTGTCGAGAAAAGGGTGTGCCGCACCTGATGATGTGCAGCTCCTGCAATGACAGCTGGTTGAGGGCGACCCCCTTGGACTCAGCCATGAACACGGCTTTCCCAGAGGCCTTGTGGGCCTGGCAGAATGGCATCTGGGTGCTGGGGAGGAAGGTGGCACTGAGGCAGCTTCCTCCACGCCCTGATCTGCCTCCATTGCCTGCGCCTCTTCCTTTTTTTTTTTTTTTTTTTTTTATACAAAGTCTCACTCTGTCGCCCAGGCTGGAGTGGTGTCCCGACCTCACCTCACTTCAACCTCCACCTCCCAGGTTCAAGCGATTCTCCTGCCTTAGCCTCCTGAGAAGCTGGGATTATATGACTGTGCCACCACGCCCAGTTAACTGTTGTATTTTTAGTGGAGACAGGGTTTCACCATGTTGACCAGGCTGGTCTCGAACTCCTGACCTCAACTTACCCACCCACCTAGGCCTCCCAAAGTGCTGGGATTACAGGTGTGAGCCACCAGGCCAGGGAACCTGCACCCTGAGCTCCCCTACCCTCTGAGGGGCACCCCATCTCCTCAACCTCCCCCTGGCTGATACACACTCACCTCTTTGCAGACCAGGTAGTAGGCGAGGTCAGTGGCCAGTATGTCAGGGTTGAGGGCCTGTCCTATGTTCTCTCAGTGAACCTGGGGGCACAGGTGGGCAAGTGGTGAGCCCTGGGCACCCTGGGGTCTGAAGCTGTCAAACCCAGGACCTGTCCCTCTGCCAGGATGTCCCTGCCTTGGGCAGATCCTCTCTTACCCACTCGGCTCTGTCTCACTCTCAGCTTGAACCATCTTCTCCATAATTACTGATAATATTTACATACACTATTAACGCTTACTGGCCTGTAGGTTTTACTGGCCTTTATGTTTTCAAAGAGTCCTTATCTTCAGCATGCACCAGATGTTCCTGGAGGATTTGTTTTCTGTTGTAGGAGACAGGGTCTTGCTCTGTTGCCCAGGCTGGAGTGCAGTGGCCATCACAGCTCATTGCAGCCTGGACTCAAGGGATCTTCCAGCCTTGGCCTCCTGAATAGCTGGGACTACAAGTGCGCACGGCACCATACCCAGCTAATTTGTTGTTGTTGCTGATTTGGGCTTTTTTGAGACAGGGTCTTGCTCTGTCACCCAGGTTGGAGTGCAATGGCACAATCATGGCTCTCTGCATCCTTGACCTCCTGGGCTCAAGAGATCCTCCCACATCAGTCTCCAGAGTGGCTAGGACCACAGGTACACGCCATCATGACTGGCTAATTTAATTTTTTTGATTTTAGAGACAGGGTCTCGCTATGTTGCTCAGGCTGGTTTTGAACTCCTGGGCTCAAGCGATGCTCCTGCCTCAACCTCTCAAAGTGGTGGGATTACACGCGTGAGCCACCAGGCATAGTGACTGGAGAATTTATGAAAAATACAAATTACTGGACAGCCATGGTGGCCCACACCTGTAATCCCAGCATTTCGGGAGGCTGAGGTGGGCGGATCACCTAAGGTCGGGAGTTTGAGAGCAGCGTGGCCAACATGGTGAAACCCCGTCCCTACTAATAATACAAAATTAGCCAGGCATGGTAGTGCGTGCCTGTAATCACAGCTACTCGGGAGGCTGAGGCAATCGCTTGAACCTGGGAGGCGGAGGTTGCGGTGAGTCAAGATCACGCCATTGCACTCCAGCCTGGGCAACAAGAGTGAAACTCCATCTCAAAAAAATAAATAAATAAAATAAATATACATCCCTGGGGACCACCCCCAGAGTCTCTGATTCAACCATCTAGAGTGGGGCCTCACATCACATTTCTCAGGAGTTCTGAGGTGATGCTGGTGCTGCTAGTTGACTAGTTTCAAGAAACAGTTTTTTTTTCCCTTTGTTTTTAGATAAAGTATTGCTCTGTCACACAGGCTGGAGTGCAATGGCGTGATCTCCGCTCACTGTAATCTCCATCTCCCCAGTTCAAGCGATCCTCCCAAAGTGGCTAGGATTACAGACATGAGCCACCGCGCCTGGCCCATGTCCTGAGGTCTCACCTGCTGTCTGCCAATGACGAAGTAAACAGAATGATGCCCCGGGCAAGGTGGAGAGGGGAGGCCAGGAAAGCGGTGGGGCTCCATGGGTCGTACCTTCAGGCGGTGCTCATTGGCTGTGTGGATGTCCTCATTATTGGAGTTGAGTTTGAAGGTGCCCTGGGCCCACTCCTCAGCCACCTATAGCGGGTAGCAGCAATGCCAGGGGTCAGGTGAGCAGGCATCAGCAGCCAAGAGGGCCCCTGCCCTGGTCCCACCCTCCGTGATGACTGACTGTTCCTGTCCAGGAGTTGAGTCCTGAAAGTGCACCCTGAGAAGGTGCAACTGGGGCCCTGCACACCTTTACCCATGAGCCATATGGGCCACAGGGGTCATTAAAGGATGGAGAGAGGTGGTCATCAAGGCACCCAGTTAAACAGCACATGAGAATATACTTAGTTCAACGTGAAACCACAGACTAGCAACACTGCACTATTTGCTCAGGGATTTGGTGGGAGCCTGTGGCCACAGGGAGGGGGTCTCAGGTGGGGCTTGGGCCACGGCAAGTACCTTGTCTAGGCCATGTAGTATCCGGTCCATCTCGGCCTTGGTGAGAAGCCCTGAGAGCACACCACTGGACTACAGCCTGGGTGACAGAGCAAGACTGCATCTCAAAAAAAAAAAAAAACAAAACAAAACAGGACAAAGTGAGTGATTAAACGTGGCTCTAAGATCTCATCCATGCCCTCAACAGGTATTATTTACCGCATGCTGTGTCAGATATTGCAGAGTACCTTGGAAGCAACAATAAATAGGACTTCCTTCTCTCTCCTGAGCCCACAGTCCTCAAGGCTGCAATGAGCTGTGATCGCACCACTGCACTCCAGCTAGGGCAACAGAGTAAGACCTTGCCTCTACAGAAGAAAAAGAAAACTCAGGTTCCAACTCAGGACTTACTGAATCAGGATCTCAGAATGCAGAGATCTGCCATTTCAAAAAAACTTCCCCTAGAGATTCTGATCAGCCAGGTGTGGGCCAGATGAACTCTAAGCCCCCTTAAACCTTTGACATTCTATGAGTCTATTAAATCAAAGTGCAAAAAACGCTGAGTCCAAACTGAGCAAACAAATCCCATCTCCCTATGTGCAGCCTCCCTGGATTCAGAAAGTCACACTGCCTGGCGAGTAAGCAGGGAGAGAATTCTCATTAACCCAAAGACCATCTTTGAAAACAGACTGGCTGCAGCTGAGTGCGGTGGCCCACACCTGTAACCCCAGCCCTTTGGGAGGTTGAGGCAGGAGGATCGCTTGAGCCCAGGAGTTCGAGATCAGCCTGGGCAACATGGCAAGACCCTGTCTCTATTTTTTCAAGTAAAAAAACAAAATAAAAAATCCCACACTAGCAGCTCATGGTTCTCTCCAGCTGTTCCCATGAGCAGACTTCAGGACAAGGCCAGGCAAAGGTGGGGAAAAATGGGGTGGGGACCCCCAGGTTCACCCTCTTGTCTGCTACATAGTTGGAGTTGGTCACAAAGGTCACAGGCCGGGAAGGGTCCAAGGCTTTGGTGTGAGCGATCACCATCCTGTCCACAAAAGGCAGAAGGCACAGGTTCCGTCAGTCCAGGAAGGGCTCAGACACCCTCCCATCCTTTCTGTCCCATCTTCCCCCATCAGAACACAACACGGGGCCAGGCACGATGGCTCATACCTTTCATCTCAGCACTTTGGGAGGCCGAAAGAGGGTAGATCACTTGAGGTCGGGGGTTGAAGATCAGCGTGGCCAACATGGCAAAACCCCGTCTCTATTACAAATACAAAAATTAGCCGGTCATGGTGGCACGTCTGTATCACCAGATACTCGGAAGCTGAGGCACGAGACTCTCTTGAACCCGGGACATGGAGGCTGCAGTGAGCCGAGATCACGCCACTGCACTCTAGCCTGCTCCACAGAAGAAGACCCTGTCTCAAACAAACAAACAAACAAAAAGAAAAAAAACATGCAGCCACTGCTTTCTTCCCTAACTTGAGATGTATTTTACATAAGGGCACATGATCCTCTAGTCCTAGACCGAGCTCTCTAACATCACTCTTTCTCCCCCTGCCTCCGAATCCTATCCCCCCAGAGGAGCAGCCACCCTTCCAGGCACACAGAGCTGAGGTCAGTGGGCTGGACACTGCCAAAAATGAGGTTGACTACCTGAAACAGCTCTTGAACACAGGAATGGATGGGTGCAGATTCAGGAGGGATATTTATTAATGCATCAAGCAAACAGGGAGTGCAGGCTGGGAGGTAGGCATGGGGCTTGGTGCGAGGTGCTCAGTAGTGGCTCAAATCGAAGGCCACAGGTCCTGGGCAGTGGGAATGGAGAAACATGCACAGAGAAATGGTGCAAGTGCCGGGCAAGGTGGCTCACGCCTAGAATCCCAGCACTTCAGGAGGCTTACTAGAGACCAGGAGTTCGAGACCAGCCTGGGCAACATAGCAAGACCGTTTCTACAACAAATGTATAAATTAGGGTGGGGCATGGTGGCTCACACCTATAATCCCAGCACTTTGGGAGGCCAAGGCAGGTAGATCACGAGGTCAAGAGTTCAAGACCAGACTGGCCAACATGGTGAAACCCCATCTCTACAAAAAAATACAAGAAAAAAACAACTGGCTGGGCCTGGTAGCACCTGCCCGTAATCCTAGTTACTCGGGAGGCTGAGGCAAGAGAATTGCTTGAACCCAGGAGGTAGAGGTTGCAGTGAGTCGAGATTGCACCACTGCTCTCCAGTCTGGGCAACAGAGCAAGAAACTTTTTCTCAGTGGGAAAAAAATAAATTTAAACTTAGCCTGGCATGGTGGCACACATCTGTGGTCCCAGCTCTTTGGGAGGTTGAGGGGGAGGATAGCTTAAGCCCAGGAGGTTGAGGTGGCAACAAGCCATGACTGCACCACTGCACTCCATCCTGGGCAACAGAGCAAGACTCTGACTCTGAAAAAGAAACAATGAAAGAAATGTTGCAAATGGAAATGACAAGTGGTGGCAGGAATTGGGCTCTGCAAGACAATAAACATAACTTGGACTGGAGAGTCAGGGACAGCCTCTTAGAAGAAACAGCCTTTATGCCAGGTCAAGTTAACCAGGAGGGATAAACGGAAGAAAAACCCAACAGAGGGACGAGCCTGTGGTCAGAGCTTCCAGCACCCGCCCCAGGCCTCCACAGTTATTTTTTTTTTAGAGACAGGGTCTCATTCTGTAGCCCAGGCTGGAGTACAACCTCCCCTTCCTGGTTTTAAGTGATTCTCCTGCTTCAGCCTCCCGAGTAGCTGGGATTACAGGCGCACACCACCATGCCCGGCTTATCTTTGTATTTTTAGCAGAGATGGGGTTTCACTATCTGTTGGTCAGGCTGGTCTTGAACTCCTGACCTCAAGTGATCCACCCACCTTGGCCTCCCAAAGTGCTGGGATTACAGACATGAGCCATCATGTTCGGCCTAGACTGTTGTTGAAGCCTCTTTTCCTCTTCTCTTTCCTAAGTTCATTTCTTCTTTTACACCCTCCCCCCATCATTGCTCTGCCCATTCAAAGCTGGCTGTGGCTGGCACAGGACAGAACAGAACCCCCTATTCTCAAGTTCCAAACCCACACTCTCCAACAGCCAGGCTTGAAGATGGGAAGCTTCAAAGGCTTGTGACAGCCCGGCTGAACCACTCCAGCCTGGACAGCTCCCTTCAATTCCTGCCCCTGGGAAAACAGGCAACAGGCATCTCCTGAAAAGGCTGCTGATGTCGGCCTTGAAGGGGAGGTAGACCCCTCATGCTCTAGCGCATTGACCCCATTTACCCACTGTAGACACAGGGGATATGGGGAGGGTGGGGGGCAGGTCAGGGCATGAGGAGGGGCCCTGCTATTGGGCACTCCCTCACATAAACTACAGCATGGAGCTCAGGGGCCTGCCAGTCAGACGGGAAGAATGGCATCCCAATGGGGTAGATCAGGCCACCTATCCCCCTACACAGGGCACAGCCCCCAGGGCAGGGCAGGGCCCCCCACAGTCCCACCCCAGGAGAAAGGCTGTTCAGCAGCCATGCCCACCCACCCGCCCTGCCTGCTCCTGGCTGCACTGACCACGATGGCATAGGAGCGGGCACCGCCAAGCCTCAGCACCACTCTTGTGCGCAGGTCCTGGGTTCATTGCTCCGGCAGGGTCACCTCCTGTTCATACTACACCTGGCTGACAAAATGCCGCAGCCGCCAGTCCTGGCCAATGTCGTTGAAGCTGGAAGGAACCGGCATGTCCAGGGTGGGGCCCGACTGTGGAAAGAAGGGCCAGTCTCAGCCGGGCGCGGTGGCTCAAGCCTGTAATCCCAGCACTTTGGGAGGCCGAGACGGGCGGATCACGAGGTCAGGAGATCGAGACCATCCTGGCTAACACGGTGAAACCCCGTCTCTACTAAGAAATACAAAAAAATAGCCGGGCGAGGTGGCGGGCGCCTGTAGTCCCAGCTACTCGGGAGGCTGAGGCCGGAGAATGGCGAGAACCTGGGAGGCGGAGCTTGCAGTGAGCTGAGATCCGGCCACCGCACTCCAGCCTGGGCTACAGAGCGAGACTCCGTCTCAAAAAAAAAAAAAAAAAAAAAAAAAGAAGGGCCAGTCTCAGCTCCTAGGCCCCCAAAGGGATCCGGGACCAGTGTGCTGCACAGCTGTGCCCCCAGGCCTAGCGCAAGCCCTGACACATAGCAGGGAATCTTAGCAAAACAGACAGATAACTTGCTGAGGACAGGTCAACTGTCAGGGCGGTTTGTGCACCTGGGCCAGTGGGGCCAGGAGTCCATCCTCGGAGTGGATGGGGCCCAATATCTCTCGAGACACGAGTGAGCCCAGGGCCACATCCCAGCTCGAGGCAAGAAGATTTAGACTGGTGACTAAGAGGTAGATGACCCACTGCCTCTCACAGGGAGGAAGACTGGTTGGGGGGTTTGAGGGGGCTTTCCTTAGGACACTGAGTGGGGCGCACACTAGCACCCAGTTCTCTCCTCTCTTCCTCCTGTACTAAATGCCACAAAGTCAGAAAAAGAGGATGCAGACCAGGCAAAAGTGGCCCAGACCTTACCGGGTCCCACTTCTCTCCTGGCCACATCCAAGTCAGGAGGGGAACAGGGGTGGCGTCCTTGGCCTGTCACATCCTGTCCTGTATCTGAACCTTGAAAACCAAAGGACCTTCCTGCCTTGGCAGAGCTGACCTCAGGACATCTAAACTGTCCCCTCCTCCCGATCCCTGGGCCCAGCTCTGTGCAGCGCCTGCCGCTCTGGCCCCCCAGTGTCTGGGTGGCTCATGCCTGTAATCAGCGCTTTGGAAGGTTAACGTGGGAGGATGGCTTGAGGCCAGGAGTTCGAGACCAGCCTGGGCAACATAGTGAGACTCTATATCTTAAAAAAAAAAAAAGTTATTATTATTATTTTTAAGACAAGAGTCTCACTCTGTCACCAAGGCTGGAGTGCAGTGGGGTGATCTCAGCTCACTGCAACCTCTGCCTCCTGGGTTCAAGTGATTCTCCTGGCTTAGCTTCCCAAGTAGCTGGAATTACAGGTATGCACCACCACACCCGGCTAGTTTTTATATTTTCAGTGGAGATGGGGTTTCACCATGTTGGCCAGGCTGGTCTTGAACTCCTGGCCTCAGGTGATTTACCCGTCTCAGCCTCCCAAAGTGCTGGCATTACAGGCGTGCGCCACCAAGCACGGGTACATTTTTTTCTTTTCTTTCTTTTTTTTTTTTTTTGAGACAAGAGTCTCACTCTGTAGCCCAGGCTGGAGTGCAGTGGCGCGATCTCTGCTCACTGCAAGCTCCGCCTCCCGGGTTCATGCCATTCTCCTACCTCAGCCTCCCGAGTAGCTGAAACTACAGGCCCCGCCACCACACCCGGCTAATTTTCTTTTTTTCTTTTTTTTTTTTCCTTTTTTTCCTTTTTTTTTTTTTTTTTTGAGACGGAGTCTCGCTTTGTCGCCCAGGCTGGAGTGCAGTGGCCGGATCTCAGCTCACTGCAAGCTCCGCCTCCCGGGTTTACGCCATTCTCCTGCCTCAGCCTCCCGCGTAGCTGGGACTACAGGCGCCCACCACCTCGCCTGGCTAGTTTTTTGTATTTTTAGTAGAGACGGGGTTTCACCATATTAGCCAGGATGGTCTCGATCTCCTGACCTCGTGATCCGCCCGTCTCGGCCTCCCAAAGGGGTTTCACCGTGTTAGCCAGGATGGTCTCAATCTCCTGACCTCGTGATCCGCCCGTCTCGGCCTCCCAAAGTGCTGGGATTACAGGTGTGAGCCACTGCGACCGGCCTCGACTTTTTTTTTTTAATTAGCCAGGGATGGTGGCTCCAGCTAACTTGCAAGGCTGGGGTGGGAGGATCGCCTGAGCTCAGAAGTTAGGATTGCACCACTGCGCTCCAACATGGGTACCCGACAGGGCCAAACCCAGTCTCAAAAAATTTTTTTAAATTAAAAATAAACACTAAAAAGATAGATACTGCCCGGGCTCAGCCTTCGCCCACGGAGGGGACTCTGCAGAAGCGTTTCCTCCTCCTCCTCGGCCATCCTGGGTCCCCCCGTCCACCTGTCCCCCAACCCGGCGCACCCAAGCCCGTTGACCTTTAACCTCCTCCGGGCTCCCAGCTCCGGACGCCCAGGTGAAGGAGCCTGCCGGGGGGCCCGGGCTCCTCCACTCCCGCCCCCGGGCTTCCGGGGACCTCCCGGCCCTGCCCCAAGCACGCACCTCTCGCAAGGGACACCGATAACACCGCTCCTAGAAACCACCGCACCTGATGTCGAAGAAGTCGGCGCCGAAGCTCCAGAGGCCTCCAGCTCCTTGCGCTCCGCAACGGCCTCTCTCGGGGGTATAACATTCAGCCCTGCAGCGCCAGGGCGCAGCCCCACAAGAGCGGCCCGAGCGCCTACCAGGTGTCAGGCAGCCCCACAGACCACACTTTCTACTCCTCCCTGGGCCGCCGTCTACGGGTCTAAGAGCAGCGCGGGAGGAGCCCTGCATCTCGCGCGACGTGACGCGCGACGTGACGCGCCGCGACGCGCCTGAGGCCATGCTCGCCATCTTTGTTGAGGGCGACTGCCAGGCCTTGAGGGGCTGGGCGGGGCCAGGCGCTACAGAGTGGAGTGGGTGGTTGGGAACCCAGGGCTAGGCCCTTCAAGCAGGACCCTCACCCTCAGCCCCAGCCAAGAAGGGTGAAGTCTGCTCCCCACCTCGGCCCAGTCCTGACGATCCAGGGCTGCAGGCCAGGACAGAACCCCTGAGATAGGCTGGATTCCCCTCTTTCTTCAAGAAGCACTTCCATTGGCTTTCCCCAGCCAGACTCCGAGCAGGCTCCAGCAGAGCCTCTTCTATGCCTGTTGGACGCAGCCTCTTGGAGGGATGCACGTCCTTGGGATGCGGCCCGTAGCCTTGACCCTGGGCCTCTGGGGCCCTGATCCTAACCCGGGGGCCAAGAGCTCCCTCTTGGCATTGCAGGCACGTAAGGATGCAGGGAGAGGGCCTGGCGCAGTGGCTCACGCCTGTAACCAGCACTTTGGGAACCCGAGCGAAGCGGATCACTTGAGGCCAGGAGTTCAAGAGCAGCCTGAACAAAATGTGGAAACCCCGTTTCTACTACAAAAAAAGAAAAGAAAAGAAAAGAAAAAAAATGGCCGTGGTGGTGGGTGCCTGTAATTCCAGCTACTAGGGAGGCTGAGGCTGGAGAATCGCTTGAATACGGGAGGCGAAGGTTTCAGTGAACCGAGATCGCACCACTGCACTCCAGCTCTGGGCGAAAGAACGAGACTCTGTCACAAAAAAAAAAAAAAAAAAAAAAATTGCAGGGAGAGGGTTTCCTGCGAGACCCTACCCTACTCCAGTAGGGAAGGCACCGTGTGGAAGAGGGTAGAGGAGGAGATCTGGAGACGGCAAAGGAGACATAGGTTTATGGAGGGGACTTTCATACAGGGAAGGTGCCGTGGCCATGGCTGGACATGAGAAGCACTACCATTTGTAAAATGCATGCAACTTACATAACATTTTCACCTAGCATCCTCTACCCATTACTGGTGGTAGGTGTCCAAGTTCCTGGTGATGAATCCGTACACATCTGCAACTACCTCAATTCTTGCCTCCTCAGAAGAAAGAATCAGACTGAGGGTCATAAGGCAGAAACCCAAATGGAGGCAAGTTGCAGAGCAGGAGTAAAAGTTTGTTAAAACGTAGGCCGGGCACAGTGGTTCAAGCCTGTAATCCCAGCACTTCAGGAGGCTGAGCCGGGTGGATTACCTGAGGTCAGGAGTTTGAGAACAGCCTGGCCAACATGGTGAAACCCTATCTCTACTAAAAATACAAAAATTAGCTGGACGTGGTGGTCAGCGCCTGTAATCCCAGCTACTTGGGAGGCTGAGGCAGGAGAATCACTTGAACTTGGAAGGCAGAGGTAGCATGAGCTGAGATCGCACCACTGTACTCAAGCCTGGGCTAAAGAGTGAGACAGCATCTCAAAAAAAAAAAAAAAGAAAAAAAAGTTTATTAAAAAACTTTAGAACAGGAAGGATAGGAAAGAGAGAAAGTAAAACTTGGAAGAGGGCCAAGTGGGCGACCAGAGAAACCAAGTGCCCAGCTTAACCTCTTGACTCAGGGTTTCATAGGTTGGCATTCTTCCTGGATCTTGCCACTCCTGATTCCTTAGCTTGGGGCTCTGAACACACATTTTTCTTAGACCATAAAGTCATTCTCAGGGTCCACATTAGTTACGGATGTCAGGTGCCTCTGCCATAAAGAGGGGGCGCTCAGGTCCTAGGAACCTGGCCTGGACACAATTGTTTGTACGATTACTCCCCCACTCCCTTTTTTAATGCTCACCAAATCAACCTTCTGAAAATGGACCTTAATACTGGAAATGGAGTCTTGCTCTATTGCCTAGGCTGTAGTACAGTGGCACACTGCAGCCTCTGCCTCCTGGGTTCAAGCAATTTCTCAGCCTCCCAAGTAGCTGGGACTACAAATGTGCACCACCACACCTGGCTAATTTTGTAGGTTTTTTTTTTTTTTTTTTTTTTTTAAGAGTTGGGGCTTCACCATGTTGGCCAGGCTGGTCTTGAACTCCTGACCTCAAGTGATCTGCCTGCCTCGGCCTTTGAAAAGTACTGGGATTATAGGCCTCTCCAAAGTGCTGGGATTACGGGACCCACCGGCCCATATGGAAAGATTTTTAAAGTCAGGGAGGCTGAGGTTACAGGCAAAGTCATCAATCAATCCATAAAATGGTTTGGCCCCAAAAGGCGGGATATCTTGAAGCATCTTGGCCAGTCTGGTCTCAAAGTCCTGACCTCAGGTGATCCACCTGCCTCAGCTTTCCAAAGTGCTAGGATTACAGGCGTAAGCCACCATGCCTGTAAAAATTAGCCAGGTTTGGTGGAATGTGCCTGCAATCCCAGCTACTTAGGAGTCTGAGACAGGAGTACTACTTGAACGTGGAAGGCAGAGGTTTGCAATGAGCTGATGTTGCACCATTGCACTCCAGCCTGGGCAACAAGAGTGAAACTCGGTCTCAAAACAAAACAAAACAAAACAAAACAAAAAAGGCATAAGTGACCATTCCCCCAGATGTACATTGTGTATTTGGTGAAAGCCTGATCAAAGTCCGGGTGCAGTGACTTGTGCCTATAATTCCAGCACTTTGGGAGGCCAAGGCAGGTGGATCACGTGAGGTCAGGAGTTCGAGACCAGCCTGGCCAAGGTGGTGAAACCCCATCTCGACTAAAAATACAAAAATTATCCAGGCTTGGTGGCAACCACCTGTAATCCTGGCTGAGGCAGAAGAATTGCCTGAACCTGGGCAGTGGATGTTGCAGTGAGCTGAGATTGCACCACTGCACTCCAGCCTGGGCAACAGAGCCGGACTCCATCTCAAAAAAACAAAACAAAACAAAACAAAAACACAAATGAACAAAAAAACAATTTATGGCTTCACTAGAGGCTGACCAACTGATCCCCATTTCCTATCCCACCAGCCATAATGACAATTTTAATAAGACAAGAGACTCTAGTAACTTTCTCCTGATAAACACCAACTGACCATGCACTAGTTCTGGCTGAATGACAGAAATTACACATCTGCATGCCTTTGTGTACTGAAAAGACCTTTTGACAGATAAAATCTAACTGTACATTTAAATATTAAGTTTGCATCCCGAAATGAACATGGATCCTGTATTACATGCATATTAATTGATTCAATACACCTGTGTCAGGACCGCCTTCATGAATATTCACAGCTCCTCCTATAACCTTTTAAATATGTGTAACCATTCTGCTGTCAGATCACTATAGAAGCTGCGGATACAACTGACAGTGCAGAGCTTAATTAATCAATTTAATAATTAAGATTGAATGCTGGCTGGGACGATGGTTCACGCCTGTAATCCCAGCACTTTGGGAGGCTGAGGTAGGCAGATCATATGAGACCAAGAGTTCGAGACCAGCCTGGCCAACATGGTGGAACCCTGTCTCTACTAAAAATTAAAAATAACTTAGCCAGGTGTGGTGGTGCACACCTGTAACCCCACCTACTCGGGAGGCTGAGGCATGAGAATTGCTTGCACCCAGGAGGCAGAGGTTGCAGTGAGCCGAGATCACATCACTACACTTCCGCCTGGGTCACAGAATGAGACTCTGTCTCAAAAAAAAAAAAAAGAAAAAAGAAAAAAAGAAAAAAAAAAGAAAAGTGGCCCAGCTGCATTCCCTGCCCCTTGCATAGAAGTGGACCATACCTCTGAATATCTTCCTAGAGCCTCTTCTATCAACTTTAGTGATAGTTGGATGCTTTTCCCTCCCTTGGATGTGGCCGTCCTCCCTTCCTGAGTATTCAGCTTTAGAAAGGGGCATCCTGGCATCCTAGTTTACCCTCTTTTTTGAGCTGCAGCATTTGGTGGCTAAGAAAGGACAAGCATCCAGGGAATCACCTGTGGCTAATCAGGCAGGACCTGCCCTAGAGCGAGGTGTGTCTGGATCTCACTAAGAGCTGATCATACTGTGCTGGATGCGAGAGACCCATGGTATCCATGGAGGGATCTTGCACTAAATTATTGCAGCTTTGTCCAGATTTTATGCAGGGCCTGGATGGAGTTGAGATCTAGCCAATATTTCTCTATGTGAAAAAAATAGGAAGGACTGAACCATATCTACCTTCCTAGGATATATGTGCTTTCAAATAAATACAGAAATAAAAATTGCCTGGTATAGTGGCCCACACCTTTAATCCCAGCACTTTGGGAAGCTGAATTGGGGGCATCGCTTGAGCCCATGAGTTCGAGACCAGCCTGGGCAACACAGTGGGATCGTCTCTACAAAAAATTCAAAAATTAGGCACACGTGATGGTGTGAGCCTGTAGTCCCAGCTTCTTGGTAAGCTGAAACAGGGGCATGGTGTGTGCCCAGGAGGTTGAGGCTGCAGTGAGCTGTGATTGTGCTACTGCATTCCAGCCTGGGTCACAGAGCGAGACCCGGTCTCAAAAATAAATAAATAAATAAGGTCAAAGAGTAAATACACAAAATCTGCAGATAAATGAGTAAAGCACTTTTATTCAGTCTTATTTATTTGTTTATTTATTTATTTAGAGAAAGAGTCTCACTCTGTTGCCCAGGCTGGAGGGCAGTGGTGTGATATCAGCTCACTGCAACCTCTGCCTCCCAAGTTCAAGCAGTTCTTCTGCCTCAACCTCCCGAGTAGCTGGGATTACAGGCGTATGCCACCACACCCAGCTACATCCAGCCTTATAATTAAGGATTAAAATGGTTCACCCTCACATAAAATCTGCCACCTCTGCCAG
Organism: Macaca mulatta; assembly: GCF_049350105.2. Classification (NCBI taxonomy): domain Eukaryota; kingdom Metazoa; phylum Chordata; class Mammalia; order Primates; family Cercopithecidae; genus Macaca; species Macaca mulatta. The sequence goes on from NC_133408.1 coordinate 71,656,835, forward strand.
CAAGACTAATTATAAAATTCATCAGCCTCGTGATTGAGCTGTTGTGTATCCATCAAGGGCAAGACACCCACAAATCATAAGCTACTATTTGACATAGCAGGTGGGTGAGAGAAATGATTGCCTCCTTGTCATTTTTCAGCCAGTGATCAACATGGCATGATACTGCACTCACATTGTTAGGCCATGGCCATGGTGCAGGTGATAATAGCTAGTGGGGAGTGCTCCTCTCTCTCAGGTGCAGATGGAATGCAGAGGAAATAGTGAGGGCAAAGTGTGTGCAACATTTGGAGAATGGAGCTGTCTATCATAAGGCACTATTATGTGGACCATTCCTTCTTTAACAAACATTTATAATGAATTTTGGCTATGTACCAGGCACAGTTCTAGATACCAGGGATAGAGCAGAGAAGCAAACAAATTCCCAGCTTTTTTTTTTTTTTTTTTCCCCAACACATTCCCTACTTTTACGGAGCATACATTCCAGTTGGAGGAGAGAGGACCAGAAATAGATAAATGTATGCTGTGCAGCAGAGATGCTTGGTAAGGGAAAGGGGAGGGGGTGTGACTGGGAGATGACCAGTTTGGATAAGTTGTCCAGGAAGATGTTTCTACTTTGGTAGAGACTGAACAGAGCAAAAGAGAGCAGAAGTCAAGAAGACAGCGGAGGGGAGAGTTTCCGAGGGAGCTGTGAGTACCTAAGGCCTGAGGTTGGAGCACATTTGGTGTATTTGAGCAACAGCAAGGAGGAAGCCACGTGCCTGTAGTGCAGGGAGGGAAGCAGAGAGAGGTGGGAAGGGGCCAGGTCATGAAGGGTTTTGTGGGTCATTTAGGATGCTGACTTTCACTGAGTGAGATGGGAACCGTTGGAGGGGCTGAGCAGAGAAGCGCAGGATCTGACTTAGGTTTTACACAGATACCCCAGTTCCTCTGGTGAGAACACGGTAAGGGAGAAAGTGACGTCAGCTGGCGGCTCATGATATCCAGGCAAGAGATGCTGGTGGCTTGAACCAGAGTGGTCGTGGTAGGGGTATGAAAAGTGGAGGGCTTGTGAATAAATTTTAAAAGTAGAGCAGACAGGATCTGTTGACAGATTATTTGAAGTGTGAGAGATAGAAAGGAGCCATAGATGACCCTAAGATTTTTAGCCTGAGCAACTGGAAGAATAGAGCTCTCACGGAGGCTCTGGGGGGAATGCAGCTGGAGGGAGGGAGGAACAAAGGGCTGGGCCACCAGCAACTCACAGAAGCCAAGCTATACAATTGGAGAGTATTTATTGATGAACATGCTTACTTGTTTGAATGAAGTGGAGCTTGCAAACTGGTGGCTCAGGAGCCAAATCTGGCTGGCCAATCTGTTTGGTTTGGTTCTCACAATATTTATTAAACAATGAAATTAGTTGTTGATGTTTAAAACTCTAGGGAGTTTATATCAAAATCTGGATTTACGGCATCTTTTGGAAAAGTGAAAGATATGGCAGTGCTGGGTGGTGATGAATAACAGTGCGGCTCTTCGGTAAAGTGTGCCGTGCTCAGTCCCCTACTCTCTCATTGTCTTACAGCCAACTGCTATCCTGTCTGTGCCCTGATTTCCTCATTTGAAAATAGGAGTAAGAGTAGTTCCTACCTCCTGGGGCTGTAAGGAAAATTAACAGAGATAACTTATGAGTAGCACTCAAATAGCATTCAGAAATGTGAGCTATTATTGTTATTGCTGTTATTATTGATATTGTTGTTATTATTACCTTGCCAGGCTTTGAGTTTGCGTGAGAATTTTAGAAAGCTGGAAGATGATACTAACAGGGGTTGAGAGGTGAGTGAAGTTTCCCTTAATCAATAATGGCACCAAACCAGAAAGCAGGAGAGATGGAAGCACAGCTCACAGACACTTAGAAAATTGCGATCAGCCCCACGAATCAGAGTTAATTTCTCTTCTGCAGAGCTGGGACCAGCGGCCTGGATCACCCAGTGACTCATCTAATAGCCCTGTGAGTTTGCCCAGCTTGCAGCATCACAAATTACACTTGCAGCCTCCTTATCAGGCAAGCTAGGAAATTAAACCTAAATGGCTACAGTGTTGCTAAGTAATATGGTTGCAACACAGACACCTGAAGCTGAGACCATCACAGGCCCATTAAAGCATCATTTCCCACTGTGGCTAATGAGGTCCGAATCCTTTGAAGGAAACCTGCTGTTCTTTTTTAAGGTCAGAAAGTGGAGTAACTCGGTTAGAAGCAAGAGACAGAATTTCCCTTCCTAGATGCTAGGGGTTTGTGTGTTTATGGGCATATATTGGAGCTCTATGGTCTCATGGCTAAGTGGTGGGGGTGAGGGAGATCAGAGACAGCCATCCTCCCTTCCTGGACTCCTTGACCCTGAGCCGGGAGGGGCCTGGCCAACGGCATCAGGTGGTGTTAGCCAAATGCCTATTGGCTTCAATTTGGGAGGCTTCTTAGGAATATGGGGCAGAAGGGGATGATGGTATTTTTGGTATTTTCTTCCTCAGGACAGTGTTTTCTTTAGGGGGCTTTTCCGTTTCTACAACAAAGTCCTAGAACCATTAATGGGGCTCCTGGACCCCGGGATGCTTGGGCAGCTAAGCTAGACCTGGAAGTGGACTTCATTTTCCCGTTTCTTTCCAGTCAGACCAACCATGTCCATTTCAGAGTTTGGTTCCTCATAGACCTGGAAAGATTAGAGCCTGGGCACAACCCCAGCAAGTAAGGCAGTGGCTGTATGTGGCCCCCTGACTTCACTCAGGTAGGGACTGAGCATGCGTGTCACCAGCCCCGTGTGGCTCTTCTGAAGCTCCACAGCTGTGCTTGCAGTTAGCTGTTTAGTAAGTCAACACACTGGGGCTGTGTGGTCAGGGGTTGGGGGACTGGGGCCCATGGGTCTGCCCCAGCTCCCCTCTCTGAAAGGATATTCTCTACCTTCTCTGCTCTGGGCTCCTGAGACGGATTGGGAGAGTATTACCTCCCCCCGCCCACCTTTAATTAGTATCTTTCATCACATCTTCTCCACAATGCTGACGGTTATTTTTCAAGACTCATTCAAGTGGGTTGGGCCTCACATAACTTCTGCATGGTGATCCGAGTATGGGGCTTACTGGCAGCCTGGAGGACAGTGACTGCAGTACAGTGGGCGCGTTTGCCCCATCCAGGTCTGAGCAAGCCCTGAGCTTCATCTGCTGGGAGCTCTTGATAATCTGGCCTAGCTAGTTCCAGTCTTCATGAAAAGAAGAATGTGGAGGAGAATTCCAGAGCTGCTTTCTGGCATTCATTGTGTGATGGGAGACATGGCTGTCCCCAAAGGGGACAAGGACTTTTAGATTGGGGACATTTCTAAGTCAAACTCTACATAATCAAGTGCCTTCTTTGCATTTTGTGAGCTTGCTGCAGGCTTGGACCTCTCTCCCTAAGGAAGAGCTGTGCTCTGCTGGAACTGGATGGACATCTGGGGACTCACAGGCTGGCCACTGCTCTGACTGTATTTCCTACATCCCCACACACCATCCTCACAGGGAAGATGACACATGACATGCCATGAAACACTTGACCAAACACAGGTCAAAGCTACCAACACATCCCATTCTGTAGTACCTTGCAAATCTCGTGTAGCTGTGAGCTATGATTCATTTCATGTAGGTGTACTGGGGTGCTTGGGTCCTAGTGGTTACTTTTCATACCATTATTTTTACCAAGTGTTTTCTCTCCTAAACTCAATGAAAAGCTGTATGATTTCTATCCCCTCTACCACTATTTCCATTCAAGGAAGGAAATGCTGGCCAGATTTAGAGAGTGCCCCTTTCATTTCTTTGGAGGGCCATCATTTGCTTCGTTGCATATGTACTTTTCCTTGGTTGGTTCTTTAAAATAAATTTTTTTTTCTAGCAATCTTCCTGTCTCAACCTCCCAAGTAGCTGGGACCACAGTCGTGCGCAACCACACCTGGCTAATTTTTTAAATTTTTTGTAGAGATAAGGTCTCTCACTATGTTACCCAGGCTGGTCTCCAACTCCTGGGCATAAGTAGTCCTCCTGCCTTGGCTTCCCAAAGCCTTGGATTACAGGTGTAATCCATGTCTGGCTTAAAATTTTTTGTTAAAAACAAAGACATAAACACACACACTAGCCCAGGCCTACACAGGATCTGTGTGTAACTAGAGCAGGAGACCCTTCTACCTGAGAACTTTTGTCTTTGCTGTGTGATCTTTGGCAGGTTATTTAAGCTCTCCAGGCCTTAGTTCTCATTTGTAAGATGAGATAATAATAGCATCAATCTCAAGGAATTGTGTGAAGGTTAATTAATACATTTTTAAAAAGAGAAAACACTCAAAGGGTATTAACTATTATGATAAGAGTAGCAATGACCATGCATATTGGACTTCATAGATGGAGGAAGCCCAGGCTTGATGGACAGCTTCCCTGTTTCCCAGAAACATTTTAACAAATCTATCAAATTCCCATTCTCCACCTAGGTGGCCTTGCCAGGGACGTGGTGACAAGTATAAAGGGGAGGAGCGATGGTTCTTCAGGAAGGTGCTGATGGAAGGATAACCAGGCCTGTGCTTTTATGAAATAGCAAGCCAAAATGGGGAACTTGACCTAGAGAATTTGATTAATCTCTTCGACTACATCAAAGGCAGCAGTGAAGCAACTTATCTCGTGTGATGCCAATAACTAAAAGAGTGTGTGCTGTCCTCCAACTGCCACTTACCAGCTGTATAAAAAGGGCCAGTTACTTAATCTCTCTGAGCCTTAGTTTCCTCATCTGTCAATGGGAATGATACTATTTTATAGGGTTGTTGTGGTTTTTAATCAGGTGGTATCTGTAGAATGCCTAACAAATTTTTGGAACCAGGTGAAGGCTCAGTAAAAGCCAATCATTATGCTCATTATTATGTTTATTATAAATGCTTTTTTTTTTTTTTTGAGACGAAGTCTTGCTCTTGTCCCCCAGGCTGAAGTGTGATGGTGCAGTCTTGGCTCACTGCAACCTCCTCTTCCTGGGTTCAAGTGATTCTCCTGCCTCAGCCTCCCAAGTAACTGGGATTACAGGTGCCTGCCACCAAGCATGGCTAATTTTTGTATTTTTAGTAGAGATAGGGTTTCACCATGTTGGCCAGACTGGTCTCAAACTGCTGATCTCAGATGATCCATCTGCCTTGGCCTCCCAAAGTGTTGGGATTACAGGCATGAGCCGCCACACCCAGCCTATAAATGCTCTTATTACGAGCTACCTTACAGCTTATGATTTACAACTGAGGAAGCAAGTTATTTCATGGCAGGACTTGTCCTGTGATAGTTCTCTTCCTCATCATGAAGATGTCAACAGCACTCATCGGGATTCCCCCACCTCTGGCCTGGGCGGTTGCCCATGTGAAGATTGGGAGAAGGTGATGCCCACCTGGTTGCACAAGAGCTGGGTCTAAGTCATCCTGTCTCTGTGTGTATCTACAGCCCTAGGAACGGCTCATGGCTCATGCTTCTATTGCATGACCAGGGATTCTGAGGATGGTTTAGGTGTCCAGACTCAAACCTTCCTTGTCATTACCTCCTTCCTAGCTTTTTCCCTCTACCTAACAATTCTTCTTTCTCAGGTTCTCTTGAATGTGTCCCTCTTTTCTAGAGACAGTTGCGTCTTCCTACCTGCCTGCAGCCTCCTCTGGCTTTGCCCTCTTCTGCACCCTCCCTGAAATTGTTTTTGTCTCTCCAGCCCCAGTTCCTCATTCCTCAGATGACAGCACCCAGACTTTCATATGGGGATGGATAAGTTAGGAATGCATTCAGCTGCAAATAAGAAAGCTGACGCAGAGTGGCTGCAACATAAGGATTTATTTCATTCACATAGCACTAAGTCTGAAGATAGGTGGTTGCCTGCTTTGATTCAGCCTTTCTATCCTCATGCTCGCAGCTCCAGGCATCACATCAGCACTCAAAGCAGGATGAAGGAATGGAAGAAGGAAGCACAATTTGCATTTGTTCTTTTTTTTTTTTTAATGAGAAAAGCCAAAGTTTTTCCAGTTGCCCCCAGCATACTTCCATTTATATCTCATTAGCTAGAGCTGTGTTAAGATTCTCTCTAGCTGCAAAGGAGATGAGGAAGGCTAGCATTTCATTTTTCTAGCCTCCAAAATGGAGATAAAGAGAAAAGGAGCTCGAGGGTGTGGGGTTATGCAGCCAATGCTGTCTACTATAGAAAACTTCTCCCCAGTCTCAGCACATGCGGCAGACTTGACCCCCACTCCAGGCATGTCACTGATGACCAATCAGAGCATGATATCGCTCTTGCCACAGGGATTGTTTCATGAAAGGGCATGTGACTAAGCTAGGGAAATTAAGAGATGATGAGACTCAATTCCAGGACTTCAGTTGAGACTATTGGGAAAGAGATCTTTTGTTTGGGTTTAAGCATAGCATAAACTGCTGAGATCCTCAGGCTACCCCTTAAAGAAAGCTGACCTGAGATGGTTCCAACCTAGAGGAAAGCAAGGCTGAGAGACAAGGAGCAGTGCTGATGACATGGATGGAATTCCTGGATCCAACTGTACCTGATGCCCCCAGGAACTTTCATGTATGTGAGCCAGTAAATTTTCCTTTTTACTTAAGCCAATTGGAGTTCAATGTCTATCAGTTCAAGTAAAAGAATCTTGGATAATACGTGCCCTTGGAGGCTCTGCTTGAGGTACCAACACCATCTGGTTTTGTTTATGTGTTTACGTATCAAGATCTCTCACCAGATGCATGCTCTGCTGGCAGGGGTCATCTTTGTATCCCAAGGCCCCCCACATTGGACGTGACACATGACAGGTTCGCAGTAAAGGCTTCATTAATGAATGAGCCATGTTTCTCCTCTGCCCTCCATGGCTGCCTTATAAATCCAGGCTCTGTCATCTGGCACTCAAGGACTTCCATCATCCAGCCTCCATAATGTCCTCCCATTATTCCTCTCGATGAAAAACACTGCTGCTGAATTTACCTTTTTTTTTTTTTTTTTTTTAAACAGTGGCTTTTCTCCATCTGTACATCTCTTCATGCTGGTCTCTCCGCCTGGAACACGGCTTTCTCCATCTTCATCTTTCAAAACTCTATATATTCAAGACATAACTCAAATGTTGCTTCTCCCAAGGAGCCTTCTTTGATCATCTCAAGTCATAACACCTGCAGCTCTCGCTGATATACATGAGACACCTGTCACGTCGCCCTGTGGCGGTTGATGTGTCAAGATCTTTTTTTTTTTTTTTTTTTTTTTTTTTTTTTGAGACGGAGTCTCACTCTGTCCCCCTTGCTGGAGTGCAGTGGCCGGATCTCAGCTCACTGCAAGCTCCGCCTCCCGGGTTCAGGCCATTCTCCTGCCTCAGCCTCCCGAGTAGCTGGGACTACAGGCGCCCGCCACCTCGCCCGGCTAGTTTTTTTTTGTATTTTTTAGTAGAGACGGGGTTTCACTGTGTTAGCCAGGATGGTCTCGATCTCCTGACCTCGTGATCCACCCGTCTCGGCCTCCCAAAGTGCTGGGATTACAGGCTTGAGCCACCGCGCCCGGCCGATGTGTCAAGATCTTATCTTCCCAATTAAACCATTAGCTTTGTGCCTCTTCCAGCACCTAGCAGGGTGCCATTCACATTGTGGGGCTCAGGAGACATAGATTGCTGGAAAAACCTGGTTTGGAATGAATTTCTGTCTCAGCCCTGGAGAGGGTTTTTCTTTTCCTGACCACATTTTATTAAAGCTATTTTTCCTACTAAATTTTTTCCCACAAATGTGTTGAGGTATAATTGATTTAAGGTGTGCAATTGGATGAATTGTGAGATATGTATACACCTGTAAAGCCGCCCCACAATCGAGAGAGTGAACATGTTCTTCACCCCTGAGTGGTGCCCACGCCCCTTTGTCATCTCTACCTCCCTTTCCCCGACAAACTCCAAAACAGATCAGCTTCCTGTCACGACAGTTGAATGTGTATTTTCTAAAATCATATGTTGATGGAGTTGTATGGTTTGTATTTTTTTGTCTGCCTTCTTTCACTCAAGAGAATGACTTTGAGATTCATCTGTTGTTGTGTATATCAACAGTTTGTTCTGTTTCACTGCTGAATCGTGCTCCCTGTCATGAATATGCCACTATCTATCAGTTCATCTGTGGACATTTGGGTTGTTTGGGTCCAGTTTGGGGATTTTACAAATAAAGTTGCTATGAACATTTGTGTATAACTCATTATATGAACACATGCCTTCATTTATCCTGACAAATATCTAGGAGTGGAATGGCTGGATCAAAGGGTAGGCATCTATTGAATTTTTAAGCTCTTTTATGTGGTGGTACCATTTTACATTCCCACTGGTTCTAGTTCTACATACTCTCTTGCCACATTTTCATTTCTTCCCCATATATCAAAATTAGTGCTTTTCAAACTTTAAAAAATTTGGGTTTGTTTTTGAGACAGGGTCTTGATCTATCATCCAGGCTGGAATGCAGTGGCATGATCTCAGCTCACTGAAGCCTCCACCTTCCAGGCTCAAGGGTTCTCCCACCTCAGTCTCTGGAGTAGCTGGGACTACAGGTGTGCACACCACCATCCCTGGCTAATTTTTGTATTTTTAGTAGCGATGGGGTTTTGTCATGTTTCCCAGGTTGATTTCAAACTCCTGGCCTCAAGAGATTTGTCTGTCTTGGCCTCCCAATATCTTTTGTTTTGTTTTGTTTTTTAAGAAGCAGAAACCTTAAAAAAAAAAAAAAAAAGGCCATCCCTAGACCCCTAGTGAGTAAAGCGTGTAAGGAGACAGATGCTTTGGCCAAAGGGTTGTAGGAGGTGTGTGGCGCCTGAGGCCCTGGGTCACCTCTTCCGGCCCTGGGGTCCTAAGAACACATACATGTAGAACACCCGCTCTAGGTGATAAACGTGAGTCAGATTGGACTTTCACTTACGTTCTGGGCCACAGCACCTGCCAGCCATGCTGAGAACCTCACCAGGGCCTCCAAAATAAAGAGCCTTGGAGGCGGCTCGGACACAGCAGCCTGGACTATGGGGTGGTATTTCTCGCTGGATGGAAAAGGTTTTTCAGGATATAAATACTACCTTTCCACCACCATGACTTGTCAAACTTCCTCCATCTCCAAGACAAATATCAGAAACTGCATGACTCCAGATACCAGGAACAAAGAAACAAATTGGGAACACTGTGGGCAAAAAAAAAAAAAAAAAAAAAAAAAAAAAAGATTTTAATAAAGATTCAGCCAGCTCCATGCATAGATCCTGACACACTGCTTACTGTGATCTTGACAGTGATGCTGGGCAAGAATAAATAGACTGTGAGGCCATTCATATTCCTGGCACTGATGAGCCCACTGCAGCCTAAATGATGGCTGACTATAGACAGGGACCCTTTCAGGGGCTGCTCCAGCAGACCTCTGGCCTCAGACTCTTGGCCTCTGCAGGCTTTGGGACCCTGAAGCTGAGGTTTCTCACTGGCCTGCAGTGAGCCTGAGAAAAGCAGATTCACGGGCCCTCAGCCTTCATTCGCACTCCTGTGCCAGAACCTGAAGAGCTGTGTTTTCACGTTGCTGTGTGTTTCTTCCTCCTCCTCATTCTGCTTTTATTATAGAAAACTTTAAACATATACAAAAGTAGACAGGATAGTAAAATGAACCCTATACACCCACAGCCCGGCTTCAACAGTTACCCATAGATGGCCAATCTTGTTGCATCTCTACTCCTACTCACTGTCCCCAGTATTATTTTGAATCAAATCCCAGACATTAAATTATTTCATCCATAGACAGGTCCCCCAATCTAAAACATAAGGGAGCCTTTTTAAAGACAAAACCATAATATTATTATCCCACCTAAAAATGAGCAATAATTTCTTTCTGGCCCATAGTGGAGAGTGAGGACCATGGCCTAAGCTCTCTCAACCAAAGAGTAGGTCACTTCTTCCGGTAGTGGGAGCTACGCCTGACACGTGTCGCAAGACAGTGTGCATTTTTGAAGGAGGGTGTGCATTTTTAAAGGAGGGTGTGCATTTTAAAGGAGGGTGTGCATTTTTAAAGGAGGGTGTGCATTTTTGAAAGAAGCCAGCAGGAGTTCTACTTCTGGAAATCCAAGCTCATAAGAGAAAAACAGCACCAAGTTGAGCTGACCACTTGTGTTGCAAAGGGGGCCTCGGGTCCTAGGCAGGACCATTATCTAGAATCTTGTCATCCACGCCTTCTATTTGTTTTTAAAGCCAACTTTGCATTTTAACCTAACGGGTTCAGGGAAGCCACTGTCAAGTTCCCTATAGAGTAGTTCCTGGGGGCTTACCAGTATGAGGTCACCCTGGGCAGTCTTTGAATATCCAGTCAGACCCCCTGGGTTTGATGTGTGTCTCTGCAGTTTATATACTGTGCATTAGGAAGTGGACACTTGCTGTCATTGGCTGGCAGGGGTGTTTTTTGAGATGACAGTAGATGACATGCTGATAAACTGGATGCTGAGAGTGTGTGGTGATGCAGGTCACCCATCTTCCCCTGCCTGCCTGTGCCCACTGTCTATCCAGGGGCCCATCCAGATGGTTTTCCAGGCCCTACCTTCATCCCAAGAGCTGGATTCATGGTTTCTTGTAGGTGCCAAACAGGAACCAGCTGGGCTTTTCAGCACACAGAGCCCCCCGATGCTGGTGGGTAGAGCAGGCCCTCTTGAGGCTCTTGCTCCAGCTGCCCCCCTTGGAGAACCCTCTGCAGTGTGCATGAGGCACTCCTGGGCTGTCTTCTAGCCCTTGCTCCTGAAGGCACCATTTCCCACACATCCCAGGCTCCCTGGAATTGAGATGCTGTGGTCGTGGTCTTGGCTGACCAGGTGTCCCTTGATTCCAGTAAGGAGCAGGGACATGGGAAAAGCTTTGCTGGTGGAGGAAGCTGCATAAGGGAGCAGTGGGATGCCAAGGTCTCCTATTGCTGTCCATCCTCAGGGCTGAAGGCTGCTCAGTAGGAAGTCACCTAAAGTGCTGGGATTACAGGTGTGAGCCACTGCACCCAGCATTTTTTTTTTTTTTTGAGACAGAGACTCATTCTGTTGTCCAGGCTGGAGTGCAGTAGTGCAATCTCGGCTCACTGCAACGTCCACCTCCCAGGTTCAAGTGATTCTCCTGCCTCAGCCTCCTGAGTAGCTGGGATTACAGGTGTCCGCCACCACATATGGCTAAGTTTTTGTATTTTTAGTAGAGAAGTGGTTTTGCCATGTGGGCCAGGCTGGTCTCAGGCTCCTGGCCTCAAGTGATTCACCCACCTCAGCCTCCCGAAATGCTGGGATTGCAGGTATGAGCCACTGCGCCTGGCCAAGTTTTACTGTTCTTAGTGTGCAGATATTTTACTTCCTTGGTTAGATTTATTCTTAAGCATTTTATTTTTCAGCATTATTCACAATAGCCAAGATATGGAAACAATCTAAGTGCCCATCAACAAGGTACACAATAAAATACTATAAAGCTTTTAAAAAGAATGAAATCCTGTCATGTGTAAAACATGAATGAAACCGTAGGACATTATGCTAAGAGAAATAGACCAGGCACAGAAGGACAAATACTGTATAATCTCACTTACATGTGGTAACTAAAAGTCTCACAGAAATAGAGAGTAGACAGGTGGTGAGTGGAGGAAAGTAGGGAGACAGAGGGATGGGGAAACAGAAAATATTGATCAAACGGTACAAAGTTGTAGTTAGACTGGAGGAATAAGCTTCAGTGATCTATTGCATTGCATGGTGTCCATAGTTAATAATAAGCCACTATATATTTCAAAATTGCTAAAATGGGGAGTGGGGTGGAGCAAGATGGCTGAATAGAATCTCTCATCAATCATTCCCCTACATAAACACCAAATTAAACAATTATCCATGCAAAAAAGCACCTTCGTAAGAACGAAAAATCAGGTGAGCAATCTCAGTACCTGGTTTTAATATTATATCAAGAAAAGAGGCACTGAAGATTGCAGTAAAGAGAGTCTTGCATAGCCTATACCATCTGACATTCATCCCCCAGCAGCACCATACTGAACAGAGAGAGAATCTGGGTGCTTTGGGGAGGGAGAGTGAAGTGATTATGGGACTTTGCATTGGAACTCAGTGACTGCCCTGTCACAGTGGAACACAACACAGGACAGAATTCTGCTAGTGCCCACAAAGGGAGCATTTTTTTTTTTTTTTTTTTAGATGGAGTCTTGCTCTTTCAACCAGGCTGGAGTGCAGTGGCATGATCTCCCGCTTACTGCACCCTCCACTTCCCAGATTCAAGTGATTCTCCTGTCTCAGCCTCTCGAGTAGCTGGGACTACAGCTGCACAACATCATGCTCAGCTAATTTTTGTATTTTTAGTTGAGACAGGGTTTCACCACATTGGTCAGGCTGGTCTCGAACTCCTGACCTCAGGTGATCTGCCCGCCTTGGCCTCCCAAAGTGCTGGGACTACAGGTGTGAGCCACCACTCCTGGCCAAAGGGAGCATTTAACCTAGCTCCCACTAAAGAGGAATCTCCCATGCCAGAGACAGATAGGAACTTCAGTTCCAGCTGCCTCCACCACTAGTTAATTAAAGTGCCCTGAGGTCCTGAATAAATTTGAAAGGCAGTCAGACCACAAGGTCTGCAGGTCTGCAGTCCTTGGGCAAATTCAGGTACTGAACTTGCTCAGAGCCAGTGGAATGGGAATGCGCATGACCCAATGAGATACCAGTTTTGGTGGCCAAGAAGTGCTTGTATCACACCTCCCCCAACTCCAGGCAGTGCAGCTCAAAGAGAGACTCCCTCCACTTGTGGGAAAGAGAAGGAAGATTAGAAGAGAACTGTGTCTTACAACTTGAGTAGCAGCTCAACCACAGGAAAATACACCACTAAACTGATTCCTGAAGCCCCCAATTCAAGGCCCTACTTCCTGGACATTTCTAGACTCACTCTGGGACAGAAGGGAACTTGCTGCACTGAAGAGACGGACCCAGCCCGGCAGGACTCACCACCTGCTGACTAAAGAGCCCTTGGGCCTTAAACATCAGTAGTAGCAAGGCAGTAGTTGCCATGGGCCTTGGGCAGGACCTAGTACTTTGCTGGCTTCACATGTGACCCAGCACAGTAGCAGCTGTGGTGTTCACAGGAGCAACTATGTCACCCCTCCCTCACTCCAAGTAACCTAGTACAGACAGACAGACTCCTTCAGTTTGGGAGAAAGCGAGAAAACAGTTTGAGAGATTCTGCCTAATAGTCCAAGGAATCCTCCCAGATATTATCCAAGACCACTGAGGCAGTATGAGTCTGCTAGAATCACAGTGCTACTTGGCTTAGGGTACTCCCTAGTAAATTCCCTTTGAATACTTAGAAAACCTTCTCAAGAAGAACAGGCACAACTGAGCCCAGATGGCAAAGACTACAATAAATATCTAACTCTTCAATGCCCAGACATAGATGAACAATGACAAGCATCAAGACCATCCCAGAAAACATGACCTCACCAAATGAACCATGTAAGGCACTAATGACCAATCCCAATCACACATCTCAGGACAGAGATATGTAACCTTTCAGAGAACTCAAAATAGCTGTTTTAGAAGAGCTCAATGAAATTCAAGATAACAGAGAGAAGAAATCCAGAATTACATTAGACAAATTTATCAAAGAGATTAAAATAATTTTAAAAATCAAGCAGAAATAATGAAACTGAAAAATTTAATTGACATACTGAAGAATGCATCAGAGTCTCTCAACAGAACTGGTCAGGCAGAAGAAAAAATTAGTGAACTTGAAGAAAGCTATTTGAAAATACAGTTAGAGCAGACAAAAGACAAATGAGGTCGTATGTGGTGGCTCACGCCTGTAATCTCAGCACTTTGGGAGGCCAAGATGGGCAGATCACAAAGTCAGGAGATCGAGAACATCCTGGCTAACACGGTGAAACCCCATCTCTACTAAAAAACATACAAAAAATTAGCTGGGCATGGTGACGGGCGCCTGTAGTCCCAGCTACTCGGGAGGCTGAGGCAGGAGAATGGCGCGACCCCAGGAGTCGGAGCTTGCAGTAAGCCGAGATTGTGCCACTGCACTCCAGCCTGGGCGACAGAGCGAGACTCCATCTCAAAAAAAAAGAAAAAAAAGAAAAGAAAAATGAAACTAAAAATAAGGTGTGCCTACGAGATCTAAAAATAGCCTCAAAATGGCAAATCTAAGAGTTATTGGCCTTAAAAAGGAGGCAGAGAGACAAAGGGATAATATCAGGGAACATCTCAAACCTAGAGAAAAATATCAATGTTCAAGTACAAGAAGGTTATAGAACACCAAGCAGATTTAACCCATAGAAGACTACCTCAATGCATGTGATAATCAAACTCCCGAAGGTCAAGGATAAAGAAAGGATCCTAAAAGCAGCAAGAGAAAACAAACAAACAACATACGATGGAGCTTCAACGTGTCTGGCAGCACACTTTTCAGTGAAAACCTTACAGGCCAAGAGAGAGTGGCATGACATATGTAAAATGCTGAAGAAGAAAACCTTTTAGCCAAGAATGGTATAACCAGCAAAAATATCCTACAAACATGAAGGAGAAATGAAGACTTTCCTAGACAAATAGAAGTCGAAGGATTTCATTAACACCAAAACTGTCCTAAAATAAATACTAAAGAGAATTCATATATATATATATATATGAAACCATTTGAAGGTACAAGACTCACTGGTAATATTAGGTTGATTCAAGAGGAACTGCAGGCCAGGCACGGTGGCTCATGCTTGTAATCCCAGCACTTTGAGAGGCTGAGGCTCACGAGGTCAGGAGTTCGAGACCAGCCTGGTCAACATAGTGAAACCCCATCTCTACTAAAAATACAAAAATTAGCTGGCCATGGTGGTGGGCACCCACCCAAGTACCTAAGTAATCCCAGCTACTTAGAAGGCTGAGGCAGGAGAATTGCTTGAACCCGGGAGGCAGAGGTTGCAGTGAGCTGAGATCACGCCATTGCACTCCAGCCTGGCCGACAGAGCTAGACTCCGTCTCAAAGAAAAAAAGAGGAACTGTGTTTTTTGCCATTACTTTTAATGCCATAACTTTTAATAGCAAAAACTGCAACTACTTTTGCACCAACCTAATAGTAAGTATACAGATACACATGGAATGTTAAAACAAGATTATTGTGATGGGTAAAGCACTCATATCTGGAGTAGAAATACTAAAAAGTAAATGTATCAAAAATAATAAGTATGACAACTTTTCAAGACATAGACAGTATAAGATATAAATAGAAATTTTAAAAATGTTAATAAAGTGGAGGGATGAAATTAAAGTGTAAAGTTTTTATTAGTTTTTGCTTGTTTGTTAGTTTCTTTGTTCATTTATGCAATCGGGGTAAGTTGTAATCAGTTTAAAATAATGGATTATAAGATGTTATATACAAGCCCCATAGTAACCTCAAATCAAAAAACGTACAAAGATACACAAAAATAGAAATTAAAGCATACCATCAGAGAAAATCACCTTGACTAAAAAGAAGACAAGAAAGTAGGTAAAAAGGAAGAGAAGACCACAAACCCACCAGAAAACAAATAACAAAATGACAAGAGTAAGTCCTTACTTATCAATAACAACATTGAATGTAAATGGATTAAACTCTCCAATCAAGAGATATAGAGTGATTAGCCAGGCATGGTGGTGGGCGCCTGTAATCCCAGTTACTCAGCTGGCTGAGGCAGGAGAATCGCTTGAACCCAGGAAGTGGAGGTTGCTGTGAGCCGAGATTGTGCCACTGCACTCCAGCCTGGGTGACAGAGCAAGACTCTGTCTCAAAAAAAAAAAAAAAAAAAAAAAGAGAAAAGAAAAGACAGAGTAGCTGATTGGATTTCCAAAAAGAAAAAAACAACAACAACGATCTGTTACCTACTAGAACACACTTCACCTAAAAAGACACACATAGACTAAAAATAAAGGGACGGGAAGGTAATTCCATGCCAATGGAAACCCAAAAAGAACACGAAAATGTATACTTATATCAGATAAAATACATTTCAAGACAAAAACTGTAAAAACAGACAAGGAAGATTCATTACTTATTGATAAAAGAATCTATTCAGCAAGAGACCATAAACAATATAAATATGTATGTACCCAACATTGGAGCACTTAGATATATGAAGGAAATATTATTAGAGCTAAAGAAAGAGAAAGATTATAATACAATAATAGCTGGAGACTTCAACACTCCACTTTTGGCATTGGACAGATCATCCAGACAGAAAAACAGCAAAAACATTAGACTTAATCTGCAGTATGGACCAAATGGACCTAAAAGACAGTTACAGGACATTTCATACAATGGCTACAGAATGCACATTCATCTCCTCAGCATGTAGCATATTCTCAAGGATACAGAATATGTTAGGCCACAAAACAAGTCTCAAACAATTCAAAATATGAAATCAAGTATTATCCCTGACTACAAAGGAATAAAGGTATAGATCAATAACAAGAGGAACTTTGGAAACTACACAAACACATGAAAATTAAGTAATGTGTTCCTGGATGACCAGTGGGTCAATGAGGAAATAAAGAAGGTAATTTTAAAATTTATTGAAACAAATGAAAATGGAAATATAACATACCAAAACCTATGGGATACAGCAAAAGCCGTACTAAGAACAAAGTTGATAGTAACAAGTTCCTACATCAAAAAAAGCAGAAAAACATCAAATAAACAACCTAACAATGCATCTTAAAGAACTAGAAAAGCAAGAGGAAACCAACCCCAAAATTAGTATAAGAAAAGAAAGAATAAAAATCAGAGCAGAAATAAATGAAATTAAAATGAAAAAATACCAAAGATCAATGAAACGAAAAGTTTATTTTTTGAAAACATAAACAAAATCTACAAACCTTTAGCCAGACTAGGGGAAAAAAAAAAGAGTAGACCCAAATAAATAAACTCAGAGATGAAAAAGGAGACATTATGGCCAGGTGCAGTGGCTCACGCCTGTAATCTCAGAACTTTGGGAGGCTGAGACAGGAGGATTGCTTGAGCCAGGAGTTTGAGACCAACCTGGGAAACATTGTGATACCCCCATCTCTGAAAATAAAAAATTAAAAAAAAAAAGAAAAGAAAAAGGAAGCATTACAACTGATGCCGCAGAAATCCAAAGGCTCATTAGAGGCTACTATGAGCTATTATATGCCAATAAATTAAAAAACGTAGAAGAAATGGATGAATTCCTAGATGCATACAACCTATCAAGATTGAACCATGAAGAAATTCTAAACCTGAATGGACCAATAACAAGTAATGAGATCAAAACCGATATAAGAAGAAGTCTCCCAGCAAAGACAAGTCCAGGATATGACGGCTTCACTGCTGAATTTCACCAAACATTTAAAGAACTAATATTAATTCTACTCAAACTATTCTAAAACATACAGGAGGAGGGAATGCATCAGAACTCATTCAACGAGGCCAGTATTACCCTGATACCAAAACCATATAAAGATACATTAAAACAAGAAAACTCCAGGCCAATATCTCCGAGGAACATTGATGAAAAACCCCTCAAAAAAATACTAGCAAACTGAACTCAACAACACATTAAAAACCATTCCTCATGACCAAGTGGCTTTATCCCAGGGATGCAATGATGCTTCAACACACAAAAATCAATCAATATCGTACATCATATCAACAGAATGAAAGACAAAAAACATATGATCATTTTAATTGATGCTGAAAGGGCATTTGATAAAATTCAATATCCCTTCATCATAAAAAATTTCAAAAACCTGGGGATAGAAGGAACATACTTCCACATAATAAAAGCCATGTATCGCAGACCCACAGCTAGTATCATACTGAATGGAAAGAAACCTAAAAGCTTTTCCTCTAAGGTCTGGAAAATGACAAGGATGTCCACTTTCATTGCCGTTATTAAACTGGAAGTCCTAGCTAGAGCAATAAGACAAGAGAAGATATAAAGAGTATCCAAACTGGAAAGGAAGAAGTCAAATTATCCTTGTTTGCAGATGATTTGATCTCCTATTCAGAAAAACCTAAAGACTCCACCAAAAAAAAACTATTAGAACTGATAAACAAAATTAATAAGTTACAACACACAAAAATCAACCTACAAAAATCAGTAGCATTTTTATACCCAAAAGTGAACAATCTGAAAAAGAAATAAAAACTGATCCAATTTACAGTAGCTATAAATAAAATAAAATACCTAGAAATAAACATGAACAAAAAAATGAAAAATCTCTACAATGAAAACTATAAAACACTGATGCAAGAGGACATAAAACATGTTCATGGATTGGAAGAGTCAATAATATTGTTAAATGTCCATACTACCCAAAGCAATCTATAGATTAAATGCAATCCCTATCAAAATACCAATGACATTCTTCATAGAAAAAGAAAAAACAATCCTAAGATGTATATGGAACCAAAAAAAAAAATACTTAAAGCAATTCTGAGCAAAAATAACAATACTGGAGGGAATCGCATTACCTGACTTCAAATTATACTACAAAGCTATAAGTGAAACAGCATGGTATCAGTATAAAAACAGACACATAGACCCATTGAACAGAATAGAGAACACAGAAATAAATCCATACAGCCACAGAGAACTAATTTTCAACAAAGGTGCCAAGCACATACATTGGGGAAAGGATAAGCTCTTCAATAAATGGTGTTGGGAAAACTGGATATCCATATGCAGAAGAAAGAAACTAGACTTTTATCTCTCACCACATATAAAAATCAAATCAAAAGGATTAAAGACTTAAATTTAAGACCCCAAACTATGAAACTACTACAAAAAACAATGGGGAAACTCTTTAGGACATTTATTGAGTAATACCCTATGAGCACAGGCAATCAAAGCAAACATAGACAAATGGGACCATCTCAAGTTAAAAACCTTCTGCAAAACAAAGGAAACAATCAACAAAGTGAAGAGATAACCTACACAATGAGAAAATATTTCCAAACAATTTATCTGACAAGAGATTAATAACCAGAATATATTTAAGAAGCTCAAACAACTCAATAGGAAAAAATCTAATAATCCAATTTAAAATGGGCAAAAGATCTGAATAGACATTTCTCCAAAGAAGACATACAAATGTCTTCTTTTGTCTTATTGACAACAGCCATTTTAACATGTGTGAAGTAACTGCTCATTGTGGGTTTTTTAAAATGCCAAACAAGCAAATGAACAGGTTTTCAACATCACTCATTACCAGAGAAAGGCAAATAAAAACTACAATGAGATATCATCTCACCCCAGTTAAAAAAGCTTTTATCCAAAAGACAGGCAATAACAAATGCTGGTGAGGATGTGGAGAAAAAGGAATCCCTGTACACTGTTGGTTGGAATGTCAATCAGTACAGTCTCTATGGAAAACAGTACGGAGTTTCCTAAAAAAAAAAAAAAAAAAAAAAAAAAAAAAAAAAAAAAAAAAAAAAAAAATAGAACTACCATATGATCCAGCAATCCCACTAGTAGGAGTATACCCAGAAGAAAGGAAAGTAGTATATCAAAGAGATAGCTCCACTCCCGTGTTTGTTACAGCACTATTCACAATAGCCAAGATTTGAAAGCAACCTAAGTATCCATCATCAGATGAATGAATAAAGTAAATGCGGTACATATACATGATGGAGTACTATTCAGTCATAAAAAATAATGAGATCCTGTCATTTGCAACAACATGGATGGAACCGAGGACATGATGTTAAGTGAAATAAGCAAGACACAGGAAGACATGTCCTCACTCATTTGTGGAGCTAAAAATTAAAACAATTGAACCCAGGGGGATAAAGAGTGGAATGTTAATCACCAGTAACTAGGAAACGATTGGGAGGGAGAGAAGTGGGGATGGTTGATGGGTACAAATACATAAATAGAATGAATAAGATCTAGTATTTGATAGCACAAAAGGGTGACTACAGTCAACAATAATTTACTGTACATTTTAGAATAACTAAGAGTATAATTGGATTGTTTATAACACAAAGAAAGGATAAATGCTTAAGTTGACGGGTACTCTATTTACCCTGATGTGATTACTGCACATTGAATGCCAGTATCAAATGTCTCATGCACCCTATAAATATATACACCTACTATGTATCCATAAAAATTAAAAATTAAAAAACACAGGCCCAGTGTGGTGGCTCATGCGTATAATCCTAGCATTTTGGGAGGCTGAGGCAGGTGGATTACCTGAGGTCAGGAGTTCAAGATTAGTGTGACCAACACGCCAAAACCCTGTCGCTATTAAAAATACAAAAAAAAAAAAAAAAAAAAAAAAATCCCAGCTACTTGGGAGACTGAGGAAGGAGAATTGCTTGAACCCAGGAGGCGGAGGTTGCAGTGAGCCAAGATCACACCATTTCACTCCAGCCTGGGCAACAAGAGCTAAACTCCATCTCAAAAAAAAAAAAAAAAAAAAAAAAAATTAAAAACACAATAAGCTGTTACTTCCCCATGCTAAAATGGCTATTATCAATAAGACAAACAAGTGCTGGTGAGGACGTGGAAAAAAGAGAACCCTTGTACACTGTTCGTGGCAATGTAAATTAGGATAGCCATTATGAAAAACAGTATGGAGTTTCTTCAAAAAATTAAAAATAAAACAACGACCATATGATCCAGCCATCTCACTACTAGATATATTACCTCCCAAAAATGAAGTCAGTATGTCAGAGAGATACCTACACTACCATTATTCACAAGAGCCAAGATATGGAAGCAATCTAAGTGTCCATGAATAGATGCATGAAGAAAAAACTGTGGCATACATATGCAATGGAATACTATTCAGCCTTAAAAGTCAGGAAATCCTATCATTTGCAGCAACATGGATGGAACTGGAGGACTTTACACTACGTGAATACGCCAAGCACAGAAAGACAAATAGTAAATGATCTCACTAATAGATCAAATTTTTAAAAGTTAAACTTGTACAAACAGAGAGTAGAATGGTGGTTATGTGAGTTAGGTAGAGGGTATGGTAGGAGAGATGTTAGTCAAAAGCTACAAAATTTTAGTTAGATAAGAAAAAGTTAAAGAGATCTATTGTACAACATAGTGACCATATTAATAAAAATATTTTATATTCTTGAAAATTGCTAAGATAGATGTTAAGTTTTCATCACAAAATAATTGAGATAACACATATGTTAATTAAATCAGTGTAACCATTCCACAATGTATATGTATTTCAAAACAATATGTTGTACATGAAAAGTACATACAGTTTTGTCAATGAAGATTAAAGAAAAATAATTTATATGGCTCTCTCCTGTATTTATCATGTCCAGAAAACTGACTACAATGTATGGTTTATTGTGATTAATACTGTGACCAAATTTTATACATCCACATAGTGTAGTTATATATTTTATAACATATACTAATATGTAATACAACATGATACAACAAATATTAAAACATTAAGTTTTAAGTATGTTTAACAAATTTTTAAATCTCTAATATGTCAATTTACTAAAAACATCATTTGGGGCTGGGCACGGTGGCTCATGCCTTATCCCAGCACTTTGGGAGACTGAGGCAGGTGGATCACCTGAGATCAGGAGTTCAAGATCAGCCTAATATGGTGAAACCCTGCCTCTACTAAAAATACAAAAATTAGCCAGGTGTGGTGGCAGGTGCATGTAATCCCAGCTACTAGGAAGGCTGAGGCAGGAGAATCACTTCAACCCAGGAAGTGGAGGTTGCAGTGGGCCAAAATCGTGCCACTGCACTCCAGCCTGGGTGACAAGAGCAAAACTCTGTCTCAAAAAACAAACAAACAAAAAAAACCATATCATTTGGAAACCAGTACAAGTAGAAATTTTCCATTCTCCAATAATTAGTACCACAAGTATATGAATCAGACAATAAATTACTGCTTACTACACTATTCTAACTTAGTATGACGCTAAATAATTATATAAATGTCAAAGGTATAATCTTTAGCCAAAGGTAAAATGTACTTTCTTGTTTTAAAAAGTTTATCACTCTTTTTTCTAGTGACCAGTTTAAAATGGTTTCTACATTAGGTAGTAATGAGTTTATGTAACATGTCTACACACTAGTATTTTTGCTTCCATTTTGTTTAAAGAGCTTTCCAGCATTCTCAATATCATGATTGATACAGAGACAGATAATATGTACATGGCGCATTGGGAACACTGGGATAAACAAAGAGGTTCTTCCCAGACTCTGTAGATTTTGGCTTAAAGCAGCGTTCAGCAAACTTCTATGAGAATGAATCACGGTTAGAGTAAGCATTAGTTAAAATAAAACAGAGTTTATGTTCCTCATTAGTAACTGTTAACTTACAGATTACCAGAGTTACCAATATTAGCCCAAGTTAAAATGTTACTTTGAGACTATGAATGATACACATATATTTAACTTAATCATTCCAAAGCCTGCCCTCTTTCATTTTTACCTTGCAAAACTCCCCAAGGGTAGTGATGGTCTCTGACCATCCTTTCTGCAACTTTCACTTCATCCATACTCCCCACCACAGCAAAGGGTAACAGCGCCTAGAGAACAAGAATGGTATCAATTGAATTCTCTAGCACCAATAGAGCTTACTCTATTACTCTCAATCCTGTTATAAAAATGACAGTGATGATGATATTGTAGTATATTTAATTAGGGATCTACCCTGCATCTCATTTTAAGACTTAACAATATGCACTAATTGGTTTCTGTCAGCTTCAGCCTCAGGCTGTGCACACAGTTGGACACTGTCTACTGAGCAGAGCCTAAAGCAAGGTATCCTGCTGTGGGAAACACAAAGTAAAAAGATTTTTAGTAGACATAATTTTTCTCCCACTATCTTTACCCTGAACCATCTTTACCCTGAATGTTGAAGAAATAACATACAAATAACTTTTAACTCTAGTATAAAATCAAAAGACAAAAATATTAAAAATAACTACAACTATTAGAATAATTAATGGATACAATATAAAATGTATTAATAAGCAATACTGTATATATCTCAATAAATTACGTTTGTTTTTTTCAGACAGAGTCTGGCTCTGTCACCCAGGCTGGAGTGCAGTGGTATCTGCTTGGCTCACTGCAACCTCCACCTTCCAGTTTTGAGCAATTCTCCTACCTCAGTCTCCCTAGTAGCTGGGATTACAGGCACCCGCCACCATGCCTGGCTAATTTTTGTATTGTTTAGTAGACACTGAGTTTCACCATGTTAGCCAGGCTGGTCTTGAACTCCTGACCTCAGGTGATCCACCCACGTCAGCCTCCCAAAGTGCTGGGATTACAGGCATGAGCCACCATGCCCAGCAAAAATAATTTTTTACATTTTACAGTACTTAGCATTTCAATTCAGAAATCTATTTACTGTTTGCAGTATCTTAAAATAAAGGAGGTATTTCACAAAAAAAATAAATAAAAGAGGTATAAATAATAAGAAAAGAGAAATGGAAGAAATGGAATTAACAGTTATCAGTTTAGATTCTGTGTTTCAGATCCTTCACAAAGATTTTGGCACTTACACCTCAAAAAAAAAAAAAAAAAAAAAGCCTTAAAAGAAGTGTCGGCCGGGCGCAGTGGCTCAAGCTTGTAATCCCAGCACTTTGGGAGGCCGAGACGGGTGGATCACGAGGTCAGGAGATCGAGACCATCCTGGCTAACACAGTGAAACCCCGTCTCTACTAAAAAATACAAAAAACTAGCCGGGCGAGGTGGCGGGCGCCTGTAGTCCCAGCTACTCGGGAGGCTGAGGCAGGAGAATGGCGTAGACCCAGGAGGCGGAGCTTGCAGTGAGCTGAGATCCGGCCACTGCACTCCAGCCTGGGCGACAGAGCGAGACTCCGTCTCCAAAAAAAAAAAAAAAAAAAAAAAGGAAGTGTCATTGGTCCCATAGCATAGATAAGTTAACAGTCTCAGGGAAGATGAGTGAATTGTGCAGGATCTCTTGACTTTTAAGTAGAGAAGATAGGATGGAAATCTAAATCTACATACTTTCAAAATTTATCATCTTTCAGCCGGGCATGGTGGCTCATGCCTATAATCCCAGCGCTTTGACAGGCCGTGGTGGGCAGATCACCTGAGGCCAGGAGTTCAAGACCAGCCCTGTCAACATGGTGAAACCCCATCTCTATTAAAAACACAGAAATGAGTTGGGTGTGGTGATGGGCATGTATAATCCCAGCTACTCAGAAGGCTGAGGCAGGAGAATTGCTTGAATCCAGGAGGCAGAGCTTGCAGTGAGCTGAGATTGTGCCATTGCACTCTGGCCTGAACAACAAGAGCAAGACTCCATCTCAAAAAAAAAAAAAAAAAAAAAAAAAAAAAATTATCACCTTTCAAAGTTTAAGCTAATATTTTAGGTATTTACTACCACAAAAGGTTTATACAAATAAAGAGTTTAGTCATCTTTACTACTGCCCTGATTCTAAAACCAGAGACAACACAGCATTCCGCATCCAACCCCCATCTATTTGTTTTGAGGCAAGTGCATTTGAGAGTTGGAGGCTCCCTTTTAACACTCAAGACCTACTTGTGAAATAGGGGCCCTGCCTTAGATGCAGCAAACGGAGAAGATGGGGGCCCTGACCATCCTTGCCGAGTTCATGAGGCAGTGGCTCATTATGTGGGGAAGCAATCCAAAGAACCTCAGACTGCTGCTCCTCCACAATGAGCTCTCAGTTAGTTACCAGTGGGTGCCTGAAGTTTCAAGGTGGGGTGGGGGGGCTGGGTAACCTGTCATTGTTTCCACCCACAATTACAGAACACTGCCTCAGAGATTTTGCCTTGGAGGGCAAACAGGCCATGAAACGAGAAAACCCATCCAAAAATTTAAATGTCATCCCAAGGGACCTGAATAGCCAAAAAAATATTGAAAAGAAAGACCAAAGTTAGAGGCCTCACACTTCTAGAATTCAAAACATATTACAAAGCTACAGTAATCAAAATAGTTTGGAAGTAGCATAAAGACAGACATTTAGACCAATGGAATCATATACAGAGCCCAGAGTTAATCCTCCCTTACCTATTCTTCTGTTGATAGACATTTGGGTTGCTTCCAGCTCTCAGCTACTGTGAATAATAACACAATTTATATGGCTTTGCAAATATCTAAGACCCTGCTTTCAATTCTTTCAGATATATACCCAGAAACAGGATTGTGAGATCATATAGTAATTTTATTTTCAATTTTGGAGAAACCACCTGTATTAGTCTGTTTTCACACTGCTGATAAAGATATATCCGAGACTGAGAAGAAAAAGAGGTTTAACTGGACTTACACTTCCACATGGCTGGGGAGGCCTTAGAAGCATGGTGGGAGGTGAAAGGCACTTCTTATATGGCAGTAGCAAGAGAAAATTAGGAAGAAGCAAAAGCAGAAACCCTTGATTAATGCATCAGAACTTGTGAGACTTATTCACTATCACGAGAATAGCACGGGAAAGACCGGTCCCCATAATTCAATTACCTTCCCCTGGGTTCCTCCCAAAACATGGGGGAATTCTGGGTGATACAATTCAAGTTCAGATTTGGGTGGAGACACAGCCAAACCATTCCACCACCATATTGTTATTCGTAGCGGTTCTACATGAGAAAAACTATAAAACTCTATTGAAAAAATCAGAGACAGGCTGGGCGTGGTGGCTCACGCCTGTAATCCCAGTCCTTTGGGAGGCCAAAAGGGGTGGATCACCTGAGGTCAGGAGTTCAAAACCAGCCTGGCCAACATGGCCAGCTGACATGGCCAACCCCATCTCTACCAAAAATACAAAAATCAAAAAATTTTTTTAAAAAGGAAGAAAAAGAAAGAAAGAAAAGAAAAGAAAAACTCAGGGACTATCTAAATAAATGGGGAGCCATTCCACGTACCTGGATAGAAAGACTCACTATTGTCAACACGTCAATTTTCTATAACTTAACCTATGGATTCACCACAATCCCAATCAAAATTTCACCAAATTATTTTGTGAATAATAAACTAACTCCAAAATTTATATGAAAAGGCAAAAGAACTAGAATAGCCAACACAATATTGAGGAAGAACCAAGTTGGAAGACATACTATTCAACCTCAGGATTTACTACAAATCCATAGTAATCAAAACAGCATGGCATAGGCAAAATGATAGACAAACAGATCAATAGAACAGAATAGAGAGCCCAGAAATATGCCTACACAAATATAGTCAATTGATATTTGACAAAGAAGCGATGGGAACTCAATGGAGAAAAGATATTCTTTTCAATAAATGGTGCTGGAACTGGTATTTACATGCAAAAATAAGAATCTATAAATAGACCTTACATATTTCACAAAATTAACTCAAACCAGATCATTCCTAGAAGATAATGTAGAGTCCTAATTAGGGAAGGGGAGTCAGACTCGTGGGAGCAGGGGAAACCGAAAAAAAAGGGAAGCAGATAAGCTACAAGTCTGCCTTTCTTCATAATCTGGAACACACAGCCCTACTGCACAAACAACTCATAATCTTCCTGTGCCTGGCTACCAGCAGACCCTCGGTTGACATAAAAAATTGCAAGTTTGCCGGGTGCGGTGGCTCAAGCCTGTAATCCCAGCACTTTGGGAGGCCGAGACGGGCGGTTCACGAGGTCAGGAGATCGAGACCATCCTGGCTAACACAATGAAACCCCGTCTCCACTAAAAATACAAAAAAATTAGCCGGGCGTGGTGGCGGCGCCTGTAGTCCCAGCTACTCGGGAGGCTGAGGCAGGAGAATGGCGGGAACCCGGGAGGCGGAGCTTGCAGTGAGCCGAGATCGCCACTGCACTCCAGCCTGGGCGACAGAGCGAGACTCCGCCTCAAAAAAAAAAAAAAAAAAAAAATTGCAAGTTAGCTCACTGCACTGATAGTGGCAGGAGGCAGACAAATGCCTAGAAAGATAGGGCCAAGTCCCCAGGGAAATCCCACCTCCAAGCCAAGGACAATTTAAAGCCTAAAAGCCAAGCTACGAGTCAAATCCACGGACTGAACTGAGAAGCTGACTCCCTGCCTGGTGCTCTTTCCTCTGACTGATCCCCGCCCTTCACCTGGTTTACATACACCTACACTTCCTAATTGTTTTTTCACAATGCTGTGCCCACCTTTGGGTGGTGCCTTTGTTTTAACCTTTTTGCACATGCACAAACCAATCAGCATGCACTCCCCTGTTCTGAGCCCATAAAAGCCCTGGGCTTAGCCACACAAGGAGAGAAACTGCCCCCAGGTCCTCTCTCCACTGAAAGCTGTTCCATCACTCAATAAAATTCTCTCTACCTTCCTAATCCTTCAATTGTCAGGGCATCCTCATTCTTCTTGGATGTGAGAAAAGAGCTGGTGAACCCCCCATCTCAGGTAGAAGCTATAACACAGGCAGGCTGGAGCATGCTGGTCCAGCCGCAGGCTGAGTTGCTGTGCAAGCCAGACTGGGCCAAGTGGATGGGGAGCCTCCTGTGTGGCAGGTAGCGTGCCCAAGCAAGGCCCAGGTGGGGGTGTCACTGGCCAGAGGTCCTTGGCTGGCAAAATGACTAAGAATCTTGCATCACAACCTTGGCATTATCAGTGCTACACAAAGCCCTCTTCAGCATAGAGCCTAAGAACTAGCTTATAAAATCTCAGGCAATCCTTTGTTTGCAGTCAGCTTCTTTGTTGCAAGCCGCCCATTGCCTCCCTAGCAATGTATTTTCCTACTTTCTTTAATAAGTCTACCTTCCCTACCTATAACAAGCTAAAATTTTCCTTTTTTTTTTTTCCTTTTCTTTGAGAGACTCTCACTCTGTCACCCAGGCTGGAGGGCAGTGGTGCAATCTTGGCTCACTGCAACCTTTGCCTCAATGAGGTAAATTCTTTTTTTTTTTTTTTTTTTTAGAGATGGAGTTTCGCTCCTGTTAACCAGGCTGGACTGCAATGGAGTGATCTCGGCTCACAGCAATCTCCGCCTCCCAGGTTCAAGTGATTATCCTGCCTCAGCCTCCCAAGTAGCTGGGATTACAGGCATGCAGCACCACGCCCAGTAATTTTGCATTTTTAGTAGAGGCAGGGTTTCACGATGTTGGTCAGGCTAGTCTCAAACTCCCGACCTCAGGTGATCCACCCACCTCGGCCTCCCAAAGTGCTGGGATTACAGGCATGAGCCACCAAGCCCGGCCAGTAAATTCTTTTATGCCTACACCAGTCCAGATAGTCATCACTCCCTCGCAACAGATAACATAAAAGGAAATGTAGGTGACTTTGGGTTTAGCAATGACTTCATCGATATAATACTGAAGACATCATCAATGAATGGAAAGAATTGATGAGTTGGACTTCATTAAAACTAGAACTTCTGCTAGCAAAAGACACCTTTAAAGATAACAAGATAAGCCACAGACTGAGAGAAAATCTTTACACAACACACACTTGATAAAGGACTGATGTCCAAAATATACAAAGAACTCTTAAAACTCAACAAGAAAATGAACAACCCAATTAAGAATGGGCACAAGATCCAAACAGCCACGTCAACAGAAAAGATATTCAGATAACAAATCAGCATGTAAAAAAGATGATCAACATCATACATCCTCAAGGAACTGCAAATTAAAAGAAAAATACATGATACTACACAATTATTAAATTTCCAACCACTGAATCTAAAATAAAAGTTAAAAAAAATTTTTAGGTCAGGCACAGTGGCTCCCCACTGTTAATCCCAGCACTTTGAAAGGCTGAGGTGGTTGGATCACCTGAGGTGAGGTGTTCGAGATCAGTCTGGCCAACGTGGTGAAACCCCATCTCTACTAAAAACACACACAAAAAAGTAGCCAGCTGTGGTGGTGCACACCTGTAATCCCAGATACTTGGGAGGCTGAGGCAGGAGAATCATTTCAACCCGGGAGGTGGAGGTTGCAGTGAGTCAAGATCACACCACTGCACTCCAGCCTGGGTGACAAGAATGAGACTCCATCTCAAGAAGAAAAAAAATTTTTTTTTAATTTCCAAAATCCAAAACACTGACAACACAGAATCCTGGGAAAGATAGAGAGCAGCAGGAACTATCACTCATTGCCTGTGGGAATGCAAAATGGCATAGCCACATTGTAAGATTCTTGGGCAGTTTCTTTCAAAATTAAACGTACTTTTACCATATGATCCAGAAGTGCACTCATCAGTATTTATCCAAATAAGTTGAAAACTTGCGTCTGTACAAAAGCCCGCACACAAATGTTTATAGCAACTTTGTTCATAATTGCTAAACTTGAAAGCATCCAAGATGTCCTTCAATCGGTGAGTGGATAAACAATCTGTGGCGTACCTAAACATGAAATATTATTCAATGACAACAAGAAATCAGCTATCAAGC
The DNA here is from genome assembly GCF_049350105.2 of Macaca mulatta. NCBI lineage: Eukaryota > Metazoa > Chordata > Mammalia > Primates > Cercopithecidae > Macaca > Macaca mulatta. The sequence continues at coordinate 71,686,176 of NC_133408.1, forward strand.
CACAAAAAAAGACACAGAGAAACCTTAAATACTTATTTCTAAGTAGAGTGAAGCCAATCTGAAAGTTCTACACGAACTATGATTCCACCTATATGATATTCCCAAAATGGAAAATTATGGAGTAAAAAGATCAATAGTTGCCAAGGGTAAAGGGAAGAGAAGGAGACAGAAATGAATAGGTCAAGTACAGGTGATATTTAGGGCAGTGAAACTACGGTGAATGTTACTGTAGTATGGGATAGAGGTCACTAGACATCTGTTCAAACCCATACAATGTTCAACACGAACACTGAAGACTTGTCAGATACGAACTTTAGTTTACAACTTACCAGTATTGCCTCATTAAGTGTAACAAATGTACCACACTTCAGGCAGGATGTTAATAATAGAAGAAAATCAAGGGAGGGCCTTAAGATCTCTCTGTTCTATCTGCTCAATTTTTCTACAAATGTACAACTACTCAAAAAAAAAAAAATTTTACATTTAAAAAGAAGGATGGGGCCGGGCTTGTGGCTCACACCTGTAATCCCAGCACTTTGGGAGGCCGAGGTGGGTGGATCATTTGAGCTCAGGAGTTTGAGACCAGTTTGGCCAATGTGGTGAGACCCTGTCTCTACTAAAAATACAAAAATTAGCCAGGCGTGGTGGTGGGCGCCTGTAATCCCAGCTACTCAGGAAGCGGAGGCAGGAGAATTGCTTGAACCTCAGAGGCAGAGGTTGCAGTGAGCCGAGATCATGCCACTGCACTACAGCCTGGGCAACAGAATGAGACTCCATCACACACACACACACACACACACACACACACACACACACACACACAAAAGAAGGATGGAGGTTGGGGTGAAATAAAATTATAAGGAGATTCCAATAAAGGCTAAATTGTAGTCCAACTAGTTTGCAAGACAGAAACAAATAATAAGAAAGCTGGGAGGAGGCATCCTGGGGTTGCAATAAACGTCAAACACTGACTTCAGAAATCATTCCTTAAAAGGAGACAATTTGATAGAATTCATTTAGAGAACAATATCGTTAACAAGGCAGTGCTGCAAACAATTGAGCAATCAGCTGGCAATTAGTGGAGCTTATCAGCTGGGTACAATCATGGGAAAAGAGAGAGGGCAACCAAAACCACTTCATTCAGTGTGTCTATGGGCCTGCCTAAAACTGCACCTTAACAAGGAGCAACATCAGAGGCTTAACATTGTAGGAGGAGAAACAGACTTTACTCAAACAATTCTGCCAGTTACTGAACAAATACATAACAAGCTCTAGGGGAAGAGATAGAACTCACATCCCAAGTTGTCACAATGCAGTATCTAAAATACCCCATTTGTAACAAAATATTACATGCAATGTATAAAACAAAATATACCCTTAAAAAAAGAAACAGGCCGGGCACGGTGGCTCAAGCCTGTAATCCCAGCACTTTGGGAGGCCGAGACGGGTGGATCACGAGGTCAAGAAATCGAGACCATCCTAACATGGTGAAACCCCATCTCTACGAAAAAATACAAAGGACTAGCTGGGCAAGGTGGCAGGTGCCTGTAGTCCCAGCTACTCAGGAGGCTGAGGCAGGAGAATGGCATAAAACCGAGAGGCAGAGCTTGCAGTGAGCTGAGATCCGGCCACTGCACTCCAGCCTGGGCGACAGAGCGAGACTCCATCTCAAAAAAAAAAAAAAAAGAAACAAAGTGGTCAACAGAAACTGGCTCTGAGACTGTTCAGATGTTGGATTTATCCAAAAAATATTTTATTTCTAATAGTCATTATAATTAGGTCCACAGATATAAGAGAAGCCAAGATTAAAGAATTAAAGGAGAGTGACATCTGCAAGATAAGAGACTAGGAGATCCCAGTTCTTATCTCCCGAGAAAATGCTAATTTGGCAATATCTATGGACAAAAGTGCCATTGTGGGAGCTTTGGGATCCAGATAGCAGATTATGATATTCTAGTACATTTGAAGACCAAGGAAAGCCGCTTTAAGAAGACAGGCTCACACCTTAGAAGCAAACACACTAAATGCAGACTCAGCAGACCTATAAGCATCCGCATTTCTCTGTGGACTTGGCTCCAACCCCACATGCCCGAAGCACTGAAGCTCCTTGTCCAAATTCCTTCCATGAGCTTCACCCACATACAGACTGACTACAGAACCCACAGAAGACCAGGACCCGATCAATCCTACATAACTATGGTCCCTAAGGTAGTTACACCAGTTGGGAGCCTAAGATGAGAGTGTCTTTACCTAATAAAATGAGTCTTTAAAGACAAGAAGACAAGATTGCTCCTTTAAATAAGCAAAGACCAATGCAAGACTATGAAGATCATGAGGAATAAGTCAAACATGACCCCACAAAAAAAAAAAAAAAAGAGAAAAAAAATCCCCAATACGGAGCCATTAACAGGCCCTAAAATAATGAAGATCCATGAAGCTACTTGAAAAGAATTCAAAATAATTATGTTTGTTTGTTTGTTTGTTTGTCTCGTTCTGTCACCCAGGCTGGAGTACAGTGGTGTGATCTCAACTCACTGCAACCTCCACTTCCCAAGTTCAAGCGATTCTGCCTCAGCCTCCCGAGTAGCTGGAACTACAGGCACGCACCACCATGCTCAGCTAGTTTTTGTACTTTTAGTAGAGACGGGGTGTCACCATGTTGGCCAGGCTAGCCTCAAACTCCTGACCTCAGGTGATCCACCCATCTCGGCTTCCCAAAGTGCTGGAATTACAGGTGTGAGCCACCACACCCAGCAAAATTCAAAATCATTGTCTAAAAAAAAAAAAAGCTAAATAAGCTTCAAGCAAATACAGATAAATGACAAAATGAAATCAGGAAAACAATACATGAACAAAATTAGAAGTTCAATAAAGAAAGAAAAAACACACAAAAATTCTGGCTCTACAAAGTAAAATAATTGCACTGAGAATTTTAGTGGACAGCTTCAAGGCAAGACTCAATCAAGCAGAAGAAAGAACGAGTGAACTCTAAAACAAAGTATTTGAAATTATCATTAGATAAACAAAAACAAAAAGGATGGAAAAAGTGAAGAGAGCATATGGAACTTACAGAAAATCATCAAGAAAACCAATGTACGCATTATAGAAATCTCAGAACGAGGCAGAGCTTGCAGTGAGCCAAGATCACTGCCAGTGTACTCCAGCCTGGACAACATAGTGAGAATACATCTCAAAAAAAAAAAAAAAAAAAGAAAGAAAAAGAAATTACTCATTTTGCAAACTGAATCTTTGTATACTCTGACCTATATCACAAAGAGAATTCTGAAAGCAGCAAGAGAAAAACATCTTGTCCCATATAAGGGAGCCTGCATAAGACTATCAATGGGTATCTCCACAGAAACCTTGCAGGTCAAGAAACAGTGGGATGATTCAATGTACTGGAAGAAAGAGAAAGACCAAAATGAATACTTTACCCCCCAAAAACTGTCCTTTAAGAATAAAGGACAGGCTGGGTGCAGTGGCTCACGCCTGTAATCCCAGCACTCTGGGAGGCTGAGGAAGGCAAATCACCTGAGGTCAGGAGTTCAAGACCAGCCTGGCAAACATGGCAAAACCCCATCTCTACTAAAAATACAAAAATGAGCTGGTGTGATGGCAGGTGCCTGTAATGCCAGCTGCTCAGGAGGCTGAGGGAGGAGAATTGTTTGAACCCTGGAGGCAGAGGCTGCAGTGAGCTGAGGCCCCATCATTGCACTCCAGCCTGGGCACCAAGAGCAAAACTCTGTCTCAAAGAAAAAGAATTAAGAACAATGTTCCCATCTGATCATTTCAGCTGTGGCCTGGCACTCTTCTGAGAGCCCAGCCCCAGGTACTTGCAATCAGCCCTGGCACTGCTGTTGCTTTAGCATTCTGCAGTTGCCTGAGCATTCTTCCTGCTCCTGCCTAAGTTTTCTGCCAGTTGTGTGGGGGCCAGCCTGCCCCTCTCTATCACAGCCAGCATCTGAACCCTGGGTACCTGAGGACACATATGCCAGCCTGTTTCTGATCCAGTCCCTCCAGTACTTATGCATACCATCCAGAACACCATTTGGGATCTGAGAATCAAGAAAATGGCTAGCCCAGTCCACCACTGGCACCTGATCACTCCCTCTGGAGACTAAGGCTGTGCTGACCCAGGCGGCCGACACTACAGCAGCTGAAACCCACCCTCCTGTGCTGAAAGGTGAAGCTGCTTCCCCTGTGTACACAAAGTAGCAGCGTTCCTGCATGAGAGAACAGGCAAGCCACAGGGCTGTCTGTATTGGGCTGAGCAACCTCCTACCCTGAGGTTGCTACTATGAAGAGTCATCAGACAGGCATTTTCAATGGCTCTTGGCTACATTATGACCTGGAGGTAGATGACAGTGTCTGTCTGAACTAACAGTCATGAGCTCTGTGGGACAGGGGTAGGATAGGGAAACAGATCATGTTCCTACCTACATAGGAGGCAGAGCTGGTACAGCTCCTCCCTCCCTACAGAGACCTGTGAGCATTTCAACAGGAGCTGCCCCAGCCACCCCCGTAAAGGCTACTGTTCACGTTCATCTTGAGATGTTGGTGAGTAAGCTTTGTAGTCCAGTTCTGCCCAGCTTTGTCTTCCCCTCTGGAGTGAACAGGCAACTCAGAGTCTAGGCATTACATAGACCAGCCTATCACCTGAAACAACAGAGACGAAATCACAGTAAACAAAGATCAAACACACACCATCTGCTTCTGCCATAGCTGGCTCTTACTCATGAGTGCCACTTACTGGCATGAAGGTTAAAGGGCACAAACCAATAAAAAGTCTACTGACAGAAGGGCACAGGGCTAAAGAAACAAAGCCAAAGCCCCCTACCCAATAGATGCTATAGTTACACCCACAAGGGGGGAAAGCCCCATCTAAATTAAAGTAAATTCAAAAACAAGAAGTGACAACTTTCCCAGATGAGAAGAAACCATCATAAGAACTTTGGCATCATGAATTTAAAAAAAAAAAAAAGAAAGCAGAATGTTTTGACGCTACCAAAGGACGCACTAGCTCTCTGGCAATGGATCCTAACTGACCAAAATGACAATTCTGAAATGAAAGATAATGAATTCAAAATATGGATTATAAGGAAGCTCAATGAGATCCAAGAGAACATTGAAAATCATCACAAAGATATCAGAGCAATGCAGAATGTGAATTAAATACAGATATCTATAAATTAAAAGAACGGAATTTCTAGAAACGAAAAACACACTGAAGGACCGATTTACAGTTGAAAGCTTTAACAATAGGCTAGACTAAGCAGAAGACAGACAGAAAATAGAATCCCACTGACTTCTGGCTTGTAAAATTTCTTCTGTGAAGTCTGTAGTTAGTCTAATGTGATTTCCTTTATAGGTGATTTGAAATTTCTCTCCTGCTTCTTTCAGAGTATTTTCCTTCTAGTTGACTTTAGACAGTCTGGTGAAGTTCATTTTGCAAAGTATTTCCAGGTATTCTCTGAGCTTCTTGCATCTGAATGTGTACCTTTCTAGCAAGGCCAAGAGAGTTTTTCTGATTATTCCCTCAAATATGTTTCCAATCTTTTTACCTTCTCCTCTTCTCTCTCAGGAATGCCTACAACTCATAAGTTGGGTTGCTTTACATAATTTCCTATTTCTTGACCTCTTATTTATTTAAATTTTCTTTATTTTTTACCTGTGTTAGTTCAAAAGACCTGTTTTGTTTTTTGAAAAAGATAAGAAAATTGATATGGTGTTAGGCCAGGCACAGTGGCTCATGCCTGTAATCTTACCACTTCGGGAGGATGAGACAGGTGAATCGCCTGAGCTCAGGAAGTTCAAGACCAGCCTGGGCAAGATGGGGAAACCCTGTCTCTACTAAAATACAAAAAATCAGCTGGACATGGGGGCAGGTGTCTGTAATCCCAGCTTCAGGAGGCTGAGGCATGAGAATTGCTCAAACCTGGGAGGCAGAGGTTGTAGTGAATCAAGATCATGCCAGTGCACCCAGCCTGGACAACAAAGTGAAACTCTGTCTCAGAGAAAAAAAAGAAAAGAAAAGAAAGAAAATTGATGTGGTGCTAGATTAACCAGGAAAAAAGAGAGAAGATTCAAGTAAGCACAAGCACAATCAGAAGTGATAAAATTGACATTACAACTGATACCACAGAAAACAAAAGATCATCAGAAACTAATAAAATATCTCTATGCATACAAAGTAGAAAACCTAGATAAAATCGTTAAATTTATCCCTCCCTGCTCAGATGTGGCTCGAGCTGGAGGCACACAGGGCGAGATGCCGCAGACCTTCAACCCAGAGCAGCTTGGAGCCAGTGAATAATAGCTCTTCAAGTCTGCAATAAAAAATGGCCTCTTCTAGAGAATTGTTTGAACCCGGGAGGCAGATATTTCAGTGAGCTGAGATGGCATCACTGCTCTCCAGTCTGGACAACAGAGCGAGACTCTGTCTCAAAAAAAAAAAAAAAAAAAAAAAAAAGCCTCTTCATGGCTTAAATTACAAAAGTAAACTAAAAGACATACATGTTTTTCTTTACCCCAACTCATTCCTTACATGTAGACTCAATCTTTTCAGCATTTGCTTTACTGGTTTAGTAAAAGCCAGGATAAACAACTTTGTGGTAACAAGAATGTTATCCAATGTATGTTGTTTACCTTATTGTAAATACTGGTGAACAGCTGTCAATAATGGTTTTATATTCCTTAAAAAAAAAAAAGAAAGAAAGAAAATGGATAAATTCCTGGAAACATACAACCTCTTAAGACTGAACCAGGAAAAAAATAGATATCCTAAATAGCCCAATAACAAGTAATGAAATAGATTCAGTAATAAAATAATTTCAAACAAACAAACAAAAAAAAAAAACAAGAACAAATGGGTTTACAGCCAAATTTTGCCAGAAGTACAATGAAGAGCTGGTATCAATCTTACTGAAACTATTCCAAAAATTTATGGAATTTTTCGATTGGAAGAATCAATAACATTACCGAGACCATATTAACTAAAGCAACCTAAACATTCACCACAATGCCTATCAAATTACCAATAACATTTTTTACAGGATTAGAAAAAAATGATCCTAAATATCATATGGAACCAAAAATGCATCTAAATAGCCAAAGTAATCCTAAGCAAAAAGAACTAAGCCAGAGGCACCATGTGTCTGACTTCAAATTATACTATAATGCAATACTAAATAAACCAGTATGGCATTGGTACAAAAACGGACTGATTAATAGAACAGAATAAACAGTCCGTTGCTAGGAAGGATACAGCTAAAAAAGGGAGAAAAAAATTGTGAAAGAAAAGAGAATAAAGAACCAGTAATAAAGCCACATGCCTACATACAAGTGATCTTTGACAAAGTTGGCAAAAATAAACAATGGGGAAAGGGCATTCTATTTAATAAATCGTGCTGGGAAAATTGGCTACCCATAGGCAGAAGAATGAAACTGAATCCCCATCTCTTACCATATGCAAACTTTAACCCAAGATGCATTAATGACTTAAATGAAACACCAGATGCTATAAAAATCCTAGAAGAAAATGTAGGAAAAACTCTTCTAGATATTGGCCTAGGCAAATAATTCATAAATTAGTCCTGAAAAGCATATGCAACAAAACCAAATATACACAAATGGGACTGAAACTAAAGAGCGCAGCAAAAGAAATGATCAACAGAGTAAACAGACAATCTACACAATAGAAACAAAATATTTGCAAACTTTGCATCTGAAAAAGGACTAATACACAGAATCTACAAAGAACACAAACAACTCAACAACAGCCAAGAATAAACAACCCCATTAAAAAGACCACAAAGGGGCCGGGCGCGGTGGCTCAAGCCTGTAATCCCAGCACTTTGGGAGGCCGAGGCGGGCGGATCACAAGGTCAGGAAATCCAGACCACAGTGAAACCCCGTCTCTACTAAAAATACAAAAAATTAGCCGGGCACGGTGGCGGGCGCCTGTAGTCCCAGCTACTCAGGAGGCTGAGGCAGGAGAATGGCGGGAACCCGGGAGGCGGAGCTTGCAGTGAGCCGAGATCGCGCCACTGCACTCCAGCCTGGGCAACAGCGTGAGACTCCGTCTCAAAAAAATAAAAAATAAAAAAATAAAAATAAAAAGACCACAAAGGATATGAACAGACATTTCTCAAAAGAAGACATACAAGTGGCCACCAAACATATGAAAACTTGCTCAACATCACCAATCATCAGAGAAATGCAAATTAAAGCCACAATAAAGGCTGGGCACAGTGGTTCACACCTGTAATCCCAGCACTTTGGGAGGCCAAGGCGAGTGGATCACCTGAGGTCAGGAGTTTCAGAACAGCCTGACCAATAAGGTTAAACCCCAACTCTACTAAAAACACAAAAATTAGCTGGGCTTGGTTGTGAGCACCTGTAATCCCAGCTACCCCGGAAGCTGAGGCAGGAGAATCGCTTGAACCCAGGAGGCGGAGGTTGCAATGAGCTGAAATCATTTCACTGCACTCCAGCCTGAGTGACAGAGCGAGACTCTCTCAAACACTCAAACACACACACACACACACACGCACACACAATATCATCTTACATAGTCAGAATGGCTATTACTGCAAACACAACAGATGTTGGTGTGGATGCAGAGAATAATGAATGCTTATTCACTGTTGGTGGGACCATAAATTAGCACAAACTCTATGAAAAACAATATAGAGATTTCTCAAAGCACTAAAAATAGAGCTACCATTCGACCCAGTGATTATACTAGGCATCTACCTGAAAGTAAACCTTATATACAAAAGTCACTTTCACTCATATGTGTATTACATTCCTACTTATAATAGTAAAGTCATGGAATTAACCTAAATGTCCATTAACAGTTGACTGGAATTTTTTAATGTAGTGCATCTACACCATGAAATACTATGCAGCCATAAAAAAAAAGAAATCATGCTCTGTGCAGTAACATGGATGGAGTTGGGGGCCATAATCCTAAGTGAAATCACTCAGAAACAGAAAATCAAGTACCACATGTTCTCATAAGCAGGAGTTAAACAATGAGTACACAAGGACATAAAGATGGAAACAACAGATAACAAGACTCCAAAAGGCAGAGATTGGAAGGAGGTTGATGGTCAAAAAATTATCTACTGGTAATGAGATGTGATCACGGCACTACACACCAGCTGGGACAACAGAGTGAGACCATGTCTCAAAAAAAAAAAAAAAAAGATCTGTTGGGTACAAAGTTTACTATCTCAGGATAGTTACACTAGAAGCCAAACCTCACCATTATGCAATATATCTATTTGACAAATACGCACTTACACCCTCTGAATCTAAAATAAAAAACAAAAGAAGTTTATAGTAGTAAACACCTACATCTCTTAAAAAAAGATCTCGCCTGTGCATGGTGGCTCATGCCTGTAATTCCAGCACTTTGGGAGGCCGAGGCAGGTGGATTGCCTGAGGTCAGGAGTTCAAGACCAGCCTGGCTAACATGGTGAAACACCGTCTCTACCAAAAACACAAAAAAAATTAGCTGGGTATGGTGGTACATGCCTGTAGTCCCAGCTACTCGGGAGGCTGAGGGAGGAGAATTGCTTGAACCTGGCAGGTGGAGATTGCAGTGAGCCAAGATTGCATCACTGCACTCCAGCCTGGGCGACAGAGGGAGCCTCTGTCTCAAAAAAAACCAAAAAGATCTCAAATAAACAACCTAACCTTACACCAAAAAAAAAAAAAAAAAAATTCGCAGAAGGAAAGAAATAATAAAGATTAGAGCATAAATAAATGAAATAGAGAATTTAAAAAGTTTTAATTGGCCAGGCACGGTGGCTCACGCCTGTAATTCTAGGAGATCTCTTGAGGCCAGGAGTTCGAGACCAGCCCAGCCAACATGGTGAAACCCTGTCTGAACTAAAAATACAAAAATTAGCCAGGCGTGGTGGTATGCTCCTGTAATCCCAGCTACTCAGGAGGCTGAAGCAGGAGAATCGCTTGAATCCGGGAGATGTAGGTTACAGTGAGCCAAGATTGTGCCACTGCACTACAGCCTGGGCAACAGAGTGAGACTCTGTCTCAAAAAAGAAAACAAAAACATTAATCAATTAAGCTAAGAGTTGATTTTGGGGAAAAAAAATCAAAATCAAAGCCCTTACTTTGACTAAGGGCAAAAATAGAGAACATGTTAATAAAATAAGAAATGAAAGAGAAGATATTACAACTTATTACAGAAATTTATTTCTTACAGAAATAAACAGAATTATAAGGGACTATCATGAACAATTATAAATCAACCAATTTGACAACTTGGAAGAAATGGTGAAATGACTAGAAACATATAACCTACCAAGACTGAATGGAGAATAAATAGAGAGCTTAAAGAGACCAATAACAAATAGAGAACCTAAAGAAGTAATTGTTCAAAACTCCAAAATATAGCGTAGGACCAGATTACTTCATGGGTAAATTCTACCAAACACTCAAAGAAATTTTAATATAAAACATCCTCAAATTCTTTGAAAAAATAGAAAAAAGAGGTAACACCTTCAGAGTCATTTTATGAGGCAGCATCCCCTTGATATCAAAGCAAGAAAATATACTTCCAAGAAGAAAATTATAGGCCAGTATCCTTGAGGAACACGGTGTTTGAATTAAATCTAAATAAATCTGCTTACAAAGAATCAATTCTCAGCAGACACTTTTCAAAATGAAGAAAATGTAAAAATTCTCACACTAGATTCTGGATAAAATAAACACTCATTTATAGCCTCTTTGTCAGATATTGTTACTGAAACTTACATTAATTGAGGAGTTTGCTTGAGCAGCAGTTTCTTCATCTGTTGGGAGCTGATATATCTGGATGCCACTGCTAATCAATTCACTCATTATCTTACTCTTAAACATCTGTAAATCATGTTTAGAAATTGTGTCTGCTTTGGTAATCAGTGGTATAATGTCCACCTATTAAAAAAGAAGACAAATAAAATCTCAGCATCAAGGATTCATTGTTCATCCTACAGTTTTTATAGTAAAGCTTCACAATCCCTGGCAACAAATTGCCTAACTAGATAATCACTGGCTGTCATGCCTTTCTTAAAAATTATTTTCCAAAATTATCAATACTTTTGAAGATTCATCTTTTATCCAAATTCACATTTAAAAGTCTCAACCTTGTTTCTCTTCTAAAAATCCCTTATACCTCTACAGATACGGAGTTAGTAAAATGTAAATAGTAGGACAATGTAAATTATTTTCGATTTTATTTCTTATTAAGCTGAGTGACGAGACAAATTGAAAGAACTTTCATCAAAATTGTGGAAGGGACTTTGTCTGCTTTCTACATCACTTATTCCATCAATCAGTCTTAATTAATGTCCCATTTTCACACACTCTTGCCCCACCTAGATGTGTTTGCAGATAGATTTGCTTTGCTTTTGTTTTTCAAAGATCACCTAAAAAGAATATAGATTGGTTACCATATTCTTTTTTTTTTTTTTTTTTTTTTTTTTTTTTTTTGAGATAGAATCTTGCTCTGTGGCCCAGGCTGGAGTAGAATGGTGCAATCTAGGCTCACTGCAACCTCCGCCTCCCAGGTTCAAGCAATTTCCTGTCTCAGCCTCCCGAGTAGCTGGGATTACAGGCGCATGCCACCACACCCAGCTGATTTCTGTATTTTTAGTAGAGACAGGGTTTCACAATGTTGGCCAGGCTGGTCTCAAACTCCTAACCTCAGGTGATCCACCCACCTTGGCCTCCCAAAGTGCTAGGATTACGGGCGTGAGCCGCTGCACCCGGCCTGGTTACCATTTCTAAAGGTGCGCACGTGTGTGTGTGTGTATATGTGTGTGTGTGTGTATAAGAACACCTTGCAAACAAATATGTTCATTTTTCTTTTGTAAAACGACATTATTTCCACATAGGAAGTTAAATATTTGCATATTTGAGGTTGAATTTTTACCCACAGTCTTCTCCTAGTGCTTCAATATGAACACTCCTGTCCTTTGTATTTGCACTTAAATAACTAAACTTTTTAGAAAATAACAATATACAAAATTATAAAATGTTTCATTACTGTTAAAATATCTTATGAAATCATAGCTCCACAAAATCAATATCTGTAATATAGTAAAAATATATGAATATAAATTTTAGGCAGACTGCTTTCGTTTTAGATTGCTCAAAGCACATTTTTTAAAAAATCCATGGACAGGCCGGGCGCGGTGGCTGATAGTCTATAATCCCAGCACTTTGGGAGGCTGAGGCGGGTGGATCACCTGAGGTCAGGAGTTCGAGATCAGCCTGGCCAATATGGTGAAAACCCTGTTTCTACTAAAAAATACAAAAATTAGCTGGGCATGGTGGTGGGCACCTGTAGTCCCAGCTACTCGGAAGACTGAGGAAGGAGAATCGCTTGAACCCAGGAGGCCGAGGTGGCAGTGAGCTGAGATCGAGCCACTGCACTTCAGCCTGGGTGACAGAGTGAGACTCCATCTCAGGAAAAAAAAAAAGAGAGAGAGAGAGAAAGAAATGGAAATTTTCTATGTCAGTAATTCCTCAGGTTTTCAAATTTAAGGGGAAAGGCATTCATTGCAAGGAGAACTGACCAACTCGAAAAAGAAGACAAGCAGGGCACGGTGGCTCATGCCTTTAATCCCAGCACTTTAGAAGGCTGAGGCCAGCAGATTACTTGAGCCCAGGAGTTCCGGACCCATCCAGATAATATGGCAAGACCCCCGTCTCTACAAAAAACTAAAAATGAGCCAGGCGTGTGGCCACACACCTGTGGTCCCAGAAACTTCAGGCTGAGGTGGGAGGATCCCTTGAGCCTGAAAGGTCGAGGCTGCTGTGAGCCTTGTTCATGCCACTGCACTCCAGCCTGGGCAACAAGAGCGAAACTCCGTCTCAACAACAACGGTGTGTATTCCTGACTATTGAATGTACTACTAATTAAGAACCTGAAGCAGCTCTTAATTTAACTAGAAATCTAATTTATTTCAAGTACTTAATGACATCTGAGATTAAATACAAAGTCTCTTTTCAGTTTGAACAATACACAGCAAAAGTGGAGACTCCTTGGATAAAGGGAACCCAAATTAGAAACTTTTCTGTCTTCAACTAAAGTTGTCTTCAACTAAGTAAAGTTGAAGACAGCATGTTTTGTTAGGGCTGAGTACAGAAAAGAATCTGACAATATGACAATTTCTGTTATATCTATACTGGCCTTCTATTTTTTAAAAAGAAGACATACTTTTAACCCTTTCTTTTTTTTGAGAGAGAGAGGGTCTTGCTCTGTGGCCCTCTCTGCAGTGCAGTAGCGTGATCACAACTCACTGCAGCCTCAACCTCCCAGGCTGAAGCGATCCTCCCACCTCAGCCTCCTGAGTAGCTAGAACTACAAGTACATGCTACCATGCCTGGCTATTTTTTGTAGAGACAGGGCCTTACTATGTTGTTCAAACTCATCTAGAACTTCCAGGCTCAGGCAGTAGGGTGCAAAGGGGACTCTGGAAGCCAGGTGTCAAGTCTCAATTTGTCCAAGATATCCTGCCCAAGATAACAACAACCTGTGTTGGGCAAGTCACTTAACCTGTGAATCTCAGACAAAGCAAGGAGCAGTAAATACTTCTACGTTCTTTTTTCTGGAGATGGAGTTTTCTCTTGTTGCCCAGGCTAGAGTCCAATGGCGCAATCTTGGCTAACTGCAGCCTCTTCCTCCCAGGTTCAAGTGATTTTCCTGTCTGGCATTACAGGTGCCTGCCACCATACCCGGCTTTTTTATTTTAAGGCTCTTGTTGCCCAGGCTAGAGTGTAGTGGTGTGATCTCAGCTCGCTGCAACCTCTGTCTCCTAGGCTCAAGTGATTCTCCTGCCTCAGCCTCCTGAGTAGCTGGGATTACAGGCACCCACGACCATACCCAGCTAATTTTTTTGCAATTTTAGTAGAGAGAGGGTTTCACTGTGTTGGCCAGGCTGGTCTCAAACTCCTAAACTCAAGTGACCCACCCACATCAGCTGGGATTACAGGTGTGAACCAACATGTCCGGCTCAAGGTTCTATTCTAATTCTAAAAGTCTCATTATCTCAATGGGGTAGTAAATAGATTGCACTTTAAGATACAGGAGAGGTAATAATCCAACATTTTGATATGGGGGAGGTAGTAAAATTCAACATTTTGTAAAACATGGCAAGTTTTTTGTGGACTTGATTTTCAAATGCAGTACACCCTTGAACAACACGGGTTTAAGCTGTGTGGGCCCACTTACATGTGGATCTTTTTCAACCAAATGCAGAATGAAACCTGCATATATGGAGGCCCAACTATTCATATACCCAGGTTCTGCAGGGCCCACAGTGGGGGCTTGACTATGCCAGGATTTTGGTAAAAACAGGGGTCCTGGAACCAATCCCCTATAGTATATGTCCTATACATATACCATAGGACAACCGGACTATTTTTATAGTTTTAAGAAACATAGATTTGCCAAGTCTATGAGCCTTTCCAGATCATTTGTACTATGCTTACATAGAAACCCTTCGTAGAGGGAGTCTAATATACAGGAAATACTTACATAGAATATTTTGCATATTAAAACCGGGCACAGTGGATGCCGCTTGTAATCTCAGCACTTTGGGAGGCTGAGGCAGGTGGATCACCTGAGGTCGGGAGTTCAAGACCAGCCTGGCCAACATGGCGAGACCCTGTCTCCACTGAAAATACAAAACTTACCCAAGCATAGTGGCAGGTGCCTGAAATCCCAGCTACTCGGGAGGCTGAGATGGGAGAATCACTTGAATGCACGAGGCAGAGGTTGAGGTGAACTGAGATCGCACCATTGCACTCCAGCCTGGGTGACAGAGCAAGATTCCATCTAAAAAAAAAAAAAATTCCGCATATTACTTTCTCTTCAAAAACAACTTCAAAATTGTTTTAAATGAACACGTCTTTATGTCAGCAATATGCTACATTAAAACAATTAATATCCAAATATATAAACAAGTATATACAAGAAACTTATTATACTTAAAGGCACTTATTATCAAACACTGAAAAAAAAAGAACATCTCCAATCGATGGTGACAGCTACAACTGAGGACAAACTTTACTTCAGGAACATACATGTATCACTTTTCATCCTAACACTCATCTAGCAAAGTAGGTTCTTTTGGTTTATTTGTTTCTTTTTTGAGACAGGGTCTCTCTCTACCAACCAGGCAGGAGTGCAGTGGCACCATCACGGCTCACTATGGACCTCGGCCTCCCACACTCAAGTGATCCTCACACCTCAGCCTCCCAAGAAGCTGGAAATACAGGCATGCGCCACCATGCCTGGTTAACTTTTGTATTTTTTGCACAGGCAGGGTTTTGCCCTGTTGCCCAGGCTGGTCTGAAACCTAAGCTCAAGAGGTCTGCCAGGTGTCAGCCTCCCAAAGTGCTGGGATTATGGGTGTGAACCACTGCACCAGGCCCTAAGTAGATGTTAAAATCCCTAATTAAGATAAGAAACTGAGGCATCATGAAGATAAGGCTACAAGTCTAAGAACTGGGAGGGCTGGAAGCCCACACAGATTCCTTAGATTTGAGCGCAGTGTACCAAACCAAGGGGGCAGGGAGTGCTAACTTAATGTTAGCTGGCAGGCTGGTGCAGGTTTGCAGCAGAGTTTTCAATGATTTATGGGAAATAGTAAGAACATGAAAGTAAATTTTTTTTTTTTTTTTTGAGACCGAGTCTCGCTGTGTCACGCAGGGTGGCGTGCAATGGTGCGATCTCAGCTTACCGCAACTTCGGCCTCCAGGGTTTCAGTGATTCTCCTGCCTCAGCCTCTGGAGTAGCTGGGATTACAGGTGTATGCCACCACGCTCAGATAATTTTGTATTTTTACTAGAGACGGGCTTTCAGCATGTTGGCCAGGCTGGTCTGAAAGTAAACTTTTCCATAGAGCTAAATGATTCCCCATTTAAAGATCTTTTATTCTGAGAGATTCTGTTCTTTCAAATTGAATGGAAATATCCTCTTGTTAAATGAAATGATGGTGATAGGAGATAGTGGTGTGTTACTCTTTTTATTGGCTGTACCTGGTAGAATTAAAAAATCAGCATTTCTATTGTAGCCTCCTAATTTGGGGAAAATATTTCTTTAGAAATCTAAAAGTATGGAACTTCCCATCATTATGCCTCCCCAGAATAATAGAGGACTTTACTTAAAACACAGATGCCCCTCAAGATTCTCTCATTAATCTCTACCTTATTCTGTTTGGGTTAAGACATTTAGGGACTGTGAAGTGAGAATAAAGTGAGTTTAAGCAATCCAAAACCACGTGCTGACTCTGGATCCTCGAAGATTACTTTCTTCGAAATCTTTTTCATCTGTTAACTTTCCTCTGGGCTCAAACTGTCTTTTCCTAAAACAGTCACATTTGGAATAGTACTGCTACATGGCAATCACTATCATAATAAACTAACTTGAGGTCTCCAATAATCAGCTTTCATCTAAAGTCTCTTTCAGGTTGACAAAATAAAAACTTTCAATATTTTGTCTACCAACTTCCAAAAGAAAATGAGTCTATACATGTACAAATATATGTGATTATATATGTATATACACACATGTGATTTTGATCAGCCTGTTTATAAACTACTTGAAAAACAAGTTGATTTGTAAATTCATTTATGAAATCATTAGTTTATAAACTACTTGATTTTTGCAAGTAGTTTATAAACAGGCTCATCAAATTGAACAAATTTCTTAAAATAATTTCACTGTATAGCTGGCAAATAAGTTATTTACTCTTCTTATTAGCGTATCTTATTTTTACCCGTCCTCCTTTAGCAAGCATCTAAGTTAAACTATTTTAGGTCCACAGCTATACAACGAAACATCACTTTCAGTCACAACATATTAAATTCACATTGAAAACTATGAAGAGATCCAGTTACCTTTAGTCTTACATGTACTTATATATACTTTTAATATACTACTTGATGTTTTATGGTGCACAAACACAGAGCTCTTGCAGGATATATAACTATGAGAATACTTAGAGTGTATGCTTATTAAATGGTTCGAAACTCTCTTTTTTAAAGAAAAGTTCATTCTTATTTTTTTTTATTTATTTTTTATTTTTTGAGATGGAGTCACTCTTGTCGCCCAGGCTGCAGTGCAATGGCGCGATCCCGGCTCACTGCAACCTCTGCCTCCTGGGTTCAAGATATTCTCCTGCCTTAGCCTACCGAGAAGCTGGGACTACAGACATGGGCCACCACGCCCGGCTAATTTTTGTATTTTTTAGTAGAGATGGGGTTTCACTATGTTGGCCAGGCCTGTCTCAAACTCCTGACCTCAGTTGATCCGCCTGCCTCAGCCTCCCAGAGGGCAGGGATTGTGGCGTGAGCCACCGTGCCCAGCCAAGAAACGGCAATTTTAAGAACTTAAAATTCTTAAGGCCGGGCACAGTGGCTCACCGTGGTAACCCCACACTTTGGGAGGCCGAGGCAGGCAGATCAACCAAAGTCAGGAGTTTGAGACCAGCCTGGCCAACATGGAGAAACCCCCTCTATACTAAATATACAAAAATTAGCCTGGCATGATGGCGGGAGTCTGTAATCCCAGCTATTTGGGAGGCTGAGGCAGGAGAATCGCTTGAATCCTGGAGGCGGAGGTTTGCAGCGAGCCAAGATCACGCCATTGCACTCCAGCCTGGGCGACAAGAGCAAGACTCCCTCTCAAAAAATAAAACAACTTAAGCATACAGTAAAGTATTCTTTCCATGCCCCAATGTTAAAAGGTCCATCTAATATAGACTACTTGTTTGAAAAAAAAATCAAAAATTGGTAAAAATTCTGCTTAAATTCCATATTAAACTAGGATCAAAAGTTATTTTTAGCTCTTCTTGTTTCTTAAATACTTGAAATGTGTTGCTACATGTTTTTCTTATGTATTTATTCATTCAACTAACTTTGGGTGGAAGGTACTTACAAGTTTAAAAGTCCTTTCTGACAGTGGAAATAACATAAAAATATTTGCATAAAAGACACTCAATGGTTCTCAAAGAGTATCTGAGAGTCTAATCAGCCTATTAACCTTGGTCTAAATAACCAACAACAAATGTGAGCTTTTTGTCACATCCGTGTATTTTCCCCTGTAACCTGATACCTACATTTTAAATGCATTTTTAAAATGTTTCATTTGGCCCTATGATAATTATTTCCCCTGTAAAAAGCGACACGATTTTTGTTTAAGAGCAAACGAGAGAGTATCTGGTCTATGAAAAAAGCTAAGTGGAAAGATCAGCTCCCTAAAGTTTGTAACCAATAACAAGACACCAATGCTACCTTGTTATGTAATCAACAATATGTGAGTCGAAATAAACTAGTGAGCTATACATTTCTGATACATACCAATTTACCAATCAACAGGAGGGGAAGAAATCGCTCAAATGTGACTACTGTTAACAAACATCTAAATATCAGACATAGTCTCTATAAAAATCCTAACCTACCAATTTTGAAATCATTCCTTCGACTTTTGTTATGTTTTTTTTTTTAATTTATTTATTATTATTATACTTTAAGTTGTAGGGTACATGTGCATAACGTGCAGGTTTGTTACATATGTATACTTGTGCCATGTTGGTGTGCTGCACCCATCAACTCGTCATTTACATCAGGTATAACTCCCAATGCAATCCCTCCCCCCTCCCCCCTCCCCATGATAGGCCCCGGTGTGTGATGTTCCCCTTCCTGAGTCCAAGTGATCTCATTGTTCAGTTCCCACCTATGAGTGAGAACATGCGGTGTTTGGTTTTCTGTTCTTGTGACAGTTTGCTAAGAATGATGGATTCCAGCTGCATCCAAGTCCCTACAAAGGACTCAAACTCATCCTTTTTTATGGCTGCATAGTATTCCATGGTGTATATGTGCCACATTTTCTTAATCCAATCTGTCACTGATGGACATTTGGGTTGATTCCAAGTCTTTGCTATTGTGAATAGTGCTGCAATAAACATACGTGTGCATGTGTCTTTATAGCAGCATAATTTATAATCCTTTGGGTATATACCCAGTAATGGGATGGCTGGGTCATATGGTACTTCTAGTTCTTGATCCTTGAGGAATCGCCATACTGTTTTCCATAATGGTTGAACTAGTTTACAATCCCACCAACAGTGTATAAGTGTTCCTATTTCTCCACATCCTCTCCAGCACCTGTTGTTTCCTGACTTTTTAATGATTGCCATTCTAACTGGTGTGAGATGGTATCTCACTGTGGTTTTGATTTGCATTTCTCTGATGGCCAGTGATGATGAGCATTTTTTCATGTGTCTGTTGGCTATATGAATGTCTTCTTTTGAGAAATGTCTGTTCATATCCTTTGCCCACTTTCTGATGGGGTTGTTTGTTTTTTTCTTGTAAATTTGTTTGAGTTCTTTGTAGGTTCTGGATATTAGCCCTTTGTCAGATGAGTAGATTGCAAAAATTTTCTCCCATTCTGTAGGTTGCCTGTTCACTCTGATGGTAGTGTCTTTTGCTGTGCAGAAGCTCTTTAGTTTAATGAGATCCCATTTGTCAATTTTGGCTTTTGCTGCCGTTGCTTTTGGTGTTTTAGACATGAAATCTTTGCCCATGCCTATGTCCTGAATGGTACTACCTAGGTTTTCCTCTAGGATTTTTATGGTATTAGCTCTAACATTTAAGTCTCTAATCCATCTTGAATTAATTTTCGTATAAGGAGTAAGGAAAGGATCCAGTTTCAGCTTTCTACTTATGGCTAGCCAATTTTCCCAGCATCATTTATTAAATAGGGAATCCTTTCCCCATTTCTTGTTTCTCTCAGGTTTGTCAAAGATCAAATGGCTGTAGATGTGTGGTATTATTTCTTAGGACTCTGTTCTGTTCCATTGGTCTATATCTCTGTTTTGGTACCAGTACCATGCTGTTTTGGTTACTGTAGCCTTGTAGTATAGTTTGAAGTCAGGTAGCGTGATGCCTCCAGTTTTGTTCTTTTGACTTAGGATTGTCTTGGAGATGCGGGCTCTTTTTTGGTTCCATATGAACTTTAAAGCAGTTTTTTCCAATTCTGTGAAGAAACTCATTGGTAGCTTGATGGGGATGGCATTGAATCTATAAATTACCTTGGGCAATATGGCCATTTTCACGATATTGATTCTTCCTATCCATGAGCATGGTATGTTCTTCCATTTGTTTGTGTCCTCTTTTATTTCACTGAGCAGTGGTTTGTAGTTCTCCTTGAAGAGGTCCTTTACATCCCTTGTAAGTTGGATTCCTAGGTATTTTATTCTCTTTGAAGCAATTGTGAATGGAAGTTCATTCCTGATTTGGCTCTCTGTTTGTCTGTTACTGGTGTATAAGAATGCTTGTGATTTTTGCACATTAATTTTGTATCCTGAGACTTTGCTGAAGTTGCTTATCAGCTTAAGGAGATTTTGGGCTGAGACAATGGGGTTTTCTAAATATACAATCATGTCATCTGCAAACAGGGACAATTTGACTTCTTCTTTTCCTAACTGAATACCCTTGATTTCTTTCTCTTGCCTGATTGCCCTAGCCAGAACTTCCAACACTATGTTGAATAGGAGTGGTGAGAGAGGGCATCCCTGTCTTGTGCCAGTTTTCAAAGGGAATTTTTCCAGTTTTTGCCCATTCAGTATGATATTGGCTGTGGGTTTGTCATAAATAGCTCTTATTATTTTGAGGTACGTTCCATCAATACCGAATTTATTGAGCGTTTTTAGCATGAAGGGCTGTTGAATTTTGTCAAAAGCCTTTTCTGCATCTATTGAGATAATCATGTGGTTCTTGTCTTTGGTTCTGTTTATATGCTGGATTATGTTTATTGATTTGCGAATGTTGAACCAGCCTTGCATCCCAGGGATGAAGCCCACTTGATCATGGTGGATAAGCTTTTTGATGTGTTGCTGAATCCGGTTTGCCAGTATTTTATTGAGGATTTTTGCATCCATATTCATCAGGGATATTGGTCTAAAATTCTCTTTTTTTTGTTGTGTCTCTGCCAGGCTTTGGTATCAGGATGATGTTTGCCTCATAAAATGAGTTAGGGAGGATTCCCTCTTTTTCTATTGATTGGAATAGTTTCAGAAGGAATGGTACCAACTCCTCCTTGTACCTCTGGTAGAATTCAGCTGTGAATCCATCTGGTCCTGGACTTTTTTTGGTTGGTAGGCTATTAATTGTTGCCTCAATTTCAGAGCCTGCTATTGGTCTATTCAGGGATTCAACTTCTTCCTGGTTTAGTCTTGGAAGAGTGTAAGTGTCCAGGAAATTATCCATTTCTTCTAGATTTTCCAGTTTATTTGCGTAGAGGTGTTTATAGTATTCTCTGATGGTAGTTTGTATTTCTGTGGGGTCGGTGGTGATATCCCCTTTATCATTTTTAATTGCGTCAATTTGATTCTTCTCTCTTTTCTTCTTTATTAGTCTGGCTAGTGATCTGTCAATTTTGATGATCTTTTCAAAAAACCAACTCCTGGATTCATTGATTTTTTGGAGGGTTTTTTGTGTCTGTATCTCCTTCAGTTCTGCTCTGATCTTAGTTATTTCTTACCTTCTGCTAGCTTTCGAATGTGTTTGCTCTTGCTTCTCTAGTTCTTTTAACTGCGATGTTAGAGTGTCAATTTTAGATCTTTCCTGCTTTCTCTTGTGGGCATTTAGTGCTATAAATTTCCCTCTACACACTGCTTTAAATGTGTCCCAGAGATTCTGGTATGTTTTATCTTTGTTCTCATTGGTTTCAAAGAACATCTTTATTTCTGCCTTCATTTCGTTATGTACCCAGTAGTCATTCAGGAGCAGGTTGTTCAGTTTCCATGTAGTTGAGCGGTTTTGATTGAGTTTCTTAGTCCTGAGTTCTAGTTTGATTGCACTGTGGTCTGACAGACAGTTTGTTATAATTTCTGTTCTTGTACATTTGCTGAGGAGTGCTTTACTTCCAATTACGTGGTCAATTTTGGAGTAAGTATGATGTGGTGCTGAGAAGAATGTATATTCTGTTGATTTGGGGTGGAGAGTTCTATAGATGTCTATTAGGTCTGCTTGCTGCAGAGATGAGTTCAATTCCTGGATATCCTTGTTAACTTTCTGTCTCGTTGATCTGTCTAATGTTGACAGTGGAGTGTTGAAGTCTCCCATTATTATTGTATGGGAGTCTAAGTCTCTTTGTAAGTCTCTAAGGACTTGCTTTATGAATCTGGGTGCTCCTGTATTGGGTGCATATATATTTAGGATAGTTAGCTCTTCCTGTTGAATTGATCCCTTTACCATTATGTAATGGCCTTCTTTGTCTCTTTTGATCTTTGATGGTTTAAAGTCTGTTTTATCAGAGACTAGGATTGCAACCCCTGCTTTTTTTTGTTCTCCATTTGCTTGGTAAATCTTCCTCCATCCCTTTATTTTGAGCCTATGTATGTCTCTGCGTGTGAGATGGGTCTCCTGAATACAGCAGACTGATGGGTCTTGACTCTTTATCCAGTTTGCCAGTCTGTGTCTTTTAATTGGAGCATTTAGTCCATTTACATTTAAGGTTAATATTGTTATGTGTGAACTTGATCCTGCCATTATGATATTAACTGGTTATTTTGCTTGTTAGTTGATGCAGTTTCTTCCTAGCCTCCATGGTCTTTACATTTTGGCATGTTTTTGCAATGGCTGGTACCGGTTGTTCCTTTCCATGTTTAGTGCTTCCTTCAGGGTCTCTTGTAAGGCAGGCCTAGTGGTGACAAAATCTCTAAGCATTTGCTTATCTGTAAAGGATTTTATTTCTCCTTCACTTATGAAACTTAGTTTGGCTGGATATGAAATTCTGGGTTTAAAATTCTTTTCTTTAAGAATGTTGAATATTGGCCCCCACTCTCTTCTGGCTTGTAGAGTTTCTGCTGAGAGATCTGCTGTTAGTCTGATGGGCTTCCCTTTGTGGGTAACCCGACCTTTCTCTCTGGCTGCCCTTAAGATTTTTTCCTTCATTTCAACTTTGGTGAATCTGGCAATTATGTGTCTTGGAGTTGCTCTTCTCGAGGAGTATCTTTGTGGCGTTCTCTGTATTTCCTGGATTTGAATGTTGGCCTGCCCTACTAGGTTGGGGAAGTTCTCCTGGATGATATCCTGAAGAGTGTTTTCCAACTTGGTTCCATTTTCCCCCTCACTTTCAGGCACCCCAATCAGACGTAGATTTGGTCTTTTTACATAATCCCATACTTCTTGCAGGCTTTGTTCATTTCTTTTTCTTCTTTTTTCTTTTGGTTTCTCTTCTCGCTTCATTTCATTCATTTGATCCTCAATCGCTGATACTCTTTCTTCCAGTTGATCGAGTCGGTTACTGAAGCTTGTGCATTTGTCACATATTTCTCGTGTCATGGTTTTCATCTCTTTCATTTCGTTTATGACCTTCTCTGCATTAATTACTCTAGCCATCAATTCTTCCACTTTTTTTTCAAGATTTTTAGTTTCTTTGCGCTGGGTACGTAATTCCTCTTTTAGCTCTGAGAAATTTGATGGACTGAAGCCTTCTTCTCTCATCTCGTCAAAGTCATTCTCCGTCCAGCTTTGATCCGTTGCTGGCGATGAGCTGCGCTCCTTTGCCGGGGGAGATGCGCTCTTATTTTTTGAATTTCCAGCTTTTCTGTCCTGCTTTTTCCCCATCTTTGTGGTTTTATCTGCCTCTGGTCTTTGATGATGGTGATGTACTGATGGGGTTTTGGTGTAGGTGTCCTTCCTGTTTGATAGTTTTCCTTCTAACAGTCAGGACCCTCAGCTGTAGGTCTGTTGGAGATTGCTTGAGGTCCACTCCAGACCCTGTTTGCCTGGGTATCAGCAGCAGAGGCTGCAGAAGATAGAATATTTCTGAACAGCGAGTGTACCTGTCTGATTCTTGCTTTGGAAGCTTCCTCTCAGGGGTGTACTCCTCCCTGTGAGGTGTGGGGTGTCAGACTGCCCCTAGTGGGGGATGTCTCCCAGTTAGGCTACTCAGGGGTCAGGGACCCACTTGAGCAGGGAGTCTGTCCCTTCTCAGATTTCAACCTCCGTGTTGGGAGATCCACTGCTCTCTTCAAAGCTGTCAGACAGAGTCGTTTGCGTCTGCAGAGGTTTCGGCTGCATTTGTTTAGTTTACTGTGCCCTGTCCCCAGAGGTGGAGTCTACAGAGACAGGCAGGTTTCCTTGAGCTGCTGTGAGCTCCACCCACTTCGAGCTTCCCAGCAGCTTTGTTTACCTACTTAAGCCTCAGCAATGGCGGGCGCCCCTCCCCCAGCCTCGCTGCTGCCTTGCCTGTAGATCACAGACTGCTGTGCTAGCAATGAGGGAGGCTCCGTGGGTGTGGGACCCTCCCGGCCAGGTGTGGGATATAATCTCCTGGTGTGCCCGTTTCCTTAAAGCACAGTATTGGGGTGGAAGTTACCCGATTTTCCAGGTGTTGTGTGTCTCAGTTCCCCTGGCTAGGAAAAGGGACTCCCTTCCCCCTTGCGCTTCCCAGGTGAGGCAATGCCTCGCCCTGCTTCAGCTCTCGCTGGTCGGGCTGCAGCAGCTGACCAGCACCGATCATCCGGCACTCCCCAGTGAGATGAACCCAGTACCTCAGTTGAAAATGCAGAAATCACCGGTCTTCTGTGTTGCTCGCGCTGGGAGTTGGAGACTGGAGCTGCTCCTATTCGGCCATCTTGCTCTGCCCCCCTTTTGTTATGTTTTTAATCACCCCATAAAAGAAAAAAAAGCAGCCTCTTTTAAAATGTAAATTCCCCCCTTTTTCAAAGTAATTTGCCTAGGGAAATTTAATGCATTAAAATAAAACCTAACAGACAAACCAATTACAACATTAAAAAAAAAAAACTAAAATGATCAGTAACCAAACCAATAGCTCCAGTATAGCAAAGCGTGTGTTTTTAATCCGTTATGGGTATCCTATTATATTAATAAGCAACAATGTTTAAAAGTCATCCCAATGCCTAAAACACCGCCATAAACATAACATACTTGTCCTTTACTCCAATGAAGCTTAAACCAGACTCAAACTCAGACCATTTCCCCCTTCCTGGCACACTGAAATATACGAGGGGGAATCCAAGAAATCAGATATGTTAAGTGCCGGAAACTTCTTCCAGAATAGGGTCAAATTCGTGTTTATCCGCAAATGTCACCGTCCCAGTAAGTCTGCAAATTCTCACCAGCGCTGGAGTACAAAGAGGCCTGACCACGGAAACACCTGACCCAGCATCACTAAGACAGTGGGAAATGCAACCCTCCTCGGGTCGGAGCCCGCCCCAGAGCATCGGCTGCAGCGATGGTGGGGACAAGAGGTGGCCGCTGGTCTCGCGGGTGCGGCGGACAGGGTCCCACACCCCCGGCCGCCTCCCGAGAACCAGGAAACCTGTCAAGCCGGCCGAGACCCAACCTCCGCAGACCCCTCGCGCTCCTGCCCAGCCCGGCCCCAGCCCGCCCGACCGCTCCCCTTCTGCCCCGGCCTCCCGGCTGCACTCTGCCACCTCATTCCTCCCTGGCTGCCTCGCGGCACCGCCACCTCCTCCTCGCGACCTGGGCTCGGGTGGCCCCCCGCCCGGCCCGACCACGTCAGTCCCCCGCGCGGCCCGGTCCCCGCGGCCTCCAGTCCCGAGCTCCAGCCGCGCGCTCCCCGGCCTCGGCCTCCGCGCTCGCCCCGCTCGGCCGCTCCCGGCCCCACTCCCCAACGCCGGCTACCTGGAGGCAAGCGCAGCGGAGCACTTCATCCACGGTCCCAGGTCGCAGAGGGCCCGTGGTCCCGCTTCTTCTCCAGCTCCACATGGTAGGCGCAGATGGAGAGCAGGATCCCGGGGGCGAGGCACACTGCATGTCGGTTACTCTCTCCCACCGCCGCACCGACACTCTCAGCAGGACGGGCGCCGCCACCTTCCTCCCTCCGCCGCTGCCGCCGACGCCGCCTTCCTCCGCCTCCCTCTGCCTCCATCTCAGCCCGTCTGGGTCCCACACAGCCGCCACCGCAACAGCCACCGCAACAGCCACCGCAACAGCCACCGCAACAGCCACCGCCGCCGCCGCCGCGCCCCATTGGCTCGGTCGCCCATTCCAGCCCCGCCCCGACAGGCGTGCGGCCAACCGCCCTGAACCAAGTGAGGCCTGCGGGGCGGGGAAGGCGAGCGCCGTCGCGGAGGGAGGGGGCGGAGCACGCAACAGCCGGGAGGCCGGATGGCCCGCAAAGACTGAGGCGGGCGCGGGAAAGGTGCGCTCCAGGAGTGGGGCCCGGGAAGGGGTGGGGCCCGGGCGAGAGAGGGGCGGGGCGGAGAAGGGCGGGGTCTGGAGGGGCAGGGCCCAGGAGGGGCGGGGCCGGGCGGGACCGGGCGGCTAGCGCGGGAGGGACTTAGGGGACCGGTGCAAGGAACACATTGCAAGGATGCTACTGTGGGTGACTGGGGGAGGCCTCGGCCCCTCCCTCTGGATTGTCATCCTTTTTCCCTTTTTCGTCGTTATCAGTTGATATTTCTGACCCAATCCAAATCAACCCTGGCAATGCTCGGAAATTTAGAGCCACACTCCTATGACCTCATCTTCCCACTACCAACTCTGGGCACTCTGTGTTCAACCTGTGCAAAACTTTTTTTTATAATGTGCAAAAGTATGTTTTGAATTAAAAAACTGTTTTTACAAAATGATTTATGGGCTGGCGGGGTGGCTCACAGCCTGTAATCCCAACGCTTTGGGAGGCCGAGGCAGGTGGATCACTTGAGGTCAGGAGTTCGAGACCAGCCTGGTCTACATAGTGAAACCCCCATCTCGAATTAAAAAAAAAAAAAAAAAAAGCCGAGTGTAGTGGTGGGCGCCTGTAATCCCAGCTACTCGGGAGGCTGAGGCATGAGAATTGCTGCAACCCAGGAGGCAGAGATCGTGCCACTACACTCCAGTCTGGGTGATAGAGTGAAAGACTCAACAACAACAACAACTTACGAATGCCTTGCTTCTCTATAAGCTGAATTTGAGGTGGTTTGCCATAATTCAAATCATATAGAAAAATATAAAGATGAGCTAATACAATCAGGACAAAGAAAACCAAAAGTCAGAATAAAATGAAAGGCCAGGAATCAGAACACAGATAAGCAGGCTATAGGGGCTTACAAAATTATTAAAATTGCGTCGTAAATTTGGCTCTGAGCTTCCTGGTGGCCAAAACTAAAAGGGAAACAAATGTATATGCTTTCTCACTGTCTTCAAGAAGAAACACAGTGTTCTTGGAGATTTTCAGTGTTTCCCTGGTTGCAGCTTTCAATTTTTCAGGGGCTTTATATAGTGATTTTGAGTAATAAGCAATATCCTTGTAATCGTTATCTCTTGTTGGGTAAAAATTGCTCCCAATTCAGCAGCTTAATAAACAATAAACTTTTTTTTTTCTCACAGTTTCCATGGGCTAGGAATCTGGGTGAGGTTAGCTGTGTCCTCTGGCTCAGGCTCTCACCAGGATACAATCGAGCTGTCAGCCAGGGCTGCAGCTCTCTCAAGGCTTCAGAATCCTCTTTCAAACCCCCTTCCGTGGCTGCTGGCAGGCCTCAGGTTCTCTCTGGCTGTGGGCTGGAGACATCCAGTGTTTCACCATGTTGGCCAGGCTGGACTTGAACTCCTTACCTCAGGTGATTCACCCGCCTTGGCCTCCCAAAGTCCTGGAATTACAGGCTTGAGCCACCGTGCCTGGTTTTTTTCATTTGATTATTTTGTTTTTTGTTTTTTGCTATAAGGTCTAGTTCTGTCCCTCAGGCTGGAGTGCAGTGGAGCAACCATGGCTCACTGCAGCCTCTATCTCCTGGGCTCAAGTGATTCTCCCCTCTCAGCCTCCTGAGAACTGGCACTACAGGTTCGTGCCACCACATCTGATGAAGTTTTTCTCTTGCTATCCAGGCTGGAGTGCAATGGCCTGATCTCAGCTCACTACAAATTCTGCCTCCCAGGTTCAAGCAATTCTCCTGTCTCAGCCTCCCAAGTAGCTGGAAATACAGGCATTCGCCATCACACTGGCTAATTTTTGTATTTTAAGTAGGGATGGGGTTTCACTATGTTGGCCTGACTGGTCTTGAACTCCTGACCTCAGGTGATCCACCAGCCTCAACCTCCCAAAGTGCTGGGATTACAGGCATGAGCCACTGCACCTGGCACACCTGGTTCAGTTTTTAAATGTTATTTTTGCAGAGACAGGGTTCTCTGTACGTTGCCCAGGCTGGTCTCGAAATGTTACCCTCACATGATCCTACCCCTTCAGCCTCCCAAAGTGCTAGAATTCGAGGCATGAGTCACCGTGCCCAAACTCATTCTCTTTCAATTAGCTCAGTTTCAATTTCTTATTATAGAAATACCATCAAATAGAAAATGTCAATGTTAAGCAGGATTTCCATGTAAAGATGGCAAATCACAAAATCTTCCTTCCTTGATACTTATTCATTCTTTTTTTGTTCTTTTTATTTATTTATTTTTTGAGATGGAGTCTCACTCTGTCACTCAGGCTGGAGTGTAGTTGCACAATCTTAGCTCACTGCAATATCCACCTCCCAGATTCAAGTGGTTCTCCTGCCTCCGCCTCCCCAGTAGTTGGGATTACAGGTGTGCACCACCATGCCCAGCTAATTTTTGTATTTTTAGCAGAGACGAGGTTTCACCATGTTGGCCAGGCTGGTCTCGAACTCCTAACCCGAGGTGATCCACCTGCCTCGGCCTCTCAAAATGCTGGGGTTACAGGCATGAACCACTACAGGCGGCCCCTTGATACTTATTCATTCTAATGACATTTATTGTGTGCCTACTATGTGCCAAGTACTGTATTAGGTTCTGAGAGTGAATAAGATGGGACTCCTGCCGCAGGGAGCCTCTGTTCTGATTTGGTGTGAGTTTGGGAGGAGGACATACAAACAAGCAATTCAATAAATAGCAAGCTGAATTTTGAGTGTGATATCTGCTTTGGGAAAACCCGGCAGGAGGAGGCAATGAAAAGCAGGATGATTCCCCCTCCACAGGATGAGGGAGGATTTCTCTGCCAAGGTGATATGGGAGCTGAGGTATGAAACATGAGAAAAATCCAGCTTCAGCAGGAGGTATGGGAAGTCCATTTCGGGCAGGGGAGAGCATGTGCAAAGGTCCTGAAGAGGGAAACCACTTGGCATTTACAGGAGCAGAAAAGCAGCCCAGATGCCTGCTGCACAATGAGCAAGAGGAAAAGAATAGAGGGTGGCAGGCAGGGTCAGATCATGCTAGGATTGGTTTGTTTTTTTAAGAGACATGGTCTCGCTCTATCACCCAGGCTGGAGTGCAGTGGGGCAATCATAGCTCACTGCAGCCTCAACCTCCCGGGTTCAAGGGATCCTGTTGTCTCAGCCTCCCAAGGAGCTGGGACTACTGGCATGAGCCCCACCATGCCTGGCTAAGTTTTTTATTATTAGAGACAGGAGTCTTGTTATGTTGCCTAGGTGGGTCTCGGTCTCAAACTCCCAGACTCAAGTGATCATCCCATCCTGGCCCCAAAAAACACTGACATTACAGGTGGATGTCCCACATCTGGCCAAGATAGGGAGTTTTAAATGCTTTACTTTTAATTTTTGTGGGTACTTAGTAGGTATATATATTTATGGGGTGCATGAGATGTTTTGATACAGGCATGTAATGTGTAATAATCACAGGAGGGTTACTGGGATACCCATCACCTTAAGCGTTTGTCCTTTCTTTGCTTTACAAACAATCCAATTATGCTCTTATCGCTTTTTTGCTTTGTTTTGTTTGTTTTGTTTTGAGATGGAGTCTATCTCTGTCACCTGCGTTGGAGTGCAGTGGTGCGATCTTGGCTCACTGCAACCTCCACCCCCCTCATCCAGGTTTAAGCGATTCTCCTGCCTCAGCCTCCTGCGTAGCTGGGACTACAGGTGTGTGCCATCACACTTGGCCAATTTTTGTATTTTTAGTGGAGACTGGGTTTTGCCATGTTGGTCACGCTGGTCTCCAACTCCTGACCTCAGGTGATCCCCCTGCCTTGGCGTCCCAAAGTGCTGGGATTACAAACATAAGCCACCACATCTGACCTCTTTTAGCTATTTTTAAATATGCAATAAATTATTGTTTACTACAGTCACCCTGTTGTACTACCAAATACTACATCTTATTCATTCTAACTGTATTTTTGTACCCATTAATGATTCCTGTGCACCCCCTCCAGCCCACTACCCTTCCCAGATTCTGGTAATCATCATTCTACTCTCTATTTTTGAGTTCAATTGTTTTAATTTGTAGCACCCACAAATGACTGGGAACATGCAAAATTTGCATTTCTGTGTCTGGCTTATTTTAATTAACATAATGATCTTCAGTTCTACCCACGTTGCCGCAAATAACAGGATTCTATTCTTTCTCATGGCTGAATAATACTCCATTGTGTGTATGTAACACATCTTCTCTATCCATTTACCTGTTGATATACACTTAGATTGCTTCCAGTCTTAGCTATTGTGAATAGTGTTGCAATAAATACAGAAATGCAGATATTTCTTCAATATACTGATTTTCTTTCTTTGGGATATATACTTAGCAGTAGGATTACTGGATTATAAAGTAGCTCTACTTTTAGCCTTTTGAGGACCCTCCAAACCGTTCTCTGTAGTGGTTGTACTAATGTACATTCCCACCAACAGTGTACCAGGGTTCCCTTTTCTCCACATACTCAATAGAATTTGTTATTGCCTGTCTTTTGGATATAAAGCATTTTTAACTGGGGTGGGATGATAGCTCATTGTAGTTTTGATTTCTGTTTCTCTGATGATCAATGATGTTGAGCACATTTTCAAATACCCATTTGTCATTTGTATGTCTTCTTTTGAGAAATGTCTATTCTGATCTTTTGTCCATTTTAAAATCAGATTATTAGATTTTTTTTTTCCTGTTGAGAGAGAAAAAACAATGAAAGAAAGAAAAGAAGGAAGGAAGGAAGGAAAAGGAAAGAAGGAGAAAGAAAGAAAAGAAAGAGAAAGAAAGAAAGGAAGGAAGGAAGGAAGGAAGGAAGGAAAAGAAAGAAAAAGAAAGAAAGAAAGAAAGAGAAAGAAAAAGAAAGAAAGAAAGAAGGAAAGAAAGAAAGAAAGAAAGAAAGAAAGAAAGAAAGAGAAGATTGTGTGCAGAGATAGAGAAGTACATAGTAATCAAAGGGCAAACCGTATACCTGGAAAAACTAGTACAGAATGACTGGCCTGGAGCCAACCCTGGCTAAACTATTGAATTTCAATGATAAAGAAAGTATTCCAGTGGCCTTTGGGCAGGAAAACATAAGTACATGTGGGAAGAACCTCCAGCCAGCCTCAGAGCTTCCCATAACCCCAGCCAAAGCTAGATGACAATAAAGTCAGAAGTTAAAGGAAAATCTGAAGAAAAGGAAAATGAATCAAGAATATTCTCCCAGGCCAGGCGCGATGGCTGAACGCCTGCAATCCCAGCACTTTGAGAGGCTGAGGCAGGCAGATCACCTGAGGTCAGGAGTTCAAGACCAGCCTGGTTAAGATGGTGAAGCACCATCTCTACTAAAAAACAAAAATTTCCAAGCGTGGTAGTGTGCACCTGTAATCCCAGCTACTCAGGAGGCTGAGGCAGGAGAATCGCTTGAACCCGGGAGGCGGAGGTTACACTGAGACGAGATCGCCCCAGTGCACTCCAGCCTGGGCGACAGAGCAAGATTCTGTCTCAAAAAATAAATAAATAAATAAATAAATAAATAATAAAAATAAAAAGAAATAGCTATCCAAGTACAAACGCATTAAACAGAAACTCTCAAACATGCACCAATTCAAAAAATACAGCAGCTGTAGGTAAAAATAGAAACTGCAGATTAAAAAGAATCATGATACTTTTATTATCTTTTTTTCATAATTTCAATGAATGTTGAATAAAAAGATATCACTTTCACATAGGCATTTATCTGAAGTTCAGAATTTCTCCCACCTTACTTTAGTTTCTTCAGCTTCTTACTTTAGTTTCTTCAGCTTCTGTTGTATCAAGCAAAATGAAAGTTATATATATTTGAACTAAAACACATACAAAATACGTAAAGTTATTTGTTTTTTTTTAGAGTGTCGCTCTGTTGCCAGGCTGGAGTGTAGTGGTGTGATCTCAGCTCAATCTAACCTACGCCTCCAAGGTTCAAGCGATTCTCCTGCCTCACCCTCCCAAGAAGATGGGATTACAGGCACCCATCACCATGTCCAGCTAATTTTTGTATTTTTAGTAGAGTCAGTGTTTCGCTATGTTGGCCAGGATTATCTCTAACTCCTGACCTCATGATCTGCCCACCTTGGCCTCCCAAAGTGCTGAGATTACAGGCCTGAGCCACCACACCAGGCAAAATTATTTTTAATGCATTAATATATCAACTTACCTAACTACCTATTTGCAAAAAAAGGGGTATAAATTATCAACTTTTTTTTTTTTTTTTTTTTTTTTCCGAGACAGAGTCTGTCTCTGTTGCCCAGGCTGGAGTGGAATGATGTAATCTTGACTCACTGCAACCTCTGCCTCCGAGGCTCAAGTGATTCTTGTGCCTCAGCCAGGCATGGGCTACCAGGCCTGGCAATATCACTTAATGTTGAGTTATTTCTTGGTGGCTGAAAATTTCATGATTTATTACTGGCTTCTTTGTACTTTTTTTTTTTCTCTCTCTTCTCTCTCTCTCCCCCTCCCTCTCTCTGACAGGGTCTCACTCTGTTACGTAGGCTGCAGTCTCAAACTCCTGGGTTCTAGTGATCCACATGCCTCAGCCTCCCGAGTACCTGAGACTACAGGTGCATATTATAACTGGGTTTTAATTTTTTATAGAGATGAGATCTTGCTATGTTCCTCATGCTGGTCTCATACTCCTGGCCTTGAGCAATCCTTCTACCCTACCTTTCAAAAGTGTTGGGATGACAGGTGTAAGGTATAGCACCCGGCCTGCTTTGTACTTTTCTATAGGACTTAGATTTTATATAATAACTACAAACAATTTTTACAAAAGCAATAGTCATTCTAAACTTTTTAAAATTAAGCAGTGATTAAGAATGAGCCACAGAAAGTAATATTAATTCAGCACCTATTATATACTAGATATTTTGCATATAGCAAATCACATAGTCCACATGTCAAGGCAAGAATTATAATCTTTATTTTCCAGGAGGAAAAACTGTGGATTACAAGCCTTTGTTCATTCTAGAGTTACACAGCTGCTGCCAAAACAAGTGCCCTCTTCCCAGAAGCCTGCTCCCTGCTGGTTTTATCAAATTCTACCCCCCACTTCCTCAGCCACATCTGTGAGCAAGAATGTTCACACACACACATTTCTGCTATATTCCATCTGCCTAGGCCAGGAGCTTGTCATGACAAACCAAATGCAATACCTGTTTCCTGACCAAACCTGTTATTCAGTATCTCTGTGATTTGAGAAATGGTTTGATTTCATTCTGACAAGGATCACAATGAGGTCTTAAAATAAGTTAGAATTACAAATCATCCTAGTCTATGTGAAAGGGTGTGATTTTCAGATATACCCAGCCCTTTGAGATGCTCTGCTGGAAGGTGGTTGAGGTGCAAAGTACTATTGACTCACGGTCATCTTGGTCCATTGTCATTAATAACGATAGTTTGTACTTCTTTCGTGTTTGTGCTAAAGGTGGTTTCAAAACCAGGAAGAAGCTTATCAATTTCTAGGTATTAAATATCTATTTCACACTGTATATGTGCGTGTGTGTATACTATGAAAATATATACACACATATATTCACATACGAATACATACACACACATATTTATGTATTTACATTATACTAAAAAAAAGTAATTTTTTTTTTTTTTGAGATAGAGTCTCACTCTGTCACCCAGGCTGGAGTGCAGTGGCATAATCTCAGCTCACTGCCACCTCCGCATCCCAGATTCAAGCAATTCTCCTGCCTCACCCTCTGGAGTAGCTGGGATTATAGGCACCTGCCACCACACCTGGCTAACTTTTGGTAGAGATGGGGTTTCACCACCTTGGACAGGCTGGTCTTGAACTCCTGACCTCGTAATCCACACACCTCATCCTCCTAAGGTGCTGGGATTATAGGCGTGAGTCACTGTGCTGGCATAAAGTAAATTCTTAATGATCCATGAAAAGAAAATGGTAGGCCAGGAGTGGTGGCTCCCACCTGTGGTCCCAGCACTGTAAGAGGCTGAGGGGGGAGGATCGCTTGAGTCCAGGAGTTTGAAACCAGCCTGGGAAACACGGTGAGACCCCCTCTCTACAAGAAATATACAAATTACCTGGCTATGGCAGCTCGAACCTGGGATCCCAGCTACTCAGCAGGCTGAGGGGGGAGGATCACTTAAGCCAAGAAAGAAGAGGTTGTGGTAAGCCGGGATTTTACCACTGCACTAAATCCTGAAGGAAAAGTGGTACTTTGCCTCAAAGAAAGGGAAAAAATTGGTATCCATGAAAAATTTAAACTGTCTATATCTACATAAATCTATACAGAAATAGTATATTAATCAAAAAGCAAACTCTTAATAGTTCATGACAAGCAAATAGCAAGCCAGGTATGGTAGTTTATGCTTGTAATCTCAGCACTTTGGGAGGCTCAGGCAAAAGGATTGCTTGTGTCCAAAAGTCTGGGAACAGCCTGAGCAACATAGCGAGAACCAATCTCTCAGAAAAAATCAGAAATTAGCCAGGCATGGTGGCATGTGCCTATAGTATCAGCTACTCAAGATGCTGAGTTGGGAGAATTACTTCAGGCCAAAAGGCCAAGGCTGCAGTGAGCCATGATCACACGACTCCACTCCAGCCTGGGTGACAGAGCAAGACCCTAAAAAAAACGTAACTGTAAACAACATAAATACAGAACACATGAAGTGAGAAGCTACCATGTCCAGAGTGAAGAAAAAGGGCCCGAGCAGAGGCTCATTCCCATTCCCACCAAAAAAAGAAAAGAAAAATGATGAGACACTAAATAAAACAAAACTCAGTATGAAACCACGCAGGTAGAATTTATTATAAATTTGTCACAAATCCATTGTCAAGGTTAAAAGAAGAGGCAGGTGTTTTGCTAAAGCACTCTGCTTTAAAGTTACCAATAAATAAGAGTCCAGAGAAGCTTTGGGTTCCTTGATACTCTGGACCACCAAAGATTAAAAAGATGGATCCAGAAGAGGTGACTGTGGGGCAAGAGGAAAGGGAGAAAAGGCCACGAAGAGGCAGAGGATGGGCTTGACTGTCCACTATAACGCCGAAGGTGGGCCAGAAGAGGCCATCGTGAGACAGGAGCTAGTATAACACACAACACAATAAGACAGGAGCTGGGACTTGGGAGGCAGGCACAAGGAAAGAGACGGGCAACGTGAAAAAAGCAAAATGCAGCATCTGGGCCTAGAAACACCAATGTGAGAATGCTAAGGCAGCTTGGAGAAGAAATAGTCAGGCAAAAGCTGTGACAGCTCATGCTGCCACAAGTAAGGTAGTGAAATTGGAGGGCTGGACTTGAGAAACTTCTCGGTCTAAATGGCCACGAGGAGCTGGACAGGAGTTGAGTCCAAACAGATTGTGGTGAGGAAAAATTTAAGCACCAGCCAAAACTGGGAGGAAGACCTGGGCAAGAAGGGGATGATGAGACGCAGCAACTGGGTCTGGAGAGGCCGGCTTAAAAAATGTCTGGCCCTGGAGAGGCCACCAAAAGGCAAAGACGGGGGCTGGAGAGGCTATTCCCCGGGAAAAATGAGCTCGGTAAAAAGAGGCCACTGGGAGGCAGGAGCAGGGCCGGTCGGAGCAGCGGAGAAGCAGGAGGCGCTCTGGCCTGTGGTGGCCGCAGTGAGGAGAGAGCTAGGGGTTGAGAGTCCGCTGGGAGACAGAGGCTGGGCCTGTGCAGCCCTTCGGGAGGCAGGAGGCTGGTCTTGGAGAGGCCGACTGGAGGTCAAGTCCAGGGACGGAGGAGGCCGCCGAGAGGCATGAGCAGGGCTGGGCCTCAAGAGGCCAGTGGCAGGCAGGAGGAGCTGGGCCTGGAGAGGCTAACCTGAGGAAGTCTAGCAGCTGGAGAGGCCATGGAGAGGCAGGAGCTGGGCCGTCGGAGGCCGACTGGAGTACGAGTTGGGCCTGCAGGGGCCGCCAGGGGTAGGAGCGAGCCCCGGAGAGGCCGACTCGAGGACAATACGGGCCAGCACAGGCCGACAGGAGGAAGAGATGGGCCTGGAGAGGCTGGCTGGAGGAAGTCTGGGGCATGGAGACGTCATCGGAGGGCAGGAGCCGGGCCGGGAGAGGCCACCATGGGGCCCGGCTTCAGGACGTTTGGGGCCTAAAAAGGCCGCTGAGCATGAGCTGGGCTGCAGCCGAGTCCAAAGAAGTTGTTGGGAGTCCGGAGCAGGGCCTGTGGTCGCAGCCAGGAGCATGAGGAGCTGGGCCTGGACAGGAGGCTGGGAGGCCGTAACTGGGCCTGGAGAGGCCGGCCTGAGAAAGTTCTGGGCCTGGAGAGGCCACAAAAGGCAAAGGCTGGGCCTGGAAAGGCGGTTCCCCGTGAAGAATGAGCTGGGCCTAATGAGGCCACTGGGAAGCAGGAGCGGAGACTGGCGGAGATGCCAAAAGGCTGGAGGAGCTCTGGCCTGGGCAGGCTACAGTCAGGCGAGAGCTGGGCGTGGAGAGCCCGCTGGGTGGCAGAGGCCGGGTCTGTGCAGGCCTTCAGGAGGCAGGAGGCTGGGCCTGGTGAGGCGGACTGGAAGTGAAGTCCTGGGCCTGAGGAGGCCATCCAGAGGCGTGAGCGGGGCTGGGCCTCAAGAGGCCAGTGGCAGGCAGGAGGAGCTGGGCCTGGAGAGGCTGACCTGAGGAAGTCTGGCAGCTGGAGAGGTCGAGGACAGGCAGGAGCTGGGCCGGCGGAGGCCGACTGGTCGACCAGTTGGTCCCGCAGAGGCCCCCGGGAGCAGGAGCGAGCCCTAGAGAGGCCAAATCGAGGCTAGCGTGGGCCTGCAGAGGCCGCCGGGAGGAGGAGCTGGGCCTGGAGAGGCTGGCTGGAGGAACTCTGGGGCGTGGAGACGCCGTCGGAGGGCAGGAGCCGGGCCACCGTGGGGCCCAACATCAGGACGTTTGGGGCCTACAAAGGCCGCGGAGCGGCAGCTGGGCCAGAGCCGAGTCCAAAGAGGTTGTCGTGAGGCCGGGGCTGGGCCGGCGACCGCAGCCGGAAGTAGGAGGAGCTGGGCCTGGACGGGAGGCCGGGAGGCCGCATCTGGTCCTGGAGAGGCCGTCCTTAGGAAGGTCGGGGCCTGGGGAGGCCGCCAAAAGACAAAGGCTGGCCCTGGAAGGCCGTTCCCCGTGACGAATGAGCCGGGCCTAAGGATGCCACTGGGAGGCAGGAACGGGGCCCGGCCTGCGGAAGGTCGGGTCCTGGGGAGGCCGCCAAAAGGCAAAGGCTGGGCCTGGAAAGGCCGTTCCCCGTGACGAATGCGCGGGGCCTAGTGAGGCCACTGGGAGGCATGAGCGGGGCCCGGCGGAGCTGCCGAAAGGCAGTAGGAGCTCTGGCCTGGGGAGGCCGAAGTCCGGCGAGAGCTGGGCGTGGAGAGTCCGCTGGGAAGCAGAGGCTGGGCCTGTGCAGGCCTTCGGGAGGCAGGAGGCTGGGCCTGGCGAGGCCCACTCTAGATCAAGTGCTGGGCTTGAGGAGATCGCCCAGAGGCGTGAGCGGGGCTGGGCCTCAAGAGGCCAGTGGCAGGCAGGAGGAGCTGGGCCTGCAGAGGTTGACCTGAGGAAGTCTGGCAGATGGAGAGGCCGCGGAGAGACAGGAGCTGGGCTGGCGGAGTCCGACTGGGCGACGAGTTGGGCCAGTAGGGGCCGCCGGGAGCAGGAGCGAGCCCTGGAGAGGCCGACTCGAGGTCAGCGTGGGCCTGCAGAGGCCGCCGGGAGGAGGAGCTGGGCCTGGATAGGCTAGCTGGAGGAAGTCTGAGGCCTGGAGACGCCGTCAGAGGGCAGAAGCCGGGCCCGGAGAGGCCACCGTGGGTCTCGGCTTCAGGACATTTGGGGCCTACAAAGGCCGCGGAGCGGGAGCTGAGCCGGAGCCGAGTCCAAAGAGGTAGTCGTGAGGCTGGGGCTAGGCTCGCGGCCGCAGCCGTGAGCAGGGGAAGATGGGCCTGGACGGGAGGCCGGGAGGCCGCAACGGGGCCTGGACAGGCCGGCCTGAGGAATTTTGGGGCCTGGAGAGGCCGCCAAAAGGCAAAGGCTGGGCCTAGAAACGCCGTTACCCGTGACGAATGCGCGGGGCCTAGTGAGGCCTCTGGGAGGCAGGAGCGGGGCCCGGCGGAGCTGCCGAAAGGCAGGAGGAGCTCTAGCCTGGGGAGGCCGCAGTCAGGCGAGAGCTGGGCGTGGAGAGTCCGCTGGGAGGCAGAGCCTGGGCCTGTGCAGGCCTTCGGGAGGCAGGAGGCTGGGCCTGGCGAGGCCCACTGGAGGTCAAGTCCTGGGCCTGAGGAGGCCGCCCAGAGGCGTGAGTGGGGCTGGGACTCAATAGGCCTGTGGCAGGTAGGAGGAGCTGGGCCTGGAGAGGCTGACTGGAAGAAGTCTGGCCACGGGAGAGGGGGCGGAGAGACAGGAGCTGGGCCGGCGGAGGCCGACTTCGCGACGAGTTGGGCCCGCAGGGGCCGCCGGGAGCAGGAGTGAGCCCTGGAGAGGCCGACTCGAGGCCAGCGTAGGCCTACAGAGGACGCCGGGAGGAGGAGCTGGGCCTGGAGAGGCTGGCTGGAGGAAGTCTGGGCATGGAGACGCCATCGGAGACCAGGAGCCAGGCCCGGAGAGGCCACCGTGGGGCCCGGCTTCAGGACATTTGGGGCCTACAAACGCCGCGGAGCGGGGGCTGAGCCGGAGCCGAGTCCAAAGAGGTTGTCGTGAGGCCGGGGTAGGGCCGCGGCCGCAGCCGGGAGCAGGAGAGCTGGGCCTGGACCGGAGGCCGGGAGGCCACAACGGGACCTGGAGAGCCCGACCTGAGGAAGTTCGGGGCCTGGAGAGGCCGCCATAAGGCAAAGGCTGGGCCTGGAAAGGCCGTTCCCGTGGCGAATGCGCGGGGCCTAGTGAGGCCACTGGGAGGCAGGAGCGGGGCCCGGCGGAGCTGCCGAAAGGCAGGAGGAGCTCTGGCTGGGGAGGCCGCAGTCAGGCGAGAGCTGGGCGTGGAGAGTCCGCTGGGAGGCAGAGGCCGGGCCTGTGCAGGCCTTCGGGAGGCAGGAGGCTGGGCCTGGCCAGGCCCACTGGAGGTCAAGTCCTCGGCCTCAGGAGGCCGCCCAGAGGCGTGAGCGGGGCTGGGCCTCAAGACGCCAGTGGCAGGCAGGAGGAGCTGGGCCTGGAGAGGCTGACCTGAGGAAGTCAGGCAGCTGGAGAGGCCGCAGAGAGGCAGCAGCTGGGCCGGCGGAGGCCGATTGAGCGACGAGTTGGGACCGCAGAGGCCGCCAGGAGTGGGAGCGAGCCCTGTAGAGGCCGACTGGAGGCCAGCGTGGGCCTGCAGAGGCCGCCGGGAGGAGGAGCTGGGCCTGGAGAGGCTGGCTGGAGCAAGTTCGGGGGCGAGGAGACGCCGTCGGAGGGCAGAAGCCGGGCCCGGAGAGGCCACCCTGGGGCCCGGCATCAGGCCGTTTGGGGCCTACAAAGGCCGTGGAGCGGGAGCTGGGCCGGAGCCGAGTCCAAAGAGGTTGTCGTGAGGCCGGGGCTGGGCCGGCTGCCGCAGCCGGGAGCAGGAGGAGCTGGGCCTGGACGGGAGGCCGGAAGGCCGCAACTGGGCCTGGAGAGGCCGGCCTGAGGAAGGCCGGGGCCTGGGGAGGCCGCCAAAAGGGAAAGGCTGGGCCTGGGAAAGCCGTTTCCCGAGACGAATGAGCTGGGTCTAAGGAGGTCACTGGGCGGCAGGAGCGGGGCCCAGCGGAGCTGCCGAAGGCAGGAGGAGCTCTGGCCTGGTGAGGCCGCAGTCAGGCAAGAGCTGGGCGTGGGAGTCCGCTGGGAGGCAGAGGCTAGGCCCGTGCAGGCCTTCGGGAAGCAGGAGGCTGGGCCTGGCGAGGCCGACTGGAGGTCAAGTCCTGGGCCTGAGGAGGCCGCCTAGAGGCGTGAGCGAGGCTGGGCCTCAAGAGGCCAGTGGCATGCAGGAGGAGCTGGGCCTGGAGAGGCTGACCGGAGGAAGTCTGGCTGCTGGAGAGGCCGCGGAGAGGCGAGAGCTGGGCCGGCGGAGGCTGACTGGGCGATGAGTTGGGCCCGCAGGGGCCGCCGGGAGCAGGAGCGAGCCCTGGAGAAGCCGACTCGTGGCCAGCGTGGGCCTGCAGAGGCCGCCGGGAGGAGGTGCTGTGCCTGGAGAGGCTGGCTGGAGGAAGTCTGGGGCGTGGAGACGCCGTCGGAAGGCAAGAGCCGGGCCCGGACAGGCCACCGTGGGGCCCGGCTTCAGGACGTTTGGGGCATACAAAGGCCGCGGACCGGAAGCTGGGCCGGAGCCGAGTCCAAAGAGGTTGTCGTGAGGCCGGGGTTGGGCCAGCGGCCGCAGCCGGGAGCAGGAGGAGCTGGGCCTGGACGGGAGGCCGGGAGGCCGCATCTGGGCCTGGAGAGGCCGGCCTAGGAAGGTCGGGGCCTGCAGAGGCCGCCAAAAGGCAAAGACTGGCCCTGGAAGGCCGTTCCCAGTGACGAATGAGCCGGGCCTACGGAGGCCACTGGGAGGCAGGAGCGGGGCCTGGCGGAGCTGCCGAAAGGCAGGAGGAGCTCTGGCCTGGGGAGGCCGCACTCAGGCGAGAGCTGGGCGTGGAGAGTCCGCTGGGAGGCAGAGGCTGGGCCTGTGCAGGCCCTCGGGAGGCAGGAGGCTTGGCCTGGCGAGGCCGACTGGAGGTCAAGTCCTGGGCCTGACGAGGCCTCCCAGAGGGGTGAGCGGGGCTAGCCCTCAAGGGGCCAGTGGCAGGCAGGAGGAGCTGGGCCTGGAGAGGCTGACCTGAGGAAGTCTGGCCGCTGGAGAGGCCGCGGAGAGGCAGGAGCTGGTTCGGCGGATACCGACTGGGCGACGAGTTGGGCCCGCAGGGGCCGCCGGGAGCAGGAGCGAGCCCTGGAGAGGCCCACTGGAGGTCAGCGTGGGCCTGCAGAGGCCGCCGGGAAGAGAAGGTGGGACTGCACAGGCTGCCTGGAGGAACTCTGGGACGTGGAGACGCCGTCGGAGGGCAGGAACCGGGCCCGGAAAGGCCACCGTGGGGCCCGGCTTCAGGACATTTGGGTCCTACAAAGGCCTCGGAGCGGGAGCTGAACCGGAGGCGAGTCCAAAGAGGTTGAGGTGAGGCTGGGGCTGGGCCTGCGGCCGCAGCCGATACCAGGAGGAGCTGGGCCTGGACGGGAGTCCGGGAGGCTGCAACGGGACCTGGAGAGGCCGACCTAAGGAAGTTCGTGGCCTGAAGAGATCGCCAAAAGGCAAAGGCTGGGCCTGGAAAGGCCGTTCCCCGTGACGAATGCGCGGGGCCTAGTGAGGCCACTGGGAGGCAAGAGCGGGGCCCGGCGGAGCTACCAAAAGGCAGGAGGAGCTCTGGCCTGGGGAGGCTGAAGTCAGGCGAGAGCTGGGCGTGGAGAGTCCGCTGGGAGGCAGAGGCTGGGCCCGTGCACGCCTTCGGGAGGCAGGAGTCTGGGGCTGGCGAGGCAGACTGGAGGTCAAGTCCTGGGCCTGAGGAGGCCGCCTAGAGGCGTGAGCGGGGCTGGGCCTCAAGAGGTCAGTGGCAGGCAGGAAAAGATGGGTCTGGAGAGGCTGACCGGAGGAAGTCTGGCCACTGGAGAGGCCACGGAGAGGCAGGAGCTGGGGCGGCGGAGGCCAACTGGGCGACGAGTTGGGCCCGCAGAGGCCGCCGGGAACAGGAGCGAGCCCTGGGGAGGCCGACTCGAGGCCAGCGTGGGCCTGCAGAGGCCGCCGTGAGGAGGAGATGGGCCTGGTGAGGCTGGCTGGAGGAAGTCTGGGGCATGGAGACGCCGTCGGAAGGCAGGAGCCGGGCCCGTAGAGGCCACCGTGGTGCCTGGCTTCAGAACGTTTTTGGCCCACAAAGACCGTGGAGCGGGAGCTGGTCCGGAGCCGAGTCCAAAGAGGTTGTCGTGAGGCCGGGGCTGGGCCCACGGCCGCAGCCGGGAGCAGGAGGAGCTGGGTCTGGTCGGGAGGGCGGGAGGCCTCAACGGGGCCTGGAGAGGCCGGCCTGAGGAAGTTTCAGGCCTGGAGAGGCCGCCAGAAGGCAAAGAGTGGGCCTGGAAAGGCCATTCCCTGAGAGGAATGAGCGGGGCCTAAAGCGGCCACTGGAAGGCAGGAGTGGTGCCTGTCGAAACTGCCGCAAGTCAGGAGCACCTCTGGACTGCGGAGGCCGAAAGAGCTTGATTGGAAACAGTATCTGGCCTAAAGACGCTGGCAGGATATATGCAGGAGCTGAGACAAAAGTTGTGTTTTCAGAGGCAGGAGTTGGGCCTGTATATGCAGCCGGTGGAAGACCTTGGCCTGTCGAGGTTGCCATGAGACAGAGTCTGGGCCTGCAAAGGTCGTCAGGAGGCAGTAGCTAGACCTGGACGATCCAACTTCAGGATGGTTTGGGCCTGCAGAGTCCCCCATGTGGGTGGAATTTGTCCTGGTGAGCTTGCGTTGAGGAAGTTTTGGGCCTATATAGGCCGTCAGGAGCTTGGCAAAAGGGACATCCACAGAGGTTGTTGTCTGGTTGGATTGAGCATATAAACACAGCCGGGAAGAAGATCTGGGCCAGGAGAGACCACCATGTGGCAGCAAATGGGTCTGGAGAGTCCGATTTGAGGACGTTCTGGGCCTTGGGAAGCCATCAACAGGGAAAAACTGGGCCTGTAAAATCCATTATGTAGAATGAGCTGGTCCTGAAGAGTCCACTGGGAGGCAGGAGTTGGGCCTGGAGAGGCTAACTTCAGGCAGTTGTGCACCTGGGAGAGTCTACTTAGAGGCAAGAGCCGGGCCTAGAGAGGCTGACGTGAGGTCAATTTTAGCCTGCAGAAGCCACCAGAAGACAGGAGTTGGTCCTGGAGAGGGCAAATTGAGGACAATTTGGCTGCTGGGAGGAAGAGCTGGGCCTGGAAAGACCGACTGGAGTAATTTAAGGGCATGGAGACGATGCACAAAAGCAAACGCTTGGCCTGGAAAGTCTGCTGTGAGGCATTAGCTTGACCTACACAGCACTGGGAGGCAGGACCTGGGCCTGCAGAGGCTGACTTCAGGACGATTTGGGACTGCAGAGGCCTTTGGGAGGAAGACCTTGGCCTGGACAGGCTGAATGGAGGAAGTTTTGGGCCTGGAGTATGCGTCAAAAAGCAAAAGTTAAGCTAGGAAAGGCCACCGGGAGATGTGAGCTTGGCCTACAGAGGCCATTGTGAGGCCGGAGTTTCACCTGAGGAGGCCATGATCTGGTGGGCCTGGAAGGGCCACTGTGTGGTAGAGTTTGGGCCTCTGTAGGCTGACCTCGTGAGGTAGGAGCTGGGTTGGGAGAGGGCAACTTTTAGAGAATTGGGGCCTGCAGAGGCTGCCAGGAGGCAAGAGCTATGCCTGGAGAGTCCACCTTTTGGCATGAGCTGGGCCTAAAGGGGCCATTGTGAGGCATCAGCTGGACTTGTCAAGACTGCTGGGAGACAGGCAGATTTGTGGCCTGAGGAGGCTGCCGTGAGGCAAATGCTGGTTTTGGAGGATTCCGTGAGGCAGGGAGAAACTTGGCTTTTTGTAGCTGCCATGAGGGAATAGTTTGATTGCTGAGGCTGCCGGGAGGCCGAAGGTGGGCCTGGAAAGCTTTACATTAAGAAGTCTGTGGCCTACAGAGGCTGCCAGCAGCTCGGCAGGAGTTGGGCCAAAGGAAGTTGTTTTGAGGCAGGAAATGGGCCTGTAGGTGCAGCCGGGAGAATGAGCTCGTCCCAGAGATGCCAAGTTCAGGATATTCTGGGCCTGGACAGGCTGCAAAAAGCAAAATCTGTGCCTGGAAAAGTCACCATGGGGCATGCGCTTGGCCTAAAGAGGCCATTGCAAGGCAGGAGATGGCCCTGTAGAAGCTGCCAAAGGGCAGGATCTTCACCTGAGGATGCCACAGTAAGACATGATCTGGGTCTGCAGGGTCCACTGTGAGGCAGAGGCTGGCCTGTAGAGTCCGACAGTAGACAGAAGGTGGGCCTAAAAAGGCTGATTTGAGGACGTT
Organism: Macaca mulatta; assembly: GCF_049350105.2. Classification (NCBI taxonomy): domain Eukaryota; kingdom Metazoa; phylum Chordata; class Mammalia; order Primates; family Cercopithecidae; genus Macaca; species Macaca mulatta. The sequence goes on from NC_133408.1 coordinate 71,730,315, forward strand.
TTGGGCTTCAAGAGTCAGTCAGAAGGCAGGCACTGGGCCTGGATAGGGCCTGACAGTCAGGAGTTGGACCTAAACAGGCCAGTGTGAGGGAGGAGCTGTGCCTGTTGAGGCTGCTGGCAGGCAGTCAGAAACTTGGCCTGGGGCAGCTGCCACGAGGCAAGAGCTGGGCCTGGAGAGGCTGCCAAGATGCAGGAGCTGGGCCTGGAGAGGCCAGTGTGAGGCAAGAGACCAGCCTGTAGAGGCTGACTTGAGGAAGATTTTGGTCTGGAGAGACTGTCGGGGGCAGGAGCTGGGCCTTTCGAGCCTGCTGGGAGGCAGGCAGGAACTTGGCCAAGGACGGACCCCGTTAAGCAAGAGCTGAGCCTGGAGAGGCCATGGTCACGCAGGAGCTGGACCTATTTAAGCTGCTGGGAGGCAGGTTGTGCTAGAGAACCTGATGTGAGAAAGCTTTGGGCCCATAAAGGCTGCCAGGAGCTGGGCAAGAGCTGAGCTGAAAGAGGTTGTTGTGACGTAGGAGACGGGCCTGGAGATGCAGTCAGGAGGAAGAGCTGAGCCTGAAGAGGCCCACTTGAGGAAGTTCTGGGCCTGGAGATGCTGCCGACAGGCAAAAGTCGAGCCAGAATGGCCGCTGTGAGGCATGAGCTTGCTCTAGAGAGGTCATTGAGAGGCAGGAGCTGGGCCTGTAGAGGCTGCTGAAAGGCAGGAGCTTGGCCTAGGTGGCCAGGAAAGTCTCCTGCGAGGCAGAGGTTGAGCCTATGGAGGCTGACGGGAGGCAGGAGTTGGGCCTGGAATGGCAGACCTGAGAAAGTTCTTGGTCTAGAGAAGCTGCCAGGATGCAGGAGCTGGGCCTGGAGAGGCCTGGAGAGGCCATCAAGGCATGAGTCCTGCCTAAAGAGGCCAATGTTGGGCAGGAGCTGTGACTGGAGAGGCTGACTTGAGGAAGTTTTGGGCACGGACAGCCTGTCGGGGGGCAGGACCTGGGCCTGGACAGGCCACAGTGAGGCATGAGCTGGGCCTAACGAGGTTAGTGTGAGGCAGGATCTGGGCCCATCGAGCTGGCCGGGAGGCAGGTAGGAGCTTGTTTGGAGAACATGTCCGTGAGGCAAAAGCTGGGCCTGGAGAGGCCATTGTTACGTAGGAGCTGGGCCTGTCCAGGCCATTGGGAGGCAGAGGGTGGGCCTGGAAAGCTTGACTTGAGGCACTTTTGGGCCTTCAAAGGCCACCAGGAACTGGGCAGGAGCTGAGCCAAAAGAGGTTGTTCTGAGGCAGGAGTTGGGCCTCCAGGCACAGCCAGAAGTAAAAGCGCAGCCTGTAGAGGTCACCTGGGGACAGCAGCTGGGCCTGGAGAGGCCAACGAAAGGCAGGAGCGGGGCCTTCAGAGGCCGACTTGTGGACATTTTGGGCCTGGATTTTGTGGCCTGGAGTTGAGGACATTTGGGCCTCCTGCAAAGAGGCAGGAGCTGGGACTAAAGAGGCCATTGTAAGGCAGGAGCTGGGCCTGTACAGGCTGCCGGGAGTCAGAAGATGGGCCTCATGAGGCCACTGTAAAACAGGAGCTGGGTCTCGGAAGGTGGCCGTGAGGCAAATGCTGGCCCTTGGGAGGGCAATGAGAGGCAGGAGCTAGGTCTGGTGAGGTCGACTTGAGAAAGTTCTGGGCCTGGAGAGAAGACTGGGAGGCAGAAGCTGGCTCTAAAGAGGCCGTGGTAACGATGGAGCTGGGCCTGTGGAGGCTGTTGTGAGGCAGTAGCCTTATCCGCGGAGACCGCTGTGAGGTAGGGTACGGGCCTAAATAGACCACTGTGAGTCATGAGCTTGGTCTGTAGAGGCTGACTGGAGAAAGTTTGGGGCCTGGAGAGGCTGCAGAGGCTGCCGGGAGGCAAGACCTGGGCCAAAAGATTCAAGTATGTTACATTTATTAGGTACTTTATTTCCATTATTAAATTGTGATATATAGGAAAGTAATTATGGAACTCACCATAATGTAGAATCAGTGGGCATGTTAAGCTTGTTTTCCTGCGACTAGATGGTCCCATCTGAGTGTGACGGGAGAAAGTGACAGATCATTAGGCATTAGATTCTCATAGGGACAGCAAAACCTAGATGCCTCGCATGCACGGTTCACAACAGGGTGCGTGCTCCTATGAGAATCTAATGCTGCTGCTGACCTGAGAGAAGGTGGAGCTCAGGCGGGAATGTGAGCAAAGGGGAGTGGCTGTAAATACAGATGAAGCTTCCCTCACTCACTACCACTCACCTCCTGTTGTGTGGCTCCTTACAGCTCCATGGCTCAGGGGTTGGGGACCCCCGCTCAAGTGCATCCAAAAGGACCCTTCCCACACCAGTCTTCATAGTGGTCAACTGCAGCAACCACTTAGCTCCCAAGGCATGTGCCTCAGTTGGCATTTCATCACAATCAACAGTAAGTGGTAGCTTGAGTCACTGTGAGGTCACTTACCGGAAATCACCAGCATCCCATTTCCCATTGGCAAGGAACTCAGCACTGTCCCTTGGAAAATCAAACCTATGCCCAAATCCCATCTGTGTGAGTTTCTCTCCTGGGACCCTTCCGAGCATATTAGTCAGAGTCCAATCAGGAGACATAAACCACTCAAAAGTTTAAAGTGGTAAAATTTAATCCAGAGAATTATTCATTGTAACAGGGGAACAGCATAATGAGAGATTGGCTAGCACAAAGTAAAGAGAACTCTAGAGAAATCAGGACTAGCCCAGGCCAGGCATGGTGGCTCATACCCAAAATTCCAGCAATTTGAGAAGCTAACACAGGAGGACTGCTTAAGGCCAGGAGCTAGAGACCGGTCTGGACAACACAGTGAGACCCTGTCTCTATTCAAAAAAAGAAAAAAATTAGCTGGGAGTGGTGGTACACACTTGTAGTCTCAGCTACTCAGGAAGCTGAAGTTTGATCCTGGGAGATCAAGGCTGCAGTGAGTCATGATTATGCCACTACAGTCAAGCCTGGGTGACAGAGCAAGACCCTGTCTCAAAGAACAAAACAACAACAACCATTTACAGACAGAAAAGAAATAGAGCTAATAAGCTAAGGAAAGATGTAGAAATGTGACAAGTAAAGTAATATGAGGTCTTTTACCAATTTAAAAAAACAAAAAATGACATTAAATTTTAATACCCTGTGCTGGCAAAGATGCAGTGAAATGGGCACTTTCTTATACTATGAGGGGTGTTTAAATTGTATATAAGCCTTCCAGGGTAAAGCTTGACAATTTTTTAAAATAATAGAGACAGGGTCTCACCATACTGCCAAACTGCCTCCTCCAACTCTTGGCATCAAGCAATCCTCCTGTCTTAGCCTCCCAAAGTGCTGAGATTATAGCTGGGAGGCACCCAAAACCTTGTCAATTGACATCAAGGGTAATGAGAATGTCCATTCACCATGACTCACAGTAATCTTACTTCTGCAAATACCTTGGGGAGACAATTCAATCTAAACAAAGGTCATCTGTACAAACACAGTGAAAATCTGGGAGTAACGGAAGACAGAGTGGTTAAGTGAAATAAGAAACAGTTATAAGAAATTAAACCATGGTATTAACAGGCAACTGGTAAAAGCTCAGTTGATGTTAGCTGCTACTTTTTTGTTGTTTTGAGACAGTATCTCACTCTGTCACCCAGGCTGGAGTGCAGAGGCCTGATCATGACTCACTGCAGTCTCAGCCTCCCTGGGCTCAAGCGATCCTCCCACCTCAGCCTCCCAAGTAGCTGGGACTACAGGAACATGCCACCACACTAGGTTAATTCATGTATTTTTCTGTAGGGATGGTGACTCCCTTTGTTTCCAAGGCCTGTCTCAAACTCTTGGCCTCAAGCCATCCTCCTGCCTCAGCCTCCCAAAGTGTTGTGATTACTGGTGTAAGCCACCACACCTGGCCAGCTGCTACTTTTATCAATATTATCATTACTCCACTCAGTTAAAAATTATTATTTTCAAGGCTATGTAATACTATGTGTCCTACAGCATAATTGTAAAAACATATACAGTCGTCCCTCGGTATACAGACAGAATTAGTTCCAGCCCCCCATCTCTGCATATACCAAACTCCATGCTTACTCACGTTTCGCCGTCACCCCTCTGGAACCCACGTATAGGAAAATTCCAAATATTAGTTGGGCATAGTGGCAAGCACCTATAGTCTCAGCCACGTGGGAGGCTGAGACGGGAGGATTGCTTGAGCCTGGGAGGTTGAGGCTGCAGTCAACTGTGATAGCACTACTACACTCCAGACTGGACAACAGAACGAGACTCTGCCTCAGAAAAAAACAAAATAAAACAAAACAGGTTAGAAATTGTAATGAGGCCTGTTGGGCAAAATTCCGTATAAGAAAAGTATAAATTAATAAAGCAAATGGCGATAAATTAGTATGACTGACTTTCTCGAGTTTCTCACAATAAAGGTAAGAAAAATGCAAAACACAGAGACAGAGGGTAAAAGAAATTAAGAAAGCATTCAACATGTTTAAGAGGAAGACACTGGCCATGTTTGTGCAGCAGCAGTATGTCACGATATGACATACCTTGGAGAGAAGTTAACAGATGAGGAAGTTCATAAAAATGATCAGAGAAGCAAAATACTGATAGCGATACTCAAGTAAACCACAAAATTTCCATAACTCATGTCAGCAAAGTGGGAATATTGTAGTGTGTGTTGACGTTCCTATACAACACTGTTTATTTGCCTTATGTTTGTTTGCAAGGAATGTATATACTAAAAGTTCTTCTTGCTGTCAAAAGAATATGTGTAAGTCATCTGAACTTATTCTTCTGTTTTTCTATTTTTATCTTCCTGCCATCATCCTACAGCCTTACTTTAGAAATGTTTTATTTGTTTAGAAAATTGAACAAGTGCTCGTTGTGGCAGCCCATACCTCTAGGATGGGAGGCAGGGGTGAAAGGGTTACTTAAGGCCAGAAGTTTGACACCAGCCAGGCCAACAAAGTGAGACCCCATGTCCACAAAACAATTTAAAAATTAGCCAAGTGTCGTCATGTATACCTATAGTCCCAGCTACTCAGGAGGCTCAGGCAGGAGGATCCTTAGCCCAGGAGCTCAAGACTGCAGTGAGTTGTGATAGTACTACTGTACTCCAGCCTGGGTGACAGGGTGAGACCTCATCTCCTAAAATAAAAAACAAAGAAAAAAAATAGTTCAAGTAGCAAGTTGTATGTGGCTTATTCTGAATATTTCTAAACTAGAAGTTCTCAATCTTTTGGGGTCTAGGATGTCTTTACATTTTTTAACTTTATTAAAGACCTCTAAGACTATTTCTTTATATAAATAAGTATATTAAAACTAGAAAATAAGACAGAATTTTAAAAATATTCACATATAAAGCCATTACATGTTGATACAATACAAGATTCTTAAAATATTTAACATTCATTACATATTAATAATAAAACCATTACATGTTGATATAATACTCGCTCTTTCACCCAGGCTGGAGTGAAGTGGCGTAATCTCAGCTCACTGCAGCCTCCGCCTCCCAGGCTCAAGCGATTCTCCTACCTCAGCCTCCCAAGTAGCTGGGATTACAGGCGCCCACTACCATGCCCGGCTAATTATTGTATTTTGTCAGTAGAGACAGGGTTTAGCCATGTTGGCAAGGCTGGTCTTGAACTCCTGACCTCAGGTGATCCACCCGCCTGGGTCTCCTGAAGTGCTGGGATTACAGGTGTGAGCCACCGCGCCCACCCTGATTAATAAATGCTTAAAACACTGATTAGTCAGGCAACAACACTGGGCAAGGGTCTCCTCATTCCCAGCGATGCAAACCCTACTGCATGGCTCAGGGTTTGCAAGGGTTGTAGAGCTGAAAGGCTCTGACTTGAGATTTCATTCTTTTATTTGTACTGTGATACAGGTTCTGCTCTGTCACCCAGACTAGAGTGCAGCTGTGCACTTACAGCTCACTGCAGCCTCAACCTCCTGGCTTCAAGCCATCTCCCTGCCTCAGCTCCCCAGCAGCTGGTACTACAGTTGAGTGCCACCATGCCTGGCTATTTTTTTAATTTTGTTGTAGAGTGAGGGTCTTGTTATGTTGCCCAAGCTGGCCTCAAACTCCTGACCTCAAGAGATCTGCCCACCTCAGCCTCCTGAGTAGCTGAAACTACAAGTACACATCACCATGCCTAGCTACATTTATTTAATTTTGAAAAATATTTTTGTAAAGAGCAGATCTTGCTGTGTTGCCCAGGCTGGTCTTAAACTCCTGCCCTTCAAAGATACTCCCATCTCTGCTTCCCAAACAGCTGGGACTACAGACATGAGCCACTGCAATGAACTTGAAGAGATTTCTTTAATCTAGCATCCCATACTTGCTAGGATTGGGAACGGCAGTAGTGTTTTTTTCAATTACTTAATAATTCAGTAAGAATCAAACTCAACCTTGACCTCTGCCTTCTCTCACATCCAGTCTGTCAGGAAATCCTGTTGACTGTCTTCAACACACACTAAAGATCCCCACCCAGCAACTCCCTGGCCTCCTCCCCTACTTCTCCCCTCTGACCATCTCTCTACACCACCATGACCCTGGTCAGGACCAAAATCATCTCCCACCTGGATGTTGCCATAACTTGGCCCCCATGCTTCTACCCAAATCTTCCCACAGTCTTTCTCAACTCAGCAGCCAGAGAATGCTTTTAAACTGGGAGACAGATCATGTCGCCTCTCTGCTTAGAACCCTCCTGCAGTTCCCATCTGAGTCAGAGTCAAAGCCAAAGCCCCAGCAATAACCTCCCAGGGCTTACGTGATCTGTACTGATCCCCACCCAGCAACTCCCCGGCCCCATCCCCTAATTCTCTCCCTCTCTCCTTCTGCTCCACTGGCCTCCTTCCAGAGCCTCAGACACACCTCGGACACTTTATTCTGTTGTTTCTGCCTACAATCCTCTTCCCTCAGCACCTTGGCCAGCTCCTTCCCCTCCAAGTCTTTGCTCAATTTTCATTTAGAAGGCCACCCCTGACCGTAATATTTAACATTGCCATCTGTCCCCATGCCCACCATGCTCATTTCTTCTTTACTTTCTGCCTTCTTTTTTTCAAGATCTCACTGTCACCAAGGTTGGAGTGCACTGACACAATCACAGCTCACTGCAACCTCAAATTTCCAGGCTCAAGCAATCCTCCCACCTCAGCCTCCCGAGTAGCTGAGACTACAGGTTCATGCCATCATGCCTGGCTAATTTTTTTAGTATTTTATTTTATTTTATTTTATTTTATTTTGAGACAGAGTTTCACTCTTCTTGCCCAGGCTGGAGTGCAATGGTGGAATCCCAGCTCACTGCCACCTCCACCTCCCAGATTCACGTGATTCTCCTGCCTCAGCCTCCCAAGTAGCTGGGATTACAGGTGCGTGCCACCATGCCCAGCTAATTTTTGTATTTTTAGTAGAGACAGGGTTTCGCAATGTGGCCAGGCTGCTCTCGAACTCCTGACCTCAGGTGATCTGCCCACTTCGGTCTCCCAAAGTGCTGGAATTACAGGCGTGAGCCACCATGCCTGGCCAATTTTTTCATTTTTTGTAGAGACAGGGTCTTACTATGTTGCCCAGGCTGGTCTTGAACTCCTGGCCTCAAATAATCCTCCTGCCTAAATTCCTAAAGTGCTGGGATTACTGGCATGAGCCATCATGCCTGGCTTCATGTTCATTTCTTCTTGCTGCTGCAATATAGTTTGCAGTTTTCTACATTCAGTGGCTTAAAACACCACAAATGTACCATCTTACAGTTCTGGGGGCCAGAAACATAAACTAGGTCTATTAAGGCTAAAGTCAAGGTATCAGCAGGGCTGCATTCCTTCTGGAGACTCTGAAGTGCTCCCTTGGCTTTTTCACCTTCTAGAAGCCACTCCCATTCCTTGGATCATGGCCCCGACTCCATCTTCAAAGCCAGAAGTGAAGCATCTTCAAATCTCCCTCTCTTACCTCTGCTTCCATCACCACATCTCCTGCTCCACTTCTGAATCTCCTACCCTCTTTCTTTTATAAAGACCCTGCGATTGCTGGGCATGGTGGCTACCACCCATAATCCCAACACTTTGGGAGGTCAAGGCAGGAGGAACATTTGAGGCCCAAAGTTTGAAACTAGCATGAACAACATAGTGAGACCCACCTCTACAAAAAAATAAAAATAAATATTAGCCCGACATGGTGGTGTGTGCCTGTAGTCCCAGCTACTTGATAAGCTGAGGTGAGACAATCGATTTAGCCCAGGAGTTTGACATCAGCCTGGGCGACATAAACTAAATCCCATCTCTACAAGGATGAGGTGGGAGGATCACTTGAGCCCAGGAATTTGTGGCCAGCCTGGGCAACACAACAAGACCCCATCTGGCCAACATGGTGAAACACCGACTACAAAAATGAGCTAGGCATGGGTGACATGCATGTGTAGTCCCAGCTACTTCGGAGGCTGAGGTGGGAGAATCGCTTGATCTCAGGAGGTCAAAGCTATAATAAGCTATGATACATCATCGCACCCCAGCCTGGATGACACAGGGAGATTCTGTCTCAAAAAAAAAAGAAAACAAATATAGCACACCAGCCTGGGCAACAAAATAAGACCGTCTCTCTCAGAAAAAAAGAAAATAAACTGTTTCTCTGAGTTCTGTAAACTGTTCTAGCAAATTATTAAACCCAAGAAGAGAGTTATGGGAACCCCTGATTTGTAACAGGTTGGTCAAAAGTACAGGTGACAACCTAGGACTTGCCACTGGCATCTCAAGTGAGGACAGTCTCGTGGGACTGAGCCCCTAATTTGTGGAGTCTGTGCTAAGTCCAGGTAGTATCAGAATAAAATCATGGGATACCCAGTTAATATCCAGAGCATTGGAGAATTTGGTGTAGAAACTCCATACATACATTCAGTCAGAAGTGTGTGAGTAGAGACAAACACGGGCTTTTCTGTCACCTGTCTACCTGCTTAAATGCATAGGAGAGGCAATATGTGGTGCTCATGAACAAAGCAAGCATTAAAGTCCGACCAGACCCAACATTTGACTCAGTCTTAATATCTAGGTGAGCTTGAGCAAATCACTCATTATTCCTACGTCTTGATCACTTCATTCATAAAATGGGGATAACTGTGGCACCTACCTGTGATTCTGTGAGAATTACTGAAATACTATGCTTGGTGTTATTGTGATCATTATACCTATTCCAAACTATCTGACAAGGACTGTGATGGATGATAACATCAAAAAATTAGAAACTGTAGTCAGGTCTCTCAGGCAAAATTCCATACAAGCAGACTACTGTCTCTACAAAGCATTCCTGCCACACTTAATTCATCATTCCCTGAACAAAATGTGACATCTTCATTGTCCAGGTCTGTACAGTGCTGGTCTTCCTGCCTGAGCAGCTCACTTCATCCCATCCCAGCCCATTCTTCATCCCTCCACCTCCCCCTTCCCTCCCCACTCTCATACAACTCTTCCTCATCTTTCAGGACTTGGCTTCAAGGGTCACCTTAATTGGAAGCTTCTCTCACTGTCCAGAAGAGCTTCCCACTGCACTTGATGCATGCACTATTATTTGATCATTTTTGAGTTACAGTGCAAGTATTTTTGTACCTGAATAACATGTTGCCCAGTCAGTCTCTCTTCCTGGATTCAGAAGTCTTTCATGGTAGATCCAGCTGGAAGTGACAAAAAGACATTCTTTTGAAATAAAGGGATGACACAGATAGACGGAAGTTTTAAACGTCTTAAATGGTATGCGTGTGAAAATTAAACAAAATTCAAAGACTTGTGGGGAACATTTAGGAGGGAAAGTTACTGGGAATGTCATACAAGGGTAATTTGTATTTTATTTTATTTTTTGAGACATTATTTTTATTTTATTTTTTATTTTCTGTCACCTAGGCTGGAGTGCAGTGGTGCAATTAGGGCTCGCTGCAGCCTCGACCACCTGGTCTCAAGTCATCTCACTTAATTTTTATTTGGTTTAAGGAATAAGTCTTGGTTGAGGGTGGTGGCTTACGCCTGTAATCTCAGCACTTTGGGAGGCCGAGAGGTATATTACTTGAGGCCAGGAATTTGAGATCAGCCTGAGCAATATATTAAGACCCTGTCTCTACCAAAAAACAGAGTGAATGTGTGGAAGACAATTTTTCCACAGACTGGGAGTGGAGGGAATAATTTCAGGATGATTCAAATGCATTACATATACTGTGCATTTTATTTCTATTATTACTACATTATAATATATAATGAAATAATTCTACAACTCACTATAATGTAGACTCAGTGGGATCTCTGAGCTTGTTTTCCTGCAACGACACTGTCCATCTAGGGTGATGGGAGACAGTGACAGAACATCAGGCATTAGATTCTCATAAGGAGTGCACAACCTAGATCCCTCGCATGCATGCTTCACAACAGGGTTCGTGCTTCTGTGAGAATCGAATGCTGCTGCTCATCTGACAGGACACGGAGCTCAGGTGGTCATACAAGCGATAGGAGGGGCTAGAAATACAGATGAAGTTTCCCCTCACTCGCCTGCTGCTCACCTCCGGTTCTATGGCCCTTTGTTTGGAGACCGCTGCTCAAGTGCATTCGAAAGGATCCATCCCATGCCATTCTTCAGAGTCATCTTTACTGTGGCAGTGGTCAACTGTAGCACCCCTAAGCTCACAGGGCATACGCTTCACCTGGCATTTCACCACAATCAATAGTAAGTGGTAGCTTGAGTCATTGTGAGGTCACTTCCTGGAAATCACCAGCATCCTATATCCCATTAGGAAGGAGTTCAGCACTGCTCCTTGGATAACCAAACCTATTCCCAAATCCTATCTGTGTGGGTCTATCTCCTGGTACCCTTCCTAGCATCAATTCTGTATTTGTAGGAGTCCAATCAGGAGACACAAACAACTCAAAAGTTTAAACTGGAATGAGCAAGGTGGATCACACCTGTAATCTCAGCACTTTGGAAGGCCAAGGTGGGTGGATTGCCTTGAGCTCAGGAGTTTGAGACCAGTCTGGGAAATATGGTGAAATCCCATCTCTACAAAAAACACAAAAATTAGCTACGTGGTGGGACTTACCTGTAATCCCAGCAACGTGGGAGGCTGAGGCAGGAGAATTGCTTGAGCTTGGCAGGTGGAGGCTGCGATGAGCAGAGGTTGTGCCACTGCACTCCAGCCTGGGTGACAGCGTGAGACCCGGTATCAGAAAAAAATACATATATGTCAATTTAATATAAAAGTATTGATTTTGGCCAGGCGAAATGGCTCATGCCTGTAATCCCAGCACTTTGGGAGGCCAAGGCAGGCAGATCACCTGAGGTCAGGAGTTCGAGACCAGCCTGACCAACGCGGAGAAACCCAGTCTCTACCAAAAATACAAAATTAGCTGGGCATGGTGGCACATGGCTGTCATCCCAGTTACTCAGGAGGCTGAGGCAGGAGAATCACTTGAACCCGGCAGGCGGAGATTGCGGTGAGTCGAGATAGCGCCATTGCACTCCAGCCTGGGCAACAAGAGTGAAACTCCATCTCAAAAGAAAAAAAGGTATTAATTTTAACAGAGGATCAGCATAATGAGGGACACACTAGCACGAAGTAAAGACATCTCTAGAGAATACAGAACTAGCAGAGGTCAGGCATTATGGCTCATGCCTGTAATCTCAGCAATTTCGGAAGCCTAGACAGCAGGATCGCTTGAGGCCAGGAGTTGGAGACCAGTCAGAGCAACATAGTGAGACGCTGTGTCTACCCAAAAAAAAGAACAATATTAGCCAGGTGTGGTGGTGGTGTACACCTGTAGTTCCAGCTACTTGAGAGTCTGGGGTGGGAGGATCCCTTGAGCCTGGGAAGTCTACACTACAGTGAGCCAAGATCATGCCACTGAACTCCAGCCTAGGTGACAGAGTAAGACCCTGTCTTAGAAAAAGAAAAGAAAGTATTAATCCCCCTATGGGAATCTCCTCTTCTCCTGCCCTCTCAGGAACCTCACTTGTCAGTTCTTCCTCCCACTTTCCTGTATCTTTAACCTATCCCCCACTTTTAGCTCCTTCCCACCATCATTTAAATTACTCAAACTTCTTCTATTTTAAAAACCTCTTCCTAAACTCAGTGAGAGGTCTCCTGCACACCCACTGAGCCATCTGCTCCTCCTGGTGCCTTCGCTACAGCAGCCTGAACCATGTCTCTAATCCGTGAATCTCATCACGTTACTCCCCCATTTACATCACTTCTCCTTGCCTCCGGGATTAAGTCTAGACTCCTTAACAGCCCCTGCTCTGCCCTGCCTTGCAAGGCAGCCTCACTGCTTGCCCCTCTCCATTTCACCTACTATGGAGTCCAGCTGAGCCTCATCTTTCTCCTCTGGGACTCTCTGAAGTGGGTGATGCCCTCTGCTTATAATACGCTTCCCCTTAAACCTCTACTCTCTTCCTGGCTAGCTTCAGCTCCTCTGTCACTTGTCCGCTTTGGCATCACCTCCTCACGGAAGACTTCCTTGACTCCCCAGATTCTCAGGAGCATGGCAGGTGAGGTGCTCCTCCCGTGAATGGATGGAGATTAGGGAGAGTGTGTTATTCATGCTTAATTCACCAGTGCTTAGCTCAGTACCTAGCACAAAACAGTTACTGTGGTAGCCAAAGTAATAACCCCCACCCCCACCAATTGTTCATGTCCTATGTTACACAGCACAATTGCATAGGAAGGGGGAATTAAGAGTACAGATAAAATTAATGTTGAAAATCAGCTGACCTTAAAACAAGATTATCCTGGAATATCTAGAAGAGTCCATGTAATTACAAGCATTCTTTAAAAGTGGAAGAGGGAGGCAGAAGGTTAAGAACCAGAGACAGTGGGCACAATGGCTCATGCCTGTAATACCAATACTTTGGGAGGCCAAGGCAGGAAAATCCCTTGAGTGCAGGAGTTCAAGGTCAGCTCTGGCAACACACTTGAGGCCCCATCTCTACAAAAAAATCACAACAAGATTCACTGAGTGTCATGGTGCTCACCTGTAGTCCCAGATACTGGGAAGGCTGATGTGGTAGGATTGCTTGACCCTGGGAGTTTGAGGCTACAGTGAGCCGTGATTGGACCACTGAACTCCATCCTGAGTGACAGGGCAAGGTCCTGTTTCTAAAGAAAAAAACGACATTGGAATCAGGGTCCCCTCCATCCTAAGGTGCCTACAAGGCATCTCTCTCTGCAAACGAGTAAACATCATCCTCCAACTCCTCACAGAGCGGAGCAGCAGGAAAACTCCCTCACCTCATTTCTGTGCCACTTGGGAGGTCTGGACAGCCCAATAACCAGCTCCTTGCTAATGATGCAATCAGGAAATGGCTCGAGTTGAGCTAAGGAGAATTTGGATCCTTCTTTTGGTTCTCAATAGGCAGGATAGGGTCCAGGCATGGTGGCTCATACCTGTAATCCTTGTACTGTGGGAGGCCAAGGTGAGAGGATTGCTTGAGGCCAGGAGCTCAAGACCAGCCTGGGCAACATAGCAAGACCTGGGTGGCATGCACCTGTGGTCCCTAGTACTTGGTAGGATGAGGTGGGAGGACTGATTACTTGACCCCAGGAGTTTCAGACAGAGCCAGACCATGTCTCAAAAAGTAAAAAAAAAAAAAAAGAGAGAGAGAGAGACTATAGGCAGGCACCACCACATTTGGCTAATTTTTAAATATTCTGTAGAGACAAGGTCTTGCTAGGTTGCCCAGGCTGGTCTAAAACTTCTGGTATCAGGCTGGGCATGGTGGCTGATGCTTGTAATCCCAGCACTTTAGAAGGCTGAGGCAGGCAAATCACCTGAAGTCAGGAGTTTGAGACCAGCCTGGCCAACATGGTGACTCCGACTCTACTAAAAATACAAAAATTAGCCGGGCAGTAGTGGCGTGTACCTGTAGTCTCAGCTACTTGGGAGGCTGAGTCAGGAGAATCACTTGAACCTGGGAGGCGGAGGTTGCAGTGGGCCAAGATCGTACCACTGCACTCCACCCTAGGCAACAGAGTGAGACTCTGTCTGAAAAAAAAAACAGAAAACAAACTCCTGGCATCAACACATCTTCCTGTCTTAGCCTCCAAATGCCCTGGGATTATGTTGTTTCCTATAATTGAAGACACTTGTTCTTATACTGCTTTAAGGTATAAAAGGAAAAAAAAAAACCATAATGACAAATGTTGGTGAAGGCCAGGCATGGTGGCTCAGCCTGTAATTCCAGAACTTTGGGAGGCTGAGGTGGGCAGATCACTCAAGGCCAGGAGTATGAGACCAGCCTGGGTGACATGGTAAAATCCGATCACTCCAAAAATATATAAAAATTAGCCAGGCGTTGAGATGAGAGAATCACTTGTGCCTGGGAGGTCAAGGCTGCAGTGACTGTGATGGTGTCCTTGGGCTGCAGCCTGAAAGACAGAGCAGCCCCTATCTAGAAAAAAAAATAATGGCAGTGAAGATGTGGAAGATGTGGAGGAATTGGAACCCACATACATTACTGGTGGGAACATAAAATCGTGTAAACACTTTGTTTGGGTATTTCTTTTCCTGTCATTTTAATTAGATTTTTTTTTTTTAAATCAAGACAGGGTTTCACTATCTTGCCCAGGCTGGTCTTGAATTCATGGGCTCAATTCCTCCCATCGGAGCCTCCTGAGTAGCTGGGATTACAGGTGTGAGCCATCACACCCAACTGGTGTAGCCACTTAAGAAAACAGTCTGGCAGTTTCTCAAAAAGTACAGTCAGCATATAATGCAACAATTTCACTCCTAGGCATATATCCCAGAGAAATAAAAATATATATCCACACAAATATATATTGTACAACAATCTTCATAGCAGCATTATTCATAATGGCCAAAACATGGAAACAACCCAAATGTCCACTAACTGATGAACAGATAAACAAAATGCAGCGTGTCTCTACCATGGAATATTACTCAGCCATAGGAGGATGAAATATTGATACACACTATGACATAAAGCAACTTTGAAAACATTGTGCTAAGAGGGAAAAAAAGCCACAAAAGATCACATATTGTACAATTCTATTTGTCCAAATTAGGCAAATCTATAGCGACAAAAAAATGAATCAATGGTTGCCTAAGGCTGGGAGCCAAGGCAGGTTGGGGGAGTAGGAGGTAGTGGCTAAGGGGTATGGATTTCTCTATAGGGTAATAAAAGGTTCTAAAAGTGACTGTGGTAATCGATGCACAGCTCTGAATATTCTAAAACCTACTGAATTGCAGATTTCAATAAATAAAGTGAATGGCATGTGAATAATATTTTAACAAAGCTATTATTTAAAATAATAATAATAGGGGGCTGGGCACAGGTAGTCATGCCTGCCTGTAATCCCAGCACTTTGGGAGGCTGAGGCAGGAGGATCACTTGAGGTCAGGAGTTTTGAGCCCAGTCTGAGCAACCTGGCAAGATCCCATCTCTACAATAAAAAATGAAAAAATTGGCACACGTCTGTAGTCCCAGCTACTTGGGAGACTGAAGTGGGAGAACTGCTTGAGCCCAGGAGTTTGAGGCTACAGTGAACCATGACCACGTCACTGTACTGCAGCCTGAGCAACAGAGCAAGACTCTGTCTCTAAAAAGGAAAGAAAACAAATGCAAGTTTGTATCCCTTTGTGAGTGTAGCCAAGTTGGAGGAGAAATAGACAAGAACAAAAGAGCACTGAATAAGGAGGGTGAGTGGCTGGTTAGGCTTGGTTGCTAGTTAAGTGGTTTCTAAAGAATTCATTAGTAAAGTTACAGCTCTGGGGACAGTCATGCAAAGAATGAATGCTAAATTCATTACAAATACCCATGATCTTTCTTTACATGCCTTCTAGTGAAAAGTTCCTAAGTGCCTAAATAGCAAGTCTGCAACAATAGCAGCTGTTTGCTAAAGACTACGAAAAAGAAATGGAGGCCGGCCATGGTGGTTCACATCTGCAATCCCTGCACTTTGGGAGGCTGAGGCAGGCAGATCAACTGAGGTCAGGAGTCCGAGAGACGAGCCTGGCCAACATGGTGAAACCCCGTCTCTACTACAAATACAAAAATTAGCTGGGTGTGGTGGCGGGCACCCATAATCCCAGCTACTCGGGAGGCTGAGGCAGGAGAACTGCTTGAACCCAGAAGGCAAGGGTTACAGTGAGCTAAAATCGCACCATTGCACTCCAGCCTGGGCGACAAGAGCAAGACTCTATCTTAAACAAAAAAAAAGAAAAAAAGAAATGGCATCTTCTTCAAGAATGACATAGTTTTTCATGATAAAGCTCTAATT
The DNA here is from genome assembly GCF_049350105.2 of Macaca mulatta. NCBI lineage: Eukaryota > Metazoa > Chordata > Mammalia > Primates > Cercopithecidae > Macaca > Macaca mulatta. The sequence goes on from NC_133408.1 coordinate 71,746,584, forward strand.
TTGCATTTGTTCAAGTATTGATTAGAATTACCCAATATGACACCAATCTTGGATAAAGTGCAAACAACATAATTTCATTTTCTCAATAATCAAAACTGACGAGGTAGTCTAATATCAATTCTGATCTTATTAAACACGGATCAGATTTTAAAAATAATGGAATGATGGAGCAAATAAGATGTTACAACCTGTTCCAAGGGGAATTCCAAAACCCACACATATCTGAGACCATCAAGTATGATGAAATATATTTGATTACTATACTGAAAAATAAACTGATTATAAAGCCAACAACAATTGGGCAGGGGTCTCCTATCCACAGCCACACAAACCCGATCATGCCACTATGTGGTTGCAAGGCCTACATAGCCTAGAAGGGACTGGTCTGACTTGGGATTTCATTTCATTTGTATTTATATTTTGAGACAGGGTCCCACTGTGTCACCCAGGATGGAGTGCAGTGGTATAATCATAGCTCACTGCAGCCTTGACCAAGTGGGCTCAAGAGATGCTCCTGCTTCAGCTGCCCCAATACCTGGAAATACAGGCAAGTACCACCATGTCAGGCTTTTAAAAATTATTATTAATTTTTTTAGAGAGAGAAGTCTTAATATGTGGCCCAAGCTGGCCTCAAACTCCTAGCCTCAAGAGATCTGCCCACCTCAACCTCCTGAGTAGGTACACACCACCATTCCCGGCTATATTTATTTTATTTTATTAAATTTCTTTCTTTTATTTTTGTAGAGAGGAGGCCTTGCTACGTTGCCCAGGCTGCTCTCAAACTCATGGCCTTAAAACACACTCCCATCTCTGCCTCTCAAACTGTTGGAACTATAGGTGTGAGCCACTGCCCCTGGCCTGACTTGGGATTTTTTAAATCTACATTCCTTTACTTGGTAGGATTGCAAAAGGCAGTAGGGTTTTTTTTAATCAATAATTTAATTAGAATCAAACTCAACCTTGACCCCTGCTTTCTCTCGCAGCTCACATCCAGTCTGTCATGAAATCCTATTGACTGACTTCAACATGAATCCATGCTCTGACCATCTCTCACCACCACTGTGCACCAGGTCAGGACCACTATCATCTCGCATTGGGATGTTGCCACAGCTTGGCCCCCATGCTTCTACACAAATCTTCCCAGAGTCTTTCTCAACTTGGCAGCCAGGGCGTGCTTTAAATTAGGAGACAGATCATGTCGCCTCTCTGCTCAGAACCCCTCGGTGGCTCCCATTTTAGTCAGAGTAAAACCAAAGCCCCAGCAATAGCATCCCAGGGCTTACGCGATCTGTACCGATCCCAGCCCAGCAACTCCCTGGCCTCCTCGCCAACTTTGCTCCCTCTTTCTCTTTGCTCCACTGACCTCCTTCCAGAGCTTCAGACACACCAGGGAGTTTCCTCCTAATGCCTTTATCCTGTTGACTCAGGCTACGATGCTCTTCCTTCAGCACCTTGGCCAGCTCCATCATCTGCTTCAAACTTTTGCTCAATATTCACTTATGAGGCCAACCCTGACCACTCTACTCAACATTGCCATTTGTCCCCATTCCCACCATGCTCATTTCTTTCTTTGTTTTTGAAACAAAGTCTTGCTCTATTGCCCAGGCTGGAGTACAGTGGTGCAATCATAGCTCACAGCAACCTCAACCTCCTGGGCTTAAACAATCCTCCCGCCTCAGCCTCCCTAGGAACTGAGACTACAGCTGCATGCAACAACACCTATCTAATTTTTTTTTTTTTTTTTTTTTTTTGAGACAGAGTCTCAGTCATCCAGGCTGAAGTGTAACAGCACGATTTCGGCTTGCTGCAAAGTCTGCCTTTCAGGTTCAAGTGATTCTCTGCCTCAGCTTCCTGAGTAGCTGGGATTACAGGCACCACACCTGGCTAATTTTCGTATTTTTAGTAGAGATGGGGTTTCACCATATTGGCCAGGCTGGTCTTGAACTTCTGACCTTGTGATCCAACCCCCTCGGCCTCCTAAAAGTGCTGGGATCACAAATGTGAGCCACCGCGCCCGGCCTTTTTAAAAAAACTTTTTTAGACATGAGGTCTCATTATGTTGTCCAGGCTGGTCTTAAGCTCCTGGGCTCAAGCGATCCTCCTACCTCAGCCTCCCAAAGTGCTGGGATTACAGGCATGAGCAACTGTAACATAAAGCCCCAGCTTCATGTTCATTTTTTCTTGCTGCTACAACAAACTACCCTATATTTAGTGGTTTGAAACACCACAAATCTACCACCTTACAGTTCTGGGGTCCAGAAGCCCAACTAGATATATTAAGGCTAAAGTCAGGTGTCAAAGGGGCTGCATTCCTTCTGGAGGCTCTAGAGAGAATGTGCTCCCTTGCCTTTTCCAGCTTCTAGAAGCCACCCCCATTCCTTGACTCATCTTGAAGATGGCCCCTGACTCCATATTCAAGGCCAGAAGTGCAGCATCTTCAAATCTCCCTCTCTGACCTCTTCTTCCATCACCACATCTCCTTCTCTAACTCTGACTCTCCTACCTCCTTCTTTCTCTTATAAAGATCCTTGTGATTGGTGGGCATGGGGGCTCCCATCTGTAATCCCAACACTTTGGGAGGCCAAAGAGAAAGGAATGCTTGAGGCCAAGAGTTTGAGACCAGTCTGGGGAACATAGGAAGACCCCCCTGCCTTTACAAAATTAAAATTAAAATCAGCTGGACATGGTGATGCATGCCTGTAGTTCCAGCTACTGGAGAGGCTAAGGTGGAGGATCGCTTTAGCCTAGGAGGTCAAGGCTGCAGTGAGCTATGATCACATCACCATACTCCAGCCTCAGTGGCAGAGCGAGACTCTATCTCAAATATAAGAAAAGAAATATACATTTGGTCTCTGCCCCTGGTTCCTGGCATAGAGCTTCTAAAGCTGTTATAGAGTCCTTAGTGACCGAGGTAACAGGAGCATTTCCTGTTTTAATATTTAGTCTTAGTCCCAGTTTCCTGACACAAGGGCCTCTAAGGTCTTTCAGATCTGCAGCATGGTAAGAATGCATGTGGGATGCTGTTGAGCTGACAGAGTGGCTGCAAGCTCCCAGACTGCTTCAGGAGGAGGGCTGGCTGCCAGAGGAACCAACCACATTTATTTTTTTAAACGGAGTTTGGCTCTTGTAGTCCAGGCTGGAGTGCAATGGCACAATCTCAGCTCACTGCAACCTCCGCCTCCCAGGTTCAAGCAATTCTCCTACCTCGGCCTCCTGAGTAGGTGGAATTATAGGGATGTGCCACAATGCCCAGCTAATTTTTGTATTTTTAGTAGAGATGGGGTTTCACCATGTTGGTCAAGCTGGTTTCAAAAGCCTGACCTCGAGTGATCCACATGCCTCAGCCTCCCAAAGTGCTAGGATTACAGGCATGAGCCACTGCGCCCAGCCCCAACCACATTTCTTGAGGCTTGGAACTTTCAGCCTCACCTGCCGAACTCCAGGAGGCAAAAGGGACTGGAGATTGACTTAGCTACCAATGGTCAATCAATCATGCCTCCATAAAAACCCAAACAACAGGGTTGGAGAACTTCTGTGTCGCTGAACACAAGGAGGTGCTGGGAGGGTAGTGTGCCCAACAGAGGGCATGGAAGCTCTGTGCCCCTCCCCACTTACCTTGCCCTGTGCACCTCTTTCACTGGCTGTTCCTGAGATGGAGCCTTTACATTGAGCCAGTAACAGAAAATAAGCTGGCCAGATGAGGTGGCTCATGCCTGTAATCCTAGCACTTTGGGAGGCAGAGGTAGGGGGAAATCACTTGAGTCTAGGAATTTGAGACCAGCTTGGGCAACATAACAAGACCCTATCTATACAAAAAATAAAAGAAATTAGCCAGATGTGGTGGTGGGAACCCTGTAATTCCAGCTACTTGAGAGGCTGAGGCAGGAGAATCACTTGAGCCCTGGAGGTTGAGGCTTCAATGAGCTACGATTGCACCACTGCACGCCAGCCTGGACAAGAGAACGAGGCCCTGTCTTTAAAAAAAAAAAAAAAGAAAGAAAGAAAAGGAAAAACTCGTTTTTCTAAGTTCTGTGAGCTGTTCTAGCAAATAACTAAACTCAAGAAGAGAGTCATGGGAAACCCTGATTTCTAACTGGTTGGTCGAAATACAGGTGACAACCTAGGACTTGCAATTGGCATCTGAAGTAAGGGTGGTCTCGTGGGACTTAGCCCCTTACCTGTGAGGTCTGCACTAACCCCAGGTAGTGTCAAAATGGAATTGTGGAATACACAGTTGGTGTCCAGAGAGTTGGAGAATTGGTGTAGAAACTCCACACACATATTTGGTTAGAGTGTGAGAAGAGAGAAACATGAGTTCTTCTCTTACCTGTCTACCTGCTTAACTGCATAGGAGAGACAGTGCACGGTGCTCATGAACAAGGCAAGCATTAAAGTCAGACCAGACCTAACATTTGACTCAGTCTTAATATCCAGGCAAGCTTGGGCAAATCGTTCATTAACCCCAAGTCTTCATCATTTCGTGCATAAAATGGGGAAAACTGTGGCACCTACCTGTTTTTGTGAGAATTAATGAAATACTATGCTCGATGTTATTGTGATCATCATACTGTTTGACAAGTACAGTGAGGCATGATAACATCAAAAACTTAGAAACTGTAATGAGGTCTTGGGCAAAACTCCATATACTGTCTCTACAAAGCATTCCTGCCACACTTAATTCACCATTCCCTGAACAAAATGTGACATCTTCATTGTCCAGGTCTGTACAGTGCTGGTTTCCTTGCCTGAGCAGCTCACTCCATCCCATCCCAGCCCATTCCTCATCCCTCCACCTCCTCCTTCCCTCCCCACTCTCATACAACTCTTCCTCATCTTTCAGAACCTGGCTTTAATGTCACCTTAACTGGAAGCTTCTCTCACCCTCCAGAAGAGCTTCCCATTGCACTTGATGCATGCACTATTATTTGATCATTTTTGAGTTATAGTCCAAGTCTTTTTGTACCTGAATAACATGTTGCCCAGTCAGTCTCTCTTCCTGGATTCAGAAGTCTTTCATGGTAGATCCAGCTGGAGTGACAAAAATACATTCCTTGAAAAAAAAAAAACAAGAAAATAAAAAAGAGGGATGACACAGACATACATCAGTACTTAAAAGTTTTAAATGGTATGTGAAAAACAAACAAAATGCAAGGGCTTCCAGCAGAAACATAGGAGGGAAAGTGTTACTAGGAAATATAACAGAAGGTTACTTTTTATTTTATTTTATTTTTAGAAAAAGGGTCTTGCTCTATCGCCTAGGCTGGGCTGCAGTGGTGCAATCACAGTTAACTGAAGCCTCAACCTCCAGGGCTCCAGCAATATTCCCATCTAATTTTTATTTTATTTAAGAAACACAGTCTTGCTCTTACCAAAGCTAAAGTGCAGTGGTGTGATCATAGCTTACTGCAGCCTCAACCTTCTAGGCTCAAGTGATCCTCCAGTCTTAGCCTCCCCAGTACCTGGGACTATAGGTGTACAGTGCAATGTGTAGCTCAATTTTTTTTTAATTTTTAGTAGAGACAAAGTGTCGCTATGTTGACCAGGCTGGTGGTGATCTCCCACACTCAGGCAGTCCTCCCACCTCAACGTTCCGAAGTGCTGGGATTACAGGTTGACCTGCCTATAACACCACACAGGTGTGACCTCACACCTGGCTGAGGGGGTTAACTTTTAATTATATAAAGAGCTCAAAGGAAATATTAGAAGGAGCCTAAATGCCTACAGCAGCTGATGAGTAAACTGTGATACATCTACATAACAAAATATTATGCAACCATGAAAAGCATTAAGATAGATCAATAGGTATTGGCACAAATGTCCACGAAATATGAAAATGTGAAGTGATGTTCAATTGCCATGTATGTATCTTGACGGACATGGCCCATTTTCTCAATAGCAATTATTTCCTGAGATAAGATTATGGGTCTAAAGACTGAAGGAAATTTTTCACTTATTTATTTAAAAGTATTTACTATTTTTATAATTTAGTAAAAGATTAAACAGATCATCGCATTAGTAAAAGACAAATTAATTCTATAAACAAATGGAAAAGACACGGACAGCCCAGGCATGGTGGCTCACACTTATAATACTAGTATTTTGGGAGGGGTTGGTGGGGGGATTGCTGGAGGCCAGGAGTCCCCGACCAGCCTAAGAAACAAAGGAAGACCTTGTCTCTACTAAAAATTAAAAAAAAAATTGGCCAGGCATAGTGGCATGTGCCCATAAACCCAACTACTGAGGTGGAAGGATCACCTGAGACCAGGAGGTCAAGACTGCAGTGAGTTGAGACTGTGCCACTACACTCAAGCCTGGGAGACAGAGCGAGACTTCATCTCAAAAAAAGAAAAAAAAAAAAAAAAAGGACAATAAAGAAACAAAGCTAATAAGCTAACACAACGAAAGATAAAACATGTGACAAACAGGCCAGGCACGTGGCTCACACCTCTAATCCAGCACTTTGGGAGGCCGAGGTGGGTAGATCACGAGGTCAGGAGTTTGAGACCAGCCTGATCAATACGGTGAAACCCCATCTCTACTAAAAATACAAAAATTAGCCAGGCGTGGTGGTGTGTGCCTGTAATCTCAGCTACTCAGGAGGCTGAGGCAGAATTGCTTGAACCTTGGAGGCAGAGGTTGCAGTGAGCCAAGATCATACCACTGCACTATAGCCTGGGTGACAGAGCGAGACTGTGTCTCAAAAAAAAAAAAAAAAAGGCCGGGCGCGGTGGCTCAAGCCTGTAATCCCAGCACTTTGGGAGGCCGAGACGGGCGGATCACTAGGTCAGGAGATCGAGACCATCCTGGCGAACACGGTGAAACCCCGTCTCTACTAAAAAATACAAAAAACTAGCCGGGCGAGGCGGCGGGCGCCTGTAGTCCTAGCTACTCGGGAGGCTGAGGCAGGAGAATGGCGTAAACCCGTGGGGCGGAGCTTGCAGTGAGCTGAGATCCGGCCACTGCACTCTAGCCCGGGCGACAGAGCCAGACTCCGTCTCAAAAAAAAAAAAAAAAAAAGGTGACAAAGTAATATGAAGTCTTTTATTTATCACACAGAAAATAACTTGTTAAATTATAATACCTGTGCCAGTGAAGGTGCAGTGAAATGGCCATTTTCTTGTACTATCAGTGCTGTTTAAATTGTATACAAACCTTCCAGGATAAAGCTTGGAAATTTTTTTAAAATAATACAGACAGTGACTCATTATACTGCCTCCTCCAACTCCTGGCCTCAAGCAGTCCTCCCACCTCAGCCTCCCAAAGTGCTGGAATTACAGGCTGACAGCCACCATGCCTGAAAGCTTGGCAATTTACATCAAGGGTAATAAGAATGCACATACCGTCACTCACAGTAATCTCACTTCCGGAAATATCATCTTTGGATATAATTCAACCTAAACAAAAGGTGATATGCACAAACACAGTGAAAATCTAGAAGTAATTTTTTTCTCATTTTTTAAAAAATATGGAATGCTTCACAAATTTGCATGTCATTCTTTCACAGAGGCCATGCCAAACTCTCTATTGTTCCAACTTAAGTACATGTGCTACTGAAGCAAGCATGAGTAATTTAAGATAGAGTGGTTAAGTGAAATAAGGAAGAGATATGGGGAATTTAAAAAATCTATAGTACTTATAGGCACCTAGTAACAGCTCAGCAAATTATTATTTTTATGGTAATTTCACTCAATTAAAAATTGTCATTAAAAATTACCATTGTCATGGAACATAATGTACCCTACAGTATAATTGTAAAAACAGATACAATTTGTCCCTTGGTATATGGGGAGATTAGTTCCAGCTACCCCATTTCTGTGTATACCAAAATCCATGCGTACTCAAGTTTTCAAAGTCAGTCCTGTGGAATCCAAATATTTAAAAAATGGAAAAATTAGTGAGGTGTGGTGACAAGCACCTGTAGTCCCAGCTACCTGTGAGGTTGAGGCAGGAGGACTGCTTGAACCCAGGAGGTTGAGGCTGCAGTGAGCCATAATTGCACCACTGCAGTCCAGTCTGGGCAACAGAGTGAGACAGAAGGTTCACTTTTTAATAGAATTTTTCTGTTCACTTGAAGATATGGTCAGGACTGTGGCATAGGAAAATTCTTCATAAAATAACTATCTAATGCAATTAATGCTGGAGTTGGGGACAGAAAATGTTTTGGTGACTATTTATTCCTTCACTTGCTGTTATATAAACTATTGCCAGTAGGCATTTACTAACCAGAAGTGTCATCTCAGAGCTACTCACAATGAAAGGTGACGTCTGGGGCTCAGGTGTGTTGAGGTCCCTATGCCTGGGCTATGGGTGCTGAGTGGGACTTACTTGTGCATCCATTTTCTCTATTCCAGCACCAGGAAACTTGGGTTTATCCATCTTGATAAGATGTCATTGAAATTCCACTTGGCAAGAACCACAAATGGAAGAAAGGCCATGAAACCACAGGACAGTACTTGTTCTCAAGGGAATCTTTAGCTTAGGTGGCTCTGTAAAAGAGAAAGTATACTGTTGAAAAATCATTGCAGGTCAGGTGAGGTGGCTCATACCTATAATGCCAGCCACTGAGAGACAAAAGCAGGAGGATCCCATGAGGCCAGGAGTTGAAGACCAGTGAAATCTCTTGGGCAACACAGTGAAAACTCATCTCTACAAAAAATTAGAAAATGAGCTGGGTGTGGTAACACATTCCTATACTCCGAGCTACTCTGGAGGCTGAAATAGGAGGATCGCTTGAGCCCAGGAAGTAGAAGCTGTAGTGAGCTCTGATCTCACCACAGAACTCCAGCCTGGGTGACAGAGTGAGACCCTGTCTCAACACACACACACACACACACACACACACACACACACACACACACACCCTCATCTCAGTCTGCCCAGCCTTAACTAATCAAAGGGGTCTTCTGGTTACAGAAGAGGTATGCTCTTTTATAGGACAGGGAAAGACCAGCAAGCTTGTTCACAGCCTTTTCCTCATCCTCTGCTTAGTTTCCAAGAACCCTCACAGTGAAAACAGAGTCCCTGGGAAAACAACCTAAATCTTTAGGTTACCAGGGGAGAAATATGCCTCCTTTGTCAATTAATAAATGGAACACCTGCCTTAAAATCCAGGGAGTTCTGCTAGAATGAATCACTCCCTAAGACCTTGACCTATGCAGGAAACATGAAAAACTGGAGTTTAACCAGGCGCGGTGGCTCACGCCTGTAATCCCAGTACTTTGGGAGGCTGAGGCGGATGGATCATCTGAGGTCAAACCTGGCCAACATGGTGAAACCCCGCCTCTACTAAAACTACAAAAATTAGCTGGGCGTGGTGGTGGACGCCTGTAATCCCAGCTACTCCAGAGGCTGAGGCAGGAAAATCACTTGAACCCAGAAGGCGGAGGTTGCAATTACTTCTAGAATTTCCATTAGCCCTTTGAAATCCTTCAACATTCATTAAGGTCAAAGAGTTGTCACCTAATTTAATCTGATGGGCATGTGATCAGAGTCTTTCTAGGGAATAGAGACTCCCAAACTGTTCAGCTGGGAAGTGAGGAGATAATTTATTACTCAAAATCAAAGGGAAACGAAAAGAGGCCAACCTAGAGCGTCATTATTCTTTCTTGGCAGGGAATGGATTCCAGAGTCATTTTGTGACCTTTACCTTCTGTGACCTCCTTATTAGCATCTAAAAGCTTCCAGCATAGGATGCAGCCAGCTAGGTTCTCTTCTAATGTAATAAAATCTGCTTCAGCAAAGCTTATGCAGAGCCATCTCCAGACTCCAGAAATAACAGGCTATAAATTACTGGATCTCCCATTTGATATAATAAAGTATAAGCACGCTCCTGAATGACTCCTCTACATACTACTCTGGGTGACTTGAAGTGAATTTGATTCAAGTACTGGAGCGAGTGCAAAGCAGAGCTAGATCTAGGATTAATGTGCTTGGGCCCAGCTCCTCACTACTCACCTATGAGTACAGTTCCAGAACCTAAGTAGAGGGTGGGGAAACAAGGCTCCTGGCTTTTTTCCCTAATGCCTGCCATCTCTTTCAGATTTCTTATTTATTTGCAAAGAAACTAAACAGGCTCGACTAAAAAAACTAAATGATTAAACCCTACACAGAGAATCTCCAAAGATTCACAAAATATCATTCAAGACTGTTAGAAAGACAGCCTTGAGGATAACTTGATGTACCAGTGATCTACAATATTTGGGATCATTCCAAATTCCCGTCAAGGATCTGCCTGTATCAACACAGGGACAAAGGACCAACCATTCAAATGGGCCCTGCTGCCAAAATGCCATCTCTTCATATTGTTCCATTTAACAAAACTGCAGCCTGTCATCTATCCTTAAGTCCCTTGGCCAATGGTACAGTGCCAGAGTATGCTACTCCCTAGTAGGAAATCAACAGGATGACCTACTAAACACCATTCAGAAGATGCTAAGGCCCATGAATTGCAACAGGAAAGAAAAGACACATAATTAGTCAGACAGGTACATGCTGGGCCAAAAATGCACTACAACCCCCACCCAATTCTGCCTAATCCTAGCTGGGCTGACACCAACCTGATGAGTCAGGCCTACAAGATCTCAAACTAAAACAGAAACTCCTGAACTGCAAACCCAGGAAGCAGCAGTAAACCATTAAAGAACAGATAAGGTCTGGAGGTGAGGGGGGAGTTTCAGATAAATGAAATGCTGGTAGAACACAGGGCCCAAAGGAGCAAAAGTTAACCTAAGCCCAGGTAGAACCTTGTTTACCAGAGTACTAGGCACGGGGTGTGGCAACTATTCTAACCAAAGAGGCTCCACTGGGTGTGGGTTAGCAATCCAAGGTATGGCATGTATAGGGCTGGTGGAATACAGGGTGACTGAAACAAAAGCTTCAGAACCAGAAAGACCACATCTGGGGACACAGCACAAAACTCTCAAGAGATGAATCTTTGTAAGTGTGAGGCAGAACTATATAGCAGTTTCAGGAGATCTGCTGGTGCCCAGCAAGAGCTCCAAATGGGCTATATGCAGGGATGCAGGCTGTGGTCTCAGAAGAGGAGGTTCACAAAAGTCATTCAGTCCAAGACCCCAAACTGTGTTCTCTACTAAAAGGAATCAAGGCCACCTAGAGAAATGGCTGACTCCATGTATGGTACAGTATATTGATCCTGGAACATCTTTTTTGCCAGAAAGCAAGGAAGTCATCAAAGTCCAACAGGATCACATCAAAAAGACAGGAGCGTCAACTTGAAGAGATAATTATTAACCTCGATGAGACAATGTAAGCATCCAAAACAATAAAGACTGCAATGGCCTGAAATACATCAAATGCAAACAATAATCTATGAGTTCATGATGGTATTCAGAAAAAAAAACTATTGGTCACTAGAGGGAAGGTTACTAGGTCACTAACTTACTACTCTGAAAAGTGACTTAAAATGAGAGGTAGCGTGGAGCTATTTATTCAGTTTTTCCCTTACAAACATAAATTTTTAGGGAGATTAAAGCAGATGAAACAAATCTGGAAAAATGGAGGTAACTGCTTAATCGGAGGGTTGGGTACGTGGAGGTTCATCCTATTTCTTTTGTGTATGTTTGAACCCCCTACAAAAAAAGCACAAGACAGAATGTGAGCCAAGCAGCTTGGGGTTTAGGCAAGGCTTCTGCCTACAAGAGACACTAGGATATGAGGGGTAGTTTTAGCCCTGATGGGCTGAGCCAACTGGAGGTATATAGGGAGGTGCTAAATTGCAGAGGTATCATGCTGCCCAGCACTTGATCAAATCCTAGATACTAGGACTGCTTGGTAGCATGCTTCCTAGGTGGTGGATCTGAGGCTACCTACAGAACTTCCTTTGCAGTCGTAATTCGCTCAGAAACTACAAAAGGGCTTGCTCTTGAAAATGGAGTCGGTCTTTGTCCATTTCATGCTGCTATAAAAGAATGCCACAGACTGCATAATTTACGAGAAGGAAAAAAGGAAGGAAGGAAGGAAGGAAGGAAGGAAGGAAGGAAGGAAGGAAGGAAGGAAGGAAGGAAGGAAGGAAGGAAGGAAGGAAGGAAGGAAGGAAAGGGAAGGGAAGGGAAGGAAGGGAGGGAAGGAGGGAAAAAGGGAAGGCAGGAAGGAGGAAGGGGAGGAAGGCAAGGAAGGGAAGGAAGGGAAGGGAAGGAAGGGAAAGAGGGAAAGAGGGAAGGAGGAAGGGAGGGAAGGAGGGAGGGGGAGAGAGAGGAAGGGAGGGGAAAGGAAGAGAACGGAAGAACAGGGAAGGGAAGGGAAGCGAAGGGAACGGAAAGGAACGGAACGGAAAGGAAAGGAAAGGAAAAGGTGAAAGGAAGAAACTTTATTTCTTGTAGTTCTGGATGCTATGAAATCCAAGGTTGAGGGGCCTGCATCTAGTAGGGATCTTCTTGCTGCATCATCCCACGACAGAAGGCAGAAGGACAAGAGAGTGCAAGACAGCAAGAGGGCAAAAGGGGCTGAACTCTCTTTTATAATAAGACCACTCTGTGATTACTTATCTATTACCATAATAACAACATTAACTCATTCATGAAGGCTCTCTTATTAGGCCCCACATCCCAACTGTTGCATTGAGGATTGAGTTTCCAGCACATAAACTTTGGGGGACACACTTAAACCACAGCAGAGCACTTATGTAAATTCAACCACGAGGAGCTGGGAAAATCAAAGGCATGAGAAAGACAGCAAAGGCTAGCAGAGAAATACGCGCAGGTTAAGGAAAAAAGTCAGAGTGAATCCTGTAGTGCAGGCTACTTTATCAAAAGCACCTAAAAAAGATCTCATTAACTGCCCCAACTCACCTCCACCCACATCTAAAGGGCCACACACAGCACCACCAAAGGCAGCACAATGAGAACAGCATTCTCCTCAACAGACGAGCTGTGAGTATCCATACACCTAACTCAATAGCTCCAGAACAGCCCTAAAACAGCTCCTCCCTAACCACCACTCAAGTCACCAGCTGGGAAAGTATTCAGAAAACCCAAATCCTACACACCACTACCAAACAAATTAAACGGCAAAGAACAACCCATTTAAACAGCAATGCCAGTTGCTGGGGAGAAAAAGGAACAATGAGTAAAGGAAAAGCAGACCTCTTGGGGTCCACCAAGACCGAGTTTCTCAGCTTCAGCACTTTCAAATGTAGAATCCTCTGGGGATTGTGGAGCTCCACGAGGCATGTTGTCCTCAAAGATAAATAAGCAGGCAAGCTGGCTAGAAAATTGCTAAGGGTATTATTCTTCAAAGAATCTTTATAGGGTCAAACAGGAATGTGTCTTACGGGCTATGTGTATTCCCCACAGATTCTGAGGATGATGTCAGTATCCCTTTCCAGATGTGTTGAATAATTTGCGGTCACTTGTATTCCTGCCACTGAGTACCATAGTTTTGCTAATTTGAACTGATTCCAGCTCACACTGACCCCGGCTCCCTGGATCTGGTTACCATTAGCCAAGACTGTCATCCATATTGTACCCTTTCAAAGAGTCCTAAAAAGAGCTCTTCACCTACTCTTCCAAGACAAGTAAAAATGTCTGCCAAAGAAATGGGGAAAAAAGATTGAGAGAGAGAAAACAATTAACATACTAACAAGAGAGCAAAAAGCGAAGGGGAAGGAGAAACTAGGAAAATCATACATGGGCTCACACCTATTTCCAAAGCTGGGCTAATATTCTTTTGCTTGTGTCTGAGTAAGTCACCAATTTTAACCTGCTAATGAAAAAGAAAAGAAAAAGAGAATGAAAGAAGCAGGCCCAGGACGGGCACGGTGATAGGATTAAAGTGCTGTAATCCTAGCACTTTGGGAGGCCGAGGCGGGTGGATCACCCCAGGTCAGGAGTTCGAGACCAGCCTGGTCAACCTGGTGAAACACCATCTCTACTAAAAACACAAAAAATTAGCTGGGCATGGTGGCGCATGCCTGTAAACCCAGCTACTCGGGAGGCCGAGCAGGAGAACAGCTTGAACCCGGAACGTAGAGAATGTGATGACCTGAGATCACATCATTGCCCTCAAGCCAGGGCAATGAGAGCAAAACTCGGTCTCAAAAGAAAAAAAAAAGCCATAAAATAACTCAGATTTCATTAAATACAACCCTAGTGGTGAATGACTACTGGTCAACAATAAAAAAGATGGATTACTCAGAACAGAGATTAAGAGTCCAGTAAGAATCCAGGAATCTTACCCTTAAATAATGAAGGAAATTCTTTCCTTGGAAAGTAATATCCTCTCAGGCCAGGAACTCCATTAGTAGACAGCCTTTTTAAAAAAAACATTTCTGGCCGGGCATGGGTTCACGCCTCTAATCCCAGCACTTTGGAGGGCTGAGGCAGGAAGATCACCTGAGGTCAGGAGTTCAAGACCGGCCAGGCCAACATGGCGAAACCCCATCTCCACTAAAAATACAAAAATTAGCCTGGCGTGGTGCTGGGCACCTGTAATCCCAGCAACTCAGGAGGCTAAAGGCAGAAGAATCGCTTGAACCCAGGAGGCAGAGGTTGCAGTGAGCCAAGGTCGCGCCATTGCACTCCAGCCTGGGTGACAAGAGTGAAAACTGTCTCAAAAAAAAAAAATTCCTTTGGGAAGAACTTCTACATAAAAATCTCCAACATGAGATTGGAAAAAACGGTATGGGATCATCCCCGGACCTTTGGCTTTTACAGTTGGAGCTATAAGAACAAAAAGAAAAAAGGATGTCATTTAAACACAATATGTAGAAAAGCATAATTATTGAATCTGTATTGGTCTTTAACTTTTATACTTTGATCTTTAATTCTGTTCTTGTTACTGAGTCCAAAGAAAAATAGTATGAGTAAAATAAAAAGAACACCATAAATGCTAATATTCTGTTTATCAAAGTCTGCAGTGAAATATCCCATTAAATCCAAGTGCAGTGACTCACACCCATAATCCCAGAACTTTGGGAGGCTGAGGCGGGTGAATCTCCTGAGGTCAGGTGTCCAAGGTCAGCCTGGTCAACATGGTGAAACCCCAACTCTACTACAAATACAAAAATTAGGCAGGCGTGGTGGCAGGGGTCTATAATCCCAGCTACTCAGGAGGCTAAGGCAGGGAGAACTGCTTGAACCCAGGAGGTGAGGTTGCCATGAGCTGAGATCATACCACTGCACTTCAGCATGGGCGACAGAACAAAACTCCGTCTTAAAAAAAAAAAAAAAAATGCTAGCACGTGACATTTGCTATGGGGAGACTAGGGATATGATCTTGCTGCAGTCCTTCCATTTTAGTAATTGCAAACAGTGTGATTCCATTCTGTTTCATCCCCACTCCACTCCAGAGCCAAAATAAGAAAATCAATTATATTTCTATTTCTTTAAAAACATATCTAACTAAATCATCTAATTAAAAGATAATATGCACGGCTCCATACTAGTAAAAACAACTTCTTATGTCCTGAGTATCATGGACATTTGATGAATGCTTGTTCAGTTGACTGGTGTAGACTTCAATAATAACCTGTTCGATGCATTATGCCACATTAATCTTGCATCTCAAAAGTAGGACAAATACTGTTCTTTCAGTTTTGTCTAGCCAAAATGTAGTATTTACACGTATTTAAAAATGGGTTAATAAAAAGAAAATGAGTTTGTTCTAGAGAGTATGAGAATTTTGAAAACGTGAATTCTCCTGTCCTGGCACATAGTTAATACTTAGAGGCATATTATTTCATGTAGAAGCTACCATTAAAAGAAATTAATGTTAAACATTACTTCACATAATCTTCTAACCTGACTTAAGACTGAAGACCTACCTCACGAAGCTGATTTATCAAGTTGTAAATCTTCACCTGTTGAATTCATAAGTTCATCTCTGAAAGGTAAGAATAAATACTTAATATTCACTAGGCAATATTCAGCAAAGTAATATCCACCAGTATATATTTAACATTTCATCACCAAGGGTGGGTGTGAAAAGAAAAGACAGACTGGGCACAGTGGCTCACGCCTGTAATCCCAACACTTTGGGAGGCCAAGGTAGGCAGATCTTGAGGTCAGGAGTTCAAGACCAGTCTGACCAACATGGTCAAACCCCGTCTCTACTAAAAATACAAAAATTAGCCAAGTGTGGTGGCAGGTGCCTGTAATCCCAGCTACTCAGGAGGCTGAGGCAGGAGAATTGCCTGAACCCAGGAGGCAGAGATTGCAGGGAGCCAACCTCATGCCACTGTACTCTAAGCCTAAGTGAAAGATCAAGTCTCTATCTCAGGAGGGAAAAAAATCAATAATTAATTAATTAATTAATTAAGAAAAGACAAGACAATTGGGATGCTAGAGCACAACTAAATCTTCTTTTGAGGTTTCTATACAGTAACCAAACAAAATAATAATTGCAAATGGTCTCATCAGGTGCTTCGTGGAGGATGTGTCCTCACAAGTAAACTGGTATCTTTGCAACCCACAGGTCTTTGAAACATATTACAATAATCTTAAATGGGATCCTTTAATATCACATTGCATTCAAGACTATCTTCCTCTACACATCTATAAAAACAATCATTTATTCCCACATAGGCTTTAAAATCTCAGGTTTAAAAACAAGACATGGATACTATTTTCTTTAGCAAAAGTAGCAGAAAACTGTGAAAGAAAATGTCAATTGCGTGCCAGTCATATGAGGGCAGTCTTCACGTTTTAAAAGCTAACACTGGCATGACTTACTCAATGTTGGACCCAGATAAATTAAAAAGTGGAAGATAAAAATACCTAAAATAGGCCAGGTGCAGTGGCTCACGCCTGTAATCCCAGCACTTTGGGAGGCCGAGGCAGGCAGATCACCCGAGGTCGGGAGTTCGAGACCAGTCTGACAAACATAGACAAACCCCAACTCTACTAAAAATACAAAATTAGACAGGCATAGTGGCACATGCCTGTAATCCCAGCTCCTCAGGAGGTTGAGGCAGGAGAATCGCTTGAACCCAGGAGGCGGACATGGCATTGAGTCGAGATCGCACCATTGCATTCCAGCCTGGGCAAGGACAGCAAAACTCCATCTCAAAAAAAACCAAAACAAAACCATAAAATAACTCAGACTTAATTAAATATAACCCTGGTGGTGAATAAATATTTGTCAACGATAAAAAAAATTTATTACTCAGAACAGAGAGGAGAGTCCAATAAGAATCCAAGAGTCTTACCTTTTAATAAAAAAATGAATCCATTCCTTTGACAGCAATATCCTCTCCAGGTCAGGAATTCCATTAGTAGACAGCCTTCTTACAAAAAATTCCTGGCCAGGCATAGTGGTTCACATCTGTAATCCCAGCACGTTGGGAGGCTGAGGCAGAAGGATCATCTGAGGTCAGGAGTTCAAGACCAGCCTGGCCAACATGGTGAAACCCCGTCTCTACTAAAAATACAAAAATCAGGCTGGCATGATGGTGGGCGCCTGTAATCCCACCTACTTGGGAGGCTGAGGTAGGAGAATCACATGAACCCAAGAGGCAAAGGTTGCAGTGAGCCAAGATCACACCATTGCACTCCAGCCTGAGCAAGAAGAATGAAACCCCATCCCCCACCACAAAAAAAAGTTCCTTTGGAACGGCCTTCTACATAAAGATCTTCAACATGACACTGGAAAAAAGGGTATGGGATCATCACTGGACCTTTGGCTTTTACAGCTTGAGTTATAAGGACAAAAAGAAAAAGGGATATCATTTAAACACAATTATGTAGAATAGAATAACTATTAAATCTGTACTGGTCTTTAACTTTTATACTTTTATCTTTATTTCTGTTAATATAATTGAGTCTAAAGAAAAATAGCAATAAAATAAAAATATTATTGTTCAAAAAATTGAACAATAATAATCTGTTCAACGCATTATGCCAGATAAATCTTGCATCTCAAAGGTAGGACAAATACTGTTCTTCCAGTTCTGTCTACCCGTAAATGCAATATTTACATGTATTTCTAATGGGTTATTAAAAAGAAAATGAGTTCATTGTTCTAGAGAGTATGAAAATTTTGACAACATGAATTCTCTTGTCCTGGCACATAATTAATACTTAGAGGCATATTATTTCATGTGGAGGGTACCATTAAAAGAATTCAATGTTAAACCTTAAATAATGAGTGAAATAAAAACAACAGCAAAAATGCTAATATTCTGTTTATCAAAGTCTGCAGTGAAATATCCCATTAAAACCGGTTGTAGTGACTCACACCCGTAATCCCAGCAGTTTGAGAGGCCAACGCGGGTGAATCACCTGAGGTCAGGAGTTGGAGACCAGCCTGGCCAACACAGTGAAACCCCATCTCTACTAAAAATACAAAAAGTAGCCAGACATTGGGGAGGGCGCCTGTAATCCCAACTACTCAGGAGGCTGAAGAAGGAGAATTGCTTAAACCCGGGAGGCGGAGGCTGCAGTGAGCCAAGATCACGGAATTGCACTCCAGCCCAGGCAACAAGAGCTAAACTCTATCTCAAAACAAAACAAAACAAACAAACAAAAAACAGTAAGAGAAAACTGGAGCTAAGTCCTCTCATTGTATTTACTTTTCTAAAATAAAACAACATTATTAAAAAAATTATGGCCAAGCCCAGTGGCTCATGCCTGTAATCCCAGCGCTTTGTGAGGCCAATGTGGATAAATCACATGAGGTCAGGAGTTCAAGACCAGCCTGGCCAACATGGTGAAACCTCAACTCTACTACGATTACAAAAATTAGGAAGGCATGGTGGCAGGTGCCTGTAATCCCAGCTACTTGGGAGGCTGAGGCAAGTAGAATTGCTTAAACCCAGAAGGTAGAGCTTGCCATGAGCTGAGATCACACTACTGCACTGCAAGGGCAACAAAACAAAACTCCATCTAAAAAAAAAAAGAACTGCTAGCAGGTGCAATTATTCACAATATGTAGAAATTATTATTTTCTACATATTGTGTTTAAATGATATCCCTTTTTCTAATTGTTCTTATAGCTCAACCTGTAAAAGCCAAAGGTCCAGGGAGACGGGATATGATCTCACTGGCTATCCTTCCATTTTAGTAAATCTAAACAGTGTCATTCCATTCTGTTTCATCCCCACTCCAGAGCCAAAACAAGAAAATCAATTATATTTCTATTTCTTTAAAAACATATCTAACTAAATCTAATTAAAAGATAATATGCATGGCTCCACACTCTAAAAGAAAATTCTGTCCTATGTATCATGGACATTTGACGAATGCTTGTTCAGTTGACCGGTGTAGACTTCAATAATAATCTGTTCAATGCATTACGCCAGATAAATCTTGCATCTCAAAAGTAGGACAAATACTGTTCTTCCAGTTCTGTCTACCCGTAAATGCAATATTTACATGTATTTCTAATGGGTTAATAAAAAGAAAATGAGTTCACTGTTCTAGAGAGTATGAGAATTTTGACAACATGAATTCTCTTGTCCTGGCACATAATTAATACTTAGAGGCATATTATTTCATGTGGAGGGTACCATTAAAAGAATTCAATGTTAAATCTTAAATAATTATTTCACATAATCTTCTAATCTGACTTAAGATTGAAGACCTACCTCCTGAAGCTGTTTAATCAAGTTGTAAATCTTCACCTGTCGAATTCATAAGTTCATGTCTGAAAGGTAAGAATACTTAATATTCACTAGGCAACATTAAGCAAAATAATATCCACTAGTACATATTTAACATTTCATCACCAAGGGTGGTTGTGATAAGAAAAGACAGGCTGGGCACGGCGGCTGACGCCTTTAATCCCAGCACTTTGGAACGCTAAGGCAGGCAGATCACGAGGTCAGGAGTTCGAGGCCAGCCGGGCCAACATGGTGAAACCCTGTCTCTACTAAAAATACAAACATTAACCACGCATGGTTGCAGGCACCTGTAATCCCAGCTACTCAGGAGGCTGAGGCAGGAGAATTGCCTGAACCCAGGAGGTGGATGTTGCAGAAACCACGATCACACCACTGCATTCCAGCCTGGGTGAAACAGCAAGATTCTGTCTCAATCAATCAATAAAAATGTAAGAAGGAAGCATTTACTGTGCATGTATATGCCTGGTATTATATGAAGCACTTTACTGTCTTATCAAATCTTCAGGATAGATCTTCAGTTCTCATGACCACAAAAGAGGACACTAAAGCTCAGACAGGAGAAGAGACATGGCCAGCCTGTGTCCCCAGAGCCTACAGTCTTACCACCAGGTGAGACCGTTACACTGCTTCCAGGTATCACATGTTGTGAGATTTTTACTTTAAAATGAACCAAAAAAAACCAAAGGCAAAAAAGGCATCTAAGCTATTAAAAAGTGGGAGAAACACTAAGAGAACCTTAGGCACGTAACTAAAAATATTATGGAAATGTTACTGAATTCATTAGCAAATTTAATTCTAGATTTTCATTGAGGAGTAGGTTATATTGCTCATGATAAAGAAAAAAATGTTCACTTTAAGTATATTAACATAAATACCATCAATATGGTTTATCATGTTTAAACGTTCACTTAAAGCAATTCAGTTAAAATTCTGCATCTCATACAATTTTATAGTTTGCTAGTAGGTTACAAGTAAATAGTCATCCAAGTAAAAACAGTAAAACACATGATGTTTTCCACTGGTTATTGCTCTTTTTAGGTAAGCACTTGATATATACCAACAGACAGAGGATAATAACAAATTGCTAATTTCTTTCATCATTATACAAAGGTGGCTTCCGGACAGAATAGTGTAAGTGCAATGACGAATTTGAAATCTAATGTCAACTCAGTGATGCAGCAAGATAAAAGTAGAGACAATAGGGGCACCTTCGTGAGTACTGACTTTTTATTTATTTATTTATTTATTTTGAGATGGAGTTTTGCTCCTTTTGCCCAGGCTAGAGTGCAATGGTGCAATCTCGGCTCACCACAACCTCTGCCTCACGGGTTCAAGCGATCCTCCTGCCTCAGCCTCCCAAGTAGCAGGGATTACAGACATGTGCCCATCTAATTTTCTATTTTTAGTAGAGATGGGGTTTCTCCACATTGGTCAGGCTGGTCTTGAACGCCCGACCTCAAGTATCTGCCTGTCTCGACCTCTCAAAGTGCTGGGATTACAGGCGTGAGCCACCATGCCCGGACGAATTCCAAATTTAACGAAGCAGACTAAGAGAAACAATTCATTTTAAAAAATAACATTTGGCCAGGCACGGTGGCTCACACCTGTAATCCCAGCACTTTGGGAGGCTGAGGCAGGTGGATCAGCAGTTCAAGACCAGCCTGGCCAAGATCATGATACCGTCTCTTAAAAATACAAAAATCAGCCAGACGTGGTGGCTGGCGCCTGTAAACCCAGCTGCTCAGGAGGCTGAGGCAGAGAACTGCTTCAACCCAGGAGGCAGAGGTTGCAATGAGCAGAGATCACACCACTGCACTCCAGCCTGGGTGACAGAGTGAGGCTCTGTCTCAAAAAATAATAATAATAATTCAGTGAAATCCCTAAGATCCAGGGCTTTGCAATAAATATGTAAATAAATTCCCAATCTCCATGCTGAAAGTTTAAAAGAAATGCTAATAATTAAAGAAACACAACTTTTCCTTAGCTTTGCAGCAATTTAGAAACAGAGAGTGTTTCCAATATTTAGACACTACGAAGCACCTGACAAGGAGAAACGTGTAAGGAGGCATGACTCACCGGCAGCCCTGGGCCTGTCCACGGTACCCCCATGATGAAGAGTAACTCCACTGTGTAAATGCTCATGAACACAGGATTACAGGACTTTTCCAGTTTAGACATACCATATTTTCTTTCAGACAATTCTTCAACTTGCTTATGTAGATCAGCAATACGATTATTCCATTTCTCTGAAAACTGAGCAAAAGCGGATTCTCAATAATACATCCCTATGTCAGAGCAGCACTAACATATAAGAACTTATTTCATATATTTTACATTCTAACAGTCCACATCATTTTACTGCTTTCAAAAAAAAATTTCCCTTCTTTGGCGGTTCTTAGAATTGGTTTAATGAGAGACTATTAGAGAAGCTGAAAAGCAGGAGGGCAGAAAAGTTCAATCAAATTAAACACGGTAACAGGGAGGCCACAATGAGGAGGTCTCCAGGGGTCTTTTAGGAAACTTCCTAAAACATGTCTCAGCTGTGTGGAAATAAGACTTTACAGCAGCTGGGTGTGGTGGTGCAGGCCTGTAATCCTAGCACTTCGGCAGCAGAGGCAGGCGGATGGCTTTGAGCTCAGGGTAACATAGCCAAAAACTCCCCTCCCCACCCCCACCCATCTCTACCAAAAATACAAAACAGCCAGGCATGGTGGTGGGTGCCTATAGTCCCATCTACTCAGGAGGCTGAGGCAGGAGAATCACTTGAACCCAGGAAGCAGACATTGCAGTGAGCCGAGACCATGCTACTGCCAGCCTGGATGACAGAGCAACACTCCACCTCAAAAAAGAAAAAACAAAAACAAAAACAAGGTTAAAGGGGACCCCAGACCTTAAAGGTACAAGTTTAAGAGGGACCCCTAAGCAAAAAATGCCAACCCTTTTTCTCTCAATCTTTGCAACACCAGGAGGGTGTAACAGTTTTGCAGCCTAGCTGTAGCAGGCTGATGCCCCCAAGATGCCCATATCCTAATCCCGGGAACTGGTGAACATGACCTTGTATGGCAAAAGGGGCTTTGCAGATATAATGAAGTTAAGGGTCTTTGGCTGGCTTGTACTGGCGGGGTTAATGTACTCACCCGGATCCTTATAAGAGCAGAGAAGGTGATGGAGAGGGTGGGAGGTGTAGTGACGGAAGCAGGAAACTCCAGTCATTCAGGACATGCAGCACAAGCTGAGAAGTGCAGGCCGCCTCCAGGGCCAGGAGACAGATTCGCCCGCAGAGCCTCAGAAGGCAACAACCCTGCTGCCACCTTGCTTCAGTGGGACTTACTTTAGAATTCTGGTCTTCAGAACTGTAAGGGAATACATTCGTGTTGTTTTAAGTCACTAAGTGTGTGGTAATTTGTTGCAGCAGCCACGGGAACCTAGTAGTAAAGCCTCAAAACCCATCTGAAGGGGCTGGGCTCGGTGGCTCATGTCTGTAATCCCAGCACTTTGGGAGGCCGAGGAGGAGAGATCACTTGAGGTCAGGAGTTCAAGACCAGCCTGGCCAACGTGGCGAAGTGCCATCTCTACAAAAAATACAAAAATTAGCCGGGCATGGTGGCACATACCTGTAATCTCAGCTACTCAGGAGGCTGAGACATGAGAATTGTTTGCACCTGGGGTTGGGGGGTGGAGGCTGCAATGAGCTGAGATTGCACCACTGCACTCCCGCCTGGGTGACAAGAGCGAGGCTCTATCTCGAAAACAAAAACAAAACAAACTAAAAAACCCACCTGAAGAAGTTTCCAGTTCTGCCAGCAGTCCCCCACCCAACCCTTGGAAGCAGACATTCCATTGCTGTGGGCCATGGACGGGCAAAAGGAAGCACCTCCTCGTGGCAGAGGCCTACCCAGGAGAAACCCAAGGGAAGGCACTGCCTGGCCAGGCTCTCTGCCAAAGCCATATTATGGTGTTTTTTGTTTTTGTTTTTGTTTTGAGACACAGTTTCACTCTGTCTCCCAGACTGGAGTGCAGTGGCACAATCTTGGCTCACTTCGACCTCTGCCTCCCCAGTTTAAGCAATTCTCCTGCCTCAGCCTCCTGAGTAGCTGGAATTACAGGAACATAGCACGCCTAGCTAATTTTTTTATTTTTAGTAGAGATGGGGTTTTGCCATGTTGCCCAGGCTAGACTTGAACACCTTACCTCAAGTGATCCACCTGTCTCAGCCTCCCAAACTGCTGGGATTACAGGAGTGAGCCACCGCACCCAGCACTCCCCAAGGCAGGCTTTTTCCAGGGGATCAGTCCTGGTCTGGTCTGGCTCTGCCCACTCTCCCTCTCACCTAGCTGGAATCCCTAGCTCCTTCTCAGTAGAGGAGAGTGTGGACCCCAACCCCAGCTTGGTATGGTTCAGATCTGCGTTTCACTCATGGAACCTGGCTGCTCCCCAGGCCCTGGAGAAAAACAGGGTCTCTCTGCAGGTATGATACAGGATGGGCCTGTCCCCAGGACCCTGTGAGAGGGAAGCCCAATGTCCCACCAGATTGGCAGAGCTGGGAAACAGAAAGTTTTATGATAGCCCTAAGGAAAAAAACAGGCAGCAGAGGAAGCAGGACAGCACTCACATGGAACCCATGTCACTGCCTGAGTGAGGTGAGGGAGGAGTGCACCCCAGTGACATGAGGGGGAAGAGAGGCGCGGTTCTAGGGCAGCTTTCCCCCTCATTTCCTCCCATGTTACTCTGATCCCCTCCAGGTGAGCCTGCCCACTTTGTGCCCAGGAGCCTGTAGAAAAACACAGCTCCAAATGGTTATGGCCCCAGGAGTGGGGCACAGCAGGGAGGAGTCGTGGACAGAGGACAGGCAGGGGAGGAGGGAGTGGGCCTCAAACTCCAGGAGGGGGCCCTTCTCATGGGTCCTCCTTTTTGGCTTCTCCTTCTTTACCCTGGGCTGATCACCCAGGGAAGAACTGAAGCAAGGTTTCTCACCCTCAGGTCCAAGGGATTCAACTACCGGGCCCTTAGGGAGGTGTGATGAGCCCCCTGAAAGGATGCAAGGGTTTTGTTTTTGTTTTTGTTTTTTGTTTTTTGGAGATGGAGTTTCGCTCTTGTCACCAAGGCTGGAGTGCAGTGGTGCAATCTCACCTCACTGCAACCTCTGCCCCCCGGGTTCAAGTGAATCTCCTGCCTCAGCCTCCAGAGTAGGCTGTAAGGTGTAAGGCCACCTGTAAGGTGGCCGCCACCACGCCTAATTTTTTGCATTTTTAGTAGAGATGAGGTTTCGCCATGTTGGGCACGCTGGTCTCGAACTCCTGACCTCAGGTGATCCGACCAGCTCGGCCTCCCAAAGTTCTGGGATTACAGGCGTGACCACTGCACTTGGCCACAATGCAAGGTTTTGCATGGAGAGCATGTACATGCCTTTCTGGAAAACAGTCCACAGCTTATTCTCAGCAGGCTCCACAGTCAAAAAAGGTTAGAACTCTTGCTACAGAGCTGTGGGAGCACCTAGGTGAGGGGCCTGCCAAGGGCATTCTAGGGACTACCTGGGCACCCGAGCCCACTGTCCCCTAGGCAGGCTGTACTGCTTGGTATTTGCAGAGCTGAGGGGGTGGGGCATGTGGGGACTGTGAAATTGCCCTGAGATGACCCACAGTCCTCAGCTGGGAAGCGAGGGGTACATCTCCTGCAGCATCCTCCATCCCTAGACCATGGGGCCAGGAGAACTGATCCTTTCAGCAAGTCAAAAGCCTATTACTGACTTCTTCCCTGGCCATGTAGACAGTTGAACCAGGGCAGTCATATCAAGTAAATGCCTTGGTCTCTGTCACCGAGGTGACCAGTAGGCATTCCCAGGTGCAGTGAAGGTCTTGACACCAAGATATGCACCTGGCCACCTGAGGAAAGAGAAAGGACTATCCAAGGGGATGGGGCTGAGCTGGGTGTGGAGTGGTCCTTGTGGGTCTTGGTGAGTGGGAGGGGGAGCAGCATGATCCAGACCTTGAGGCAGAAGGACAACCAGGAGACAGCCTGGAAAATGTGCTGGACCCACAAGGGCTCAAGGCTGGCCAGAGAGGGAGGTGGGATAGGCTGGAAAGTCCTGAGGTCTGAAGATTGGCCCTGGCAGAAAGAAGCCAGGTAAGGTGGGGTGTTACCCGCACCCTGGGGGCCAAGTGCAGGCCAGATCAGGCCAATTACCGGGCCCTTAGAGAGATGTGAGCCCCTTGAAATAGTGGAAGTTTTTTTTTTTTTTTTTTGAGACGGAGTTTCGCTCTTCTCGCACAGGCTGGCACCTTTGCCCAGAGCAGGCACCAACATTTCTGGCTCTGGGTGTGACCTCAGAGTGGGGAAAATCCACAACCCCCACCAGGACCACCTGCCGCCTAGACTACTTCAGATGCTGAGCCCAAGCCAGGGGCAGGAAGCTAGAATGACACCTAGGTTAATCCTGACAAAGTCCCTGGCTACCCCCAGCTACAGGGCTGAAGGGGAATTACAGCCCAAACCCCGGAAGCTGACTCTCTAACACTGAGCCCTCAGTGCCCACAGGGAGATAGAATCAGCACACTATCCAGATGGGGAAATGGGCTCCGAGAAGTGCAAGAGCCTTGCCCGATGCCCCAGACCAGGGCTCCAGGCCCAGAGTATTCTTTTGTCACTGTGTCCAGAGGGCGGCAGCTGCTCTAATGTACCTACCTGAGCCTGGCAACCTTCTCCAACTTCGGAAGCCCAGGAGCATGGCCCATGTCCACTGATGCACTTGGCATGAGACGCAACCAGAGGGATGGAGGCAGATGAGTTTCACCTCCTCCACTGGATTGTGAGGGCCTAGAAGGAGACAAGGCTCTGCTTGAGAAGACAGTGGATAGTGGTTTCCCTCTGGATGGATCTCCAGTGCCTGGATGGGACCTGGCTCAGACAGAGCACAGTTCTGCAGGTCCCTGAGGCACGGAGAGTTCACAGCTACTAAGTGTAGGAGTCTAAATTCAAAGCCAATAGCGTGACTCCAAAGTCCCTGCCCTAGCCCCTGGACCACCCACCTCTCGGGATTCACCCTTGCAGGCTCATCAGATGCCCAGGCCAGCAGCACAGCCAGCCAGGACCAGGGAAACTTGAGAAGCCTCAGAGCACCCCCAAGTATTCCAATCTAATCCTGGCACCCCTGCCTCTCACCACCCTTCTTCCTGTTTTAACCTCACCGCCTACACAGAGCCTGGGCCACTTAACAGATGCCTCAATAAATCAAGAGTCTAATCTTCTTGGGGGGAAAAAAAAAAAAGACTTGACAGATATATAGTTGCAAGTCAGAATGCTAAAGAATATAAACATATAACAAGTTAATGTACGTATAAATTCAATATACATCCAATCATTGTGACTATGACACAGTAGAATATTAAAATACTATTTTAAAATTTTTACAAGCTTAATATTCTATTCATTCAAACTATTTATTTAAAATACAAATCATCAACATAATTTGCTACTAAAATCTCATGCAGTCCCTTCACAGGACACATGAACCACTGGGAGTTAATAAATTAGCAGCTGGTAGGCAGTGACACACAGCAAAAATGAAAACCAAGAGGTGAAATGGTTCTGAAATAAAGAAGGTTTTAAAGCTAAGAGAAATCATTGAATTACTAAGTCATTAGCACTAATTTTAAGCCAACTAATTAATATGAGATAATACAATGTCCTATGCTTTGGTAAATTCAAACTATATTTAAACACTGTCTGTAATGTGACTTTCAAAATGCTCCTGGCCTTACAAAGATGAGATTACAATGCAGTAATACATGCTAAAGCATTTCCCCCTGCAAAGCATGTTGTAACTTTCATTAGTCACATTGAGAGTCCAGAAGATGAAGGAAAAGGTTGTAGATTTCGCTGAGAACTTACCAGAGTTGAACTCCTTCACTTTCCGTTGCCCAGCATTGGCGGGTTCCAAGAGTGGTGGCTATAGTGGCTCGTTGGTCTTTGGTCTCTTAGAAGGTGGAGAATCATCATCATCTTGAAAAAGAAAATGGTCATTATTGAAGGAACCATTGTAGAGTTACAGCCACCTCCTGGTCAACAACATTCAAAAGTTGAGTGGAGGTTTAAAGGTATTTTGAGTATTAATAATTATTTCTCTATTGTGACCTTCAGCACACTTTTTTCTAGTTACATTTGAAATGTTATTCTTTTGGGACGTGCTCAAGTGAATACTGCTTTTTCCTCCGTCTTGCTTCATTACTTTTGAGTTTGCTTCATTTGAGTCATCATTATAAATCTTCCCTTCTCCTCAAATAACTTTCAAATTGTTGCCAAGAACTGTATTCTATTTTAAGGCTTTTGAGAAAAATCTTTCAATGAAGACAGCCACCTAAAGCTATACGAATATAGAAGGGGATAAAATAAAGCTTAGATTGGAAAAAAATTCAAGATTATACAAAATTCAAGCATACATAAACAAGGGAAGCTGGATAATTGTATGTTCAAATACTTTTAATATGTGCAAAATGTGTAGGGTTAAAGAAATAGAGCTGGCCAGGTATGGTGGCTCACGCCTGTAATTCCAACACTTTGGGAGGCCAAGGCAGGCAGAGCACTTGAGGTCAGGAATTCGAGACCAGCCTGGCCTACACGGTGAAACCCCATCTCTACTAAAAATACAAAAATTAGGCTGGGCGCGGTGGCTCATGCCTGTGATCCCAGCACTTTGGGAGGCCAAGAAGGCTAGATCACCTGAGGTCGGGAGTTTAGAGACCAGCCTGACCAAAATAGAGAAATCCCGTCTCTACTAAAAATACAATATTAGCCAGGCGCGGTGGCGCATGCCTGTAAACCCAGCTACTCAGGGCACTGAGGCAGGAGAATCGCTTGAACCCAAAAGGCAAAGGTTGCAGTGAGACGAGATCGTGCCATTGCACTCCAGCCTGGGCAACAAGAGTGAAACTCCGTCTCAAAAGACAACAAAAATTAGCCAGGAGTGGTGGCACATGTAATCCCAGCTACTTGGGAAGCTGAGGCAGGAGAATCGCTTGAAACCGGGAGGCAGAAGTTGTGGTTAGCCGAGATCACATAACTGTACTCAAGCCTGGGTAACAGAGCAAGACCCTGTCTCAACAAAAAAGAAAAGAAAGAAGAAAAGAAGAAAGAAAAGGAAGGAAGGAAGGAAGGAAGGAAGGAAGGAAGGAAGGAAGGAAGGAAGGAAGGAAGGAAAGAAAATAGGGATACATTATTTATGAAACAGATACTGTTGACTCAGTTACCAGAAAGCCTGTGTATAAATGAGCAGTGAGGTATTCAAGCACAGCACACACACACTACTCAGGGCAGCTGTTGTGAGAGTTCCATGCTCATTTCCTTGTGGATATACCAGCAACTCACTCTGCTATGATCCTGCAATACATTTCACGTTAGCATTAGAGACATCTGGGCCAGGTGCGATGGCTCACACCTGAAATACCAACACTTTGGGAGGCCGAGGCAGACACATCACCTGAGGTCAGGAGTTCCAGGCCAGACCGGCCAACATGGTGAAACACCATCTCTATCAAAAAAATACAAAAATTAGCCAGGTGTGGTGGCACGTGCCTGTAATCCCAGCTACTCAGGAGCCTGAGGCAGGAGAATCCCTTGAACCCAGGAGGTAGAGGTTGCAGTGAGCCGAGATTATGCCACTGCACTCCAGCCTGGGCGACAGAGCAAGGCTCCATCTCAAAAAAAAAAGAGAGAATTAGAGACAAATGGATCAAATCAGCTGCCACCATCATCTTCTAGTCCTGCAAAGTGTCAGGTAACGTCCTATTAAGATTGCTGCACACACATCATCTATAAAATACTGAAAATATCATTTTAGGAATTTTTTTTTTTTTAATTTTGAGATGGAGTTTCACTCTTGTTGCCCAAGCTGGAATGCAACGGCCTGTTCTCGGCTCACTGCAACCTCCGCCTCCTGGGTTCAAGCAATTCTGCTGCTTCAGCCTCCCGAGTAGCTGGGATTACAGGCATGCACCACCATGTCTGTTTAATTTTGTATTTTTAGAAGAGGCAGGGTTTCTCCATGTTGGTCAGGCTGGTCTTGAACTCCCGACTTCAGGTGATCACCCACCTTGGCCTCCCAAAGTGCTGGAATCACAGGTGTGAGCCACCACGCCTGGCCAAGAAATCCTTATTTTAAAAAAAGGCCAGGCTCAGTGGCTCACGCCTATAATTTCAGTACTTTGGGAGGCCAAGGCAGGTGAATCACGTCAGGTCAGTAGTTTGAGAACAGCCTGGGCAACATGATGTAATCCCATCTCTACTAAAAATAATAATTTAAAAAAATTAGCTGGGTGTGGTGGTGGGCACCTGTAATCCCAGCTTCTCAGGAGGCTGAGGCAGGAGAATCTCTTGAATCTGGGAGGCGGAGGTGGCAGTGAGTGGAGATCATGCCACTGCACTCTAGCCTGGGCAACAACGCAAAACTTCATCTCAAAAAAAAAACAAAAACAAAAACAGACTCCATCTCAAAAAAAATCAAAAACAAAACAAAAAACAAATGTGGTATGGAAATGAAAATAATTACTGTGTTAAAGACAGTTTCATAGAAAATAAAAGACCACTCAAATACAATAAGCTGTCTTTTTAGATGAGTATAATTGTTATTCTTACTTTACAGCTAAAGAAACGGGCTCAGAGAATGTTATTTGATTGGACCGTGTTGCATCTCTGGACAGTGCAGCTGAGATCAGACTGTGTGTGTAACTCCACTAGCCTACCAGGGTGCCTCTCACAAAGGTAAAAAATGTAAATTTGGCCTAATATACAAAGTTGCCAGGGCAGCACTGGGTCAATTCTACATACACTACTTCTATGTTCATCAAGGGAAACTTTAGGGGAAGGTGAAAATGCTTCTAGAAGGTAACTGGACACCAGCACCCTTGCTTGTTGCCTTTGGGCTCTTCTTCTAAGACCAATAGTAACCTGAAATTATTGACTGACTGCTCCAATGAAGTGGACAAAAGGGTACCAAGGTCGCCAACATCAGACAAATTCACTTGAGGTCCTATCTATGTGCTTTGAAAGACAAAACTGCTTTTGTGAAGGATACTGTATTTCAGAAAAACATAATATTAACAATAACACTGTAAAATGCTGATGTGTTGAATGCTACTTTAGAAAAACATGTTCAAATCTAGGGGAAAAAACTATGATAGAAAACTACGTATCGATTATCTAGCTAGCTAGCTATCCAGAGACATGGTTTCATTCTGTTGCTCAGGATGGAAAGCAGTTGAGATGATCATAGCTCACTGCAGACTTAAGCTCCTGGCCTCAAGTGATTCTCCTGCCTCCTAAGTAGCTGGGGCCACAGGTGGACACAGTTACACCTGGGTCTTTTGTTTTGTAGCGACAGGGTTTCACTACATTGCCCAGGCTGGTGTCAAACTTTGGAGTCTCGCTGCGTAGCCCAGGATGGGGTACAGTGGTGGGATGTCGGCTCACTGCAACTTCCGCCTCCTGGGTTCAAGTGATTCTCCTGTATCAGCCTCCCGAGTAGCTGGGACTACAGGAATGCTCTACCACACCCGGTTAATTTTTGTATTTTTTGTAGAGACTGGGTTTCACCATGTTGGCCAGGCTGGTCTCGAACTCCTGATCTCAGGTGATCCACCCGCCTTGGCCTCCCAAAGTGCTGGGATTACAGGCCTGAGCCACTTAACACTTTCTTATGCTATTAAATAGCCTAACCCAGGCGAGGCGCGGTGGCTCAAGCCTGTAATCCCGAAAACTCGGATGGCCAAGGTAAGAAGACCACTTGAACCCAGGAGTTCGAAACCGGCCTGGGCAACACAGCGAGACCCCCCCCCCTCCGGCTCTACAAAAGATACAAAAGCTAAGCCAGGCGCGCACCACGCTGGGCTAATTTGTGTATCTTTTGTAGAGACGGGGTTTTGTCATGTTGCCCAGGCCGGTCTCGAACTCCTGCGCCCAAGCCATCCATCCTTCTGCTTCGGCCTCCCAAAGTGCTGGGATTACAGGGCCCAGCCAGCCTCATGTTTTCTTTAAGCAGTGCGCACTTGGTTAGTTTTCTTTTTTATTTTTTTAGACAGGGTTTACCTCAGTCTCGCAGGCTAGAATGCTGTGGTGGGATCATAGCTCACTGAAGCCTTGAACCATGGGGTTCAAGTAGCTGGGGAGCTGAGGTAGGACTACAGAGATGGGGTCGCGCCATGCCGCTCTTGGCCTGAAGGGCTCCTCCCGCTGGCCGCGCCCGGACATAGTTTTCTATTTTTGACCACATAAACACTGTGAATGGGTCGGAGTTTGTCAGCCACCCTTTTCCAGCCAGCAACACACAGGACCTGGCGGGGAGGTCGCGGTTACCAGGCTCCACTCTGAGAAGACTACCTAACTCTAAGCACCGCACCGCCCAGGTGACAACGCCGAACGCCAGCCTGTAAAGAAGCCGAAGGACCACCTTCATAACGTCACCGAAGGCCCGCCCCTGTGACGTCAACGGAGGCGCGCCCCTGTGACGGCGCAGAGGCCCGCCTCTCACGCGGACCCAATCGGAACTCGAGGTGGGGTTGCTGGATCTTCCAGGAGCGCGCATTCGCGGGCGGGTGGCCACAAGCTGCCAGACTGGCATCAGCTGAACTTGCCGATCATTGTCCGCGGGCTTTTGCCCGGCCGCCTCCGCCCATAAGCTACTAGGAGGAGCTTTACCACTTCCCGGCCTGCTGGAAGTGCCGGGCACGATCGCGAGGTAGCGCAGAAGCTCCTCAATGGCCAGCGCCAGCTGCAGCCCTGGCGGCGCATTGGCCTCACCTGAGGCCACATGCGTCCCACAACACCTTCCCCAGCCAGGGCTCGGGGACCCCGGGAGAGTCTCCCGCCACTTGGCGCCGCTCATCCTGGTCAGGGTCGGCCCCTCTGAGGCTGCCACGTATTAGGGAGCTGCATCCCCGAGCTTGACCTCTGACGGCCGGTTGTAATAGCATTAAGCCTTTGAAACTTCGTAGCGGGGTAGACGGGGCTAGGAAACGAAGAAAACATCTTTTTAAAAATGTAAACGATGGGCCTGCATTATAGGTGTGATCCACCGCGCCCGGCGATTTTGCTCATTTTAGATACTAGAACTTTTTAATGTTTTTTTGCTGTTTTGGTTTGGTTTTGTTTGTTTGTTTTTCCTGAGACAGAGTCTCGCTTTGTCGCCAAGCTGGAGTGCAGTGGTGTGATCTCAGCTCACTACAACCTCTGCCTCCTGGGTTCAAGCCATTGTCCTGCCTCAGCCTCTCAAGTACAGGCGCACGCCACCATACCTGGCTAATTTTTGTATTTTTAGTAGATACAGGGTTCTAGCATGTTGGCCAGGCTGGTCTCGAACTCCTGACCTCAAGTGATCCACCTGCCTCTGCCTCCCAAAGTGTTGGGATTACAGGCGTGAGCCATCACGCCTGGCCCCGGTACATATATTTTGAATGAATGAATGGACACTCAAAAAATATTAGCTGTTAGTATCTTTGCACAAACAATAGGCCCACAGCAAATATCTTTTCCCAAATAAAAAGGAAGTCCTCACCACAGAGATAATTTCACCACTCCAGAAAAATAGACAAAAGCTTTTAAAAGAGTGTTTTGTGGGCCCGGCATTGTGGCTCATACCTGTAATCCCAGCACTTTGGGAGGCTGAGGCAGGCAGATCACCTGAGGTCGGGAGTTCAAGACCAGCCTGACCAACATGGAAAACTCCCATCGCTACTAAAAGTACAAAATTAGCCGGACGTGGTGGTGCATGCCTGTAACCCCAGCTACTCAGGAGGCTGAGGCAGGAGAATCGCTTAAACCCAGGAGGTGGAGTTTGCGGTGAGCCAAGATCGCGCCATTGCACTCCAGCCTGGGCAACAAGAGTGAAACTCCCGTCTCAAAACTCCCGTCTCAAAGAAAAAAAGTGTTTTGTGGTGGAGCACAGTGGCTCATGCCTGTAATCCCAATGCTTTGAGAGGCCAATGTGGGAGGATCAGTTGAGGCCAGGAGTTACAAACCAACCTAGGCAACATAGCAAGAACCCATCTCTACAAAAAATGAAAATACAAAATTAGCCAGCCATGGTGGCACACACTGTAGCCGTAGCTATTCAGGAGACTGAGGCATAAGGATCTAGCCCAGGAGTTCAAGGCTACATACAGTGAGCTATGATCACGCCACTGCACTCCAGCCTAGGAGACAGAGAAAGATCCTGTTTCTAAAAAAAAAAATAATGAAATCGTGTTTTGCCCTCTGTTCTCTGAAATCCTTCTACTTTCCTGAGCATGTCAGCGTTCCACATGGATGAGCATGAATTCACCTGAAATCACCATCCCACATCTTCTTCAGCTCTGATGATCTTTGCTTCCACTCCCCTTAAGCCGCCACAGGAACGGCTCTTGTGATCCTTTTGGACAGCTAGATTTCTGAAATCTTAAGCTCCAACATTCTTTCTACTTGCCCTCTGTGGCAGATTACATTTTCCAAGGTAGCTGCAATAAGTTCTCCCATCCCGTGTACTCTTCTTTTTTTTAATTTTTAAATTTTATTTTATTTTTTATTTATTTATTTTTTGAGACTAGTATCTCACTCTGTCACCAAGGCTGGAGTGCAATGGTGTGATCTTGCCTCACTGCAACCTCCGTCTCCCAGGTTCAAGTGATTCTCCTGCCTCAGCCTCCCAAGTAGGTGGGATTACAGGTACATGCCATGCCACCACGCCCGGCTAATTTTTGTATTTTTAGTAGAGACAGGGTTTTGCCGTGTTGACCAGGCTGGTCTTGAACTCCTGACCTCGTGATCCACCTGCCTTGTGGGATTACAGGCGTCAGCCACCGCATCTGGCCCCATTAGTATGATTTTTCAAATATTTATCCATGTTGTAGCATGTATCGGTAATTCATTTCTTTTTATTACTGAGTAGTGTTCCATTGTAGTGATATACTACAATTTGTTTAGCTATTTATCTGTTAATGAACATTTGGGTTTTTTTCTAGTGTTGGGTAGTCAGAAAGCTGCTATGAATATATGTTCGTTTCTCTTGGATAAAACTCCAAGACTGCGATTGCTGGGTCTTTTTTTTTTTTTTTTGTGAGACAGAGTTTCGTTCTTGTTACCCAGGCTGGAGTGCAATGGCGTGATCTCGGCTCACTGCAACCTCTGCCTTCCGGATTCAAGCAATTCTCCTGCCTCAGCCTCTCTAGTAGCTGGGATTACAGGCATGCGCCACCACACCTGGCTAATTTCGTATTTTTAGTAGAGACGGGATTTTACCATGTTGGTCAGGCCAGTTTCAAACTCCTGACCTCAGGTGATCTGCTTGCCTCAGCCTCCCAAAGTGCTGGGATTATAGGCATGAACCACCGCGCCTGGCCTTGCTGGGTCTTATGGTGAGTATATATTTATAAGAAACTGCAGGCCCAGTGTGGTGGCTCACAGCTGTCATCTCAGCACTTTAGGAGGCCGATGTGGGAGGATCCCTTGAGGCCATGAGTTCAAGGTCAGCCTGGGCAACATAGCAAGACCCTGTTTCTACAAAAAATAAAAAATTAGCTGGGCATGGTGGTGGTCATCTGTAGTCCCTAATATTCAGGAGGCTGAGGCAGGAGGATTGCTTAAGCCCAGGGGTTCTAGGCTGCAATGAGCTGTGATCGCACTGCTGCACTCCAGCCTGGGTGACAGAGCAAGACCCTGTCTCAGACACACACACACACACACACACACACACACACACACACACAGCAGTTGTCTTTGCTCCCTTGTAGTTGGGCAGCAGATTCTTCCTCTGATTCATCTTGGGATGCTGTTGTCTCTGTCCCCTCATTTTATTTATTTATTTATTTTATTTTTATTTTATTTTATTTTATTTTATTTTTTGAGATAGAGTCTTGCTCTATCACCCAGGCTAGAGTGCAGAGGCATGATCTTGGCTCACTGCAAACTCCGCTTCCGGGGTTCAAGCAATTCTCCTGCCTCAGTCTCTCGAGTAGCTGGGACCACAGCCATGTGCCACCTCACTTGGTGAATTTTTTTGTTTTTGATTTTGTTTTTGTTTTTTTGACAGAGTCTCACTCTGTCACCCAGGCTGGAGTGCAATGGTGCGATCTCAGCTCACTGCAACCTCTGCCCCTTGGGTTCAAGCGATTCTCCTACCTCAGCCTCCCAAAGTGCTGGGATTACAGGCATCAGCCACCGCACCCGCTCCAGTCTGCTTCTTTGTCTATGCATTTAGTTCTCCCAAGAGATTCTCTTTCCCTCTCCCTCTCCCTTGCCTTTGTACCCTGCTAATCAGGCATATGTGATTTCCTGTCAGACCTGAACCTTGCAGGATTGAAGCCATAGAAAAGAGTATGTTGACTCTACAGTGATTGAAGGGGATAGGAGTAAAGCGTTTCTCAGAAGAAGCAAGCAGTCTTAGGAAATTTTGCCTGACCCGTTTTTGTGCTAGTCCCACCAGGAGAGAGAGTGAAGCCAGTCTCCCTCTTTCCTGTTTTGTGTGTGGACTACGATGTTCATTTCCTCATTCTCTCTTTCTAGGCTCTTGCTCTTGCAGAATCCAACGGTCTTTCTTGAAGAAATGTGTAGTCAGAACTTTGTGCTGCATTTTTATCTTGGGAAGGAACAGAATAGTATGGTCTAGAAATCTAGCGCTGGAGACACGTGAGTCTGATTTGTCTTTTTTCGGTTTTGTTTTGTTTGTTTGCTGTCATTGTAATGTTTTTATGCATTGGACTGTTAAATGTTTGTCTGCCAGCAGTTTACTCTTTTTTTTGAGACAGAGTTGTGCTCTGTCACCCAGGCTGGAGTGCAGTGGCGCAATCTTGGCTTACTGCAACCTCTACCTCCTGAGTTCAAGTGATTCTCCTGCCTCAGCCTCCTGAGTAGCTGGGATTACAGGTGCGGGCCACCACACCTGATTAATTTTTGTATGTTTAGTAGAGACAGGATTTCACTATGTTGGCCAGGCTGGTCTTGAACTCCCAACCTCAGGTCATCCATCCGTCTCAGCCTCCCAAAGTGCTGGGATTACAGGTGTGAGCCACCACACCCGACCTGCAGTTTACTCCTCACCTGAATTTTAAAAATTGATGTCAACTATGTGGCATGCAGAAGATCTCAGCTTCCCAGAATAGCTGGTTATATTACGTATCATTTCAACTTTTATTTTAGCTTCAAGGAGTACATGTGCAGGTTTGTTACATGGGTATATCACATAATGCTGAGGTTTGGGGTACAATTGATCCCATCACCCAGGGTTTGAGCGCAGTACCCAGTAGGTCGTTTCTCAGTCCTTGCCCTCCTTCCGCTGCCTTCTTGTAGTCCTCAGTATCTGGTTCTGGTTTTGTTGTTGTTGTTTCACAAAGTCTCACTCTGTCGCCGAGGCTGGAGCACAATGGTGTGATCTCAGCTCACTACAACCTCTGCCTCCCGGGTTCAAGCGATTCTCCTGCCTCAGCCTCCTGAGTAGCTGGGATTACAGGTGCCTGCCACCATGCCCCACTAATTTTTGTATTTTTAGTAGAGATGGAGTTTCACCATGTTAGCCAGGCAGGTCTCGAACTCCTGATCTCAGGTGATTCGCCCACCTCAGCCTCCCAAAGTGCTGGGATTACAGGTGTTAGTCACCGTGCCTGGCCATCAGTGTGTGTTTTTCCCGTCTTTGTATCCATGTGTACCCAGTGTTTAGCTCCCACTTGTAAGTAAGAACATGTGGTATTTGGTTTTCTGTTTCTGCGCTAATTCACTTAGGATAATGGCCTCTAGCTGCATTCATGTTGTAGCAAAGGACATAATTTCATTCTTTTTTATGGCTGTGCTGGCTTTTTTTTTTTTTTTTAAATCATAAAATATAGCATAAGGCCAGGTGTGGTGGCTCACACCTGTAATCCCAGCATTTTGGGAGGCTGAAGTGCGCAGATCACCTGAGGTCAGGAGTTCAAGACCAGCCTGGCCAACATAGTGAAACCCCATCTCTACTGAAAATACAAAAATTAGCCACTTGTGGCGGCGCATGCTTCTGATCCCAGCTATTCGGGAGGCTGAGACGTGAGAATCGCTTGAACCCGGGAGGCAGAGATTGCAGTGAGCCAAGATCGTACCACTGCACTCCAGCCTGGGTGACAGAGCAAGACTATCTAAAAAAAAAAGGATAAAATAAAATAGAGTGTAAGCGCATGGGCTGGAGACTTCCAGCCCTTGTTACAGGGAGCCTCTTTGACTGTCCTCTGATTCAGAACCTTTTCAGAATCTGCTGTGTACTCTTTCAATGCCTGGGGGCCTGAACAAATTTGTCCCTACTACCAAAGCAAGTAAGCTTAGTTCTCACAACTATGCGTGACCTTCACAACCTCCACACTGGCTTTTATTTTTTCCTTACACAGGTGAAGATAAGAGGTCAGTCCTAACAAAAGGTGAAGGAAGCAAGGTGATCTTAGAAGTCTCTTGAAAGATGCAGAGATTGAGAAGTTGGGAAAGCGTTTGTTTGGGCAAGGAACTTTTTTCCTCTTATCCAAAATCAGGCCTCCAAAGGCTGGCCCTGCAGGAAAACTTGCTTTTGTACTTTGGAACTATTGGCAAGAAGGCCTTGTCAGCAGTGGCTTTTTTTTTTTTTTTTTAAATCAGTTGGTCCTTTGCTTGCCCCAGATGAAGTAGCTGGGGCCAGCCAGGCAGAAGTTCTGTTCTGAGCTGCAGAAGGCAGTGGTCCGGATGGGGCCTGGGAGCCTCTGTGTCTGAGAATCTGAGAATAGACCTTCCCACCGGCGTGTCTTCTACCCCTGGCCCTGCCCTCTCCCTCCCTGTTAGAGCCAAATATGAAGAATCCAGAGTCCATTCTCCGGCAATGATTTTTCTGTGTGTGGAATTCTGATGTACACAATTTACTTTGAAGCAACTGAACTTACTAGGCAGACTTTTTTTCCCCTATAGCCACAAGAATTTTAAACATGCATGGATTGCGAGTCACTCCTGGTAGAGACAATGAAAACAGGAGGAAATCGGCCAGGCGTGGTGGCTCACACCTGTCATCCTAGCACTTTGGGAGGTGGAGGCAGGTGGATCACTTGAGGTCAGGAGTTTGAGACCGGCCTGGCCAACATGGTGAAACTCTGTCTCTACTAAAAATACAAAAGAATTAGCCAGGCATGGTGGGGTGACAATCCCAGCTACTCGGGAGGCAGGAGAATTGCTTGAACCCGGGAGGCGGAGGTTGCAGTGAGCCGAGATCACATCATTGCACTCCAGCCTGGGCAACAGAGTGAGACCCCATCTCAAAAATAAAAATAAAAATAAAAAAGGAGGAAATCAGAAGTACAGCATTTTGCAGAGCAGGATGGAAAGACCTCAAAGGAGCTGTGGCCGAGTTTGCTCAGCTGCTCAATCAAGCAGGGAGGGAGCTGATACTCTTGTAACCCAACGGGTAAAGGCCATCTCCCCTGGCCGGTCCATTTCATGGGCAGAGTTAAGGTCCTAAAATCCTGCTCGCTCTCCTAGGGAGGGTGTGGAAAAAGAATCAGCCTTCCAAGTAAATTCAATGTAAAGTGTGTCTCTAATGTTCTATTTTGGCCAGCACTGTGGCTCATGCTTATAATCCCAGCACTTTGGGAGGCAAGATGGGAGGATCATTTGAGGCCAGGAATTCAAGACCAGCCTGGGTAATATAGTGAGACCTCATCTCTGCAATAATAATAATAATAATAATAATAACTTAGCTGGGTGTGGTGGTGTGTGCCTGTAGTCTCTGCTACTCAGGAGGCTGAGGCAGGAGGATCACTTCAGCCCAGGAGGTTGAGGCCACAGTGAGCTATGATTACACCATTGGCACTCCAGTGTGGGCGACAGAGTGAGACCTTGTCTCTAAAAAAAGAGCCAAAAATACTCTGTTTTCTCCTTGGGACCACATTACAACCCAGAAGGCAGGTGTCAACAATTCTGAGCTGTATATTAGGCCTAGTGGTCAGCTGGGGATGTGTAAATCAGTTCTAACTTTTAGTGGAGGAAATGTAAATTTCCTTTCAAACTCAAGGCTGATGGTCTTGCTTTTTTTTTTTTTTTTTTTTTTTTTTGAGACGGTGTCTCACTCTGTCACCCAGGCTGGAGTGCTATGGCCTGATCTCGGCTCACTGCACCCTTGAACTCCTGGGCTCAAGCCATCCTACCACCTCAGGCTCTTGAATACCTGGGACCACAGGCGTGCACCACCATGCCCCACCAATTTTTTTTTTATTATTCTTTTAGAGAAGTAATCTCACTATATTCCCCAGGCTGGTCTCAAACTCCTGAGCTCAAGGGATCCTGCTGTCTCAGCCTCCCAAAGTGCTGGAATTATTACAAGTGTGAGCCACTGCACCTGGCCAGTCTCATTGAAGCTATTGCTAGTGTCAGTGGTTGGAAAGAGGTTCAAGTACCTGGTTTGTCTTTTTTTTTTTTTTGAGACAGAGTTTCGCTCTTGTCACCCAAGCTGGAGTGCACTGGCACTATCTCGGCTCACTGCAACCTCCGCCTCCCGGGTTCAAGTGATTCTCCTGCCTCAGCCTCCTGAGTAGCTGGGATTACAAGCACCTGGCTAGTTTTTGTACTTCCAGTACAGATGGGGTTTCACTGTGTTGGCCTGGCTGGTCTCAAACTCCTGACCTCAGGTGATCCGCCCACCTCGGCCTCCCAAAGTGCTGGGATTACAGGCATGATCATCGCTCGCGGCCAAAGCACCTGGTTTTTCAAACATGGCCAGTAATTATTTGTCTGATCATCTCAACAACACTGGAAGCCTCTTGAAGATGGCGCCCATGCATTCCTCTCTCGGGTCTTGTGTCCGGGTCCTTGGGGACTGGCTTTGAGGTTCTGGTGCCCATCAGTCGTTCTCAGGAGCATTGCCCATTCTTAGTTCTGTTGTGTTGCCTCATGTACCTTCTTTTTTTTTTTTTTTTTTTTGTGTGAGATGGAGTTTCATTCTTGTTGCCCAGGCTGGAGTGCGATGGTGCCATCTCGGCTCACCGCAAACTCCAATTCCCGGGTTCAAGCGATTCTCCTGCTTCAGCCTCCTGAATAGCTGTGATTACAGGCATGCGCCACCATGCCCAGCTAATTTTGTATTTTTACTAGAGATGGGTTTTCTCCGTGTTAGTCAGGCTGGTCTCAAACTCCCAACCTCAGGTGATCTGCCCTCCTCAGCCTCCCAAAGTTCTGGGATTACAGGCGTGAGCCACCACACTCAGCCTTCTCTTGCATCTTCTTAAAAAGTTCTTTAGCTTGTCCCACTTATCTCATTGTAGCTGCTTTTACACTATTTGTCTGTTTCTGGCTTCCTATTCACTCACTTATGCTTCATTCTCCATACTTAGTGGAATTGCATTACCGTAAGTGCTGTTTCTCTGCTGATAGACCTGCTGACTTCGACACCTTTACAGTGAGCCTACCTGGGCATGTAGTATGAATTAGCTTGATTCCTGCTGGACTGAAGCCAAATGACTGGTTTCTTTTTACTTTTTCTTTTTATTTTTTATCTTTTCTTATAGAGACAGGGTTTCACCATGTTGGCTAGGCTGGTCTGTAATCACAGCATTTTGGGAGGCTGAGGCAGGTGGATCACTTGAGGACAGGAGTTTGAGACCAGCCTGGCCACCATGGTGAAATCCCATCTCTACTGAGGACAGGAGTTTGAGACCAGCCTGGCCACCATGGTGAAACCCCATCTCTACTAAAATACAAAAATTAGCTGGGCGTGGTGGCATGTGCCTGTAATCCCAGCTACTCGGGAGGCTGGGGCAGGAGAATTGCTTAAACCTGGGAGGCAGAGATTGTAGTGAGTCAAGATTGCGCCACTGCACTCCAGCCTGCGTGACAGAGTGAGACTCCTTAAAAAAAAAAAAAAAAAAAAAAAAAGAATTATTAATAGACACTGAAATTTGCATTTCATTTTTATTTATTATTATTACTTTTGAGACAGGCTCTCATTCTGTCACCCAGGCTGCAGTGCAGTGTCATGGTCGTAGCTCAGTGCAGCCTCAAACTCCTGTGCTCAAGCAATCCTTCTGCCTCAGCCTCCTGAGTAGCTAGGTCTGTAGGTGTGTGTCATCACACCTGGCTAATTTTAAAAATACGTTTGTAGAGATGGGGTCTTGCTATGTTGCCCAGATTGATGTTGAACTCCTGGCTTCAAGTAATCCTCCTGTCTCAGCCTCCCAAAGTGCTAGGATTAGCAGGCGTGAGCCACTGTAGCCAGCCTGAAATTTGAATTTCATTAATTTTTACATGTCAAAAAATACTATTCTTCTATTTGATTTTTTTTCAACTGTTTAAAATGTAAAAATCAGCCAGGCATGGTGGCTCACACCTGTAGTCCCAGCCACTCGAGAGCCCAAGATGGAAGAATCACTTGAGTCCAGGAGTTTGAAGCTGCAGCAAGCTATGATGGCAACACTGCACTCCAGCCTAGGTGATAGAATGAGATCCTGTCTCAAAAACAATAAAGTAAAATAAAATGTAAAAATCGTTCTTACTTGTGAGCCATACAAAACCAGGTGGCAGGGTGAATTTGGCCTACAAGCCATAGTTTGCTGACCCCTGACTTAAAAGATTTTTTTTTCCAGGTCAACTTTAAATGGCATTATTCTGCCAACTGCATTGGTTAAAAATCAGTTGAACAGTGGGTTGGTCAGCTGCTTTGAGTCTGTTTTTAACCACAGTCTATTCTAAATATAGATTATTTACATCATCTGTGTAGCCTTGTATTTGACATATTAGTCTCTGATGGGAGGCTGGTCTAGGCAATGTTGAGGATCCCTTTCACCCTAATTCTAGTCCAAAGATTTTCTAACAAATAAATGCCAGGTATGGGGGCCTCATGCCTGTAATCCCACCACTTTGGGAGATCTAGGTGGGAAGATTGCTTGAATCCAGGAGTTCAAGACCAGTCTGGGCACCATAGCAAGACCCCCATCTGTACAAAAAAAAATGTTTTTTTAATTAGCCAGGCATAGTGCCACGTGCCTGTAGTCTCTGCTACTTGGGAAACTGAGGCAGGAGGATCGCTTGAGCCCAGGGATTGGAGGCTGCAGTGAGCCACAATTGTACCACTGCACTCCAGCCTGGGTGACAGAGTGAGAACTTGTCTCAAAAAAAAAAAAAAATTCTTTATGAATCTCTGTCCTCTGCAGCTTCTGTAGCAGTGTGCCTCCCAAAGTTTCTTCCTGTACCTTCACCATTTTCCTTCTTCCCAGGCTCAAGTCAGGACGTAAAGGTGGTGGTCCTGTAGGCTCTATCCTTAGCGCTCTTCTCTTCTCCCTCTTTCTGTTCTCCATGGACTTTATTTTTGTTATTTTTTATTTTCTTGAGACAGGGTCTCACTCTGTGGCCCCATGCTGGAGGGCAGTGGTGTGATCTTGGCTTACTACAATCTCCACCTCCCAGGTTCAAGTGATTCTCCTGCCTCAACCTCCCAAGTAGCTGGGACTACTAGTGTACCCCACCCTGCCCAGCTGATTTTTGTATTTTTAGTAGAGATGGGATTTTGTCATGTTGGCCAGACTGGTCTTGAACTCCTGGCCTTAAGTGAACTTCCCGCCTCAGCCTCCCAGAGTGCTAGGATTACAGGCATGAGCCACTACGCCCAGCCTCTCCCTGGCCTTTAATCAGATCACGTCTTCAACTAGCACCTCTACATTGGCGACGTGTATATTTAGCCCTTATATTTAGCTCTGACCTTTCTTCTGAGGCTTAAAGTCTTTTCCAGTACCTGAAGCCTAATGTCTAAACTCCTTAGCCTGGCCCTAGGACCTGCTTAGTTTGAACTCCTGATGCACTGCCAGGCCCCTGGACCAAGCCATGGGGTAGCTTCCAGCAGGTCATCTGCTTCCTCCTCCTTGTCTTTGCTCACA
Source organism: Macaca mulatta (assembly GCF_049350105.2). Classification (NCBI taxonomy): domain Eukaryota; kingdom Metazoa; phylum Chordata; class Mammalia; order Primates; family Cercopithecidae; genus Macaca; species Macaca mulatta. The sequence goes on from NC_133408.1 coordinate 71,790,012, forward strand.
CTCCTCCCTCTGCCATCACAAGCCTCTCTCCTTGTCTCTACCTCCCTTCCTCTCCTCCCAGCACACACCAAATTGATACCCTGCCCTTTGACAAGCCACTCAGAGGGCCACTTACCTGTCAGATTCAGCTGAAATACCTGTGCCTCCTTGAAGCCTTCTTTCTTTTCTTTTCCTTTAGTTAGAGTCAGGATCTTGCTCTGTTGCCCATACTGGAGTACAGTGACACAATCTCAGCTCACTGCAGCCTCCACCTCCCAGGTTCAAGTGATTCTCCTGCCTCAGCCTCCCAAGTAGCTGGGATTACAGGTGTGCACCACCATGCCCAGCTAATTTTTTGTATTCTTATTTTTAGTAGAGACTCAGTCTCTCTGTGTTCCCCAGGCTGGTCTCGAACTCCTGGCCTTCAGCGATCTTCCTGCTTTAGCCTCCCAAAGTGCTGGGATTACAGGCATGAGCCACTGTGCCCAGTGTGAAGCCCTGTTTCATAGATAAGGCTAAACATTTTTCCTATGTGCTCATAGAGCCTTATGCACACCTCTACTTTAATGCTTGCTTTCTTTCTTCAATTAGGTCAAAAATAAATGAATATTGGTTCAACATCATATATATATTTATATTTATATTTATATTTGTTTATGTAGTTACCTTTTATATATATATATATATATTTATTTATTTATTTATTTATTTATTTTTTTTCAGACAGTCTTGCTTTGTCTAACAGGCTGGAGTGCAGTGGTGCCATCTTGGCTCACTGCAGCCTCTGCCTCCCAGGTTCCAGTGATTCTCCTGCCTCAGCCTCCTGGGTAGCTGGGATTATGGGTGCTCACCACCATGCCCAGCTAATTTTTTTTTTTTTTTTAGTAGATTTCACCATGTTGTCCAGGCTGGTCTCAAACTCCTGACCTCAGGTGATCTGCCAGCCTTGGCCTCCCAAAGTGCTGGGATTACAGGAGTGACCCACCGCACCCAGCCTCAACATCAAATATATTTAAAAGTTGGTACCAGCCAGGCGCAGTGGCTCACACCTGTAATCCCAGCACTTTGGCAGGCCAAGGTGGGCAGATCACCTGAGGTCAGGAGTTCAAGACCAGCCTGGCCAACATGGTGAAACCCCATCTCTAATAAAAATAAAAAAATAAAAAAATAAACAATTAGCCGGGTGTGGTGGCACATGCCTGTAATCCCAGCTACTCAGGAGGCTGAGGCACGAAAATCACTTAAACCAGGGAGGTGGAGGTTGCCGTAAGCCAAGATCATGCCACTGCCCTCCAGCCTGGGCAACAGAGTAAAACTCCATCTAAAAAAAATAGTAATAATAAAACAGAAAGAAAGAAGAAATTGGTATAGTGTGGGAAGCAAAAAAAAAAAAGGAAAAAGAAATGATTGAATTAATGAATACACTCTTATGGGGCCTGCACTGACTTTGACACAAATTAGGCTGGCTTAGTAGGCAAGGTGGAAATTTTATGAAATTTTATGAAAAAAATTTCATAATTTTATTTGATGTCTAAAATACATTTATCTTTTTTTCTTGTAGGAGGAAAATTCTTCCAAGGATGGTCTCCCACTCAGAGCTGAGGAAGCTTTCCTACTCAGCAAATGCTGTATGTTTTGATGTTGACAGCATGGTCATCAGAGAAGAAGGAATTGGTGAGCTAGCCAAAATCTGTGGTGTAGAGGATGTGGTGTCAGAAATGTAGGGATAGCATTTATTCACTTTACGAAATGATAAAGAATTTCTTTTCTGTTTTTTTTTTTTTGTTTTTTTTTTTGAGACAGAGTCTCACTCTCTTGCCCAGACTAGAGTGCAATGGCACAGTCTTGGCTCACTGCAACCTCCACCTCCCGGGTTCAAGCGATTATCCTGCCTCAGCCTCCTGAGTAGCTAGGATTACAGGCGTGTGCAACCATGCCCGGCTAATTTTTGTATTTTTAGTAGAGACGGAGTTTCACCATGTTGGTCAGGTGGTCTCAAACTCCTGACCTCGGGATCCACCCGCCTCGGCCTCCCAAAGTGCTGGGATTACAGGCGTGAGCCACCGCACCCAACCATGAAATGATAAAGACTTTCTAAAGAGTGGCTGTTTTGGATGAAGTGCTAGACCCTGGCTATGGAACATGAGTACTAGGCTTTTTCTTTCATTCCTTAGAGCTAAATTTGATATATTCATTCATTTATATAAATATTTATGGCAAACAAATATGGATAAGACATGTTCTTAGCTCGATCAGGGAAATGACAACCATCACTAACCAAAGAAGATGGCCTGGGAGGTGGGGTCCAAGTGTCCAGCGGCTTTGTGTCATAGTTGAAAGTGTGGCCTTGGTGGTTCCCTAGAAAGGTTCAGAGCCTCTTGGTGGATCCTGGGTCAGAGCCCCTCCCTCCCTCCCTCCCTCCTGCCCTCCCGCCTCCCGTCCTGCAGCTGGGCACCACCCTCTGCAGCCCCAGTCCCCCAGTAATGCACCATGTCATTTTCTTTCTTTTTTTTTTTTTCAAGACAGTGTCTTGCTCTGTCACCAGGCTGGAGTGCAATGGTGCAATCTCGGCTTACTGCAACCTCCACCTCCTGGGTTCAAGCAATTCTCCTGTCTCAGCCTCCCAAGTAGCTGGAATTACAGGCGCGCACCACCACGCCCGGCTAAATTTTGTATTTTTAGTGGAGATGGTGTTTCACCATGTTGGCCAGCCTGGTCTTGAACTCCTAACCTCGTGATCTGCCCGCCTCGGCCTCCCAAAGTGCTGGGATCACAGGCATGAGCTACCACGCCTAGCCACCATTTTATTTTCCACTTCCTTTCATGGAAGAACGGTTAGCCTTTGGTCTCTTTCTTGATTTATGACAGCTCATAGCTTTCAAGAAAACTACCTATGAATAGACTGTGTAACTTTTTTTTTTTTTTTTTTGAGATGGAGTCTCTGTCGTCCAGGCTGGGGTGCAGTGGCACGATCTCATCTCACTGCAGCCTCCACCTCCCAGGTTCCAGCAACTCTCCTGCCTCAGCCTCCCAAGTAGCTGGGATTACAGGTGTGCACCACCACACCTGGCTGACTTTAGCATTTTTTTTAGTAGAGATGGGGTTTCATCATGTTGTCCAGGCTGGTCTTGAACTCCTGGCTTCAGGTGATTTGCCCACCTCAGCTTCCCAAAGTTTTGGCATTATAGGCGTGAGTCATTGCGCCCAGCTTGTTAATGTTATTTTCAAGCAAAACTTCAAAAGTTTATTCCAGGGCCTTGCTCTCATAGCAGCAAAGCCTGTCTGTTGCACAGTGGGACTCTTGGTAGCATCTTCCTGTTGGTGGATGTTGTGCAGACCCGGGGCAGTAAGGCATGTTAACCTCAAGGACAGCGGACCTGGCTGGCCTGACTTTTGGGTCTCCCTCCTAGGACATGGCGAGCCATGGGCGGGGCAGTGCCTTTCAAATCTGCTCTCACGGAGCGCTTAGCCCTCATCCAGACCTCCAGGGAGCAGGTGCAGAGACTCATAGCAGAGCACCCCCTACACCTGACCCCCAGCATAAGGTAAGAGGAGCCCCTGCTCCAGGTGTATTTCAGCACCAGTGTGGGAGGGGAGGGCAAGTCCTCCTGAGAGCATCTAACTATTGCTTTAGAGCGCCCTCTGGGTGGTTTATTTATTTTCATTTTTTAAAAATTTTATTTATGTATTTATTTATTTTATTTTTTGAGGCAGAGTCTCGCTCTGTCGCCCAGACTGGAGTGCAGTGGTATGATCTCGGCTCACTGCAACTTCTGCCTCCCTGGTTCAAGTGATTCTCCTGCCTCAGCCTCCCGAGTAGTTGGGGTTTCAGGCACCCACCATGCCAGGCTAGTTTTTGTATTTTTAGTAGAGACAGGATTTCACCATGTTGGTTAGGCTGGTCTCAAACTCCTGACCTCAGGTGATCCGCCCGCCTTGGACTCCCAAACTGCTGGGATTCTCCTGCCTCAGCCTCAGGAGTAGCTGGGATTACAGGCACCCACCACCACACCTGGCTAATTTTTGTATTTTTAGTAGAGATGGGTTTCACCATGTTGGCCAGGCTGGTCTCGAACTCTTCACCTCAAGTGATCTGCCTGCCTCGGCCTCCCACTGTGCTGGGATTACAGGTGTGAGCCACCACACCCGGCCTATTATTTTTTTTTTTAGAGTCAGAGTCTCATTCTGTTGCCCAGGTTAGAGTACAGTGGTATAATCATGTCCCACTGCAGCCTTGAACTCCTGGGGTCAGGTGGCCCTCCCACCTTAACGTCCTTAGTAGTAAGGACTACAGGTGCATGCCACCATGCCCAGCTAATTAAAAGAAATTTGTGTGTGTGTGTGTGTGAGGGTCTTGCTTTGTCACCCAGGCTGAAGTCCAGTGGCATGAACACAGCTCACTGCAGCATCAACCTTCTGGGCTCAAGGGATCCTCCTGCCTCCGCTTCCTAAGTAGCTGGGACTACAGACATAGGCCACCATGCCGGATTTTTTTATTTTTTATTTTTTTTATAGACACAGGGTCTCACTACGTTGCCCAGGCTGGTCTTGAACTTGTGGGCTCAAGTGACCGATTTTCCCACCTCAGCCTCCCAAAGTGTTGGAATTATAGGTTTGAGCCACTATACCCAGCCTTTAAAAAATTTCTTGTAGAGATGGGGTCTTGCTATGTTGCCCAGGCTGTTCTCAACCTACTGGCCTCAAGTGATTTTCTACCTTGGCTTCCCAAAGTGCTGAAATTAAAGGTGTGGCCTGTGTGGTTCTTTTGGCACTTACAGGTGGTCTTTCTGGCCAGTTGTGTGGTCCTGTCTGTTTCTGCCTTTCCTCTTTCTCCAGGGAAAACCTAAGCTTTCCTTGTTTGTCCTCATCTTGTGTTTTTCTGGGTCCATGGGCACAGTAGAATTCTGGGACGGCGTGCTAAAGCAGCCAAGCCCTACCCATTGATTTCTAAGTGCATTTAGAAAAACACATGTAAGGCTGGGCATAGTGGCTCACGCCTGTAATCCCAGCACTTTCGGAGGCCAAGGCAGATGAATCACTAGGTCAGGAGTTTGAGACCAGCCTAACCAATATGATGAAACCCCGTCTCTACTAAAAATACAAAAATTAGGTTGGGCACGGTGGCTCACGCCTGTAATCCCAGCACTTTGGGAGGCCGAGATGGGTGGATCACCTGAGGTCAGGAGTTCAAGACCAGCCTGGCCAACATGGTGAAACCCAGTCTCTACTAAAAATACAAAAAAGTAGCTGGGCATGGTGGTGGGCGCCTATAATCCCAGCTACCTGGGAGGCTGAGGGGGGAAAATCACCGGAACCTGGGAGGCAGAGGTTGCTGTGAGCCAAGATCACGCCAGTGCGCTCCAGCTAGGGTGACAGAGCGAGACTCCATCTCAAAAAAAAAAGTAACCGGGCATTGTGGTACGGGCTTGTAATACTCAGGAGTCTGAGGCAGGAGAATCACTTGAACCCGGGAGGTGGAGGTTGCAGTGAGCCGAGATCGCACCCTTTCACTCCAGCCTGGGTGACAAGAGTGAAAATCTGTCTCAAAAGAAAAGAAAGAGAAAAACATATATAAAACATTAACACCCCAGGCAATATACCTTGTCAAATATACCTCAGGCAAATGCATTCAGGAGAAGAAAATGTATCTTAGTTTCCTCTTTGTGTTTCATTTTTTTTCCCTTTTGTATTACTCAGTGTTTGGTTGTATTTTATTTTTTCAGGGAACTGGTAAGTCGCCTACAGGAGCGAAATGTTCAGCTTTTCCTAATATCTGGTGGCTTTAGGAGTATTGTAGAACATGTTGCTTCAAAGCTCAATATCCCAGGAACCAATGTATTTGCCAATAGGCTGAAATTCTACATTAAGATGTTAATTGTAACATGTTCCCTTTCTTAGCAGTTCCATTATTCAGTATTCTGGGTAATGTCTGTTGGAATGCAACTTAAACAGTCACATCAGAGTTAAATATTGAGATGAATGGTTCTCTTAATTGAAGTATTTTGCCCTTTGGTACCCTTTGCTCAGCAAAATAGACTTAGGTCATCACCTGTCCTAGCTTTATTATCTATAACATCACCTGTCTGTACATAAATGTCTGCATTTCGTGAAACATTAATTCCTACATCGCCCCTATGACTTACTTTGCTATATGTTGTATTTCAATTTTATGGGAGCTTCTATGCATTTGAAGCAATTTAGACTCAAGAAGGAGACTTTTGGCTGGGCACGGTGGCTCATGCCTGTAATCCCAGCACTTTGGGAGCCTGAGGCAGGGGGATCACTTGAGGTCAGGAGTTTGAGACCACCCTGGTCAAAGTGGTGAAGCCCCAACTCTGCTAAAAAAAAAAAAAAAAAAAAAAAAATTACTGGGCATGGTGGCACATGCCTGTAGTCCCAACTACTTGGGAGGCTGAGGCAGGAGAATCACTTGAAGTTGGGAGGTGGAGGTTGCAATAAGCCGAGATCACGCTACTGCACTTACACCCTGGGTGACAGAGTGAGACTCTGTCTTTAAAAAAAAAAAAAAAAGACAGAGACTTTAGAAGGGAGACTTTTGTTAACGGATTACTGAACTACAGCTACCCTTGGGGAAGCCTCCTGTCCGCTTTCTGGTCCATAGCCGTGCCACAGCTGTTATATTATCTCAGATCTCCAGTTATATCAAGGAGTGACTGATAGTGATATTCTTTTTTTGTTTTTTTTTTCTTTTTTGAGACAGGGTCTCTGTTGCTCCTGCTGAAGTGCAGTGGCTCGATCTCGGCTCACTGCAACCTCTGCTGCCTGGGTTCAAGCGATCCTCCTGCCTCAGCCTCCTGAGTAGCTGGGATTACAGGTGCCCACCAACACGCCTGGCTAATTTTTGTATGGCGCCAGACCATAGTTTTGTTTTAGACGGCTGATTTATCCTATAATCCCAGCACTTTGGGAGGCTGAGGCAGGAAAATCGCTTGAGCACAGAGGTTTGAGACCAGCCTGGGAAACATAGTGAGGTTGAAATCTCTACAAAGTAAATAAATAAAATAAAATAAAAACAGCTGATTTAGAACTACATAAGATTTAAAACAGGAATTACACAAAAACAACTCTCATTACAAGATAAAAATTAAATAATAAAAACAAATTCAATCTTGTTGTATCAACTGACTTTATGCAAACCCAAGAAAAGTTATGAATAAGGAACTAAAAACCTTTTAAAACTTTTAACAATGCCTTATCCCTGTAGTATGGGCACCATCTTTTAGCCTAGGTGTGTGCTCAATAGGTTGGTTTCATTTCCCCAAATAATACCATCAACAACTCATAACCGAGATTTTAATATCATTTGATACTTTATATACTAGTTCCTGATACATTACCTTATTTAATCCTCATAGCAGCCCTGTGAAGTCAAATATTATGTTTTGTTCTGTTTTGTTTTTCTTAGACAGAGTCTCACTCTGTCACCCAAAGTGTTGGGATTACAGGCGTGAGCTGCCGCGCCCGGCTGATATTTTATTTTTAATAAATAATGGAAATTGTTCTGAATTCAAAAGGCACCAAAGGGCATGTGGTGGAATTAAATCTTCCTCCCACCTCTAGTTCAACACTAGAGACAAAGTTACCCCTGGATACTCTATGAATTTTCCGAATGCTTTCTGAATGTATAAACTTATATATGAATATAATCATTTCCTCACACAAATGGCAATTCATAATACACACTGTAGGGTGTGTTATACTTTAAGTGTCTTGGAGATTGTGCTATATCAAGACTAATGGGAAGTCCTCGGTAACAGCTGCGTGATGTTCTTTGTAAGAATGACACAACTAGGGGCCAGGGCTCAGTGGCTCACGCCTCTAATCCCGGCACTTTCGGAGGCTGAGGCAGGGGCATCACTTGTGCCTGAGAGTTCAAGATCAGTCGAGGCAACATAGCGAGACTCCATCTATACAAAATATACAAAAATTAGCCGGGTGTGGTGCTGCACGTCTGTGATCCCAGCTACTTGGGAGGCTGAGGTGGGAGGATCGCTGGAATCTGGGAGGCGGAGGTTGCAGTCAGCTATGATCTTGCCACTGCACTTCAGCCTGGGCGACAGAGCTGACCCTGTCTCAAAAAGAATGACACAACTAACTGGTCACCTACTGACTAATGTTTAAGTTGTTCCCAATCTGCTATTCAGGCTGCAGTGAATATCTGGATATATGATGCTTTTAGGTGGGTTTGTGTATTTGAGAATCACAAAAACATCTATATATGTGACTAGTAGCACTGCACAATAGAAGATGAGTTATTAGTTCCATAGGCATTACATGGTGTGCATTCAGATTTATTATAACTGCTGTTAAAAATGTTATGAGGAGGCCAGACATGGTGGTGCATGCTTGTAATCCCAGCACTTTGGGAGGCCGAGGCGGGCGGATCACTTGAGGTCAGGAGTTTAAGACCATCCAGGCCAACATGGTGAAACCCCGTCTCTGTAACAATACAAACATTAGCCTAGCCTGGTGGTGTACATCTGTGATCCAAGCTACTAGGGAGGCTGAGGCATGAGGATTGCTTGAACTCAGGAAGCAGAGGTTGCAGTGAGCCAAGATCATGCCACTGCACTCCAGCCTGAGTGACAGAGCCAGACTCTGTCTCAAAAAAAAAAGGCCAGGAACAGTGGCTCACACCTGTAATCCCAGTACTTCGTGAGGCCGAGGTGGGCAGATGACTTGAGGTCAGGAGTTCAAGACCAACCTTGCCAACATGGTGAAACCCCATCTCTACCAAAAATATAAAAAGTTAGCTGGGTGTGGTGGCGCACGCCTGTAATCCCAGCTATTTAGGAGGCTGAGGAAGGAGAATCATTTGAATTCTGGAGATGGAAGTTGCAGTGAGCCAAGATCATGTCACTGCACTCCAGCCTGGGCAACAGAGCGAGACTCCTCAAAAACAAAAAGGCCAGGCACAGTGATTCATGCCTGTAATCCCAGCACTTTGGGAGGCCGAGGTGAGCGGATCACGAGATCAGGAGTTCGAGACCAGCCTGACCAACGTGGTGAAACCCGTCTCTACTAAAAATACAAAAAACAAATTAACTGGGCATGGTGGCCGGTGCCTGTAGTCCCAGCTACTCTGGAGGCTGAGGTGAGAGAATGGCATGAATCCAGGAGGTGGAGCTTGCAGTGAGCCGAGATGGTGCCACTGTACTCTAGCCTGGGCGACAGAGTGAGACTCTTTCAAAAACAAACAAACAAAAAAAACCTAGAGGATGGGTTAATGGGTGCAGCAAGCCACCATGGCATATGTATATCTGTGTAACAAAACTGCACATTCTGCACGTTTCCCTGAATTTAAAAAAAAAAAAAAAAAAAAAAAGCCAGGTGTCGTGGCGCATGCCTGTATTCCCACCTACTTGTGTGGCTGAGGCAGAATTGCTTGAACCTGGGAGGCGGATGTTGCAGTGAGCCAGAATCGCAGCACTACACTCCAGCCTGAGTGATAGAGCGAGACCCTGTCTCAAACATAAAAAGAATTTGTAAAAAACAGTAAGAGGAATTCCCATACTCTACCCACAGATCCTTCTATTGTAAACATCACATTTAACCCTGGAATAAGAAATTAACATTGATGCAGGATCCAATCAATAGATTTCATTCAAATTTTGCTAATTATATCATGAATGTTCTCTCTCTGGCCCAGGATTCTATTTATCTAGAATTACTCTTCACATTTACTTGTCACGTTCTTCAGTCTGGAACAGTTCTGCAATTTTTCAGTCTTTAATGATCTTGGCATTTTTTTTCAGTACTGTCCTGTTATTTTACAGACTGTTCCTTACCTAAGGGTTAGTTGATGTTTCCTTATGATTTTTTTTTTTCCCAAATTTTTTAAAGACGGAGTCTCGCTCTCGCTCTTTTGCCCAGGCTGGAGTGCAGTGGCGCTATCTCTGCTCTCTGCAGCCTCCGCCTCCTGGGTTCAAGTGATTCTCCTGCCTCAGCCTCTGGAGTAGCTGGGATTACAGGCACCCACCACCACGCTGGGCTAATTTTTGTACTTTTAGTAGAGTTAGGGTTTCGGCATGTTAGCCAGGCTGGTCTCAAACTCCTGACCTCAGGTCATCTACCTGCCTTGGCCTCCCAAAGTGCTAGGATTACATACATGAGCCACTGCACCTGGCCTGATATTTTCTTATGTTTAAATGCAGGTTATGGCCGGGCGCAGTGGCTCATGCCCGTAATCCCAGCCCTTTGGGAGGCCAAGGTGGGTGGACCATGAGGTCAAGAGATTGAAACCGTCCTGGCCAATATGGTGCAATCCTGTCTCTACTAAAAATACAAAAAATTAGCTGGGCATCGTGCTGCACGCCTGTAATCCCAGTTACTCAGGAGACTGAGGCAGGAGAATCACTTGAACCCGGGAGGCGGAGGTTGCGGTGAGTGGAGATCACGCCACTGCACTCCAGCCTGGGCTATAGAGCAAGACTCCGTTATCAAAAAAAAACAAAAAAACAAAAAAAAACCCAGGTTGTTCATTTTTGGCAAGAACACCAGAGAGTATGTGTCCTTTTCAAGGCATCATAGGAAGAGTCACATGATGTCAGTTTTTCTCATTCCTGGTGATGTTAACTTTGTTCACTTGGTTAATATTTGCCAGATTGCTCTACTTTAAAGTTACTAGCTTTTCTTTATATTTAATAAGCATTTAATAAACATTTTGTGGGAAAATATGTGACTGTTCTGTTTTTCATCATAACAGTGCCTACTAATTTAAGCATCCATCGATTTTGTTGTTGTTTTTGACACAGGGTCTCACTGTGTCGTCCAGGCTGGAGTGCAGTAGCTCAATCACACAGCTTACTGCAGCCTGAACCTCCTGGGCTCAGCTTCTTATCTCAGCCTCCTGAGTAGCTGAGACTTCAGGTGTACACCACTATGCCTGGCTAATTTAAAACTTTTTTTTTTTTTTTAGAGATAAGGTCATGCTATGTTGCTTGGGTGAGTTTCAAACTCCTAGGCTCAAGCAGTCCTCCTGCCTCAGCCTCCCAAAGTGCTGGGGTTACAGGCATGAGCCACTGTGCCCAGCCCATCAATAATTTTTGCCTGAAACAATTATTACTGTGATCTTTGTATTGAAAGTCCTCCATGGATCTGTTGCGTGCTTACATGTCTTGCTGTGTGTGCCAAGAATGCAAGGCCCAAGAATGCTCTTTATTTGGGGCTTTTCTCAGAGTTGTTTATACAGCTACTAATCTTCAGAGACAAGTTAATGTTTCCTCCTGGACAAAGAGCAGGCTTGCCCACTGCTTGGTATAAAAACAATAGATTTCAGCCTGGCATAGTGGCTCATGTCTATAAATCCAGCATTTTTTTTTTTTTTTTTTTTTTTTTTTTTTTTTTGAGGCGGAGTCTCACTCTGCTCACTCTGTTGCCCAGACTGGAGTGCAGTGGCGCGATATCGGCTCACTGCAGCCTCCATCTTCTGTGTTCAAGTGATTCTCCTGCCTCATCCTCTTGAGTAGCTGGGACTATAGGTGCCCGCCACCACGCCTGGCTAATTTTTGTATTTTTGTAGAGACAGGGCTTCACCATGTTGGCCTGGCTGGTCTCAAACTCTTGACTTCAGGTGATTTGCCCCCCTTGGCCTCCCAAAGTGCTGGGATTACAGGTGTGAGCCACTGCGCCCAGCCATCCCAGAACTTTGGAAGGCGAAGGTGGAGGATCCTTTGAGGCCAGGAGTTCGAGACCAGCCTAGGCAACACAGTGAGACCCCATCTCTACAAAAATAAAACAATAAACGAGGTGGGCAGATCACCTGAGGTTGGGAGTTCGACACCAGCCTGACCAACATGGAGAAAACCCATCTCTACTAAAAAAATACACAATGAGCCAGGTGTGATGGCACTGTAATCCCAGCTACTGGGGAGGCTGAGGCAGGAGAATAGCTTGAACCCAGGAATTGGAGGTTGCGGTAAGTCAAAATAGCACCATTGCATTCCAGCCTGGGCAACAAGAGCGAAACTCTATCTCTAAAAAATAAAAAATAAATAAAAAACAATAAAAAACAAAAACACAAACAGTAGATTCCCCGAGCTGAGTGTTCCTTAGCTGTAATCCAAACCCACCGTCTTTGAGGCATCCATCTGGGTCATGTCGTGTTACCCCATGGAAGTTGGAGGGAAAAGGGAAGTGATGCAATTATCCTACTGCCTGTGCTGCTTGCTGTGCTGTAAGCAATAAAGTTCTTTGAGACAGGAGACTTGTTTTTTTTTTTTTTTTTTTTTTGAGACAGAGTCTTGCTCTGTCACCCAGGCTACAGTGCAGGGGCACGATCTTGGCTCACTGCAGCTTCTGCCTCCTGGGTTTAAGTGATTCTCCTTGCCTCAGCCTCCTGAGTAGCTGAGACTACAGGCACGCGCCACCACACCCAGCTAATTTTTGTATTTTCAGTAGAGACAGGGTTTCACCATCTTGACCAGGATGATCTCGATCTCCTGACCTCGTGATCCACCTGCCTCAGCCTCCCAAAGTCCTGGGATTACAGGTGTCAGCCATGGTGACTGACCTATTATCCGTGCTTGGCCAGGAGTCTTGTTTCTTAGGCCACATCCATAAAACAAGCAAGAGGCTGATGTATTAGTTTGTAAGTAGGGTAAAATCAAATCTCAAACCTAACAGTTTGCAAGTGGTAATTTTCTATTCATTTTTTATTTCATATATATTTTTGAGATAGGGTCTCACTCTGGTGCCCAGGTTGGAGTGCAGTGGCGTAGTCACTGCTTACTGCAACCTCAACCTCCTGGGCTCAAGTGATCCACCATCGTGCCTGGCTAATTTTTTTTAGAGACAAGGTCTCTGAAAAGCTGTGTTGCTCAGGCTGGTCTTGAATTCCTGCCTCAAGCGATCCTCCCACTTTGGCCTACCAAATTGCTAGGTAGGATTCAGAAGTGAGCCACTGCACCTGGCCAATTTTCTGCTTTCATCATTCATTTTACACTTATTGGTTGGAATTCTGCTGTAAGGAAGAACTTTCCCTTCTCCTCCATGAATGAGTGAATGAGTGAATGAATTTGTATCAGTATGGATTCAAGAATTCTTTTTTTTTTTTTTTTTTTTTGGAAACAGAGTTTCACTCTTGTTGCCCAGGCTGGAGTGCAATGGCGCCATCTCAGCTCACTGCAACCTCCACCTCCCGGGTTCAAGCGCTTGCCCTGCCTTAGCCTCCCGAGTAGCTGGGATTACAGGCATGCACCACCATGCCCAGCTAATTTTGTATTTTTAGTAGAGATGGTGTTTCTCCATGTTGGTTAGGCTGGTCTCGAACTCCCAACCTCAAGTGATCTGCCTGCCTGGATTATAAGCATGAGCCGCCACACCTGGCCCTTTTTATTTTTTTTTTTTGAGATGGAGTCTCACTGTGTCACCCAGGCTAAATAAAGTGCAGCGGCGCAATCATTAGCTCACTGCAGCTTTGAACTCCTGGGCTCAAATGATCCTCTCACCTCAGCCTCCCAAGTAGCTAGCCTCAAGCGATCCTCCTGCCTCAGCCTCCCAAAGTGCTGGGATTACAGGTGCCAGCCATGGTGACTGACCTATTATCTGATTTTAGCCAGCAATGTTGTTTTTCTTAATATTATTCTTACACTGTTAATTAAATGTGATTTAAATAATCTTTTAACTCTCAGTTATTATAGATGAAACAGCCTGCAAAAACTCACCTTACTTTGTTTATTCCATAATCTTTGTCCTCCTAATTTTTCTATTGCATCATTTCTATATTGTCAGAGTAGATAACATTTACATTTTGTTTTTTCTCCCCAAAACCTGGGTTTGTTTAGTCTTAGTTTTGCAGTTCTATACACTCAGTGCTCCTGCTTGTCCCTTTGCTGAAGTTCCCTTTGCTATCCATTGGTGAGTAATGTTTATTCATTAGCAGTTTCCTCAAGAAAAACATTCCCATGGGAGGCCGGGCACAGTGGTCCATGCCTGTAATCCCAGCACTTTGTGAGGCCGAGGCGGGCGGACCACCTGAGGTCGGGAGTTTGAGACCAGCCTGACCAACATGGAGAAACCCTGTCTCTACTAAAAATACAAAAATAGCCAGGCGTGGTGGCACATGCCTGTATTCCCAGCTACGCAGGAGGCTGAGGCAGGAGAATCGCTTGAACCTAGGAGGCAGAAGTTTCGGTGTGCCAAGATCACGCCATTGCACTCCAGCCTGGGCAACAAGACGAAACTCTGTCTCAAAAAAAGAAAAATATTCCCATGGGAAAAATATCCTCAGAATTCCTGTATGTTCAAAACTATCGTTTCTAGCCTTTGTGTGTGAATGATGGCTTGGCTTGTTTTAAAACAAAAAATCACTGGCTCATACTTTATTCATTTATTTTTTTGAGACAGGGTCTTGCTCTGTTGTTCAGGCTGGAGTGCAGTGTCACGATCACAGCTCACCGTAGCTTCCACCCTGGGGCCCAAGCCATCCTCCCACCTTAGTTTCCCAACAGGTGTGCGCCACCACGCCCAGTGAATTTTTTTTTTTTTTTTTTTTTTGTAGAGACAGGGGTTGGGTGGGTGGGGGGGTGTCTCATATTGCCGAGGCTAGTCTTGAACTCCTGACCTCCAGTGATCCTCCTACTTTGGCCTCCCAAAGTACTGTACTAGGATTACAGGCATGAGCCACCACGCCTGACCTGTATATCTTTAAATATTTATTTATTTATTTATTTATTTTTAGAGATGGGGAGTCTTACTCTGTTGCTGAGGCTGGCCTTGAACTCCTGGCCTCATGTGATCCTCCTACCTCAGCCTACCTAATAGCTGGGACTACAGGTTCAAGTCACCACACCCAGTTAAATACTTATTTGTTCTAATGTTTTGGTTATCTTCATTGGAAATTTCAATTGTGCATGTTGGCTGTCTTTGGTCTGTCTTCTATAGCTATATATATAGCTATATATATACATATATATATATATATATTTTTTTTTTTTTTTTTTTTTTTTGAGATAGAGTCTCACTTTATCGCCCAGGCTGGAGTGCAGTGGTGCTCACTGCAACCTCCCCCTCCCAAGTTCAAGCAATTCTCTTGCCTCAGCCTCCCAAGTAGCTGGGATTACAGGTGTGTACCACCTCGCCTGGCTAATTTTTGTATTTTTTGTAGAGACAGGGTTGGTCTTGTTGGCCAGGCTGGTCTTGAACTCCCAACCTCAGGTGATCCACCCACCTTGGCCTCCCAAAGTGCTGGGATTACAAGCGTGAGCCACTGCACCTGGCCAACTATCATTTTTTCTCTAATTACATTTAATTCTTTTGGTTTATATTGTTTGCTTTTCTCATTTTTATCCATATTGGTTAGTATATTTTTCATAGTGTCCACTTTTATTTTTGCTCCTTTTAGCTTCATCTTCACTTCTGTGATGGTTATTTTACCTGTTTTTTGGAGATGGTGTCTCAATATGTTTCCTAGGCCGGATTTGAACTCCTGGGATCAAGTGATCCTCCTGCCTCAGCCTCCTGAGTAGTTGGCATTATAGGCACGTGCCACCATGCCCAGTGTGATAGTTATGTTTTTTCCTTCTACATCCTTTTTTTTTTTCCCTTTCGAGACAGGGTCCCATTCTGTCGCCCAAGCTGGAGTGCAGTGGCATGAACATGTCTCATGAACTGCATGAACTGCAGCCTCAACCTCCGGGGCTCAAGCTTTACTCCTACCTCAGCCTCCTGTGTAGCTGGGACCACAAGCACTTGTCACCATGCCTGGATGATTTTTTGATGTTTTGTAGAGACAGTGCTTCACTTTGTTGCCTATGCTGGTCTTGAACTCCTGGCCTCAAGCAATCCTTCTGCTTTGGCCTCCCAGACTGCTGAGATTACAGGTGCCTGGCTCCCTTCTGCTTCTTTCCTGGATTTTGTCAGTTTTGTCTTATTTTGTCATCTTTTCCATGAATCTCTATATTTGTATTTTTGTTTTTCCTTCTTGGAAATAATTCATTAAGTTTTTTTCAGACAGTTTTTTTTGTTTGTTTGTTTTTGTTTTTTTTTGAGACAGAATCTCGCTCTGTTGCCCAGGCTGGAGTACAGGGATCTTGGCTCACTGTAACGTCCACCTCCCGGGTTCAAGCAATTCTCCTGCTTTAGCCTCCCAAGTAGCTGGGATTATAGGTGCATGACACCACACCCTGCTAATTTTTGTAGTTTTAGTAGAGACGAGGTTTCACCCTGTTGGCCAGGCTTGTCTGGAACTCCTGACCTCAGATGATCCACCGGCCTCAGCCTCCCAAAGTGCTGGGATTACAGGCATGAGCCACTGTGCCCGGCCCAGATCTTTTTTTTTTTTTTTTTTTTTGAGACGGAGTCTCGCTCTGTTGCCCAGGCTGGAGTGCAGTGGCCGGATCTCAGCTCACTGCAAGCTCTGCCTCCCGGATTTACACCATTCTCCTGCCTCAGCCTCCCGAGTAGCTGGGACTACAGGCACCCGCCAACTCGCCCGGCTAGTTTTTTGTATTTTTTAGTAGAGACGGGGTTTCACTGCATTAGCCAGGATGGTCTCGATCTCCTGACCTCGTGATCCGCCCGTCTCGGCCTCCTAAAGTGCTGGGATTACAGGCTTGAGCCACCACGCCCGGCCTCAGATCTTTTTTTTTTTTTTGAGACAGAGTCTCGCTGTGTCGCCCAGGCTGGAGTGCAGTGGCACAATCTCAGCTGACTGCAACCTCTGCCTCCCAGTTCAAGCAGTTCTCCTGCCTCAGCCTCACGAGTAGCTGGGATTACAGGCGTGCACTACCACGCCGGACTAATTTTTGTATTTTTATTAGAGACAGTGTTTTGCCATGTTGCCCCAGCTAGTCTTGAACTCCTGGCCTCAAGTGATCTGTCTACCTCAGCCTCCCAAAGTGTTGGGATTGCAGGCATAAGCCACTGTGCCCAGCACACTCACATGCTTCTGATGTCTCTCCATGTCCAAATTTTCTCTTCTTACAAGGACACCGGTCAGATTCGATTAGGGCTCACTCTGAAGACCTCATTTTAACATAATCACCTCTTTAAAGACATTGTCTCCAAGCCAGACCAGGTGGCTCACACCTGTAATCCCAGCACTTTGGGAGGCCGAGGCAGGCAGATCACAAGGTCAAGAGATCAAGATCATCCTGGCCAACATGGTGAAACCCCGTCTCTACTAAAAATACAAAAATTAGCTGGGCATAGTGGCAGGCACCTGTGGACCCAGCTATTTGGGAGGCTGAGGCAGGAGAATCGCTTGAATCCGGGAGTCAGAGGTTGCAGTGAGCTGAGATCGTGCCACTGCACTCCAGCCTGGGCCACAGAAAGATTCTGTCCCAAAAAAAAAAAAAAGAGAGAGAGAGTCTTGCTATGATAACCAGGCTGGTCTTGCATTCCCGGGCTCAAGCAATCCTCTCGCCTTGGCCTCCCAAAGTGTTTGGATTACAGGTGTGAGTTTCCGTGCTGGCCAAAACAGAATGTTAGAGACACACATTGAATTTACTTGGAAGGCTGATTCTTTTCCCACGCCCTCCCTAGGAAGGTGAGCTGGGTGTTCGGACCTTAACCTTGGGTTACACCCCTTGGGCATCTTCACCCCTTGGGTTACAAGGGTTTCAACTCCCTTTCTGCTTGATTGAGCCTTGCCCTCAGTTCTTTTTATCCCTGCTCTGCTCTGCTTGTTTCAAACAACACGTTTGCACTGTGGCACGAACGGCTCGTCTTCAGAGAGTCTATTTTTGCTGGTGTTTTCTGGGATCTGCATCTGCCTCTTCCCATGTAACTTTGGTAGCCCTTGTACAGGTCTTGGAGTCTCCAGTGACTTTGTGTCTCCTAGTTTTGTTGAATATGGGATTTCTGCCTCATTCCCCCCTACCACCATATCTCCCTATCACTTTGCATAACTTCTAGGAGGAGGAAGGGGAAGATTCAGTCAAATATTGCCACAGTTCTTTTTTTTTTTTTTCTTTTTTTTTTTTGAGACGGAGTCTCGCTTTGCCGCCCAGGCTGAAGTGCAGTGGCCAGATCTCAGCTCACTACAAGCTCCGCCTCCCAGATTTACGCCATTCTCCTGCCTCAGCCTCCCGAATAGCTGGGACTACAGGCGCCCGCCACCTCGCCCAGCTAGTTTTTTGTATTTTTTGGTAGAGACAGGGTTTCACTGTGTTAGCCAGGATGGTCTCGATCTCCTGACCTCGTGATCCGCCCGTCTCAGCCTCCCAAAGTGCTGGGATTACAGGCTTGAGCCACCGCGCCCGGCCTGCCACAGTTCTTATACTGTAATCATATCACTTTGTAATATAAATTTCTCCCACTTTTTCCATTATAAAGATAGCTCACAACAAAATCCCAGCGCTTGAACCCAGAAGGCAGAGATTGTAGTGAGTTGAGATTGCACCACTGAACTCCAGCCTGGACAGTGACAGAGCCAGACCCTGTCTCAAAAATATAAACAAATGAATAATGTTTCCTTTTTTATATAGATATATAGACATGGATATATAACCATATACCATACCTGGATGTAGACACACATAGAGATTTCTTTGTTCAAAAATGGGGTCTCAAATGATATATATGTTCTGCAACTTCCCTTATTCATGTGACATATGGGCATATTTCCATGGCATGACTTATTTTGAATGACAATGTTTATATTAAATCACATTTCAAACTGTGTTCACTGTGCTCTTTCAAGACATTTATATTATTTTAATGTATTGGTTTTTGTTTTTTTTTTGAGACGGCGTCTTTCCCTGTCGCCAGGCTGGAGTGCAGTGGTGCAATCTTGGCTTACTGCAACCTCCGCTTCCTGGGTTCACACGATTCCCCTGCTTCGGCCTCCCGAGTAGGTGGGATTACAGGCACATGCCACCACGCCTGGCTAATATTTTGTATTTTGGTAGAGATGGAGTTTCACCATGTTGGCCAGGATGGTGTCCATCTCCTGACATTGTGATCTGCTCTGCCTCGGCCTCCCAAAGTGCTGGGATGACAGGCGTGAGCCACTGCGCCTGGACGGCAGTGTATTGGTATTTAATGTATTGATAAGAAATATTACATTTATTAGCAAATATTTTATACACACAGATATAAAAAGCATCTGTATACCTACCATCCTACTTAAAGGAACATTATTGTTATAGTATCATTATTAACTCTACATACCTTTTCTCAGTCTCATTTCCTTTCTTACTTTCAGAAGTAACTACTGTCCTGAATTTTATGTTGTAAGTTATCATTTATGACATTAAATGATAGTCTCTTTTTAAAGTTTCCGGTGGCTATTGGAGTATCACAGTAACTGAGAATGTTCACAGTACTGCTGTGAAAATTCTTACATATATGTGGCTCCTCCAGTCATACAAGTGTCAGGTTTTTTTGTTTGTTTGTTTTTTTGAGACGGAGTTTTGTTCTTGTTGCCCAGGCAAGTGTGCAATGGCATAATCCTAGGTCACCACAACCTCCACCTCCCGGGTTCAAGCGATTCTCTTGCCTCAGCCTCCTGAGTAGCTAAGATTACAGGTATGCGCCACTACACCCAGCTAATTTTGTATTTTTAGAGGAGACAGGGTTTCTCCATGTTGGTCAGGCTGGTCTCAAATTCCTGACCTCAGGTGATCTGCCCACCTCAGCTTCTCAGAGTACTGTGATTACAGGCATGAGCCACTGCACCCAGCCTCTTTTTTTTTTTTTTCTTTTTTTTGGGGGGTGGAGTCTCACTCTGTCACCCAGGCTGGAGTGCAGTGGCGTGATCTTAGCGCAGCCTCAACCTCCTAGGCTTAAGTCATCCTCCCACCTCAGCTACCCAAGTACTTGGGATTCGAGATGTGTGCCACCACGTCCAGCTAATTTTGTTTATTTTTTGTACAGATTAGTGCTCAATATGTTGCCCAGGGTGGTCTTGAACTCCTGGGCTCAAGGGATCCTCCCATCTAGGCCTCCCAAAGTGCTAGGATTAGAAGCATGAGGCACCACACCCAGCCAGCTTAATCATGCAAGTTTCTCCTGAGTGTCTTCCTCAGGTGGAATTGCTGGGTCGTAGAAATTGCTTGTGTTCAATGTTTTCTGTTTGTTTGTTTTTTAGATGGAGTCTCGCTCTGTCGCCCAGGCTGGAGTGCAGGGGTGCGATCTTGGCTCACTGCAGCTCCGCCTCTTGGGTTCATGCCATTCTCCTGCCTCAGCCTCCCGAGTAGCTGGGACTACAGGCACCTGCCACCACGCCCGGCTAATTTTTTTTTTTGTATTTTTAGTAGAGACGGGATTTTACCGTGTTAGCCAGGATGGTCTTGATCTCCTGACTTCGTGATCCACCCACCTCAGCTTCCCAAAGTGCTGGGATTACAGGAGTAAGCCACTGCGCTCCGCCGCTTGTGTTCAATGTTACTGAATAACACCATGTTGTTTCTGGAGGGCTTGTTTCAATTTACGATACTTTAGAAGGCTATTAGCACTGAATGACTTTTAAAAAGAGTACATGATTCTAACATAATTAGCCATTAGAAAATTTGTGGCTGGGCACGGTGGCTCACTCCTATAATCCCAGCACTTTGGGAGGCCAAGGCAAGTGAATCACCTGAGGCCAGGGGTTCAAGACCAGCCTGTCCAACATGGTGAAACCCCATCTGTACTAAAAATACAAAAATTAGCCGGGCATGGTGGTGCATGCTTGTAATCCCACCTACTTGGGAGGCTGAGGCAGGTGAATCGCTTGAACCCGGGAGGCGGAGGTTGCAGTGAGCTGAGATCACGCTGCTGCACTCCAGCCTGGGTGACAGAGAGAGACTCCATCTCAGGAAAAAAAAAAAAAAAAAAAATGTTAGCTTACAAAAATGTGATCTATAGAAAATCTTTCAGAGCCGGGTAAAGTGGATCACGCTTGGACTTGAGCCCAGGAGTTGGAGACTAATGAGACCCAGGCTCTACTAAACATAAAAAAAAACAGCCTCGTGTGGTGGCACACACCTGTGGTCCCACCTGCTCAGAAGGCTGAGGCAAGAGGATTGTTTGAGCCTAGGAGTTCGAAGCTTCAGTGAGCTATGATCATGCCACTGCACTCCAGCCTGGGTGACAGTGAGACCCTGTCTCAAAACAAAAAAAAAAAGAAGAAAGAAAACCTTTAGGAACAGTAGTATGACCTGTATTACTTTTGACTAACCAATTGTGATTAAAACTTTGCAAAATAATTTGCTAATATTTTTATTATACCTTCATTATGCTGTATTATATTTGGTTCTCACATGCTATTATTCCAGTAATTATGCCTTCATTATGCTGTATTGTATTTGGTTCACTTGTGCTATTATTCCAGTAAGAACAGCATTGAAGCTTTTTTTTTTTTTTTTTCTTTTTGTGTTTTTAGACAGAGTCTGGCTTTGTCACCCAGGCTAGAGTGCAGTGGTATAATCTCGGTTCACTGCAACCTCTGCCTCCTGGGTTCAAGTGATTCTTCTGCCTTAGCCTCCCCAGTAGCTGAGATTACAGGTGCCCGCCACCAGGCCTAGCTACTTTTTGTATTTTTAGTAGAGATGGGGTTTCATCATGTTGGCCAGGCTGGTCTCGAACTCGTGACCTCAGGTGATCCTCCTGCCTCAGCCTCCCAGAGTGCTGAGGTTACAGGCGTGAGCCACTCTGCCCAGCCTGATGAAGCATATTTTAATCTGTTTCACAGTTTTGCTTTCTCTGGCAAGATTACCTCCTGGTTGTTATATGTGACCACTCATTAGTGTCTTCTAGTCTTCTAGGCATATTTTTAATGTGATGTGCTCTAGCAAAACAATGTCTACAATACAGCCATCTCATGCCCACAAGTATTAATACAGGTGTGAGTGTGAGGTTGATTCCAGGACCATTAAAATTAATTAATTTTAATTAATTAATTAATTTTTCAGAGACAAGGGCTTGCTCTATTACCCAGGGTGGAGAACAGTGGCATGATCACAGCACACTGTAACCTTGAAATCCTGAGCTCAAATGATCCTCCCGCCTCAGCCTCCCAAGTAGCTGGGACTGTAAGCATGCACCACCACACCCAGCCAGATTTTAGTAAATATAAATATTTTATCTGAAATTTTTAAGAATATTTAATATTTTAAGGAATATTTAATGTTAAACATTTATGAAACACAAATAGCATAAGTTAACTCTTCTAGCCTTCCACATTTACTTACTTGAGTTTCTTTTCCCCTCAAAATAAATTCTCAGTTACCACTTATACTTAGATACAAACATCTGGTGTTTAACATTTTGTTTCTTTTATTATGCTTTTGGTTTTTGTGTGTTTTTTTGAGATGGATTCTCATTCTGTTGCCCAGGCTGGAGTGCAGTGGCGTGATCTT
This sequence comes from Macaca mulatta, assembly GCF_049350105.2. Lineage (NCBI taxonomy): Eukaryota > Metazoa > Chordata > Mammalia > Primates > Cercopithecidae > Macaca > Macaca mulatta. Next base: position 71,812,295 of record NC_133408.1, read on the forward strand.
ACCTCACTGCAACCTCCACCTCCCAGGTTCAAGCGATTCACCTGCCTCAGCCTCCCAAGTAACTTGAGCCCAGGAGTTGGAGACTAATGAGACCCAGTCTCTACTAAAAACACAAAAACTAGCTGGGCATGGTGGCGTGCGCTTGTAATCCCAGCTACTGGGGAGGTTGAGGCAGGAGACTCACTTGAACCCAGGAGGCGGAGGTTGCAGTGAGCTGAGATCACACCACTGCACTCCAGCCTGGGAAACAGTGAGACTCAGCCTCGGGAAAGGAAAAAAATTGTGTTTTGGTGAGGAGAGTCCTGTAGCTAAGGGCAGAGATGCTGTGACCAAGTGTCCCACCCCAGGGATTGCATTCTCTGTGTGGGTAAGCAACGTAGAGTGAGCCTGGAGTGCAGACTGTCAGCCTTTGAGGTTTCAGGTTGTGTTTTAGAGTGGACCTCGATGCCCAGCTCTAGCCAGCTAACTCTAGTGGTAAATGTTTGGGGGAAACACCCGTTATTTGTTGTAGTTACATGCAAGGAGCTGGGCAAGTGACACATGGAATTCATATATATATTTTTAAACCAGTCTTACTCTGTTGCTCAGGCTGTAGTGCAGTGGCACGATCGTGGCTCACTGCAACCTCCTTCCCTGGGGTTCAAGCAATTCTCCTGCCTCAGCCTCTCAAGTAGCCGGGACTACAGGCATGCACCACCATGCCCCGCTAATTTTGTATTTTTGCTCGAGACGGAGTTTTGCCATGCTGGCCAGGCTGGTCTGGAACGCCTGACCTCAGGTGATCCGCTTGCCTCAGCCTTCAAAAGTGCTGGGATTACAGGCTTGATCCGCCGAGCCTGGCCGGAAAAATTTTAAAAAGAAATAGGCCAGGCGCAGTAGCTCACACCTGTAATCCCAAGACTTTGGGATGCCGAGGAGGGAGGATCGCTTGAGCCCAGGAACGGGAGCCCCCCCATCTCTATTTAAAAACATAAATAAAAATTAAAAATAAAATAAAAACAAGGTGAAAAGACTCATTTTGTTACTCATGGTTGCATTTTAATTGAGAATATAAGTAGTCTTGGCCGGGTGTGGTGGCTCACGCCTGTAATCCCAACACTTTGGGAGGCCGAGGTGGGCGGATCACGAGGTCATCTTGGCTAATACGGTGAAACCCCGTCTCTACTAAAAATACAAAAAATTAGCTGGGTGTGGTGGCGGGCACCTGTAGTCCCAGCTACTTGGGAGGCTGAGGCAGGAGAATGCTGTGAACCCAGGAGGCGGAGCTTGCACTAAGCCGAGATCGTGCCACTGCACTCCAGCCCAGGCGACCGAGAGAGACTCCATCTCAAAAAAAAAAAAAAGAATATAAGTAGTCTTTGAAGTTCTTTTGGGACCTACAGTGCTGCAAGCGCATAATGCCAAACGTGGATTTCAAAAGAGGCCCCCCGACGGGGTTTTATTAATTGCAAAATCAGTGCAGCGGTCCCTTGCTTCCCTCACCTACCCTTAGATCCTAAGTGGTGGTGGCGGCAGCGCGGAGCAGCTTCTGAAGGTCCAGGAGCTTAAAGCGGAGGTGCCACGGGGCGCGGCTTTGCGGAAAAAGCAAAAGCTCACTCCGCACCGTGCACTTCTGGGAATACAGGCGCTGAGCCCCCGGAGGAGGAGAGGGCTGGTTCTGGGAGCCCCTCCCCTGGGGCGGGGCCAAAGCGTCCTCCCAGCCCGGCTTTGCAGAACAGAGATCTGGTGTCTCCAGTTTACAGAAGCACTTGCAGAACTCATCAGAAGCCACCCTGCTTATCAGCAGATTTCAAGAGAGCGTTCAGTGGAGGCCCTGAGTCTGCACAGTTCACCTCCCTGGGAACTGCTCGCCTGAGCACTGGAGCCGGCGCTGGCCCCCTGCAGCCGAAAGGAGCCCCGGAAGCCCAGGACACAGCGTGAGTCCTGGCTTGTGCTTTCCCTGCACCCAACTTTCTGATTTTGCCGACTTTCCTTTTCCTCTTCCAGGCTTCCTCTCTGAGTCTACATTTCTTCTTAATCGCATAGGCAGATCATTTCCTAGAATCTTCAGGCTTGCTTTTCATTGATTTATGTTTTGGGTAACTTCACTTGTCTAATCTTACAGCAGCCGCATGTTGCCAAACAGCATGAATGAATGATGCAATCCCTTGCACACAGGAGCACCCTCAGTGCAAGACTGGGGCAATCCCCAAACTCAGAGTTGAAGTGTCCGAGTTTGTCTTCTTTCCCATTAGAATTAGAATTTTAAAATAAGTACTTACCAGATACATTGTTATAACGATACAACGTCAAGTTGGGAATTAAATCATGTTTTCATTCATTAAATATATTTACTATATTTTATTTTCTTTTTTAATTTTTTTTTTTTTTTTTTTTTTTGACAGAGTCTCATTCTGTTGCCCAGGCTGGAGTGCAGTGGCGCGATCTCGGCTCACTCCAACCTCCGCCTACAGGGTTCAAAGGATTCTCCTGCCTCAGCCTCCCGAGTAGATGGGTGTGGGCCACTATGCCCAACTAATTTTTTGATTTTTGTATTTTTAGTAGAGACAGGGTTTCACCATGTTAGCCAGGCTGGTCTCAAACTCCTGGCCTCAAGCGATCCACCTGCCTCTACCTCCCAAAGAGCTGGGATTACAAGCATGACCACTGTACCTGGCCACTATATTTTCTTTATGTATGATTTGCATATTATTACTTTTTAAATATTTGATGACTGATATTGGAATGAGGATCAGGGAGGAAAATAATAAAATCCAAGATTTCTGTATTACAGTGCCAAGTAGGTTTTCAATATCATGACCATAGGCCTGTCACTATCATGTTGGTGAAACAAAGTAGTCAGGACTTTTAAAATTTTCAAATGATTTAATATATGCCTTCCCTTCCTTCCTTCTTTTCTTTCTTTTTTTTTTTTTTTTTTTTTAAGAGACAGGGTCTCACTTGGTCACCCAGGCTAGAGTGTAGCGGTGCAATCATAGCTCACTGGAATCTCAAACTCCTGAGCTCAAGTGATCCTCCTGCCTCAGCCTCCCAAGTAGCTGGGACTACAAGTATGCACCACCATGCCTGGCTCATTTATTTTATTTTTTGTAGAGATGGCATTTCACTATGTTGCCCAGGCTGATCTGGAACTCCTGGGCTCAAGCGATCCTCCCTCCTCAGCCTCCCAAAGTGCTGGGATTATAGGTGTGAGTCCCCATGCCCAACCTTTTTTTTTTTCTTTTTTCTTTTTTGAGATGGAGTCTTGCTCTGTCGCCCAGGCTAGAGTGCAGTGATGAGATCTTGACTCACCGCAAGCTCTGCCTCCTGGGTTCACGCCATTCTCCTGCCTCAGCCTCCCTAGTAGCTGGGACTACAGGTGCCTGGTACCAGGCCTGGCTAATTTTTTTTTGTATTTTTAGTAGAGACGGGGTTTCACCATGTTAGTCAGGATGGTCCCGATCTCCTGACCTTGTGATCCGCCCATCTCGGCCTCCCAAATGGTGCTGGGATTACAGGCGTGAGCCACCACGCCCGGCCTTTTTTATTTTTTAGAAAATCCTTGGACTAGAATTAGGGTTAAAGGGATCCTCAAGGTTGCCTAGAGCAGCCTCCCATGAGAGACTTTTTTAAAACCAGTGTTTTATTGATATATAATTAAATGCAATAAAATGCACTCTTTAAGTGCACATTTTGATGAATTTTGATAAATTTATTCATGCTTGTAATTATCACCACAATCACATTTCCATCACCCATAAGTTTCCTAGGGCCTCTTTCCAGTCAGCCCCTTGTCCCAACTCCTAGCCCTACTGATCTGATCTTTGTCATTATAGCATTTGTATTTTCTAGTGTTTCTTCTTTTTTTTTTTCTTTTTTTTTTTTGAGACCAAGTCTCACTCTGTCACCCAGGCTGGAGTGCAATGGTGCAATCTCAGGTCACTGCAACCTCTGCCTCCTGGGTTCAAGAGATCCTCCTGCCTCAACCTCCCGAGTAGCTGGGACTACAGGCGCCTGCCACCACGCCTGGATAATTTTTTTGTATTTTTAGTAGAGACGGGGTTTTACCATATTGGCCAGGCTGGTCTCAAACTCCTGACCTCGTGATCCACCCACCTTGGCCTCCCAAAGTGCTGGGATTACAGGCATGAGACACCGTGCCCGGCCTCTAGTGTTTCATATAACTGAAACCATACAGTATGTGCTCTTGTGTCTGGCTCCTTTCCATCAGTATAATTATTTATTTGTTTATTTATTTTGAGACAGAATTTTGCTCTTGTTGCCCGGGCTGGAGTGCAGTGGCGCGATCTCAGCTCACTGCAACCTCCGCCTTCAGGGTTCACCAATTCTCCTGCCTCAGTCTCCCTGGTAGCTGGGATTACCAGCATGGTGGCCCAGCTAATTTTGTATTTTTAATAGAGACAGGGTTTCACCATGTTGGTCAGGCTGGTTTCAAACTTTTGACATCAGGTGATCCGCCCACCTCGGCCTCCTAATGTGCTGGGATTACAGGCATGAGTCACCGTGCCCGGCCTTGCTGGGTCTTATGGTAAGTATATGTTTATAAGAAACTGCAGGCCCAGTGTGGTGGCTCACAGCTGTCATCTCAACACTTTGGGAGGCCGATGTGGGAGGATCCCTTGAGGCCATGGGTTCAAGGTCAGCCTGGGCAACATAGCGAGACCCTGTTTCTACAAAAAATGAAAAATTAGCAGGGCATAATGGTGTGCATCTGTAGTCCCTGCTACTCGGGAGGCTGAGGCAGGATAATTGCTTAAGCCCAGGAGTTCTAGGATGCAGTAAGCTATGATTGCATGGCTGCATTCCAGCCTGGGCGACAGAGCAAGACCCTATCTCAGAGACACACACACACACACCTGTTGTCTTTGCTCCCTTGTAATTGGGCAAGAGATCCTTTCTCTGATTCATCTTGGAAGGCTGTTGTCTCTGTCCCCTCATTATATTTATTGTTTGTTTGTTTATTTATTTATTTATTTATTTTGAGATGGAGTCTCGCTCTATCACCCAGGCTGGAGTGCAGAGGCACGATCTTGGCTCACTGCAGACTCTGCTTCCGGGGTTTATCAAGTAGTTCTCCTGCCTCAGCCTCCCGAGTAGCTGGGACCACAGGCATGTGCCACCATACCTGGCTAATTTTTTTTTTTTTTTTTTTTTTTTGAGACAGAGTCTCTCTCTTGCCCAGGCTGGAGTGAAATGGTATGATCTTGGCTCACTGCAGCCTCTGCCCGCTGGGTTAAAGCGATTCTCCTGCCTCAGCCTTTCAAATAGCTGGGATTACAGGCACACACTGTTACCAGCAGGCTAATTATTGTATTTTTAGTAGAGATGGGGTTTTACCATGTTGGCCAGGCTGGTCTCGAACTCGTGACCTCAAGTGGCCCGTCTGCCTTGGCCTCCCAAAGTATTGGGATTACAGACATCAACCACCGCACCCACCCAAGTCTGCTTCTTTGTCTATGCATTTAGTTCTCCCAAGAGATTCTCTTTCCCTCTCCCTTGCCTTTGTACCCTGCTAATCAGGTATATGTGATTTCCTGTCAGACCTGAACCTTGCAGAATTGAAGCCATAGAAAAGAGTATGTTGACTCTACAGTGATTGAAGGGGGTAGGAGTAAAGCATTTCGCAGAGGAAGCAGTCTTAGGAAATTTTGCCTCTGACCCGTTTTTGTGCCAGTCGTACCAGGAGAGAGAGTGAAGCCAGACAGCCTCCCTCTTTCCTGTTTTGTGTGTGGACTACGATGTTCATTTCCTCATTCTCTCTTTCTAGGCTCTTGCTCTTGCAGAATCCACAGGTCTTTCTTGAAGAAATCTGTAGTCAGAACTTTGTTCTGCATTTTTATCTAGGGAAGGAACAGGAAGAGAAGAGTGTGGTCTACTAGAAATCTAGCACTGGAGACACGTGAGTCTGATTTGCCTTTTCTTGGTTTTTTTTGCTGTCATTGGAATGTTTTTATGCATTGAACTGTTAAACGTTTGTCTATCTGCTAGCAGTTCACTGTTTTTTGAGACAGAGTCTTGCTCTGTCACCTGGGCTGGAGTGCAGTGGTGCAACCTTGGCTTACTGCAACCTGGGTTCAAGTGATTCTCCTGTCTCAGCCTCCTGAGTAGCTGGGATTACAGGTGCGGGCCACCACACCTGATTAATTTTTATATGTTTAGTAGAGACAGGGTTTCGCCATGTCGGCCAGGCTGGTCTTGAACTCCCGACCTCAGGTCATCCATCTGCCTCGGCCTCCCAAAGTGCTGGGATTACAGGCATGAGCCACCGCGCCCGGCCGGCATTTACTCCTCACCTGAATTTTAAAAATTGATGTCAACTATGTGGCATGCAGAAGATCTCAGCTTCCCAGAATAGCTGGTTATATTACGTATCATTTCAACTTTTATTTTAGCTTCAAGGAGTACATGTGCAGGTTTGTTACATGGGTATATCACATGATGCTGAGGTTTGGGGTATGATTGATCCCCTCACCCAGGGTTTGAGCACGGTACCCAGTAGGTAGTTTCTCAGTCTTTGCCCTCCTTCCGCTGCCTTCTTGTAGTCCTCAGTATCCTTTTTTTTGTTTGTTTTTTGTTTTTACACAGTCTCGCTCTGTCGCCCAGACTGGAACACAATGGTGTGATCTTAGCTCACTGCACCCTCCACCTCCTGGGGTCAAGTGATTCTCCTGCCTCAGCCTCCTGAGTAGCTGGGATTACAGGTGCCCACCACCATGCCTGGCTAATTTTTGTATATTTAGTAGGGACAGGGTTTCACCATGTTGGCCATGCTGGTCTCGAACTCCTGATCTCAAGTGAGTTGCCCGCCTCGGCCTCCCAAAGTGCTGGGATTACAGGTGTGAGCCACTGCACGTGGCCATTACTGTGTTTTTCCCGTCTTTGTATCCACATGTACCCAGTTTAGCTCCCACTTTTAAGTGAGAACATGTGGTATTTGGTTTTCTGTTCCTGCGCTAATTCACTTAGGATAACGGCCTCCAGATGTATCTATGTTGCAGCAAAGGACATGATGTCATTCTTTTTTATGGCTGCGCTGGCTTTTTTTTTTTTTTAATCATAAAATATAGCATAAGGCCGGGCATGGTGGCTCACACCTGTAATCCCCGCACTTTAGGAGGCCGAGGTGAGCAGATCACCTGAGGTCAGGAGTTCGAGACTAGCCTGCCCAACATGGTGAAACCCGGTCTGTACCAAAAATACAAAAATTACCTGGGTGTGGTGGCACACACTTCTGATCCCAGCTATTTGGGAGGCTGAGGCGTGAGAATCACTTGAACCCGGGAGGCAGAGAGTGCAGTGAGCCGAAATCACACCACTGCACTCCAGCTTGGGTGACAGAGCAAGACTCCATCTCTAAACAAAAGATAAAATAAAATATAGTGTAAGTGCATGTGCTGAGGATCCCAGCCCTTGTTATAGGGAGTTCCCTGTTTGACTCTCCTCTGATTCAGAAGCTTTTCAAAATCTACTGTGTACTCTTTTTTTTTTTTTGAGACGGAGTCTCGCTCTGTCGCCCAGGCTGGAGTGCAGTGTGGCACAATCTCGGCTCACTGCAACCTCTGCCTCCCAGGTTCAAGCAATTCTCCTGCCTTAGCCTCCCCAGTAGCTGGAATTGCACGCACGTGCCACCATGCCCGGCTATACTGTGTACTCTTTCAATGCCCGGGAACCTGAACAAATTTATCCCTATTACCAAAGCAAATAAGCTTGGTTCTCGCAATTGTGTGTGACCTTCACAACCTCTGTACAGGCTTTTAATTTTTCCTTACACAGGTGAAGGTAAGAGGTCAGTCCTAACAAGGTGAAGGAAGTAAGGTGATCTTAGAAGCCTGTTGAAAGATACAGAGATTGAGAAGTTGGAAAGCGTTTGTTTGGGCGAGGAGCTTTTTTCCTCTTATCCAAAATCAGGCCTCCGAGGCCTGGTCCTGCAGGAAAACTTGCTTTTGTACTTTGGAACTAGGGGCAAGAAGGCCTTGTCAGCAGTGACTTTTTTGTTTTGTTTTGTTTTTAAATCCGTTGGTCCTTTGCTTGCCCCAGATGAAGTAGCTGGGGCCAGCCAGGCAGAAGTTCTGTTCTGAGCTGCAGAAGACAGTGGTCCGGATGGGGCCTGGGAGCCGCTGTGTCTGAGAATCTGAGAATAGACCTTCCCACCGGCATGTCTTCTACCCCTGGCCCTGCCCTCTCCCTCCCTGTTAGAGCCAAATATGAAGAATCCAGAGTCCATTCTCCGGCAATGATTTTTCTGTGTGTGGAATTCTGATGTACACAATTTACTTTGAAGCAACTGACCTTACTCAGCAGATTTTTTTCCTCTATAGCCACGAGAATTTTAAATACACATGGATTGCAAGTCAATCCTGGTAGAGACAATGAAAAGAGGAGGAAATTGGCCAGGCGTGGTGGCTCACACCTGTCATTCCTACACTTTGGGAGGCTGAGGCAGGTGGATCACTTGAGGTCAGGAATTTGAGACTGGCCTGACCAACATGGTGAAACCCTGTCTCTACTAAAAAATACAAAAGAATTAGCCAGGCGTGGTGGCAGGCGCCTATAATCCCAGCTACTCGGGAGGCAGGAGAATCGTTTGAACCCAAGAGGCGGAGGTTGCAGTGAGCCGAGATCACATCACTGCACTCCAGCCTGGGCAACAGAGTGAGACCCCATCTCAAAAAAAGTAAAAATAAAAATAAAAAAGGAGGAAATCAGAAGTGTACAGGGAGGTACAGCATTTTGCAGAGCAGGATGGGAAGAGCTAAAAGGAGCTGTGGCCAAGTTTGCTCTGCTGCTCAATCAAGCAGGGAGGGAGTTGATACTCTTGTAATCCAAAAGGTAAAGGCCATCTCCCCTGGCCTGACCATTTCAGGGGCAGAGTTAAGGTCCTAAAATCCAGCTCGCTGTCTTAGGGAGGGTGTGGAAAAAGAATCAGCCTTCTAAGTAAATTCAATGTAAAGTGTGTCTCTAATGTTCTATTTTGGCCAGCACTGTGGCTCATGCTTATAATCCTAGCACTTTGGGAGTCAGGATGGGAGGATCGTTTGAGGCCAGGAATTCAAGACCAGCCTGGGTAACATAGTGAGACCTCATCTCTACAAAAATATTAATAATAATAACTTAGCTGGGTGTGGTGGTGTGTGCCTGTAGTCTCTGCTACTCAGGAGGCTGAGGGGGGAGGATCACTTCAGCCCAAGCTATGATTATACCAGGAGGTTGAGGCTGCAGTGAGCTGTGATTATACCATTGGCACTCCAGTGTGGGCGACAGAGTGAGACTTTGTCTTGAAAAAAAGCCAAAAATATTCTGTTTTCTCCTTGGGACCACATTACAACCCAGAAGGCAGGTGTCAACAATTCTGAGCTGTATATCAGGCCTAGTGGTCAGCTGGGGATGTGTAAATCAGTTCTAACTTTTAGTGGAGGAAATGTACATTTCCTTTCAAACTCAAGGCTGATGGTCTTGCTTTTTTTCTGAGACGATGTCTCACTCTGTCACCCAAGCTGGAGTGCTGTGGCCTGATCTCGGCTCACTGCACCCTTGAACTCCTGGGCTCAAGCCATCCTCCCGCCTCAGGCTCTTGAGTATCTGGGACCACAGGCGTGCACCACCATGCCCCACCAATTTTTCTTTTTCTTTTTTTTTTTTTTTTTTAAAGAGAAGGAATCTTGCTATGTTCTCAAGAACTGATCTCAAACTCCTGGGTTCAAATGATCCTGCTGGGATTATTACAAGTGTGAGCCACTGTGCCCAGCCAATCTCATTAAAGTGTCATTGGTTGGAAAGAGGTTCAAGTACCTGGTTTGGCTTTTTTTTTTTTTTTTTTCCAGATGGAGTCTTGCTCATGTTGCCCAGGCTAGAGTGCAGTGGTGGGATCTCAGCTCACTGCAACCTCCGCCTCCCGGGTTCAAGCGATTCTCCTGGCTCGGCCTCCTGAGTGGCTGGAATTAGAGGCGCCCGACTAATTTTTGTACTTTTAGTAGAGATGGAGTTTCACCATGTTGGCCAGGCTGGTCTCAAACTTCTGACCTCGTGATTCACCCACCTTGGCCTCCCAAAGTGCTGGGATTACAGGTGTGAGCCACCGCTCCTGGCCAAAGTCACTGGTTTTTCAAACATGACCAGTAATTATTTGTCTGATCATTTCGACAAGACTGGAAGCCTCTTGAGGATGGCGCCCATGCATTATGCATTCCTCTTTGGGTCTTGTGTCAGGGTTCCTGGGGACTGGCTTTGAGGTTCTGGTGCCCGTCAGTCGTTCTCAGGAGCATTGCCCATTCTTAGTTATTGTGTGTTGCCTCATTTGCCTCATGCATCTTCTTTTTTTTTTTTTGGAGACGGAGTTTCACTCTTGTTGCCCAGGCTGGAGTGCAATAGTGCAAGCTCGGCTCACCGCAACCTCTACCTCCCAGGTTCAAGTGATTCTCTTGCCTCAGCCTCCTGAGTAGCTGGGATGACAGGCATGTGGCACCACATCCAGCTAATTTTGTATTTTTAGTAGAGACGGGGTTTCTCCCTGTTGGTCAGGCTGGTCTCGAACTCTCGACCTGAGGTGATCCACCCAGCTCAGCCTCCCAAAGTGCTGGGATTATAGGCATGAGCCGCAGCACCCGGCCTTCTCATGTACCTTCTTAAAAAGTCCTTTAGCTTATCCCATTTATTTTAGCTCCTCTTAAACCATTTGTCTGTTTCTGGCTACCTCTTCACTCACCTATGGTTCATTCTTCATTCTTAGTGGAATTATGCTACAGTAAGTGCTGCGTCTCTGCCGATAGACCTGCTGACTTCCAGGTCTTTACAGCGACCCTGCCTGGTCATGTAGTATGAATTAGCTTGATTCCTGCTGGACCAAAGCCAAATAACTGGTTTCTTTTTATTTTTTATCTTTTTTTTTTTTTTTTTAATAGAGACAGGGTTTCACCATGTTGGCCAGGCTGGTCTCAAACTCCTAGCCTTAAGCAATCCACCTGTCTTGGCCTCCCAAAGTCCTGGGATTACAGGTGTCAGCCACCATGCTGGCCCTTGTTGAGTTTTTTTTGAAATGGAGTCTCGGTCTGTCGCCCAGGCTGCAGTGCAGTGCAGTGGTGCAGTGGTGCGATCTCGGCTCAATGCAGTCTCCACCTCTCTACCTCCCAGGTTCAAGAGATTCTCCTGTATTCAAGTGATTCTCCCGCCTCTGCTTCCCAAGTAGCTGGGATTACAGGTGCCTGCCACCATGCCTGGCTAATTTTTGTATTTTTAGTAGAGATGGGGTTTCACCATGTTGGCCAGGCTGATCTCGAACTCCTGACCTCAAGTGATCCTCCTGCCTCGGCCTCCCAAAGTGCTGGGATTACAAGTGTGAGCCACTGCAGCCAACCTCTTGTTCAGTTCTTAATAACTGCTTAGGTTCCACTCTATTTAATTCATAAAATATTTAATTCATGAAATATTTAACTAACACCTATTGAGTGCTGGGTGCAGTGATAGAAGATAATTCAACTGGAGTGATTGACTGATTTTCTGGGTTGATGGGGTGGAAATAATGTGGTATAGGGGAGGCCACTTGATCTACACCATGAAGAAGTAGGACTTGCTTCATGACATGGGGGATATGGTGATTCCAGGCAGAGAAACAACATTTGAAAGGGTGTAGAGGAATAAAAACACATGACATAGGCTGGGTGCAGTGGCTCATGCCTATAATCCCAGCACTTTGGGAGGCCAAGACAGGCGGATCGCCTGAGGTCAGGAGTTCAAGACCAGCCTGGGCAACATGGTGAAACCCTGTCTCTACTCAAAATACAAAAATTAGCTGGATATGGTGGCATGCACCTGTAGTCTCAACTACTCAGGATGCTGAGGGAGGATAATTGCTTGAACCTGGGAGGGGGAGGTTGCAGTGAGCCGAGATTGTGCCACTGCACTATACTCCAGCCTGCGTGACAGAGCGAGACTCCGTCTCAAAAAAAAAAAAAAAAAGTCCTTAGTATTCCTTGAGCCATAAATTGTGTGTTTGACCAGGCGCGATTGCTCACGCCTGTAGTCCCAGCACTTTGGGAGGCCGAGTCGCATGGATCATTTTAGCCCAAAAGTTTGAGACCACTCTGGGCAACATGGCAAAACACCATCTCTACTAAAAATACAAAAAATTAGCCAGACATCGTGCCTGCCTGTAGTCCCAAATGCTCAGGAGGCTGAAGTGGGAGAATCGCTTGAGCCAGGGAGGCAGAGGTTGCAGTGAGCTGAGATTGCACCACTGCACTCCAGCCTTGGTGACAGAGTAAGGCCCTAACTCGAAATTTTAAAAAGTGTGTGTTTGTGTATGTGTGTGCATGTGCATGTGAATAATGTGTGTGTGTAAAAATGTGTGTGTGTGTATGTATATTTGTGGGGAATGAGGTTGGTAAAATACATAGGCATGGGAGCCAGATCATGAGGACATAAAGTGTGTAATAAAGACATTATGTTAATGGCTGGGTGCAGTGGCTCTGGTAGGGTACAGTGGCTCATGCCTATAATCCCAGCTCTTTGGGAGGCTGAGGCAGGAGGATCACTTGAGGTCAGGAGTTCGAGACCAGACTGGCCAACATGGTGAAACCCCATCTCTACTAAAAATACAAAAATTAGCTGGGCGTGGTGGCATGTGCCTATAATCCCAGCTACTTGGGAGGCTGAGGCAGGAGAATCACTTAAACCTGGGAGGCAGAGGTTGCAGTGAGTCAAGATTGTGCCACTGCACTGCAGTCTGGGTGACAGAGCGAAACTCCTTCTCAGAAAAAAGAAAAAAAGGATTTATTAATAGACACTGAAATTTGAATTTCATTTTTACTTATTATTATTACTTTTAAGACAGGCTCTCCTCTCACTCTGTCACCCAGGCTGGAGTGGAATTTCATGGTCGTAGCTCACTGCAGCCTCAAACTCCTGTGCTCAAGCAATCCTTCTGCCTCACCCTCCTGAGTAGCTAGGTCTATAGGCGTGTGCCACTACACCTGGCTAATTATAAAAATACTTTTGTAGAGATGGAGTCTTGTTATGTTGCCCAGATAGGTGTTGAACTCCTGGCTTCAAGTAATCCTCCCACCTCAGCCTCCCACAGTGCTAGGATTACAGGCGTGAGCCACTGTAGCCAGCCTGAAATTTGAATTTCATTAGTTTTTACGTGTCAAAAAATATTCTTCTTCTTTTGATTTTTTTTTCAACCGTTTAACATGTAAAAATCAGCTGGGCATGGTGGCTCACACCTGTAGTCCCAGCTACTCTAGAGGCCAAGATGGAAGGATCACTTGAGCCCAGGAGTTTGAGGCTGCCACGAGCTATGATGGCACCACTGCACTCCAGTCTGGGTGACAGAATGAGATCCTGTCTCAAAAAAAGTAAAGTAAAATAAAATGTAAAAATCGTTCTTACTTGTGAGCCATACAAAACCAGGTGGCAGGGTAGATTTGGCCTACAAGCCATAGTTTGCTGACCCCTGACTTAAAAGATTTTTTTTCCCAGGTCAACTTTAAATGGCATTATTCTGCCAACTGCATTGGTTGGAAATCAGTTGAGCAGTGGGTTGGTCAGCTGCTTTGAGTGTGTTTTTAACCACAGTCTTTTCTAAATATAGATTATTTACATCATCTGTGTAGCCTTGTATTTGACATATTAGTCTCTGATAGGAGGCTGGTCTAGGCAATCTTGAGGATCCCTTTCGCCCTAAGTCTAGTCCAAAGATTTTATAAAAAATAAAGGCCAGGCATAGGGGCTCATGCCTGTAATCCCAGCACTTTGGGAGACCTAGGTGGGAGGATTGCTTGAGTCCAGGAGTTGAAGACCAGTCTGGGCAACATAGCAAGACCCCCATCTCTTCAAAAAAAAAATTTAAAAATTAGCCAAGCATAGTGGCGTGCACCTGTAGTCCCAGCTACTTGGGAGGCTGAGGCAAGAAGATCGCTTGAGCCCTGGAGTTGGAGGCTGCAGTGAGCCATGATTGTACCACTGCACTCCAGCCTGGGTGACAGAGTGAGAAGTTGTCTCAAAAAATAAATAAATAAATAAAAATTCGTTTTGGCTCCCTGTCCTCTGCAGTTTCTGTAGCAGTGTGCCTCCCAGAGTTTCTTCCTGTACCTTCACCATTTTCCCCTTCTCCTTCCCAGACTCAAGTCAGGACGTAAAGGTGGTGGTCCTGCAGGCTCTGTCCTTAGCGCTCTTCTCTTCTCCCTCTTTCTATTCTCCCTGGACTTTATTTTTATGATTTTTTATTTTCTTGAGACAGGGTCTCACTCTGTGGCCCCATCCTGGTGTAGTGGTGTGATCTTGGCTCACTGCAATCTCCACATCCTAGGTTTAAGAGATTCTCCTGCCTCAGCCTCCTGAGTAGCTGGGACTACAGGTGCACGCCATCCTGCCCGGCTAATTTTTATTTTTTTTAGTACAGCTGGGGTTTTGCCATGTTGGCCAGGCTGGTCTTGAACTCCTGGCCTCATGTGATCCTCCCGCCTCAGCCTCCCAGAGTGCTGGGATTACAGGCATGAGCCACTACACCCAGCCTCTCCCTGGACTTTAATCAGATCACGTCTTCAACTAGCACCTCTACATTGGCAATGTTGTGTATGTTAAGCCGTTATATTTAGCTCTGACCTTTCTTCTGAGGCTTAAAGCCTTTCCCAGTATCTGGAAGTTAAAGTCTAAACGCCTTAGCCTGGCCCTAGGACCCGCTTAGTCTGAACTCCTGATGCACTGCCAGGCCCCTGGGCCAAGCCACGGGATAGCTTCCAGCAGGTCATCTGCTTCCTCCTCCTTGTCTTTGCTCATGCTCCTCCCTCTGCCATCACAAGCCTCTCTCCTTGTCTCTACCTCCCTTCCTCACCTCACAGCACTTGCCAAATCGATGCCCTGCCCTTTGACAACCCACTCAGAGGGCCACTTACCTGTCAGACTCAGCTCAAATACCTGTGCCTCCTTGAGCCGTCTTTTTTTTCCTTTTAGTTAGAGTCAGGGTCTTGCTCTGTTGCCCATACTGGAGTGCAGTGGCACGATCTCAGCTCACTGCAGCTCCACCTCCTGGGTTCAAGTGATTCTCCTGCCTCAGTGTCCCAAGTAGCTGGGATTACAGGCGTGTACTACCACACCCAGCTAATTTTTTGTATTATTATTTTTAGTAGAGACTTGAGCTCTCTATGTTGCCCACACTGGTCTCGAACTCCTGGCCTCAAGCAATCCTCCTCCTGCCTTAGCCTCCCAAAGTGCTGGGATTACAGGGATGAGCCACTGTGTCCAGTCTGAAGCCCTATTTCATCGATAAAGCAAAACATTTTTCCTATATGCCCATAGAGCCTTATGCACACCTCTGCTTTAATGCTTGCTTCCTTGCTACAATTAGGTTAAAAAAA
Organism: Macaca mulatta; assembly: GCF_049350105.2. Taxonomy (NCBI): domain Eukaryota; kingdom Metazoa; phylum Chordata; class Mammalia; order Primates; family Cercopithecidae; genus Macaca; species Macaca mulatta. Next base: position 71,827,645 of record NC_133408.1, read on the forward strand.
AAAAATATATATATATATATATATATATGTGTGTGTGTGTGTGTGTGTGTGTGTGTGTATATATAACTAAAAGAAAAGAAAGAAGGCTTCAAGGAGGCACAGGTATTTGAGCTACTCAGGAGGCTGAGGCACAAGAATCACTTGAACCCGAGAGGTGGAGGTTACAGTAAGCCAAGATCGTACCACTGCCCTCCAGCCTGGACAACAGAGTAAGACTCCACCAAAAAAAAAAAAAAGAAGAGAGAAGAAATTGGTGTAGTGTGGGAAGTAAACAAAAAGGAAAAACAAATGAATCCGTGAGTACACTCTTATGTGGCCTGCACGGACTTCGACACAAATTAGATTGGCTTAGTAGGCAAGGTGGGATCTTTTCAGAATTGTATTTGATGTCTTTAAATACATTTATCTTTTAAATACATTTATCTTTTTTTCTTGTAGAAGGAAAATTCTTCCAACAATGGTCTCCCACTCAGAGCTAAGGAAGCTGTTCTACTCAGCAGATGCTGTATGTTTTGATGTTGACAGCACCGTCATTAGAGAAGAAGGAATCGATGAGCTAGCCAAAATCTGTGGCGTTGAGGACGCGGTGTCAGAAATGTAGGGATAGCATTTATCCACTTTATGAAATGATAAAGACTTTCTAAAGAGTGACTGTTTTGGATGAAGTGCTAGACCCTGGCTATGGAACATGAGCACTAGGCTTTTTCTTTCATCCCTTAGAGTTTAATTTGACATATTCATTCATTTATATAAATATTTATAGCAAACAAACATGGATAAGACATGTTCTTAGCTTGATCAGGGGAATGACGACCATCACTAACCAAAGAAGGTGGCCTGGGGAGCAGGACCCAGGTGTCCAGTGGCTTTGTGTCATGGTTTAAAGTGTGGCCTTAGTGGTTCCCTGTAAAGGTTCAGAGTCTCCTAGTGGATCCTGGAGCAGAGTCCCTCCCTCCCTCCCTCCCTCCTGCCCTCCCGCCCTGCAGCTGGGCATCTCCCTCTGCAGTCCCAGTCCCCCAGTCATGCACTGTGTCATTTTTTTTTTTTTTCCCGAGACGGAGTCTCATTTTGTCGCCCAGGCTGGAGTACAGTGACACAATCTCGGCTCACTGCAACCTTTGCTTCCCGGGTTCCAGCAATTTTCCTGCCTCAGCCTCCCAAGTAGCTGGGATTACAGACGCACCCCCAGGCCCGTCGAATTTTTGCATTTTTTTAGTAGAGATGGGGTTTTGCCATGTTGGCCAGGCTGGTCTCAAGCTCCTGGCTTCAGATGATCTGCCCACCTCAGCTTCCCAAAGTGTTTGGAATTATAGGCATGAGTCACTGCACACTGGCCTTTTAATGTTATTTTCTTTTTCTTTTCTTTTTTTTCTGAGACAGTTTCACTCTCGTTGCCCCGGCTGGAGTGCAGTGGCGTGATCTCGGCTCACCGCAACCTCCACCTCCGGGTTCAAGCAATTCTCCTGCCTCTGCCTCCTGAGTAGCTGGGATTACAGGCGTGTGCCACCATGCCCGGCTACTTTTGTATTTTTAGTAGACACGGTGTCTCTCCATGTTGGTCTGGCTAGTCTTGAACTTCCAACCTCAGGTGATCCGCCCGCCTCAGCCTCCCCAAGTGCTGGGATTACAGGCGTGAGCCACTGCGCCCGGCCTGTTAATGTTATATTCAAGCAGTCCTTCGAAAATTTATTCCAAGGCCTTGCTCTCATAGCAGCAAAGCCTGTGTGTTGTACAGTGGGGCTCTTGGTAGCATCTTCCTGTCGGTGGATGTTGTGCAGGCCTGGGGCAGTAAGGTATGTTAACCTCGAGGACAGCGAACCTGGCTGGCCTGACTGTTGGGTCTCCCTCCTAGGACACGGCGAGCCATGGGCGGGGCAGTGCCTTTCAAATCTGCTCTCACAGAGCGCTTAGCCCTCATCCAGCCCTCCAGGGAGCAGGTGCAGAGACTCATAGCAGAGCACCCCCCACACCTGACCCCCGGCATAAGGTAAGAGGAGCCCCTGCTCCAGGTGTATTTCAGCACCAGTGTTGGGGGGCACATTCTCCTGAGAGCATCTAACTATTCCTTTAGAGTGCCCTCTGGGTGATTTATTTATTTTCATTTTTATTTTTAAATTTTATTATTATTTTTTAAATTTTTATTTATTTTTTCAAGATGAAGTCTCACTCTGTCACTCAGGCTGGAGTGCAGTGGTGCAATCTCAGCTCACTGCAACTTCTGCCTCCCAGGTTCATGCAATTCTCCTGCCTCAGCCTCCTGAGTAGCTGGGATTATAGGTCCCCGCCACCACACCTGGGTAATTTTTGTATTTTTAGTAGAGATGGGTTTCACCATGTTGGCCATGCTGGTCTTGAACTCTTGACCTCAAGTGATCCACCTGCCTGGGCCTCCCAAAGTGCTGGGATTATAGCTGTGAGCCACTGCACCCGGCCTATTATTATTTTTTTTAGAGTCAGCGTCTCATTCTGTTGCCCATGTTGGAGTACAGTCATGGCTCACTGCAGCGTTGAACTCCTGGGGTCAAGTGGCCCTTCCACCTTAGCCTCCTTAGTAGTGGGGACTATAGGTGCATGCCACCATGCCCAGCTAATTAAAAAAAAAATTTTTTTTTGAGAGACAGGGTCTTGCTTTGTCACCCAGGCTGGAGTGCAGTGGCATGAATACAGCTCACTGTAGCATCAACCTTCTGGGCTCAAGGGATCTTCCTGCTTCAGCTTCCTAAGTAGCTGGGACTACAGATGTAGACCACCATGCCTAATTATTTTTTTTAAATTTTCTGTAGACATAGGGTCTCACTATGTTCACCAGGCTGGTCTTGAACATGTGGGCTCAAATGATCAATTTTCCCACCTCAGCCTCCCAAAATGTTGGAATTATAGGTTTGAACCACTATACCCAGCCTTTAAAATATTTTTTGTAGAGATGGGGTCTTGCTATGTTGCCCAGGCTGTTCTCAAGCTCCTGGCCTCAAGTGATTTTCTACCTCGGCCTCCCAAATTGCTGGATTTAAAGGCGTAGCCTGTGTGGTTCTTTTGGTACTTACACACGGTCTTGTCTGGCTGGTTGTGTGGTCCTGTCTGTTTCTGCCTTTCCTCTTTCTCCACGGAAAACCTAAGTTTTCCTTGTTTGTCCTCATCTTGTGTTTTTCTGGGTCCATGGACAGAGTAGAGTTCTGGAATGGTTTCCTGAAGTAGCCAAACTCTACCCATTGATTTCTAAGTGCATTTAGAAAAACATATATAAGGCTGGGCGTGGTGGCACATGCATGTAATCCCAGCATTTTGGGAGGCTGAGGCGGGCAGATCACCTGAGGTCAGGAGTTCAAGACCAGCCTGGCCAACATGGTGAATCCCCGTCTCTACTAAAAATGCAAAAAAAGTTGGTCAGGCGTGGTGGCTCGCACTTCAGCACTTGGGGAGGCCGAGGCGGGCGGACCACAAGGTCAAGAGATGGAGACCATCCTGGCCAACATGGTGAAACCCTGTGTCTATTTAAAATACAAAAATTAGCTGGACATGGTGGCTGCGTCTGTTGTCCCAGCTACTTGGGAGGCTGACGCAAGAGAATCGCTTGAATCTGGTAGGCGGGGGTTGCAGTGAGCCGAGATCGCGCCACTGTACTCCAGCCTGGTGACAGAGCGAGACTCCATCTCAAAAAATAAAATAAAATAAAATAAAGTAGCTGGGTGTGGTGGCGGGTGCCTGTAATCCCAGTTACCCTTGAGGCTGAGGGAGGATAATTGCTGGAACCCTGGAGGCAGAGGATGCTGTAAGCCGAGATCACACCACTGCACTGCAGCCTGGGCAACAGAGCGAGACTCCATCTCAAAAAGAAAAAAAAAGAAAAAGAAAAACATATATAAAACATTAACTCCCCAGGCAATATACCTTGTCAAATATACCTCAGGCAAATGCATTCAGGAGAATAAAATATATCTTAGTTCCCTCTTCATGTTTCCTTTTTTTTTTTTCTTTTTGTATTACTCAGTGTTTGGTATTTTGTATATTATTTTTGCAGGGAGCTGGTAAGTCGCCTACAGGAGCGAAATGTTCAGGTTTTCCTAATATCTAGTGGCTTTAGGAGTATTGTAGAGCATGTTGCTTCAAAGCTCAATATCCCAGGAACCAATGTATTTGCCAATAGGCTGAAATTCTACTTTAACGGTAAGACGTTAATGGTAACATATTCCCTTTCTTAGCAGTTCTATTATTCAGTATTCTGGGTAATGTCTGTTGGAATGAAACTTAAACAGTCACATCAGAGTTAAATATTGAGATGAATGGTCCTCTTAATTGATGTCTTTTGCCCTTTGGTACCCTTTGCTCAGCAAAATAGACTTAGGTCATCACCTGTCCTAGCTTTATTATCTATAACATCACCTGTCTGTACATAAATGTCTGCATTTCATGAAACATTAATTCCTACATAGCCCCTATGACTTACTTTGCTGTATGTTATATTTCAACTTTATGGGAGCTTCTGTGCATTTGAAGCAATTTAGACTCAAGAAGGAGACTTGGCTGGGCATGGTGGCTCACGCCTGTAATCCCAGCACTTTGGGAGCCTGAGGCAGGAGGATCACTTGAGGTCAGGAGTTCAAGAGCAGCCTGGCCAACACAGTGAAACCCCAAGTCTGCTTAAAAAAAAAATACAAAAATTAGCTGGGCGTGGTGGCACATGTCTGTAGTCCCAGCTACTTAGGAGGCTGAGGCAGGAGAATCACATGAAGCTGCGTGAGCTGAGATCATGCCACTTCACTCCAGCCTGGGTGACAGAGTGAGACTCTGTCTTAAAAGCAAGAAAAAAAAAAAAAGACAACAAGACAGAGACTTTAAAAGGGAGACTTTTGTTAACGGATTACTGAACTACAGCCCTTGGGGAAGCCTCCTGTCCCCTCTCTGGTCCATAGCGTTGCTACAGTTGTTATATTATCTCAGATCTCCAGTTATATCAAGGGGTGACTGAGAGTGATTTTTTTTTTTTTTTTTTTTTTGAGACAGAGTCTCACTCTGTTGCTCCAGCTGGAGTACAGTGGCTCGATCTAGGCTCACTGTGACCTCTGCCACCTGGGTTCAAGCGATTCTCCTGCCTCGGCCTCCTGAGTAGCTGGGATTACAGGTGCCCACCACCACATCTGGCTAATTTTTGTATTTTTTTTAGTAGAGTCAGGGTTTCACCATGTTTGTCAGGCTGGTCTCAAACTCCTGGCCTCAGATGATCCACCTGCCTCGGCCTCCCAAAGTATTGGGATTGCAGGCATGAGCCACCGCATGTTAATAGAACATTCTTGAGTGGTCTAGAGATAGAGATCATTGAAAAAAGAAGTCAAGAATGAGTGTGGTAATTACTGTAACAACAGAAATAATTGATCAAAAATAAGCTGGAATTTCCTCTTGGGTGACATAATATATTAACATTTTAAATTTAATATATTAAGACTGGGTGCGGAGGCTCACGCCTGTAATCCCAGAACTTTGGGAGGCCGAGGCAGGCTGATCATCTGTGGTCAGGAGTTCGAGACCAGCCTGGCCAACATGGCAAAACCCCATCTCTACTAAAAACACAAAACTTAGCCAGCATGGTGGCATGCACCTGTAATCCCAGCTACTTGGGAGGCTGAGACACGAGAATGGTTTGAACCTGGGAGGCGGATATTGCAGTAAGCGGAGATCAGGCCATTGCACTCCAGCCTGGGCAACAGAGTGAGACTCTGTCTCAAAAATAAATAAATTATTAATTAATTTGATATATTACTATTGTATGGTGTTCTGCTACCTCAACAAAGTTTGAGAATTACTGGAAGCTTGAAGGATACAACAAATTCACCCCTAGGTATTTATGACCTAATAGAGGTCATCTCTACAATTGATATTTGTAATTTAAAAGCAAAGGTTGGCTGGGTGTGGGGGCTCACACCTGTAATCCCAGCACTTTGGGAGGCCGAGGCAGGAGAATCACATGAGCCTAGGAGTTCCAGACCAACCTGGGCAACATGCCAAGACCCCATTTCTATAATCATAATCATAATCATAAAAGGAGAAAAAGTAAAGCTTGTTTATTCCCAGGAACAGGTGTGGAGCTCCAGGCTGTGCGACTTTACCCAGGGCCATTTTTAGCCTTCTCAGTGACATTTAAGTGAAGATATCATCTATGCAGAAAGCTGTCACTGGTAAGATACTTCTGTGGGTCTTTAACCTTGTTTTTATTGCTCTTTTAAGGTGAATATGCAGGTTTTGATGAGACACAGCCAACAGCTGAATCTGGTGGAAAAGGAAAAGTGATTAAACTTTTAAAGGAAAAATTTCATTTTAAGAAAATAATCATGATTGGAGATGGTGCCACAGACATGGAAGCCTGTCCTCCTGCTGTATGTATTAAGGATGCTAATATTTTTGCAGGTTGTACTTTTGTTTTTTTAATATATTTATTTATTATTTCTTTATTTTTTTTTTGAGACGGAGTTTCGCCCTTATTGCCCAGGTTGGAGTGCAGTGGCATGATCTCAGCTCACTGCAATATCTGCCTCCCAGTTCAAACCATTCTGGTATCTCAGCCTCCCAAGTAGCTGGGATTGCAGGCACACGCCACCATGCTGACTAAGTTTTGTATTTTTAGTAGAGACGGGGTTTCGTCACATTGGCCAGGCTGGTCTAGAACTCCTGACCTTGTAATCTGCCTGCCTTGGCCTCCCAAAGTGCTGGGATTACAGGCATGAGCCACCACACCCAGCCCTGGTTTTATTTATTTTTTGAGACGGGGTCTTGCTGTATCACCTAGGCCAGAGTGCAGTGGCGCAATCTCAGCTCCCGGACTCAAGCAATCTTCCCATCTCAGCCTCCTGAGTAGTTGGGACTGCTGGTGCATACCACCACACCTATCTAATTTTGTTTAGTTTTTGTAGAGATGAGGTCTCACTATGTTGCCCAGCCCAATTTTAAACTCCTGGCTCAAGTGATCCTCCTACCTTTGCCTGCTAGAGTGCTGGGATTATAGGTGTGAGCCAACATGCCCAGCCGGGTATTTTATTTCTAAGCATTTTAAAATCAATGCAGGAAACAAATGCTATATAGCAGGTGTCATAAATATCAAATGTGTCAATTTCACATAGGGCATAGCCTTTATCATGTTATTCTAACGTAAGAAAAACTACACCAAAAATATAGTGTAGCCAGGCGCAGTGGCTCACACCTGTAATCCCAGCACTTTGAGAGGCCAAGGTGGGCAGATCACCTGAGGCCAGGAGTTTGAGACCTGCCTAGGCAACATGGTGAAACCCCATCTCTACAGAAAATACAAAATAATTAGCTGGGAGTGGTGATGGGTGCCTATCATTGCAGCTACTCAGGAGGCTGAGGCATGAGAATCACTCAAACCCAGAAGGTGGAGGTTACAGTGAGCTAAGATCGCATCACTACACTCCAACCTGGGTAACAGAACAAGACTCCATCTCAAAAAAAAAAAAAAAAAAAAAATATATATATATATATATATATGTGCTGAAGTTTTTACCACCTAGTTTCCTGAGATCTAAAAATAGGGATTGTCTAAAAAATAAAAATTAAAAAAAGATAGTCTTTGTGAATGATGAATGAAAAGGGGCTAAAAGGAACCTTTTTGACTGGATGCGAAGGTAACTCATGCCTGTAATCCCAGCACTTTTGGAGGCAGAGACAGCCGGATCACCTATGGTCAGGAGTTTGAGACCAGCCTGACCAGCATGGTGAAGCCCTGTTTCTACTAAAAATACAAAAGTTATCCAGGTGTGGTAGCAGGCGCCTGTAATCCCAGCTACTCGGGGGGCTGAGGCAGGAGAATCACTTGAACCCAGGAGGCGGGAAGTTGCAGTGAGCTGAGATCGCACCACTGCACTCTAGCCTGGGCATGACAGAGCAAGACTCCATCTCAAAAACAAAAGGTTCCAGCCAGGCTGGTCTCGAACTCCTGACCTCAGGTGATCTGCCTGCCTTGGCCTCCCAAAGTGCTGGGATTACAGGCATGAGCCACCGTGCCTAGCCTTTGAATCTTTTTGTTTTTCTTTTTTTTTTCTTTGACAGAGTCTCACTCTGTCACCCAGGCTGGAGTGCAATGGTGCGATCTCAGCTCACTGCAACCTCTGCCTCCCAGGTTCAAGCAATTCACTTGCCTCCACCTCCCAAGCAGCTGGGATTACAGGTGCCCGCCATCACGCCCAGCTAATTTTTTGTATTTTTAGTAGAGGCAGGGTTTTGCTATGTTGGCCAGGCTGGTCTCGAACTCCTGACCTCAGGTGATCCACCCACCTCAGCCTCCCAAAGTGCTACGATTACAGGCATGAGCCACCACACTGGCTGCTTTTGAATTGTTAGCTTAGATAATTTATAGCCAGTGTTGGGGTTGGCTAAGCAATGAACATTGGACTAGTTTAAGGAGAAATACTTAAAAGTAAAATGAAGAGTTTTCTCAGGGAGCTCCTAATCTCATTTTCAAGAAATGACAAAATGAGCCAGGAGCGGTGGCTCACGCCTGTGATCCCAGCATTTTGGGAGGCTGAGGCGGGAGGATTGCTTAAGCACAGAGGTTCAAGACCAGCTGAGCAATATGGCAAAACTCCATCTCTATATAAATTAGCCTGGGATTGTGGTACAAATGTCATCCCAGCTACTCAGAAGCTGAGGCAGGAGGATCACTTGAGCCCAGAAGTTCAAGGCTACAGTAAGCCATGACTGTGCCACTGCACTCCAGCCTGGGTGACAGGGTGAGACCCTGTCTCAAAAAACCAAAAAGGAATGACAAAATTGGTTGAGTGCAGAAGTACATACCTGTAATCCCAGCACGAGGAGTTTGAGAGCAGCCTGGCAAATAGCAAGACCCTACAGAAAATTTTAAAAGTAGCCAGGAGAGGTGGTGCACACCTGGAGTCTCAGCTACTTGGGAGGCTGAGGCACGAGAATCACTTGAACTCAGGAGGCAGAGGTTGCAGTGAGCCGAGATTGCGCCACTGCACTCCAGCCTGGGTGACAGAGCGAGACTGTCTTTTTTTTTTTTTTTAGAACGGAGTCTCGCTCTGTCGCCCAGACTGGAGTGCAGTGGCGCAATCTCGGCTCACTGCAAGCTCTGCCTCCTGGGTTCACACCGTTCTCCTGCCTCAGCCTCCTGAGTAGCTGGGACTACAGGCGCCGCCACCACGCCTGACTAATTTTTTTGTATTTTCAGTAGAGATCGGGTTTCACTGTGTTAGCCAAGATCTCAATCTCCTGACCTCATGATCCACCCACCTCAGCCTACCAAAGTTCTGGGACTACAAGCGTGAGCCACGGCGCCTGGTGAGGCCATTCATAAAGTGGTGCGTTAATTTGCCCACAGTCCACAGTTCACATTGCAGCCAACAGCAAAGCCAAACGCCAGCCGTGCCTGGATCTCCCTGCTTACCACATTCATCCTTATCTTACATACATTTCCTTCACTATGTGAGGACAAGAACACTTTTGACCTAATCAACGCACATGTTCTCGGTTCAAAGTAAAACACATAATAAATAACCCCCGCCAAGATGCTCACTTCCTTGTGAGTCTGTGTGTTAAAAGCAGTTTTCTTCAAATCTAACTCCTGTGAATGTTATACTTCTGTTTATTCTAAAACTCCCTAATTAGAGACTTCCCAGTATCTTGCAATTCCTCAACAAGTCACAGGGAGCCCAGGAATAAATTATTCAAAAATAATTAGCAAAAGGCTTTACCTTGTTTTATCATTCAGTTGGTGATCTTTTCCAATTTAATTAGTCTCACTGATATAGAAAACATTCTTAGAAGAGGCTTCTTTGGGTTAAGAACAAGACTTTTTCTAGCTGTTCTACAGAAGAAGTAGGAGGATGAGGAGGAGGAGGAAGGAGAAGAAGGAGAAGGAAGAAAAAGAAAAAGAAACAAGGCCCATTTGAGGAAACTTTTAGCCATGAGTAGAACACAGCCAAGGAAAACTTTCTCTTTTATATAAGAAATATATTTTGGCCAGGCGCAGTGGCTCCTGCCTGTAATCCGAGCACTTTGGGAGGCCAAGGTGGGCAGATCACCTGAGGTCAGGAGTTCAAGACCAGCCTGGCCAACATGGTGAAACCCTGTCTCTATGAAAAATACAAAAATTAGCTGGCATGGTGGTGGGTGCCTGTAATCGCAGCTACTTGGGAGGCTGAGGCAGAATTGCTTGAACCTGGGAGGTGGAGGTTGTGCCATTGCACTGCAGCCTGGGTGACACAGCAAGACTCCATCTCAAAAAAGAAAAAAAGAAATACATTTCACGAAAGCACATTTAATGCAGGCAGATTTTGAGCATCAGAGAAATTGGTCTGGATGAAGTCCAGAGACACAGCGTTGCTTTGGTTACAAGAATGGTTTGGAATCCCAGCTCTACCGCTTTAATAACTGCCTGCACCTAGCAAGGTACTTAACCCCTCAGTATTTTCTCCATAAAATGGGGATGGCAGTAGTACAGTGGTCTATGCCTCAGAGGTTTTGAGGAGAATCAGTTACATGGTGGTGGGCACATAATTAGTGCTCAATAAATGCTGTAGCTATTATCTTCATTCTTGTCTCTGTGGGTGAAAGAAAAATGCAACACTGGATCAAATTCTTCCAGAAGCTGGCCGGGTGTGGTGACTCACACCTCTAATCCCAGAACTCTGGGGGGCCAAAGAGGGTAGATCACAAGGTCAGGAGTTCAAGACCAGCCTGGCCAGCATGGTGAAACCCTGTCTCTACTAAAAATACAAAAATTAACTGGGCATGTTGATGGGCACCTGTAATCTCGCTACTGAGGAGGCTGAGGCCAGTGAATTGCTTGAACCCGGGAGGCACATGTTGCAGTGAGCTGAGATCACGCCACTGCATTCCAGCCTGGGCGATAGGGAGAGACCCCATCTCAAGAAAAGCAAAACATATAAAAAAATTTTTTTAATGTAGATTTTTGGACTTTGTTTTATACATGATTCCCACCAGCAGAAAGACCTAAGAATGTGTACTTTTATCGAGCCCTCCAGTGACCTTTATGATCAGGCAAACCCAGGTAATAACATTGATTGGAGGATTGGTGAGTGCATATTTTCCAGGTTAAAATGATATTGGACATAGAGCAGTGGTTCTCAAATTTTAATGTGCTTAAGAATCACCAGGAAAGTTGTTAAAAATTAGATATCCAAGGCCAGGCGCGGTGGCTCAAGCCTGTAATCCCAGCACTTGGGGAGGCCAAGATGGGCAGATCACGAGGTCAGGAGATCAAGACCATCCTGACTAACCCGGTGAAACCCCATCTCTACTAAAAAATACAAAAAACTAGCCGGGTGAGGTGGCGGGCGCCTGTAGTCCCAGCTACTCGGGAGGCTGAGGCAGGAGAATGGGGTAAACCCAGGAGGTGGAGCTGAGATCCGGCCACTGCACTCCAGGCTGGGCGACAGAGCGAGACTCCGTCTCAAAAAAAAAAATTAGATATCCAGAGATTTAGACATCCAGAGATTTAGATTCAGAGCTCTGGGAGACAATAAAAAATGTGCATTTTTAACCAGTTTCCTCTCTCCAGGGTAAATCATTCAGAGACACTTGTCTTCATCCATTCTGTGCTGCTAAACAGGTAATTTATAATGAACAGAAATTTATTTGGCTCTGGGTTCTGGAGGTTGATGAAGTCCAAGTAGAGGGGCTACATCTGGTGAGGGCCTTCTTGCTGTGTTGGACAATGGCAGAAAGTATCACATGATGAGAGAGAGCAGAAAGGGGACTGAGCTCATCCTTCATAAAGAACCCACTCCCACAATAACGGCATTCATCCATTCCTGAAGGCACAGTCTTCGTGACCCAATCACCTCTTAAAGGTCGCACCTGTCAACATTGTTGCATTGGGGATTAGGTTTCCAACACATGAACTTTGGGGAATACATTCAAGCCATAGCTTTCTGCCCCTGACCACCCAAATTCATGTCCTGCTCATGTGCAAAATACATTTGTTCTATCCCAATAGCTCCAAAAGTACTTGTTTCAGGAGGACCAACTCAAAAGTTTAAAGTTGAGTCTCATCTAAATCAGGTACGGGTGAGAACCAGGGCACGATTCATCCTGAGGCAAATCTTCCTCCAGCTGTGAGCATTTGAAATTTAAAAAAAAAAAAAAAGTGATGTGCTTCCAAAGTACAATGGTAGGACAGATATAGGGTAGATGTTTTCTTTTCTTTCTTTTCTTTTTTTTTTTTTTTTTTTTTTTTTTGAGATGGAGTTTCGCTCTTGTTGCCCAGGCTGGAGTGCAATGATGCGATCTCGGCTCACTGCAACCTCCACCTCCCAGGTTCAAGCGACTCTCCTGCCTCACCCTCCTGAGTAGCTGGGTTATGGGTGTGAGCCACCATGCCCAGCACACGTTTTCATTTCAAAAAGGAGAAATAGGCCAAAAGAAGCAACAGGCCCAAAGTAAGTCCAAACCCAACAAGGCGGACAAATTAAATCTTAAGACCCAGAATAATCTTTTATTTCCTGCACTGCTACCTGGACACATTGGGTGGGTTGAGTCCCCAAAGCCTAGAGCAGCCCTGCCCCTCTAGAGCTAGCACTATAGGGCTACTATACTGCTGTGGCCACTGGGCTCAGTTCACGCAGCAGCTGTCATGGGTTGAAGTATCATGCCTTCAGCTCTCCCAGGCTGGAGTTGCACATTATTCACTCTATAGTTCAGCAAGGTGCAGTGGCTCATGCCTGTAATCCCAGCACTTTGGGAGGCCGAGGTGGACAGATCATCTGAGGTCAAGAGTTCGAGACCAGCCTGGCCAACATGGTAAAACCCCATCTCTACTAAAAATACAAAAATTAGCTGGGCATGATGGCACACACCTGTAATTCCAGCTACTCAAGAGGCTGAGGCAGGAGAATCACTTGAACCCAGGAGGTGGAGGTTGCAGTGAGCCAAGATTGTGCCACTTCACTCCAGCCTGGGTGACAGAGCAAGACTCTGTCTCAAAAAACAAAGAAACAAAACACTCTACAGTTCTTGGATCTCAGAGGTGGCCCCACTCTCACAGCTCCACTAGGCACTGCCCTGGTGGGGGCTTTCTGCAATAGCTCCACCTCTGGGACAAACTTCTGCCTGGGACTTCCCGGCTGCTCAATACGTTTGAAATCTAGGTGGAGGCCACCATAGCCCCACAGCTTATACTCTGCACATATGCTGAGTTAGCACTGTGTGGAGGCCACTATGGTTTATAATCCTTTATCTTTTGGAGTGGTGGCTGGACCCACTTAAGCTATTGAAGTTGGTTGTATTCGTCCATTTTCATGCTGCTAATAAAGACATACCTGAGACTGGGTAATTTATAAAGGAAAGAGGTGGACACTCTGTTCAGCATGGCTGGGGAGGCCTCACAACCATGATGGAAGGCAAAGGAAGACCAAAGGCACATCTTACATGGCAGCAGGCAAGAAAGCATGTACAGGGGAACTGACCTTTTATAAAACCATCAGATGTCATGAGACTTATTCACTACAGCATGGGAAAAACCCGCTCCCATGATTTGATTACTTCCTACTGGGTCCCTCCCACAACATGTGGGGATTATGGGAGCTAAAATTCAAGATGAGATTTGGGTGGGGACACAGCCAAACCATATTATTGATTTTTCTCCAGGATCCCCCATATAAGTCAGTGGATGCAGATGGATACTTGTCACAGAGGGCACCACTGAGGTCCAGACACTGAATACACTGAAGTCTCAGCTCCCACCCTGCCAGGATACCCTGTCCCACCTGCCAGGACCTCCCCTCAGCCACCTCCCTGTTCAGGAGGTGCCCATATATTCAAGAGAGAGTTTTCATAATTTTCTTTTTTTCTTTTTCTTTTTTTTTTCCGACAGTCTTGCTCTGTCGCCCAGCCTGGAGTGCAGTGGCAAGATCTCAGCTCACTGCAACCTCCACCTCACGGGTTCAAGTGATTCTCATGCCTGAGTCTCCTTAGTAGCTGGGATTACAGGCGCACCACCATGCTCAGTTCATTTTTTGTATTTTTAGTAGAGACAGGGTTTTGCCATGTTCTCCAGGCTGATCTTGAACTCCTGACCTCGAGTGATCTGCCCCCCTTGGCCTCCCAAAGTGCTGGGATTACAGGTGTGAGCCCAGCCAGTTTTCATAATTTTCTTTACTTCCACTGTGATGGAAGAACTGGCTTCAGAGAAAGCCATCCTGGAGAGGTGAGGTGGCCCCACCAGGAACAGGTTTCAATCAGGTGTTTTGGAGGCAGTGATGCGTGTGCACCCTGGTGAGAAGGAGCGTGGCATGAACATCAGGAACCAGACTTCACCCGGGAAAAGGAGAGGCCACAGGTGGGGCTGAAGGAGCAGTTCTTATAAGCGATCCTGTGGGCACTGGGGCTACACCATGTACCTTGGTGCACGAGTGTCAATGTGGCTCGTGCAGAGTGGGGTAGAGGATTCAGGATATTAAAAGCATCAGGGAATGCAGGGGAGAGCCACCGCACCCAACTTTACTTTCACCCACAGGCTGATGCAGCCCAAGGAGATGTTACTCCACAATGACCTCAATTCTGCACAGAGAACCTGTTTGCCAGGCCCTTGCCACAGGCTATAATCTCAAAACGGGGCCGTCAAGGCTTGTTAGAATACCTGGGACTGAGAGGAAAAAAATATTTTTTTTTTGAGACAAGGTCTTGCTCTGTCACCCAGGCTGGAGTGTAGTGGTATGATCGTAGCTCACTGCAGCCTCTATCTCCCAGGCTCAAGCCATCTTCCTGCCTCAGCCTCCGAAATAGCCAGAACCACAGGTGCACACCACCATGCCCAGCTAAGAAAATAATTTAAATATTTTATTTATTTATTTATTTTGAGACAGAGTCCCACTCTGTTGCCCAGGCTGGAGTGCAGTGACACAATCTCGGCTCACTGCAACCCCACCTCCTGGGTTCAAGTGATTCTCCTGCCTCAGCCTCCCAAGTAGCTAGGATTACAAGTATGCACCACCACGCCCAAATAATTTTTGTATTTTTAGTAGAGACAGGGTTTCACCATGTTGGCTAGGCTGGTCTCGAACTTCTGACCTCAGGTAATCCTGCCGCCTCAGCCTCCCAAAGTGCTAAGATTACAGGTGTGACCCAATGCACCCAGCCTAATTTAAACATTTTAAAATCTTGTTTTAAATTTGAAATAAAATCTCAATTTGGTTTTTAAAAAGCTCTGCTTGAGTGGTGATGACTCACATCTGTAACTTCAGTACTTTGGGAGGCTGAGGTGGGAGGAACCCCCCAGAGTTCAAGACCACCCTGGGCAACATAGGGATACCCAGTATATCTAAAATAATAATAATAATACAAAAATTAGCCAGGTCTGGTGGCGGGCACCTGTGATCCCAGCTACTTTGGAGGCTGAGGCAGAAGGATCACTTGAGCCTGGGAGGTCAGGGTTGCAGTGAGCTGAGACTGCACAACTGCACTCCAACCTGGGCAACAGAGTGAGACCCTGACTCAAAAAAAAAAAAAAAATAGTGCTTGGTGACACATGCCAGGAACCACAATGACAACAAGTCAGAAGGGTGTTGAGTCAGGGCCAACCAAGAGCTAGCAGGGAGTCTGACCCTGGGGACCCTGCCCTTTCCAGAAGGTGGAGGTGCAGAGAAGCTCGAAAGGATCACGGTTTCTCACCCTAGCCCTCAACCCCCTTACATCAGCAGCTCTCAGCGTAAGCAACTGGACAGCTCACACCAATAAATTAAACCTTCTTATTTCTTGTCAGGCACAGTGGCTCATGCCTGGAATCCCAGCACTTTGGGAGGCCAAAGTGAGAAGATCACTTGAGGCCAGAAGTTCAAGACCAGCTTAGGCAACATAGTGAGACCCTGCCTCTACAGAAAATTAAGTGGAAGCTGTGGCATGTGCCTGTGATCCCAGTTACTCGGGAGGCTGAAGCGGGAGGATCTCTTGAGCTCAGGAGGTTGAGGCTGCAGTGGACTACCACACAACTGTACTCCAGCCTCGAGGACAAAGCAAGACCTTGTCTCATAACAAAACAAAAGAAGCAAGCCAGCAGGTCTAATCCAGACTTAAGAGGAGGGTATCAGCCAGGCACAGTGATACATGCCTGTGATCCCAGCACTTTGGGAGGCCAAGGTTAGCAGATCATGTGAGATCAGGAGTTCAAGACCAGCCTGGCCAACATGGTAAAACCCTGTCTCTACTAAAAATACAAAAATTAGCTGGGTGTGGTGGCATGCACCTGTAATTCCAGCTACTTGGGAGGCTGAGGCACGAGAATCACTTGAACTTGGGAGGTGGAGGTGGCAGAGAGCCAAGATCACGCCACTGCACTCCAGCCTGGGCGACAGAGCAAGACTCCGCCTCAAAAAAAAAGAAAAGAAAAGGCCCTTCAAACTGAGCCATCTGCACGATGCCTGAATTTACGTCTGCACAGAAACATGGTTAGAAAAGGTATCCTAGTTATGCTGCAATGAAAAATGTCTACCTGTAACATTCACTATTTCTTGCAGACACCTATACCCTGTGGAAAGGGTGAAAAGCTCAGAAGATTCTATTGTCTATTTGATTTTATTTATTTATTTTTGAGGCAGGGTCTCGCTCTGTCATCCTGGTTGGAGTGCAGCAGCACAATCATAGCTCACTGCAGCCTCAAACTCTTGGGCTCAAGTAGTTCTGCCTCAACCTCCCAAGTAGCTAGGACTACACATTTGCACCACCACACCTGGCTATTTGGGTTTGTTTGTTGTTGTTGTTGTTGTTTTTTTTTGGTAGAGAGAGGGATCTCACTATGTTTGCCAGTCTGGTCTCAAACTCTTAGACTAGAGTGATCCTCCCACCTTGGCCTCCCAAACAGATGATGGGATTGTAGGCCAGAGCCACCATGCCTGGCCATCTACTCTAAATGCTAGTTAACTGCTTTGATGGGCTGGGCACAGTGGTTCATTCCTGTAATCCTAGCACTTTGGGAGGCCGAGTCGAGTGGATCATGACGTCAGGAGTTTGAGACCAGCCTGGTTAACACAGTGACACCCCATCTCTACTAAAAATACAAAAAATTAGCTGGGTGTAGTGGGCGCCTGTAATCCCAGCTACTTGGGAGGCTGAGGCAGGAGAATCGCTCGAACCTGGAAGGTTGCAGTAAGCCAAGATCACACGGCTGCACTCCAACCCAGGTGACAGTGAGAGACTCCGTCTCAAAAGAAAAAAAACCAAAAAACCAAAAAACTGCTTTGACGAAAACTAAAGAGTAAACTGTAAATAAAAATTGGCCTAATTTTTTTTTGTTTGTTTTTTGTTTTTGTTTTTGAGATCAAGTCTCACTCCGTTGCCCAGGCTGGAGTGCAGTGGCACGATCTCGGCTCACTGCAGCCTCTGCCTTTCAGGTTTAAGTGATTCTCATGCCTTAGCCTCCCAAGTAGCTGGGATTACAGATGCCTGCCACCACACCAGGCTAATTTTTGTATTTTTAGTAGAGAGAGGCTTTCATCATGTTGGCCAAGCTGGTCTCAAGCTCCCAACCTCAAGCAGTCCACCCGCCTCGGCCTCCTAAAGTGCTGGGATTATAGGTGTGAGCCACCATGCCCAGTCAAGATTAGGCCTAATTTTTAAAGTTACCTGAAGCATAGAAAATGTTTCTCCGTTTATTAATCTACTTTTTTTTTTTTTTTTTTTTGAGACAGGGTCTCACTCTGTCACCCAAGCTGGAGTGCAGTGGCATGATCATGGGTCACTAAAGCCTCGCCCTCTTGGGCTCAAGCAAGATCTTCCTGCCTCAGCCTTCCAAGGGCTGGGACTACATGCGAGCACCACCACACCCAGCTGATTTTTTAGTTCTTGTAGAGACAGGGGTCTCACCATGTTGCCCAGACTGGTTTTGAACTCTTGGGCTTGAGAGATCCTTCCACCTTGGCTTCCCCAAATGCTGGGATTACAGGCATGCGCCACCACACCTGGCCTCACATATTTTGATGTCTAAAACACCAAAGATATTTTTAAGGAGCTGAACAAACCAGTAATTTTTAAAGAAAAAAGTAGTGGGAGTATCTAGCACAACCAAAACCAGGCATCAAAGTCAGCAGTTAAACATTCCAGGCTGGGCACAGTGGTTCATGCCTGTAATCTCAACACTTTGGGAGGCCCAGGCGGGAGGATTGCTTGAGCCCTGGAAAGCGGAGGTTGCAGTGAGCCACGATCATGCCACTGTATTCCAGCCTGGAAGACACAGTGAAGCCCTGTCTCAAAAATAAATTAACTAATAAATCCAGAACCAGTGCTCACTTCAGCAGCACATAAATTAAAATTGGCATGACGTGGAGAAGATGAGCATGGTACCTGGGAAAGGATGACACACAAATTCATTAAGCATTTCATATTTTTAAAAAACATTTCAGAACCAAGAAAATAAATGAATCAAAAGAAAAGGGAAGACCCTGGTGATTACTTTGATATTAGAAAAAATCAGCTGGGCGTGGTGGCTCATGCCTGTAATCCTAGCAATTTGGGAGGCTGAGGTGAGTGGATCACTTTAGGTCAGGAGTTCGAGACCAGCCTGGCCAACATGGTGAAACTCTGTATCTACTAAGAGTACAAAAATTAGGCTGGGTGCGGCAGCTCATGCCTGTAATCCCAGCACTTTGGGAGGCCAAGGGGGGCGGATCATCTGAGGTGAGGAGTCCAAGACCAGCCTGGCCAACATGGCACCACCGCACTCCAGCGTGGGCAACAGAGTGAGACTCTGCCTCAATAATAATAATAATAATAAAACCAATTGCAGATAGACCATAGACCTAAATGTGAAAAGGTAAAAACAATAAATCTTTTAGAATTGCTCTGTTCATGTATGGCTATTGAGCACTTGAGATGTGCTATTAAGTGTAAAATTTGCACTGAATTTTAAGCACTTAGTAGGAAAAAATCCTAAAAATAATCTCAATTTTAACATTAAAATTTTGAAATAATAATTTGGTTATACTGAGTTAAACATTACTAAAATTAGTTTTATCTGATTATTTTTGTTCTCTTAATGTGGATACTAGACAATTTTAAATTGTATATGTGGCTTCCTGTTTTTATTGGACAGCACTAATCTAGAAGGTAAGAGAGACATATACCTTCAGGACATCAAATTAGGAAAAGATCTGTTAAATTGTATTTCAAAAGCATGAATCAGGGCAGGCGCGGTAGCTCACACCTGTAATCCCAGCACTTTGAGAGACCGAGGTGGGCAGATCACCTGAGGTCGGGAGTTCAAGATCAGCCTGATGAACACAGTGAAACCCCCTCTCTACTAAAAATACAAAATTAGCAGGGTGTGGAGGCGCATGCCTGTAATCCCAGCTACTCAGAAGGCTGAGGCAGGAGAATCGCTCGAACCCAGGAGACAGAGGTTGCAGTGAGCCGAGATCATGCCATTGCACTCCAGCCTGGGCAACAAGAGTGAAACTCCATCTCAAAAAAAAAAAAAAATGCATGAATCATAAAGGAAAAGACTAATAGATTAATATTTGACCACACTGAAATTTTGCTGTCAAAAAGACATAATTGAAAGACTAAAAAGCCACAGAGAGGAAAATACATTTGTAGCGCCTACAAGTCTCAAAGGACTTATGTCAATAATATATAAACTCCAGCCAATCGATAAAGAAAAGGCAACCCAGTAGAAACATAGGAAAACATTTGGAACAGATGCTTCACAAAAGAGAATTGTTAAATGACCAGTAAACATGAAAAAGTGTTCAGCCTCATTAATAAATCAGAAAATGCACATTAAAACCATAATGAGATACCACTACAAACCCACCAGAATTACTACAATTAAAAGAGTCGACAAGATTGTAGAGCAACAAGAATATATATTTATTCTTGTTTTTAGATGTCTCTCTCTCTAAATATAAATGTGCAGCCAGAGACATCTAAAAACAATGGGCATGACAGTATTATTTGTAATAGCCCAGGTTGAAACAACCCAATGTCCATTTGCAGTTGAAGGACTAAATAAACTGTAGTGTATCACAGAAGGGCACAGCACATAGTAATGAAAAAAAAGAAACCACAGCTATATATAGCAGTGTAAATGAATCTCATAAGCATAATGTTGAGCAAAAGAAGCCCAACACAAAAGCATGCAAACTGCATAATTCCATTTATATAAGGTAAAAACAAAAACAAACCCAGCTAAGGTGATCTACAGTGTTAGAAGTTAGGATGGGGGTTCCCTTGAGGAGGAAAGAGAAGACAATGTTGTCCGGGCACGGTGGCTCACGCCTGTAATCCCAGCACTTTGGGAGGCCAAGATGGGTGGATCACAAGGTCAGGAGATTGAGACCAGCCTGAAACCCGTCTCTACTAAAAATACAAAAAATTAGCCGGGCGTGGTGGCAGGCGCCTGTAGTCCCAGCTACTCGGGAGGCTGACACAGGAGAATGGCTTGAACCAAGGAGGCGGAGCTTGCAGTGAGCCAAGGTCATGCCACTGCACTCCAGCCTGGGTGACAAGTAAGATTCCGTCTCAAAAAAAAAAAAAAAAAAAAAAAAGAAGACAATGTTTGGGAAGGGGTATGAGGTATTCTGGGGTGCTGTTAATGTTCTATTTCTTGACTTGTGTGTTACAAATGTGTATTTTGGGCTGGGTGTGGTGGCTCACACCTGTAACCCCAGCATTTTGGGAGGCCAAGGCAGGTGGATCACCTGAGGTTAGGAGTTCAAAACCAGCCTGGCCAACATGGTGAAACCCCATCTCTACTAAAAATACAAAAAATTAGCTGGGCATGGTGGCGGTGCCTGTAATCCCAGCTACTCGAGCAGCTGAGGCAGGAAAATCACTTGAACCCAGGGGGCAGAGGTTGCAGTGAGCTGAGATCACAGGACTGCACCCTAGCCTGGGCAACAAAAGCGAAACTCTGTCTCAAAAAAAAAAAAAAGTGTATTTTATGATGAATTTGTATGATCCATGTATTTTTGAGGACAGCACCTTTTTGTGATACACAATAAAAAGGTTTTTATTTTGTATTATTTCAAAATATTTTTAAAATTTAATATCTAAATATGCTATTTTAGATATTCAAAATTTCTGATGATGGCTTCACTTTTCCATCGTAACATCTTTGCGATTAAATCAATTAATGTGATTAAATCAATCAATTTTTGTAGTTGGGTCGGTTCTGTGATTGAGTCTTTTTGTGCCCCAATAGTCTTTAAGAGTGCCAATATGTATATATACATGTAATTTTTAAAAATAATTGTATAATTTCAACTTTTATTTTAGATTCAGAGAGTCCATGTGCAGGTTTGTTACATGAGTATATCGCGTGATGCTGAGGTTTAGGGTATGAATGATCCCATCTTCCAGATAGTGAGCATAGTACCCAATAGGTGGCTTTTCTGCCCTTGCCTTCCCCCTCTCTTCCCTCTACCCCCTCTAGTAGCACCCTGTGTCTGCTGTCCCCATCTTTATGTCCATATGTACCCAAAGTATGTCCATATGTCCCACTTGTAAGTAAGAACATGCAGCATTTGGTTTTCTGTTTCTACGTTAATTTTCTTAGGATGATGGCCTCTAGCTGTGTCCATGTTGCTGCAGAAGACATGATCTCATTCTTTTTTATGGCTGTGTAGTATTTTGCAGTGTAAATGTACCACATTTTCTTTATCCAGTCCACCACTGATGGGCATCTAAGTTGACTCCATGTCTTTACTGGTGTGAATAGCGCTGCGATAAACATACAAGTGAATGTGCCTTTTTTGGTAGAATGATTTATTTTCTTTTGGGTATATACCAAGTAATGAGATTGCTGGGTAAATGGTAGTCCTGGGCAGATTGCTTGAGGCCAGGAGTTTGTGACCAGCCTGGGCAACATAGCAAAACACCGTCTCTACTAAAAATACAAAGAAATTAGCTGTGCATGGTGGCACATGCCTGTAGCCCCAGCTACTTGGGAGGCTGAGATAGGAGAATCACTTGAACCCAAGAGACGGAGGTTTCAGTGAGCTGAGATCACACCACTGCACTCCAGCCTGGGTGACAAAGCAGGACTCTGCCTCAAAAAACAACAACAAAAAAAGACAATGTGAGAATCTTGAAAGCTCAGAGAGAAGAGCAACTCTCACAGACAAGGGATCCAGATAACATTAGCAGCTGATTTCTCAGCAGAAAACTTGGAAGGCCAGTAGGCAGTGGATTATATATTTAAAATAATGAAGAAATCTGTCAATTGAGAAATCTGTAGCTGGAAAACTTGTCCTTCAAAAATGAGGGAGAAATTAAGACATTTCCAGCTTTTTTTTTAAAGCTGAAAAAATCCATTTATCTCTAAATTTGCGATATAAGAAGTGTTAAAAGTCCTTCAGGTTGAAATAAATAAACTCTAGGCATTAATGCTATAAGTAAATAAGCAAGCTATATGAATATATAAAGTTCTCTGGTAAAGGTAAATACATAAACAAACATAAAAACAGTATTATTGTAATTTTGGTTCGTAACTCCACTTTTTATTTTCTATAAGATTTAAAAGAAAAATGCATAAAATGTAATTATAAATCTGTTAGGTGGTGTACAATGAATAAAGATATAATTTGTTACATCAATAACCTAAAAAGAGTAGAGCTATATAGCAGTAGAATTTTGGTTTGTGATTGAAGTTAAGTTGAAATAAATTCAAATTAGAATGTTATAACTCTAGGATGTTATATGTAATTTTCATAGTAACCAAAAATGAAATATACATAGAATATACACAAAAGGAAATGAGAATAGAAACAAAACTTGTCACTACAAAAAAAATCAACTAAAGATAAAAGAAGTAAATAATTGAGAAAATGACTGGCAAAAATCAGTAACTCTGACTTATTAAAATTTTCCATGCTACATAAATCTGGAAATTCTATTTCACATAAAACTGGAGCTGAAAGAGACAAATATTTACTTACAAAGTTAAAAGTTATATGGAAAACAAACACTTTTTTAGAAAAAATTATGAAAACAGTAAAAATATGCCTTATACTATCATATAATATCATATTTTATAGCTCTTGGAAAATAGAAAATAAAATGTCTGTTAGCATGAATCCTTCTGTGCCCTCAAAAATCCTATGGATTATACCATTATTACCTAAAAAGTCTATTCTCAAATGCAGCAGAGTGATAATTTTTATAAGGTAGATATTATTTTTAAATATGAATAATATTGTTGATTTCAGTTTTAATAACATTGGGTTAAGATGAAAGAATGAGAAGATAAAGGTCCCTCAGCAATGTAACTCACAAACATGTTCAGAAGCAGTAAGAAGTTACATTAATTATCTTTTGAAAGTCAATAATCTACATCTTTAATGTATGCATATAGCATAGCTAATGTACTATTGCTGGGTCCATTTATTCAACAAATAATCGCCGCTATGTGTCAGATATTGTTCTAGGCCTAGGAAAGAATACATAAGTGAACAAAGCAAAGATTCTGGTTCTTGTAGAGTTTCCATTAAAAGACCATTTAGTAAAAGTTTTCTTCCCCCAAATTATAAAATCTGTAAGATGATTTAACAACATGTATAGAAGTCATTGTGGGCTGGGCATGGTGGCTCATACCAGGTGTGGTGACTCATAGCGCTCTGTCATTCAGGCTGGAGTGCAGTGGCACAATCTCTGCTCACTGCAACCTCTGCCTCCCGGGTACAAGCGATTCTCCTGCCTCAGCTTTCCGAGTAGCAGGGACTGCAGATGCACAACACCACACCTGGCTAACTTTAGTAGAAATGGGGTTTCGCCATGTTGGCTGGGCTGGTCTTAAACTCCTGACCTCAAGTGATCTGCCCACCTCCACCTCCCAAAGCGCTGGGATTACAGGTGTGAGCCACCTCACCCGGCCGTATTTTCTACAACTTTGATAACTTTAGCATATACTCCAAATCTGTAAGACATAATATTATCATTCAGATGCAACTCATGGCTTCTCACTGTACTCTGACTTTCTCTAGCTTTTGAATTCTTTATTCTAATATCAGTTTTAAGTTTGACACAAAAGCATGGGAGTTCTCATCAAAATCCAACCGTTTATCATAAAAACTATCAAATTATTAATAGAATTTAAAATGGAAAATAGGCCTATTAATTAGATTTGTATAACTTAATATTTTATGCCTGTGAGTCCCCAACAAAGCCTCCAGCTTCTATTTGGATATAAAATGTAAGTCACTACTGGATCCACAAGCAGGACTATGGTAAAGAAATTTCTCCATCTAACCAGCTCCTTTTACACAATGTTACATGTTTCTTTTGTTTTTTCATTTTGGCAAAAATTGATTGACTATCATCTTCGTGTTAGTCTGCGTCCTAAGTGCCGAGATACAGAATCTAAAAAGATGGACACAGGACCTGCCTTCTGGGAGTTCACACCTTTTTTTTTTTTTTTTTTTTTGAGGCGGAGTTTTGCTCTTGTCACCCAGGCTAGAGTCCAATGGTGAGTTCTTGGCTCACTGCAACCTCTACCTCCGGGGTTCAAGTGATTCTCCTGCCTCAGCCTCCCAAGTAGCTGGGATTACAGGTACCAGTCACCACGCCCAGATAATTTTTGTATTTTTAGTAGAGACAGGGTTTCATCATTTTGGTCAGGCTGGTCTTGAACTCCTGACCTCGGGTGGTCCGCCCGCGTCAGCCTCCTAAAGTGCTGAGATTATAGGCATGAGCCACCACGCCCTGCTAGGAGTTCACATTTAGTTGGGGAAAATATACAATAAGCAAGCCAATTTTTAAAATGAGAATTTCAATCAGAGTTAAATGCCACAAAGACAATCTCACAGAAAGTTGGGATGTAGAATGATAGGGCTCTCAGACAGAATAGTAAGAGAAACTATTATTTCTTACGATGTTTGTCTTTCTTTGTATCGGTACTCAGCTGAGTCTGCAGTGCTTCAGAGGCAGCTTTCATTTTATAAAAATCTATGATTTCTCCTTCCAGTTGTTTTTTCTCTTCCTCGAGCTTCCTTATCTCCTCCTGTTGAATCATTTTAAGATGCTCGAACTTGTCCTGCAGCTGTGAAACCAATGTGCAGTTGTGACACCAAAGCACAGTGTGGCTGAACAACCAGAAGAACATGCTTTTTTCTGATCAAACAAACCCAAATCATCAGAGGAGAGCATGATCTTACTAACAATCTCAAAAACTCAGGAGTAAACACTTAAATATGGAATTTTTCTTTTCTTTCTTTTTTCCTTTTTTGAGATGGAGTCTCACTCTGTTGCCCAGGCTGGAGTACAGTGGCACAATCTTGGCTCACTGCAACCTCCATTTCCTGGTTCCAATGATTCTCCTGCCTCAGCCTCGCGAGAAGCTGGGACTACAGGCACGCACCACCATGCCTGGCTAATTTTTGTACTTTTAGTAGAGACGAGGTTTCACCATGTTGGCCAGGCTGGTCTTGAGCTCCTGACCGCAGGTGATCCTCCTGCTTTGGCCTCCCAAATACTTTCTTTCTTTCTTTCTTTTTTTTAATATAGAGACAAGGTCTCACTATGTTGCCCAGGCTGGTCTCAAACTCCTAAGCTCAAGTGATCCTCCCACCTCAGCTTCCCAAAGTGCTGGGACTGACTGAATGCAGTGGCTTATGCTTGTAATCTCAGCACTTTGGGAGGCCAAGGCAGAAGGATCGCTTGAGCCCAGGAGTTCAAGACCAGACTGGGCAATATAACACAATAGTAAACTTCAACAGGAAAGAGCATCTGTAAAATTGAATATAGATCTTCTGAAATTATCCAGCCAGAGGACGAAGAATAAAATAATAAAAAAGAGAAAAGAAGACCAGGCGTGGTGGCTCACGCCTGTAATCCCAGCACTTTGGTAGGCCAAGGCAGGCAGATCACAAGGTCAGGAGTTCAAGACCAGCCTGGCCAACATAGTGAAACCCCATCTCTACTAAAAATACAAAAAGTAGCTGGGTGTGGTGGCACACACCTGTAGTCCCAGCTACTTGGGAGGCTGAGGCAGGAGAATCACTTGAACCCAGGAGGCAGAGGTTGCAGTGAGCCAAGACTATACCAATACACTCCAGCCTGGGCAGCAGAGAGAGACTCCATCTCAAAAAAGAGACAGAGAGAGAGAGAGAGAGAGAGAGAAAAGAAAGCCAATGAGACACGATTAGGCAAACCACTGTCAGGTTATGGGAGTTTGACAAAGAAAGTAGAGAAAGGAAAAGAAAGCTTATTTAAAGAAAGAATGGCTAAAAACTGCCTAAATCATGGGAAAGATTTAGACAACCAAATACATGAAGCCTAAAGATTCCTAAAGAGGTTCAAACCAAATAGATACTCACAAAGTCACAATATAATCAAATAGTCAAAAGTCAAAGATTTTTTAAAATGTTGAAGAGGCAAGAGAAAAGTGGCATGACACAGACAAGAGAATCTTCATTAGACTATCAGCAGATTTCTCACAAGAAACTTTGCAGGTCAAGAGAGAATCAAATAATACATTCAAAGTGCTGAAAGAAAAAAACTGCCAGCAACTAATACTATGTCTGACAAAGCTATCCTTCAGAAAGAAAGAAGAAATAACATGTTCCCTAGACAAACAAAGCTGAGGGAATTCAGGACCACTAGGTCTACCTTAAAAAAATGCTTAAGGGAGTTTTTCAAGTAAAAATCAAAGAATGAAGTTGTACGCAGTGGTTCATGCCTGTAATCCCATTTTGGGAGGCCGAGGTGGGTGGATCACCTGAGGTCAGGAGGTCAAGACCAGCCTGGCCAACATGGCAAAACCCCATCACTACTAAAAATACAAAAAATTAGCCAGGTGTGGTGGCGGCCACTGAGATTGTGCCACTGCACTCCAGCCTGGGTGACAGGAGCCAAACTGCATCTCAAAAAAAAAAAAAAAAAAAAAAAACTTGAGGCCTGGCCTGCTACTCTCCTCCCACCCCCCCTCTCTGGGCCCAAGCCACCTTGGCTGAGGAGGGGGCTGAGGAGGTGTGAGCCCCTGCCAGGAACCCCCTGCCCAGACCATGCACTCAGCCCACAGGCCCCTGATGCTTGCATCCAGCGAGGCGTCCCGTGGCCTTGGCTCATTTGTGTAGAGGAACGTGGAACCTCACTCTGTGGCTGTGTTCCCCTGGCACTCTGTCCCCTTCCTGACCCCTCCCTGCAGTCACATGAGGCCCAGCAACCTGCCAGCCACTCAGTGGCCTCCAACCAGACAAAAGAACCTGCCGAGTTGGCAGCTGTTGCTCATGAGCATCCACCAGGTGGGACAGAGAGTGCTGACCCTGGGCGGCCCCCTGGAGCCACCTGCCCTGAAAGCCCAGGGCTTGGACCGCCATACACTTCGTGGGTGGTGGAACCTGGAAAGGGCCCACCTCCCACCACAGACGAGGAGCCCTGGGCCCCTCAGGGGAGCCCCTGCTAGACAGTGAGACAGAGACTGACCATGATGATGCTTTCCTCTCTGTCATGTTTTCTGACACCCAGTTGCCTCTAGCACCCAGAGGTGTCAGGCCCAGTCCCTCAGTGCCCTGCCCGAGGAACAGGACTCATCTGAGAAGGATGGATGCAGCCCCAACAAATGGGACAAGGACCACATCCAGTGGCCCATAAGTGGCAGTCATGATCTTCAGCAAGTGGCACCAGGCCCTGGTGGGGCCCACCAGTGTCACCCCAACCAGGACAACTGGACCATCAGCCAGATCCTGGGGTGAGTGGTGGAACACCCTGGGGCCCAATGAGATGCAGAAGTACCATGACCTGACCTCCCAGGTGAAGGTGGCCCACTTGCAACAAGGACCGAACGAAGTCCAGCTCGGAGGCCAAGCCCACAAGCCAGGGGCTAGCAGGAGGGTACAAGGGCTTGCAGGAGCGGAGCATGTCAGAGACGGGCATTGCCACTGCCCCTGGGGTGTCCTCTGGCAGTTGTATCCCAGACACTCCTGAGCTGGGATACCAAGGAGCAGCTTCTGTGGGGCAGAACAGCTGCACACAGGGAACCTGGCTCAGCCGGGCCCCAAGCCTTCTCCCACAGTGGGGTACGCAGCCTGGACGGCGGGGAAGTGACCATCAGGCACTACAGGAACTGATGCAGGTGGTGTCTGGCGCTGCATCGGACTCTGGCCCAAAGCCTTCTACCCAGTATGGAGCTCTAGGCCCCTTGGCAGCCCCTGGTGAGGGAGGTGCCTTGGTGGCCAGTGGGCAGCCCCGCTGCTGCCCACCTGAGCTTCTCATTCCCAGCATGTGGCCAGTGAGGACACAGCAAGTGATGAGGAGCACATGGTCATCCGTGAGGAGGAAGGGGTGATGATGTCATTGCTGACGATGGCTTCAGCACCACTGACATTGATCTCAAGTACAAGGAGCAGGTGACTGACAGTGAGAGTGCATACAGCTCTGGGGAGGACCCAGAGAGCAACAAGGGCTTTGGTGGGAAGGTGTTTGCACCTGTCATCTGTTCCTCCTTTATCCCCTGCCACCCCTTGCTGGACCCTGAGCCCCCAGGGTCCCCCGATCCACCTGCATCCTTGGCAAAGGCTATGGTCCCACCCTGTCCTCCTCCTCCATGTACTCGGATGCTTCCTCAACTCGGCAGCCACCTCCTTCTCACTGGGCCCAGGAACGTTCAAGGCCCAGGAGTATGGTCAGGGCAGCAGAAAGGGCCCCCTACGGCCCTCACCCCTTGGGTAGAGAAACCGTACAGGTAGAGAAACCGAGGACTGGCTCAGGGAGCCGGAGTCTGAGAAGGTGCGGTCCTCCACACTGCGGGCGCTGGACCAGTGCGGGCCCTGGTCATGCAGCTCTTCCAGGACCACAGCTTCTTCCCATCCCCCAGGCCACAGCCACCCTCCAGGCCTGCTATGCATACATCTTCCCCTCCAAGGTTTGTGTGCAGAACATCCTGCCCACGCGGCCCCAGCAGCTTCAGGCTACACCTGCCCCAGCACCAGCCTCTGGGACCCAGGCAGTGGCTCCTAGCAGCCCCGCACCCACCACCAGCATCCGTTTCACCTGCAGTTGAAGATCCGTGAGGTGCCCAGAAGATCATGCAGTGGCCACTCCCACGGAGAAGCCCCCAGGGCTGAGGCTTCCCCCCCTGGACCGCCCCCGACTGGCACCATAGCTGCCTCTACCCAGACTCCCAGCCCCACAGGGGTCCTGACCCCACCTCACCCGGCTTGAATTCTGGCTCCGCCCAGGCCGCCCCACCACTGCTTCTGCCCCAGACAGCCTGGATAGCCTGGCTGAAAGGGGACTCCCCAGCTCTGCCCCCCACCACGGGGTCCCTCACACAGCTACCACAGGTAGGTGGGGGACCCCGGAGAAGATCCCAGGACTCATAGTACCCTCTGAGGACACAGACAGTATGTGGGGATAGCATAGGATGGTTATCTCCTCCCGGGTAAAGCCATTTCATCCTTTCCAGTTTAGGACGGAATGAAGCCTGCTCCTTTTTTATATATCCCCTACCCCTGCAGCTCCCTCCTGGTGCCGGAGGCAGCTGGGGGCTGCAGGGGCAGTCTTCCTTCTCCGAGCCCCTGTACATAACCTAGAGTGTGTGACCTTCAGAGCTTTTCACTTAATGCAACATAGCTCCTGCCAGGGCTGCAAGCTGGAGTGTGGTGCAGGCCTTAGGCCACAGAAAGTACCTGTGGAATAGGGGTAGTTCATGCACCCCTTTTTTCCCCAGAGGGGCTGGACTCAGGTTAGTTTGGGGGTGGGGGCTCCTGCACTTTGCCACAGGCACCAGGAGGGTTTTCTCCCCACCCCTTCCTGCCCTTCCAACTTGAGTTGTACTTTCTAAGAAGGTGATTCCCCCTGCCCTTGCCCCCTTCCCCAGAACAGAACATGCTGATCATGTGCAGTATTTATTACTGTGCCGAGAAGCCACGATGACCAAGATTAAAGCTGTTTAACACCAAATAATAATAATAATAAAATCAAAACTTGACTTCACACTGGTTTGGCCTGATCTGTTGGGGCCTGGTGCAGAAACTCACCCCAAAACAATTACCACCCACAGTTTTTATATAATGGTGGCCACAATTCCAAAATTCCATACTTTTGTAATTGATACACAAAATATAAAGAAAAAATTAGAGGCCAGGACCAGAGGCTCATGCCTGTAATCCCAGCACTTTGGGAGGCCTGGGCGGTGGATCACCTGAGGTCAGAAGTTGAAGACTAGCGTGGCCAACATGGTGAAATCCCGTCTCTACTAAAAATACAAAAAGTAGCCGGGAATGATGTCGGGTGCCTGTAATCCCAGCATTTCAGGAGGCTGAGGCAGGAGAATACTTTGAACTGGGGAGGTGGAGGTTGCAGGGAGCTGAGACTTCGCCACTGCACTCCAGCCTGGGCAATAGAACAAGACTCGATCTCAAAAAATAAAAAAAATTAGCCGGGCGTGGCGGTGCATGCCTGTAATCTCAGCTCTTTGGGAGGCTGAAGCAGGAGAATTGCTTGAACCAGGGAAGTGGGGGCTGCAGTGAGCCGAGATTGCACCATTGCATGCCAGTCTGGGCAACAAGAGCAAAACTCCATCTCAAAAAAAAAAAAAAAATCAAAGCCTACCACTACAAAAACACCAACAAATCACAAAGGAAGACAGAAAGAGAGAAACAAAGGAACCACAAAACAGTCAGAAAACAATTAATAAAATGATAATAGTAAGTCCTTACCTATAAAAATTACTTTAAAAGTAAATAGATTAAACCCACTAATCACAAGACACAAAGTAGCAGAATGAATAAAAAAACAATTCTCAATAATATGTGGCTTACAAGAGACTCACTTTTGCCTTAAAGACACACTTAGACTAAAAGTGAACGAATAGAAAAAGATGGCTGGGTGTGGTGGCTCCTGCCTGTAATCCCAGCACTTTGGGAGGCCAAGGCAAATGGATCACTTGAGGTCAGGAGTTCAAGACCAGTCTGGCCAACACAGTGAAACCTCATCTCTACTAAAAATACAAAAAAAAAAAAAAAAAAAAAAAATTAGCCATGCATGGTGGTGGGCACATTTAATCTCAGCTACTCAGGAGGCTGAGGCAGGAGAATCTCTTGAGTCAGGAGTTCAAGACCAGTCTGGCCAACACAGTGAAACCTCATCTCTACTAAAAATACAAAAAAAAAAAAAAAAAATTAGCCATGCATGGTGGTGGGCACGTTTAATCCTAGCTATTCAGGAGGCTGAGGCAGGAGAATCTCTTGAATCCAGGAGGTGGAGGCTGCAATGAGCCAAGATCGCGCCACTGTACTCCAGCCTAGGTGATAGAGCGAGACTCTGTCTCAAAAAAAAAAAAAGAAAAAAAAGAAAAAGATATTCCACCCAAATTATAGGCAAAAGAGGACAGGGCAGGTATACTCATTGCAGACAATTAGACTTTTGGTCAAATTTTGTCATAAGAGACAAGATCACTATATAATAATAGATCAATTTATAAAGAGGTGTAACAATCGTCAAATACATGACAACATTGGAGCACCTAATATATAAAGCAAATATTAACAGAAATGAAGGAAGAAACTTACAGCAATATAAGAACAGTAGGGGACTACTGTATCCCACTTTCAGCACCAGAGAGTCCATCTAAACAGAAAGTAAGTAGGGAAACAGTAGATGTGAGTAACTATAGACCCAATAGACTGAAGAGGCATAGATAGATTATTTCACCAAACAGTAGAAGAATACATTCTTCTCAAGGGCACAGGAACATTCTCCAACATAGATCATATATTGGGCCACAAAACGACTCTTAATAAATTTTAAAAGTTTGAAATCATATTATGTATCTTTTTATCACAATAGTATAATATTAGAAATCAATAACAGAAAGATTTTATTATTGAAGCACTATTCATAATAGCCAAAATTTGGAAGCAACCTAACTGTCCGCCAACAGATGACTGGATGAAAACAAATGTCACATATACACAGTGGACTACCATTCAGCCATAAAAAAGAATGAGATCCTGTCACTTGCAACAACATGGATGGAACTGGAGGACCTTACGTTAAGAGAAATCAGCCAGGCACAGAACGATAAACTTCACATGTTCTCACTTACTTGTGGGAGCTAAAAATTAAAATAATTGAACTCATTCGGGTGCAGTAGCTCACGCCTGTAATCCCAGCATTTCAGGAGGCTGAGGCAGATGGATTACCTGAGGTCAGGAGTTCGATACCAGCCTGGCCAACATTGTAAAACTCCATCTCTACTAAAAATACAAAAATTAGCTGCGTGTGGTGGCGCATGCCTGTGATCCCAACCACTTGGGAAGTTGAGGCAGGAGAATCACTTGAACCCGGGAGGCAGATGTTGCAGTGAGCTGAGATCCCACAGCCGCACACCAGCCTGGGTGACAGAGCAAGACTTCATCTCAAAAAAAAAAATTAAACTCATGGAGATAGAGAATGAAATGATGATTACCAGAGGCTGGGAAGGGTGGTAGGGGTGGGGAGAAGTGAGGACATTTATTGGTATAAAAATATAGTTAGAAAGAATAAATAAGACCCAGTACTTGATAGTACAACAGGGTGACCATATGCAATAATAATTAATTGTACCTTTTAAAATGACTGAGTATCATTGGATTTCTTGTAACACAAAGGACAAATGCTTGAAGTGATAGGTATCCCATTTACCCTGATATGATTATTACACATTGTATGTGTGTATCAAAATATCTAATGTACCCCATAAATATGTATACCTACTATGTACCCACAGAAATTAAAAATTAAAAAATATACATATCTTGACACAAATGAAGATAAAAAGCAACATATCAACAGTTACGGGATACAGCAAAAGCAGTTTTAAGAGTGAAGTTTATTGCAATAAATGCCTATATTAAGAAAAAAGAAATAGATCAAATAATGTAATTTCACACCTCAAGAGAAAAAGAAAAACAAACCAAATGCAAAGTCAGTAAAAGCAAGAAAACAGTAAAGATCACAGCAGAAATAAATAAGATATAGACTAGAGAAACAATAGAAAAAAATCAATGAACTAAGTCTGTTTTTTTAAAAGATAAATAAATGAACAACCCTTAGAAAAACTAAGAAAAAAAGAGAGAAAACTCAAACAAATAAAATCAGAAATGAAAGGTGACACATTACCACTGATACCAAAGAAACACAAATGATCATGAGACTACTATGAAAAATTATAAGCCAATAAAATTTGATAACCTAAAAAAGAAATTGGATAACCTTGGTTATAGGAATAAATTCCTATAACCACACAATCTACAAAGATTGGATCATGAAGAAACTGAAAATCTGAAAAGACTACTAATAGGTAAGGAGATTTAATCAGTAACAAAAAATGCTACCAAAGAAAAGGCAGTACTAGGTGACTTTACTGGGGAAGGCTACAGAACATTTAAAATGGAAATAATAGGCCAGGTGCAGTGGCTCATGCCTGTAATCCCAGCAGTTTAGGAGGCTGAGGCGGGCAGATCACTTGAGCTCAGGAGTTCGAGACCAGCCTGGGCAACATAGTGAGACCCCATCTCTACTAAAAGTACAAAAAAATAGCCAGGCATGGTGCTACATACCTGCAGTCCTAGCTATTGGAGAAGCTGAGGTGGGAGGATCACTTGAGCCTGGGAGGTGGAAGTTGCAATGAGCTGAGGTCGCGCCACTTCACTCTAGCCTTGGTGACACAGCAAGATCTTGTCTTAAATAGATAAATAAAATGGAAATAATACAAAAAAGTCTTCCCAAAAGAATGGAAGAGGAGAGTATGCTTCTTTTTTTTTTTTTTTTTTGAGACAGAGTCTCGCTCTGTCTCCAAGGCTGGAGTGCAGTGCAGTGGTGTGATCTTGGCTCACTACAACCTTCACCTCCTAGGTTCAAGCAATTCTCCTGCCTCAGCCTCCTGAGTAGCTAGGATTACAGGCACACACCACCACGCCTGGCTAATTTTTGTATTTTCAGTAGAGACAGGGTTTCACCACATTGTCCAGGCTGGTCTTGAACTCCTGACCTGAGGTGATCTGCCTGCCTCGGCCTCCCAAAGTGCTGGGATTACAGGCATGAGCCACCTCGCCCGGCCAGGAGAATACACTTCTAAATGCATTTGAAGAAGACATTATTACTCTGATACTAGAGTCAGAAGAGGACACTATGAGGAAAAAAAAAAAATTACAGGCCAATATTTGTGATGAGCCAACTAGCAAATCCTCAACAAAATACTAGCAAACTGAATTAGATCACACATTAAATACCAGATGGCCAAGTGGAATTTATTCTTAGAATGCAAGGATGATTCAAATACACAAATCAATAAATGTGACCACATGCAGAAAAACAAAATTAGATCTTATCTCAAACCATATGCAAATCTCAACTCAAAATGGATGAAAGACTTAACTGCTGTAAGGTCTAAAGCTGTACAACTACTTTAAATAATTAGGGATAAGTTCCTTAACTTGGGTCTGAATAATGATTTTTGGGATACAAACTCCAAAGCATAGACAACATAGGCAAAAATGGACAAATAAAATTATTTCAAACTAAAAAGCTCCTGCACAGCCAAAAAAACAATCGACAGAGTAAAGACTCAAACTATGAAATGTGAGAAAATATTTGCAAACTGTACATCTGATAAGGGGTTATCAGATATACAATAACCCCCAAATATACAATAGCCCCAAATATACAATAACTCAAACAATTCAATAGTATGAAAACAACCTCATTCCAAAAATGGGCAATGAACCTGAATTATTTTTTTTTTTTGAGATGGAGTCTCACTCTGTTGCCC
This sequence comes from Macaca mulatta, assembly GCF_049350105.2. Classification (NCBI taxonomy): domain Eukaryota; kingdom Metazoa; phylum Chordata; class Mammalia; order Primates; family Cercopithecidae; genus Macaca; species Macaca mulatta. The sequence continues at coordinate 71,862,368 of NC_133408.1, forward strand.
AGGCTAGAATGCAGTGATGTGATCTGGGCTCACTGTAACCTCCATCTCCTGGGTTCAAGTGATTCTCCTGCCTCAGCCTCCTGATTAGCTGGGACTACAGGCGTATGCCACCACATCTGGCTAATTTTTGTATTTTTAATAGAGACAGGGTTTCACCATGTTGGTTAGGCTGGTCTTGAACTCCTGACCTCAAATGATCCACCCACCTCCACCTCCCAAAGCGCTGGGATTACAAGCATAAGCCACTGCGCTTGGCTGAACCTGAACATTTTTTAAAGGAAGACATAAAAGGCATATAGGGATACAAAAAAATACTCAATCTCATTAATCATCAGAGAAATGCCAATTTAAACCACAATTAGATGGCACTTCATATCTGTTAGATAAACAGAAAGATAAGTGTTTACAAGAATGATTTTATAGAAAGAAAGATGTTTACAAGAATTTTATAAAACGCTGATAAAAAAGTAAATCAGTACAATTATTAGGAAAAATATGGGTATTCATTAAACAATTGAAAATAGAATAATCTCATGGTTCAGCAACCCCACTAATAGTCACATACTCAAAGGAAATAAAATCAGTGTGTCAAAGAGATATCTACACTTTCATGTTTATTGCAGCATTAATTGACAATAATCAAGATATGTAATCAACCCTAAGAGAACACATAGTTGAGATATGGAAAATAAACTAATCTCCAGAAAGAAAGAAAAAAGAAGCAGACGTACAGGAATAAGGTTCATAACTAAGGGCAGTGAAGTGGGAGAGAAAGAGAAAATTTAAATGGTTGCTTTTGGCTTCTGGTCACTTCCTAGTTTCAGTTTAAGTCTTCATGAGATCCAGCTATGTCTCTTGTCTTTGGATGCCATGACATACCCTTGTATACATCCAAACTTTTTCCTTTATGCCTAAGCTAATGGGTTTTTTTGCTTTGTTTTGTTTTGTTTTGTTTTGTTTTGTTTTGTTTGAGACAGAGTCTCACTCTATCGCCCAGGCTGGAGTGCAGCAGCGTGATCTCAGCTCACTGCAACCTCCGCCTACTGGGTTCAAGCGATTCTCCTGCCTCAGCCTCCCGAGTAGCTGGAATTACAGGCATGCACCACCATGCCTGGCTAATTTTTATATTTTTAGTTGAGACGGGGTTTCACTGCATTGGCCAGGCTGGTCTCGAACTGCTGACCTTACGGGATGCGCCCACCTTCATCTCCCAAAGTGCTGGGATTATAGGTGTGAGCCACCACACCCGGCGGAATTTTTATTACTTACAATTCAACTGTCTTTGAGTGAGACATCTGGCCTATAGCACCTAATTACCATTTTGCTCTTATGAAAAAGGAAGTTTATGTTCCAATTTACCTAATTAAACTAAATGTTCTTAAACTAAAGCCACCTACACTTGAGAGAAAGAAATTATGGTTTCAAAAATATGCCTTTACCAAAAACATATTTGTGGCAAATAATTAAAACTATATTAATAGCCTTTTTTCCATTTTATTAGAAATGGCATGGAATAACATAAATAAATAATTTACATAATTTACCAACTTAAAATTTTCTCATTAATCAAGGCCAGCACTAGTCAACATTTGCTTATTTATAAAAGTGAAGACAATTTTCTAGTGTATTAATAGCATTAGACAGTATAAGACTCTTCTTAGAGTAAATAGCTTGGGTTTGTCACAAATTAAACTTTATGCATGAAAATTTAAATTATAAACAAAATAAATAATTTTTATAAAATTATCTTAAGGGTTATTTAAATAGAAAATTATCTAAATTTTATAGAAAAAAAAACTACAGACTATAATTTCGTAAAGGCCATATTCAAATCTACATGGTAAAAAGCTACTTTTTGAAAAATAGCAAGTATCCTCCAAAAACATCAACTAAACTCCTGAGATTAAAACCTCCAAATTAATAGGGCACCTAAAAATTAATGCAAATTATATCAAATGTCAGTACTGACCTCTTTTTCGGCTTCTTTAAATGTTGCTTCTTTCTCCTTGACTCGCTGCATAAATCTCTGTTTCAACTCTTCTTCTTCCCTCTGACATTGATCATAGAACTCTTGTCTTTTGGCTTCAAAGATTTCTTGAAAACTAAAGAGAAATGTTTTCTTAGTCTTATATTAAAATGAGGTAGGAGAATCGCTTGAACCCAGGAGGCAGAGGTTGCAGTGAATCAAAATCGTGCCACTGCACTCCAGCCAGGGAGACAGAGTAAGACTCCATCATTAAAAAAAAAATAAAAAATAAAAAATGCTAGTATAAACATGTAAAAAATATATATTGTATGTTACATCCTATATAAGGAAATTTACCAACATTCTCTCACGTTTAGCAGCACAAAATGGAAATTTCCATATCATAAGATGTAAAAACCAAGGCACAATACTTAAGATCAGAGTATATAGAGAGTACATGTAAAGAATACTAGAAATTTCCACTTATATAAGTAAATTCTTATCCCCACCACTTTCCAGCATATCATACTTCTTCACATCTTTTGACAACAAAATTCAGGGGAACCTCTAATGTATGAGACGATTTTCAAAAATCCTCTAAAACAAAACAAAAAGTCTTTCAAAATATCATTATCATTCATTTAAGATAGTTAAATTTTGGGTGTCTACAAAGACCAATGAATGATATAACTGGATTATATATATCACAGTGCCATACTTTTGCAGCACAAGTCCTATTCTTCCTTTTTTTTTTTTTTTTTTTTTTTGAGACAGAGTCTTGCTTTATCGCCCAGGCTGGAGTGCAGTGGCACGCTCTCAGTTCACTGCAACCTCCGCTGCCCAGGTTCAAGCGATTCTCCTGCCTCAGGCTCCCAAGTAGCTGGGATTATGGGTACCCACCAACACACCTGGCTAATTTTTTTTGTATTTTTAGTAGGGACGGGGATTTACCATGTTGGCCAGGCTGATCTTAAACTCCTTGACGTCAGGTAATCCGCCTGTCTCGGTTTCCCAAAGTGCGGGAATTACAGGCGGGAGCCACCACACCCGGCTCTGTTCTTCTTCAAGTTAGAGCAATACACCTGCTCTCAAACTTTTCTCATTTAACTTCCAGGACACTGCACTACTGCTTTTCAGCTGGTTCCTCCATGAAACTCTTCTTGATATCTTTTGTCAAACTTTGCTAATATTTTTCCATTTTTTTCTATTCCTTTTTTTTTTTTTTTTTTTTTTTTTTAGATGGAGTCTTGCTCAGTTGGCCAGGCTGGAGTGCAGTGAGGTGATCTCGACTCACTGCAACCTCTGCCTCCAGGGTTCAAGCAGTTCTCCTGCCTCAGCTTCCCAAGTAGCTGGGATACAGGCGTGCGCCACTACGCCCGGATACGTTTTGTATTTTTCGTAGAGATGTGGTTTCACCATGTTGGCCAGGCTGCTCTCAAATTCCTGCTCAGATGATCCACCCACCTCAGCCTCCCAAAGTGCTGGGATTACAGGCGTGAGCCACCACGCCTGGCCTATCCTTTCTTTCATATAATATAGATACGTTTCATATAAATACAAAAAATACAACAAAATACTGGGTTTTTTCTTCAATACACATTTCAGCATATACACATACTGAATACACATATTTCAACATAAAAATGAGATCTCACAGTATATTGTTCCTACTAACTATATCTTCATCAAAAGATGATAAAAAACACCTAACATTCAGGATGTTTTCTTTAGGATGGTTCAAGATGGGAGAAGTATAATTATTCTTATACCCAAATTATTGTACTTTGTGTTTGTAGGGGACTCCTACATTATCCATTTGGTTGTGCTAGCAATATTTTTACTCACCTAACTGGCTGGTTGTCTGGGCCCACATCTGTAAAGCCCATTTTCTCCAGTTTTTGGTACCTATAACACTCATAGTGCTGAGTGTGGGTTTTTTCTTTTAGATTTTCCATATTGGTACAAAGAAGCATATCTCGGAGCTTCACGAAGTCACAGTGATTTTCATTTTCCACTAGTAAAAAAAAAAAAATGAATCAACAACATTCAGCATCAATCCCTGACAATCAGTAAATGTTCATGAATGAATACATGAATACAAAACACATTTAAAATAACATACAACTGAACAATTTGATTAATAGCTATAATTCTTATAACCATGTAAGTGTAGTTGTACTATACATACCAGTCATAGGCAGAGATTATTTATAGGTTAGCAAATTTGCTTTAAATTTATTACCTGAAGAATAAGCAGGAAATAGTGAAATAATATTTTATATGCATATATGCTATAGGTTTTTATTAACAATTATGTTAGTTATAAACTACCTCTGGGTATTTTGGAGTGCTAACAGAATATGTAATATAACATCACTAGTGTAAATAATTTTATCAGAATAAATTCTGCTAGCAAAAAGGCCTTACAATTGTAAATACTTTTGTTATAAAATTACATTTGTATATCATATTTAGGAGACACTGTTAGTCAATATTCAAAACCAATCAACAGATTCACATAGCTGTTCTAATGATACATACAGACTGACAGTGAAGACATGGAAAGATATTCCATGCAATTAGAAACTAAAAGAGGGAGCACAGAGAGCAATACTCCTATCACAGAAGACAGACTTGAAGTCAAAAACTGTAAAATGATATAAAGAAGCTCATCATATCATGATGAAGAGGTCAGTTCATTTAAAAAATAACAATTGTAAATATATATGCACCCAATATCACAGCTTTTAAATATATAAGGCAAATATTAGTAGACCTGAGGGGGAGATAGACTGTATTACAATAATAGTAAGGGACTTACATACCCTACTTTCAGCAATGGACAGATTATCCAGACAGAATATCGGTAAGAAAATGTCAGATTTAAACTACAGTTTAGACCAAATAGGCCTAATGGACATATGTGGAATATTTCATCCAACAGCAAAGTAATACACATTTTTCTCAAACAAACACAAGACATTCTTCAGGATAGATTATATGTTAGGCCACAAAGTAAGTCTTAATATATTTTGAAAGATTGAAATAAAAATGTGAGTGCAGATGTCTTTTGACAGATCAATTTCATTCTACTAGGGTACATACCCAGAAGTGGTACTGCTGGATCATATGGTAATACTATTTTTAGATTTTGAGGAACCCTCATATTGTTTCCCAAAATGGCTGTACCAACTTAAATTCCCACCAATGATGTTTAAGAATTCCCTTTTCTCAGCTGGGCACGGTGGCTCGCGCCTGTAATGCCAGCACTTTGGGAGGCCGAGGTGGGCAGATCACGAGGTCAGGAGATCAAGACCATCCTGGCTAACATGGTGAAACCCCATCTCTACTAAAAATGCAAAAAGTTAGCTGGGCAGGGTGGCGAGAGCCTGTAGTCCCAGCTACTCGGGAGGCTGAGGCAGGAGAATGGCAGGAACCCGGGAGGCAGAGCTCTCAGTGAGCCGAGATCAGGCCACTGCACTCCGGCCTGGGCTACAGAGTGAGACTCCATCTCAAAAAAAAAAAAAAGAATTCCCTTTTCTCTTGGGAACATATATACACTGTTGGTGGGAATATAAATTAGTTCAGCCATTGTGAAAGTAGTTTGATAATTTCTTTTTTTCTTTTTTATTTTTATTTTTATTTTTATTTTTGAGACAGAGTTTTGCTCCTCACCCAGGCTGGAGGGCAGCAGTGCGATCTTGGCTCACTGCAACCTCCACCTCCTGGGTTCAAGTGATTCTCTGGCCTCAGCCTCTCTAGTAGCTGGGATTACAGACATCCACCACCACGCCGAGCTAATTTTTGTATTTTTAGTAGAGACGAGTTTCACCATGTTGACCAGGATGGTTTCGAACTCCTGACCTCAGGTGATCCGCCCTCCTCAGCCTCCCAAAGTGCTGGGATTACAGGCATGAGCCACCGTACCCGGCCTGACAATTTCTTAAAGAAGTTAAAACAGAACTACCATTTGACCCAGCAATCCCATTACCAGGTTTGTACCCAAAGGAAAATATATTGTTCTATCATAAAGACCCAGGCACGTGTATGTTCATCGCAGCACTATTCACAATAACAAAGACACAGAATCAATCTAAATGCCCATCAGTGGTAGACTGGATAGGAAAAAATGTACATATACACCATGGAATACTGCACAGCCTTAAAAAAAAAAGAACAAGATTGGGTCCTTTGCAGAAACATGAATGGAGCTGAAGCCATTATCCTAAGTGATGTAAGGCAGGAACAGAAAACCAAATACCACACACTCTCATTTGTAAGTAGGAGATAAATATTGAGAACACATGGACACAAAGAGGGAACAACAGACGCTGGGACCTCCTTGAGGGTGGAGGATGGGAGGAGAGCGAGGACAGAAAAGCTACTATGGTTACTTTTTTTCTTTTTTCTTTTTTTCTTTCTTTTTTTTTTTTTTTTTTTTTTTGTTAGTATATGCGCTGCTGAAAAAAGCGAGTACTTTTTTTTTTTTTTTTTTTTGAGATGGAGTCTTGCTCTGCTGTCGAGGCTGGAGTGCAATGGCGCGATCTCGGCTCACTGCAACCTCCGCCTCCTGGGTTCAAGTGATTTCCTGCTTCAGCCTCTCAACTAGCTGGGATTACAGGAGCGTGCCACCAAAGCCGGCACATTTTTTTTTTTTTTTTTTTTTTTGAGACAGAGTCTCGCTCTGTCACCCAGGCTGGAGTGCAGTGGCCGGATCTCAGCTCACTACAAGCTCTGCCTCCCAGGTTTACGCCATTCTCCTGCCTCAGCCTCCCAAATAGCTGGGACTACAGGCGCCCGCCACCTCGCCCGGCTAGTTTTTTGTATTTTTAGTAGAGACGGGATTTCACCGTGTTAGCCAGGCTGGTCTCGATCTCCTGACCTCGTGATCCGCCCGTCTCGGCCTCCCAAAGTGCTGGGATTACAGGCTTGAGCCACCGTGCCCGGCCATTTTTGTTATTTTTTAGTAGAGATGGGGTTTCGCCATGTTGGTCGGGCTAGTCTTGAACTCCTGACCTCAGGTGATCCACTCGCCTCAGCCTGCCAAAGTACTGGAATTACAGACTCGAGCCACTGTGTCCGGCCAGTACTATGCTTACTATCTGCGTGATGAAATAATCTGTACACCAAACTCCCATGACATGCAATTTACCTACATAACAAATTTGCACACATACCCCTGAACCTAGAATAAAAATTTTTTAAAAAAAGAATTCTCTCTTCTCCATATGCTTGCCAGCACTGGTGATGGTTTGTCTTTTTGATGATAGTCATTCTAACAGGCATGAGGTGATACTTTATCACGTGTTTAATTCGCGTTTTCCTGATGATTAGAGATGCTCTTTTTTTTTCATGTTTCTTTTGGCCATTTGTATTTCTTCTTTTGAGAAGAGCCTGTTCAGATCCTTTGCCCATTTTCCCTTGTGTTATTTATTTTCTTGCTATTGATTTGTTAGAGTAATAGCAACAATATTATATATTTGGGACATTAGCCGCTTATCAGATGTATAAGTTGAAAATATTTTTTCCAATCTCCAGGTTGTATCTTCCTGCTATTGTTTCTTTTGGTTTTGTTGCTGGCGTTTTTGAAGTTTTTTGTTTTTTGAGGCGGAGTCTTACTCTGTCACCCAGGCTGGAGTTCAATGGCGTGATCTTGGCTCACTGCAACCTCCGCCTCCCGGGTTCAAGCGATTCTCCTGCCTCAGCCTCCCTCCTGAGTAGCTGGGATTACTGGCACCCACCACCATGCCCAGCTAATTTTTGTATTTTTAGTAGAGACGGGGTTTCACCATGTTGGTCAGGCTGGTCTGAAACTCTTGACCTCAGGTGATTCACCCGTCTCAGCCTCCCAAAGTGCTGGGATTACAAGTGTGAGTCACTGCACCTGAGCAGCTTTTGTTGTAAATCCACTCTCCTGTGGCAGAAGTGCACAGGCCAGGGATCATGAAGACCCTCGAGTCAAACCTGGGTATCAGGCTTCGAGTTGGTTTTACTATGGACACATTCAATCAGCCCAAAGCTGTGGTAACAGTGATAGCACAGCTTGACTTTTCCCTTCCGCCTTTTCCTTGTACAGACTGAGTTCTCTTCTTGGATGGAAGACACCTTTTGACTCTTGCAGTTTGAAGATTCTTATGTTTATTTTCTTCTTCTTCCTCTTCCACTATCATTACATCTATCATTGTATCACCTTTCGTGTTTTAGCAGATTTCAGGGGCGTTTGAATAGCTTCCGTGGTTAGTTTGTTTATTTCAGTGATATCCAGGTCAGCTGTTGCTGCCTCTTCCAAGCCCTGTTTGTTTCCTCCAAGGGAGAAGTAGTCGAGCCATTCATCTTTGCGCAATGCCTTGGGGAACCGCAGGATCTGGATGTTGTAGAGTTTATCCACCTCCTTGAAGAGGTTCTGCCTGTCTGATTCAATTGGCTTGATTCGTATTTCCACTTCACGGTCGAAGTCTTTAAGAAAGGAGGCGAGCTTCCACCTCCCTAAGGAGTTGTTCTTGGCCACACAACTGCTGCCCTCCTAGGAGTCATGGTGTTCGGTGGAGGCTGCAGGGAGTGACGGAGATGGGGCAGGAAGGCAAACTCTCCTCCAATTTTAAATCAAGTTTTACAGTTCTTTGTTTTTTTCCTTTTCTTTTTTTTTTTTGAGACGGAGTCTTGCTCTGTTGCCCAGGCTGGAGTGCAGTGGTATGATCTCGGCTCACTGCAACCTCCGCCTCCCAGCTTCAAGTGATTCTCCTGCCTCAGCGTCCCAGGTAGCTGGGACTACAGGCACGCACCACCACGCCTGGCTAACTTTTCTATTTTTTTAGTAGAGAAGGGGTTTCGCCATGTTGTCTAGGCTGGTCTTGAACTCCTGACTTCAGGTGATCTGCCCACCTCAGCCTCCTAATGTGCTGGGATTACAGGTGTGAGCCACTGCACCCAGCATTTTTTTTTTTTTTTTTTTTTTGAGACGGAGTCTCTCTCTGTCGCCCAGCCTGGAGTGCAGTGGTGTGATCTCGGCTGAGCAACATCCGCCTACCAGGTTCAAGTGATTCTGCTGCCTCACCCTCCTGAGTAGCTGGGATTACAGGCGCCCACCACCACACATGGCTAAGTTTTTGTATTTTTAGTAGAGATGGAGTTTTGCCACGTGGGCCAGGCTGGTCTCAAGCTCCTGGCCTCAAGGGATCCACCCCCCTCAGCCTCCCAAAGTGCTGGGATTACAGGCATGAGCCACCACGCCTGGCCAAGTTTTACAGTTCTTAGTGTGCAGATATTTTACTTCCTTGGTTAGATTTATTCCTAAGCATTTTATATTTCAGCCTTATTCACAATAGCCAAGATATGGCAGCAATCTAATCTAAATGCCCACCAACAAGGTATACAATAAAATACTAAAGATTTTTAAAATATTTTTAAAAACTCACGATTTTAAAAAGAATGAAATCCTGTCATGTGTAAAACATGAATGAAACTGTAGGACATTATGCTAAGAGAAATAAACCAGGCACAGAAGGACAAATATTGTGTAGTCTCACTTTATGTGGTAACTATAAATATCAATCTCACAGAAATAGAGAGTAGACAGGTGGTGAGTGGAGGAAAGTTGGGAGGCTGAGGGATGGGGAAATGAAAAATATTGATCAAACGGTACAAAGTTGTAGTTAGACTGGAGGAATAAGCTTCAGTGATCTATGGCACTGCATGGTGACTACAGTTAATAATAAGCTATGTATATTTCAAAATTGCTAAAATGGGGAGTGGGGTGGAGCAAGGTAGCTGAATAGAACCCCTCATCAATCGTCCCCCTACATAAACACCAAATTGAACAATTATCCATTCAAGAAAGCACCTTCATAAGAATGAAAAATCAGGTGAGCAATCTCAGTACCTGGTTTTAATATTATATCAAGAAAAGAGGCACTGAAGATTGCAGTAAAGAGAGTCTTGCATAGCCTATACCATCTGACATTCATCCCCCAGCAGCACCATACTGAACTGAGAATCTGTGTGCTTTGGGGAGGGAGAGTGAAGTGATTATGGGACTTTGCATTGGAACTCAGTGACTGCCCTATCACAGTGGAACACAACACAGGGCAGAATTCTGCTAGTGCCCACAAAGGGAGCTCTTTTTTTTTTTTTTTTTTTTTCTTTTTTTAGATGAAGTCTTGCTCTTTCAACCAGGCTGGAGTGCAGTGGCGCGATCTTGGCTCACTGCACCCTCCACTTCCCAGATTCAAGTGATTCTCCTGACTCAGTCTCCCGAGTAGCTGGGACTACAGCTGCACAACACCATGCTCAGCTAATTTTTGTATTTTTAGTTGAGACAGGGTTTCACCACATTGGTCAGGCTGGTCTTGAACTTCTGACCTCAGGTGATCCATTCACCTCGGCCTCCCAAAGTGCTGGGACTACAGGTGTGAGCCACCACTCCCGGCCAAAGGGAGCATTTAACCTAGCTCCCACTAAAGAGGAATCTCCCATGCCAGAGACAGATAGGAACTTCAGTTCCAGCTGCCTCCACCACTAGTTAATTAAAGTGCCCTGAGGTCCTGAATAAATTTGAAAGGCAGTCAGGCCACAAGGTCTGCAGTCCTTAGGCAAATCCAGGTACTGAACTTGCTCAGAGCCAGTGGAATGGGAATGCGCGTGACCCAGCGAGACACCAGTTTTGGTAGCCAAGAAGTGCTTGTATCACACCTCCCCCAACACCAGGCAGTGCAGCTCAAAGAGAGACTCCTTCCACTTGTGGGAAAGAGAAGGAAGATTAGAAGAGAACTGTGTCTTACCACTTGAGTAGCAGCTCAGCCACAGGAAAACACACCACTAAACTGATTCCTGAAACCCCCAATTCCAGGCCCTACTTCCTGGACATTTCTAGACCCACTCTGGGACAGAAGGGAACTTGCTGCACTGAAGAGATGGACCCAGCCTGGCAGGACTCACCACCTGCTGATTAAAGAGCCCTTGGGCCTTAAACATCAGTAGTAGCAAGGCAGTAGTTGCCATGGGCCTTGGACAGGACCCAGTAATTTGCTGGCTTCATATGTGACCCAGCACAGTACCAGCTGTGGTGGCCACAGAAGTGACTATGTCACCCTTCCCTCAACTCCAAGCAATCTAGCATAGAGAGACTCCTTCAGTTTGGGAGAAAGTGAGAAAAGAGTTTGAGAGATTCTGCCTAATAATCCAGGGAATTCTCCCGGATATTATCCAAGACCACTGTGGCAGTATGAGTCTGCTAGAATCAGAGTGTTACTGGGCTTAGGGTACTCCCTAGTAAATTCCCTTTGAATACTTAGAAAACCTTCTCAAGAAGAATAGAGCACAATTGAGCCCAGACTGCAAAGATTACAATAAATATCTAACTCTTCAATGCCCAGACATAGATGAACATTGACAAGCATCAAGACCATCCTAGAAAACATGACCTCACCAAATGAACCAAATAAGCCACTAATGACCAATCCCAATCACATATCTCAGGACAGAGATATGTAACCTTTCAGAGAACTCAAAATAGCTGTTTTAAAAGAGCTCAATGAAATTCAAGACAACACAGAGAAGAAATTCAGAATTCTATTAGCATTATTATATGCCAAGAGTGAACAATCTGAAAAAGAAATAAAAACTAATCCAATTTATGATAGCTATAAAATACCTAGAAATAAACATAACCAAAGAAATGAAAAATCTCTACAATGAAAACTATAAAATAATGATGCAAGAAATTGAAAAGGACACAAAACAATGGAAACATAGTTCATGTTCATGGATTGGAAGAATCAATAATAATGTTAAAATGTTCATACTACCCAAAGAAGTCTACAGATTCAATGCAATCCCTATCAAAACACCAATGATATTCTTCATAGAAAAAGAAAAAACAATTCTAAGATGTATATGAAACAAAAAAAATACTTAAAGCAATTCTGGGCAAAAATAACAACACTGGAGGAATCGCATTACCCAACTTCAAAATATACTACAAAGCTATAATAAGTGAAACTGCATGGAATCTGTGTAAAAACAGACACATAGACCAATGGAACAGAGTACAGAACCTAGAAATAAATCCACACAGCCACAGAGAACTCATTTTCAACCAAGGTGCCAAGCACATACACTGAGGAAAGGATAAGCGCTTCAATAAATGGTGTTAGGAAAACTGGATATCCATTTGCAGAAGAAAGAAACTAGACTTTTATCTCTCACCACATATAAAAAATCAAATCAAAATGGATTAAAGACTTAAACCTAAGACCTCAAACTATGAAATTACTGCAAAAAACATTGGGGAAACTCTTTAAGACATTTAGTGAGTAATACCTCACAAGCACAGGCAATCAAAGCAAAAATAGAAAAATGGGATCACCTCAAGTTAAAAAGCTTCTGCAAAACAAAGGAAACCATCAACAAAGTGAAGAGACCACCTACACAATGAGAAAATATTTGCAAACTATTTATCTAACAAGAGATTAATAACCAGAATATACTTAAGAAGTTCAAACAACTCAATAGGAAAAAAATCTAATAATTTAATTTAAAATGGGCAAAAGATCTGAATATACATTTTTCCAAAGAAGACATACATATATCTTTTGTCTTATTGATAATAACTGTTTTAACATGTGTGAAGTAACTGCTCATTGTGGGGTTTTTTTAAATGCCAAATAAGCAAATGAAAAGGTTTTCAGCATCAATGATTACCAGAGAAAGGCAAATAAAAACTACAATGAGATATCATCTCACTCCAGTTAAAAAAGCTTTTATTTAAAAGACAGGCAGTAACAAATGCTGATGAGGATGTGGAGAAAAAGGAATCCTTGTACACTGTTGGTAGGAAAGTCAATCAGTACAGTCTCTGTGGAAAACAGTATGGAGTTTCCTCAAAAAACTAAAAATAGAACTATCATATGATCCAGCAATCTCACTAGTAGGTGTATACCCAGAAGAAAGGAAAGTATTATATCAAAGAGATAGCTCCACTCCCGTGTTTGTTACAGCACTATTCACAATGGCCAAGATTTGGAAGCAACCTAGGTATCCATCATGAGATGAATGAATAAAGTAAATGTGGTACATATACATGATGGAGTACTATTCAGTCATAAAAAATAATGAGATCCTGTCATTTGCAACAACATGGATGGAACCGAGGACATTGTGTTAAGTGAAATAAGCAAGACACAGGAAGGCAAACTTCACATGTTTTCACTCATTTGTGAAGCTAAAAATTAAAACAATTGAACCCCTGAGGGTAAAGAGTGGAATATTGATTACCAGGAGCTAGGAAAGGATTGGGGAGGGAGAGAAGTGGGGATGGTTGATGGGTACAAATATATAAATAGAATGAATAAGATCTAGTATTTGACAGCATGAAAGGGTGACTACAGTCAACAATAATTTACTGTACATTTTAGAATAACTAAAAGAGTATAACTGGATTGTTCGTGACACAAAGAAAGGATAAATGCTTGAGTTGATGGGTACTCTATTTACCCTGAGGTGATTACTGCACATTTAATGCCAGTATCAAATATCTCATGCACCCTATAAATACATACACCTACTAGGTCTCCATAAAAATTAAAAATTAAAAAACACAGGCCTGGTACAGTGGCTCATGCCTGTAATCCTAGCATTTTGGGAGGCTGCAGCGGGCAGATCACCTGAGGTCAGGAGCGAGAGACTAGCCTGACCAACAAGTCAAAACCCTGTCTCTACTAAAAATAAAAAAAAAATTACCCAGGCATGGTGGTGTGTGCCTGTAATCCCAGCTACTTGGGAGGCTGAGGAAGGAGAATTGCTTGAATCCAGGAGGCAGAGGTTGTAGTGAGGTGAGATCACACTATTGCACTCCAGCCTGGGTAACAAGAGCTAAACTCCATCTCAAAAAAATAAATTAATTAATTAATTTAAAACACAATAAGCTTTTACTTCCCCCATGCTAAAATGGCTATTATCAATAAGACAAACAAGTGCTGGTGAGGACATGGAAAAAAGAGAACCCTTGTATACTGTTCGTGGCAATGTAAATTAGGATAGCCATTATGAAAAACAGTATGGAGTTTCTTCAAAAAATTAAAAATAAAATAACTACCATATGACCCAGCCATCTCACTACTGGATATATTACCTCCCAAAAATGAAGTCAGTATGTCAGAGAGATACCATTACCATTATGCACAAGAGCCAAGATATGGAAGCAATCTAAGTGTCCATGAAAAGATGAATGAAGAAAATAAGTGTGGCATACATATGCAATGGAATACTATTCAGCCTTAAAAATCAGGAAATCCTATCATTTGCAGCAACATGGATGGAACTGGAGGACTTTACACTAAGTGAGTATGCCAAGCACAGAAAGACAAATAGTAAATGATCTCACTAATAGTAAAAGTTAAACTTGTAGAAACAGAGAGTAGAATGGTGCTTACTTGAGTTAGGTAGAGGGTATGGTAGGAGAGATGTTGGTCAAAGGATACAAAATTTTAGTTAGATAAGAAAAAGTTAAAGAGATCTATTGTACAACATAATGACTATGTTAATAACAATATTTTATATTCTTGAAAATTACTAAGATAGATGTTAAGTTTTCATCGCAAAAATAATTGAGATAACACGTTAATTATATCAATTTAGCCATTCCACAATGTATATGTATTTCAAAACATCATGTTGTACATAAGTACATACAATTTTATTTGTCAATTAAGATTAATTAATTAATGAAAAATAATTTGTATGGGTCTCCTGTGTTTATCACGTCCAGAAGATTGACCACAATATATGTTTTATTGTGATTAATACTGTGACCAAATTTTACACATCAACATATAGTATAGATATATACTTCATAACATATACTAGTATGTAATACAACATAATATAATAAATATTAAAACATTAAGTTTTAAGTATGTTTAACAAATTTTAAAATATCTAATATGTCAATTTTAAAAAAACATCACTTGGGGCTGGGCATGCCTGTAATCCCGGCACTTTGGGAGGCCAAGGCAGGTGGATCACCTGAGATCAGGAGTTCGAGATCAGCCTGGCTAATATGGTGAAACCCCGTCTCTACTAAAAATACAAAATTCAGCTGGGTGTGGTGGTGAGCGCATGTAATCCCAGCTACTTGGAAGGCAGAGGCAGGAGACTAGCTGGAACCCAGGAGGCGGAGGTTGCAGTGAGCCAAGATCATGCCACTGCACTCCAGCCTGGGCAACAAGAGTGAAACTCTGTCTTAAAAAGCAAACAAACAAACAAACAAAAAACATCATTTGGAAACCAGCACAAGTAGAAATCTTCCATTCCCCAATAATTAGTACCGCAAGTATATGAACAAGACAATAAATTACTGCTTATTACACTATTCTAACTTAGTATGATGCTAAATAACAATATAAATGTCAAAGGTATAATCTTTAGCCAAAGGTAAATTGTACTTTCTTGTTTTAAAAAGTTTATCACTCTTTTTTCTAGTGACCAGTTTAAAATGGTTTCTACATTAGGTAGTAATGAGTTTATGTAACATGTCTACACACTAGTATTTTTGCTTCCATTTTGTTTAAAGTGCTTTCCAGCATTCTCAATGTCATGATTGATACAGAGACAAATAATATGTACATTGCGTATTGGGAGCACTGGGATAAACAAAGAGGTTCTTCCCAGACTCTGTAGATTTTGGCTTAAAGCAGCGTTCAGCAAACTTCTATGAGAATGAATCACGGTCAAAGTAAGCATTAGTTTAAATAAAACAGAGTTTGTGTTCCTCATTAGTAACCGCTAACTTACAGATTACAAGAGTTACCAACATTAACTCAAGTTAAAATGTTATTTTGAGACTACGAGTGATACACATATATTTAATTTAATCATTCCAAAGCCTGCCCTCTTTTATATTTACCTTGCAAAACTCCCCAAGGGTAGTGACGGCCTCTGACCATCCTTTTTCCAACTTTCACTTCATCCATACTCCCCACCACAGCAAAGGGTAACAGCGCCTAGAGAACAAGAATGACATGAATTGAATTCTCTAGCACCAATAGAGTTTTACTCTATTACTCTCACTCCTGTTATAAAAATGACAGGCCGGGCGTAGTGGCTCACGCCTGTAATCCCAGCACTTTGGGAGGCCAAGGCAGGTGGATCACGAGGTCAGAAGATCGAGACCATTCTGGCTAAACAGTGAAACCCCGTCTCTACTAAAAATACAAAAAATTAGCCAGGCGTGGTGGTGGGCGCTATAGTCCCAGCTACTCAGGAGGCTGAGGCAGGAGAATGGTGTGAAACCGGGAGATGGAGCTTGCAGTGAGCTGAGATCACACCACTGCACTCCAGCCTGGGCAACAGAGCAAGACTCCATCTCAAAAAAAAAAAAAAAAAAAAGACAGAGATGAAGATATTGTAATACATTTAATTAGACAGGGATCTACCCTGCATCTCATTTTAAGACTTGACAGTATGCACTAATCGGTTTCTGTCAGCATCAGTCTCAGGCTGTGCACACAATTGGAAACTGTCTACTGAGCAGAGCCTAAAGCAAAGTATCCTGCTATGGGAAACACAGAGAAAAAAGATTTTTAGTAGACATCACTTTTCTCACATTTTGGGAGGCCAAGGTGGGCAGATCACCTGAGGTCAGGAGTTTGAGACCAGCCTTGCCAACATGGTGAAACCCTGTCTCTACTAAAAATACAGAAATTAGCTGGGCGTGGTGGCAGGCACATGTAATCCCAGCTACTTGGGAGGCTGAGGCAGGAGAATTGCTTGAATCCAGAGGTGGAGGTTGCAGTGAACTGAGATTGTGCCATTGCACTTCGGCCTGAGCAACAAGAGTGAGACTCCATCTTAAAAAAAAAAAAGAAAGTTATCATCTTTCAAATGTAAGCTAATATTTCAGGTATTTACTAGCATAAAATATTTACACAAATAGAGTTTAGTCATCTTTACTACTGCCCTCCAAAACCGGAGACAATACAGCATTCCATATCCAACCCCCATCTACCTGTTTTTGAGGCTAAGTCCTTGGCAAGTTCATTTGAGAGTTGGAGGCTCCCTTTTACCACTCAAGACCTACTTGTGAAATAGGGGCCCTGCCTTGGATGCAGCAAACAGAGAAGATGGGGGCCCTGACCATCCTTGCCTAGTTCATGAGGCAGTGGTTCATTGTGTGGGGAAGTAATCCAAAGAACCTCAGACTGCTGCTCCTCCTCAGTGAGCTCTCAGTTACCAGTGGGTGCCTGAAACTTCAGAGGAGGGGGTAATATGCCATTGTTTCCACCCACAATTCCAGAACCTGCCTCAGAGATTTTGCCTTGGAGGAGAAACAGGCCATGAAACAGAGAAAACCCATCCAAAAATTTATATGCAATCCCAAGGGACCTGAATAGCCAAAAAAATATTGAAAAGAAAGACCAAAGTTAGAGGTCTCACACTTCTAGAATTCAGAACATATTACAAAGCTATAGTAATCAAAATAGTTTGGAAGTAGCATAAAGACAGACATGTAGACCAATGGAATCAAATACAGAGTACAGAGTTAATACTTCCTAACCTATTCTTCTGTTGATGGACATTTGGGTTGCTTCCATCTCTCAGCTACTGTGGATAATAATGCAATTTATATGGCTTTACAAATATCTAAGTAAGACTCTGCTTTCAACACTTTGAGATATATACCCAGAAAGAGGATTGTTAGATCATATGGTAATTTTATTTTCAATTTTGGACAAACCACCTCTATTAGTCTGTTTTCATGCTACTGATAGCATGGGAAGAAAAAGAGGTTTAAATGGACTTACAGTTCCACATGGCTGGGGAGGCCTTAGAAGCATGGTGGGAGGTGAAAGGCATTTCTTACATGGCAGCAGCAAGAGAAAATTAGGAAGAAGCAAAAGCAGAAACCCTTGATAAACGCATCAGATCTTGTGAGACTTATTCACTATCACAAAATAGCATGAGAAAGACCAGCCCCCATAATTCAATTACCTTCCCCTGGGTCCCTCCCAAATCTTGTGGGAATTCTGGGAGATATAATTAAAGCTGAGATTTGGGTGGAGACACAGCCAAACCATATCACCACCATACTGTTTTTCATAGTGGTTCTAGATGAGAAAAATGACAAAACTCTATTGAAAAAATCAGGGACTATCTAAATAAATGGAGAGACATTCCAGGTACATGGGTAGAAAGACTCAATATTGTCAAGATGTCAATTTTCCATAACTTAACTTATGGATTCACCACAATCCCAATCAAAAATTCACCAAATTATTTTGTGAATAATAACAAACTCCAAAATTTATATGAAAAGGCAAAAAAAAAACAAAAACAAAAAAAACTAGAATAGCCAACACAATATTGAGGAAGAACAAAGTTGGAAGACATACTATTCAACCTCAGGATTTACTACAAAGCCATAGTAATCAAAACAGCATGGCATGGGCAAAATAATACATAAACAGATCAATAGAACAGAGTAGAGAGCCCAGAAATATGCCTACACAAATATAGTTAACTGATATTTGATAAAGAAGCAATGGGAATTCATTGTGGACAAGCTAATTCTTTTCAACAAATGGTGCTGGAACTGAATACTCACATGCAAAAATGAGAATCTATAAACAGACATTAAGCATAAAATGATAAAATTCCTAGAAGATAACGTAGAGTCCTAATTAGGGAAGGGCAGTCAGGCTGGTGGGAGCAGGGGAAACCAAAAAAAAAAAAAAAAAAAAAAAAGAAGAAGCAGATAAGCTACAAGTCTGCCTTTCTTCATAATCCAGAACACACAGCCCTCCTGCACAAACGACTCACAATCTTCCTGTGCCTGGCTACCAGCAGACCCTCGGCTGATACAAAATATTGCAAGTTAGCTCACTGCACTGACAGCGGCAGGAGGCAGACAAATGCCTAGGCAGAGAGGGGCAAGTCCCCAGGGAAACCCCACCTCCAAGCCAAGGACAGTTTAAAGCCTGAAAGCCAAGCTACAAGTCAAATTCACAGACTGGACTAAGAAGCTGTCATCCTGCTTGGTGCTCTTTCCTCTGACTGATCCCCACCCTTCACCTGGTTTACATACACCTACACTTCCTAATTGTTGTTTTTTTTTTTTTTTTGAGACTGAGTCTTGCTCAGTTGCCCAGGCTGGAGTGCAGTGGCCCGATCTCGCTCACTGCAAGCTCTGCCTCCCGGGTTCACACCATTCTCCTGCCTCAGCCTCCCAAGTAGCTGGGACTATAGGCACCAGCCGCCATGCCCGGCTAATTTTTTGCATTTTTAGTAGAGACAGGGTTTCACCGTGTTAGCCAGGATGGTCTTGATCTCCTGACCTCATGATCCGCCCGCCTCGGCCTCCCAAAGTGCTGGGATTACAGGCATGAGCCACTGCGACCGGCCAATTGTTTTTTTTTTTTTTACATTGTTGTGCCTACCTTTGGGTCATGCCTTTGTTTTAACCTTTCTGCATATTCACAAACCAATCAGCAAGCACTCCCCTATTCTGAGCCCATAAAAGCCCTGGGCTTAGCCACACGAGGAGAGAAACCACCCCCAGGTCCCCTCTCCACTGAGAGCTGTTCCATCACTCAATAAAATTTTTCTCTGCCTTCCTCATCCTTCAACTGTTAGGGTATCCTCATTCTTCTTGGATGTGGGAAAAGAGCTCGTGAACCCCCGATCTCAGGTAGAAGCTATAACACAGGCAGGCTGGGGCATGCTGGTCCAGCCGTAGGCCCAGCCACTGTGCAAGTCAGACTGGGCCAAGTGTATTGGAAGCCGCCTGTGTGGCAGGTAGCATGCCCAAGCAAGGCCTAGGTGGGGGTGTCACTGGCTGGAGGTCTCTGGCTGGCAAGATGACTGAGAAGAATCCTGCTTCACAACCTTGGCATTATCAGCACTACACAAAGCCCTCATCAGCCTCTACAGCCTAAGAACTAGCCTATAAAATCTCGAGCAATCCTTTGTTTGTAGTCAGCTTCTTTCTTGCAAGCTGCCTTTTGCCCCCCTAGCAATGTATTTTCCTACTTTGTTTAATAAATCTACCTTCCCTACCTACAACAAGGTAAATTCTTTTTTTTTTTTTTTTTTTTTTTTTTTTTGAGAAAGAGTTTCACTCTGTCACCCAGGCTGGAGTGCAGTGGTGCAATCCTGGCTCACTGCAACTTCTGCCTGAACAAGGTAAATTCTTTTATGCCTGTGCCACCAATCCAGATAGTCATCACTCCCTCACAACAGATAACATAAAAGGAAATGCAAGTGACTTTGGATTTAGCAATGACTTCATCGATGTAACACTGAAAACATCATCAATGAATGGAAAGAATCAATGAGTTGAACTTCATTAAAACTAAAACTTTTGCTAGCAAAAGATACTGCTACAGATAACAAGATAAGCCACAGACTGAGAGAAAATCTTTGCAAAACACACACTTGATAAAGGACTGATGTTCAAAATATACAAAGAACTCTTAAAACCCAACAACAAGAAAATGAACAACTCAACTAAAAATGAGCACAAGATCCAAATAGCTACGTCAACAAAAAAGATATTCAGTTAAGAAATTAGCATGTAAAAAAGAAGATCAACATCATACATCCTCAAGGAATTGCAAATTAGAAGAAAAATACATGATACTACACAATTACTAAATTTCCACCCACTGAATCTAAAATAAAAGTTAGAAATTTTTTTTAGGCCGAGCACAGTGGCTCACATCTGTAATCCCAGCACTTTGGAAGGCTGAGGTGGTTGGATCACCAGAGGTCAGGAGTTCAAGACCAGCCTGGCCAACATGGTGAAATCCCATCTCTACTAAAAATACAAAAAAAAATAGCCAGGCATGGTGGTGTGCACCTGTAATCCCAGATATCTGGGAGGCTGAGGCAGGAGAATTGCTTGAACCCGGCAGGTGGAGGTTGCAGTGAGCCAAGATCATGCCACTGCACTACAGCCTGGGTAACAAGAATGAGACTCCATTTCAAAAAATAAAAATTAAATTTCCAAAATCCAAAAACTGACAACACCAAATCCTGGGAAAGATAGAGAGCAGCAGGAACTATCACTCATTGCCTGTGGGAATGCAAAATGGCATAGCCACGTTGTAAGATTGTTGGGCAGTTTCTTTCAAAACTAAATGTACTTTTACCATATGATCCAAAAGTGCACTCATCAGTATTTATCCAAATAAGTTGAAAACGTGCATCTGTACAAAAGCCCGCACACAAATGTTTATAGCAACTTTGTTCATAATTGCTAAACTTGAAAGCATCCAAGATGTCCTTCAATCGGTGAGTGGATAAACAATCTGTGGCATACCTAAACATGAAATATTATTCAATGACAACAAGAAATCAGCTACCAAGCCACAAAAAAAGACACAGAGAAAACTCAAATACATATTTCTAAGTGGATGAAGCCAATCTGAAAGTTTTACACGAACTATGATTCCAATTATATGATATTCCCAAAATAAAAAATTATGGAGAGTAAAAAGATCAATAGTTGCCAAGGATAAAGGGAAGAGGAGGAGACAGAAATGAATAGGTCAAGTACAGTTGATATTTAGGGCAGTGAAACTACGGTGAATGTTACTGTAGTATGGGATAGAGGTCACTAGACATCTGTTCAAACCCAGACAATGTTCAACACAAACAGTGAAGACTTGTCAGATACGAACTTTAGTTTACAACTTAGCAGTATTGCCTCAGCAAGTGTAACAAATGTACCACACTTAAGGCAGGATGTTAATAATAGAAGAAAATCAAGGAAGGGCCTTAAGATCTCTGTTCTTTCCACTCAATTTTTCTACAAATGTAAAACTACTCAAAAAACAAATAAAAGTATTTTACATTTAAAAAGAAGGACGGGGCCAGTCGTGTGGCTCACACCTGTAATCCCAGCACTTTAGGAGGCCGAGGCGGGTGGATCATTTGAGGTCAGGAGTTTGAGACCAGCTTGGCCAATGTGGTGAGACCCCATCTCTACTAAAAATACAAAAATTAGCCAGGCATGGTGGTGGGTGCCTGTAATTCCAGCTATTCAGGAAGGTGAGGCAGGAGAATTGCCTGAACCCTGGAGGCAGAGGTTGCAGTGAGCCGAGATCATGCCACTGCACTCCAGCCTGGGCGAGAAAGTAAGACTCCAACTCACACACACAAAAAAAAAAAAAAAAAAAAGAAGGATGGAAGTTGGGATGAAATAAAATTATAAGGAGATTCCAATAAAGGCTAAATTGTAGTCCAACTAGTTTGCAAGACAGAAACAAATAATAAGAAAACTGGGAGGAGGCATCCTGGGGTTGCAACAAATGTCAAACACTGACTTCAGAAATCATTCCTTAAAAGGAGACAATTTGATAGAATTCATTTACAGAACAATATCTTTAACAGGGCAGTGCTGCAAACAATTGAGCAATCAGCTGGCAATTAGTGGAGCTTATCAGCTGGGTACAATCATGTGAAAAGAGAGAGGGCAACCAAAACCACTTCATTCAGTGTGTCTATGGGCCTGCCTAAAACTGCACCTTAACGAGGAGCAACATCAGAAGCTTAACATTGTAGGAGGAGAAACAGACTTTACTCAAACAATTCTGCCAGTTACTGAACAAATACATAACAATAACAAGCTTTAGGGGAGGAGATAGAACTCCTATCCCAAGTTGTTACAATGCATTATCTAAAATACCCCATTTGTAACAAAACGTTACACAGAATGTATAAAATAAAATATACCCCTAAAAAAGAAAGAAAGAAAGAGGTCAACAGAAACTGGCTGTGAGACTGCTCAGATGTTGGATTTACTAAAAAAATATTTTATTTCCAATAGTCATTATAATTTAGGTCCACAGATCTAAGAGAAACCAAGATTAAAGAATTAAAGGAGAGTGACACCTGCAAGATAAGAGACTAGGAGATCCCAGTTCTTATCCCCTGAGAAAATGCTAATTTGGCAAGCATCTATGGACAAAAGTGCCATTGCGGGAGCTTTGGGATCCAGATAGGAGATTATGATATTCTAGTACATCTGAAGACCAAGGAAAGCCCCTTTAAGAAGGCAGGCTCACACCTTAGTAGCAAATACATTAAGTGCAGACTCAGCAGACCTATAAGCATCCACATTTCTCTGTGGACTTGGCTCCAACCCCACATGCCCAAAGCACTGAAGCTCCTTGTCCAAATCCTTCCATGAGCTTCACCCACATACAGACTGACTGCAGAACCCACAGAAGACCAGGACCCGATCCATCCCACATGACCATGGTCCCTAAGGTAGTTACGCCAGTTGGGAGCCTAACATGAGAGTGTCTTTACCTAATAAAACCAGTGTGTAAAGACAAGAAGACAAGACTGCTCTTTTAAATAAGCAAAGATCAATGCAAGACTATGAAGATTACAAAGAATAAAACATGACCCCACAAAAAAAAAAGAGAAAAAATATCTCTAATATAGAGCCATTAACTGGCCCTAAAATAATGAAGATCCATGTGCTACTTGAAAAAAAATCAAAATAATTGTGCTTGCTTGCTTTGACAGAGTCTCGCTCTGTCGCCCAGGCTGAAGTACAGTGGTGTGATCTCAGCTCACTGCAACCTTCACTTCCCAGGTTCAAGTGATTCTCCTGCCTCAGCCTTCAAGTAGCTGGGATTACAGGCGTGCACCACCACACCTAGCTAGTTTTTGTATTTTTAGTAAAGACAGGGCTTCACCATGTTGGCCAGGCTAGCCTCAAACTCCTGACCTCAGGTGATCCACCCACTTCGGCCTCCCAAAGTGCTGGGATTACAAGCGTGAGCCACCGCACCCAGCAAAAATTCAAAATAATTGTCTAAAAAAAAAAAGCTAAATAAGCTTCAAGCAAACACAGACAAACGACAAAATGAAATCAGGAAAACAATACATGAACAAAATTAGAAGTTCAACAAAGAAATGAAAAACACACAAATATTCTGACTCTAAAAAGTAAAATAATTGCACTGAGAATTTTAGTGGACAGCTTCAACACAAGACTCAATCAAGCAGAAGAAAGAATGAGTGAACTCTAAAACAAATTACTTGAAATTATCATTAGATGAACAAAAACAAAAAGAATGGAAAAAGTGAAGAGAGCCTACGGAACATACGGCAAATCATCAAGCAAACCAATGTATGCATTATAGAAATCACAGAAGAAAAGAGAGAAAGAAACAGAAATAGTATTTAGAGAAACAATGTCTGAAAACTTTTCACATCTAGGTAGAGAAATTAACATCCACATTCATGAAGCCCAAATATTCAAAACCCAAATAGGTAAACACTAAGACAAATTATAATTAAATTGTCAAATGTCAAAGACAGAATTTGGGGATTTGGAGGGGTTTTTTTTAATGATTCTCTCTCCTTTAAGTATTCACATCCCTCTGTGAATGAGTAATAAATACATATTTGAGAAATAAAATTGTATATATTTCAGGTGTACAGCTTGTTTTAATATGTATATACATTGTGAAAAAATTGCCACAATTAAGTTATTTATCATATTTATTACCTCAAATAATTATTATTTTCTTCGCTTTTTTGGGGGATGAGAACATGTAGATCTACTCTTTTACCAAATTTCAAGTATACAATGTTGTATTGTTAACTATATTCACACTGCCGTACATTAGATTTTCAGAACTTATTCATTTTGAAAACTGAATCTTTGTATACCCTGACCTATATCACAAAGAGAATTTTGAAAGCAGCAAGAGAAAAACATCTTGTCCCATATAAGGGAAGCTGTATAAGACTATCAATGGATTTCTCAACAGAAATCTTGCGGGTCAAGAAACAGTGGGACGACTCAATGTACTAGAAGAGAAAGACCAAAAGGAATACTTTACCCCCAGAAAGCTGTCCTTTAAGAATAAAGGATGGGCTGGGCGCGGTGGATCACACCTGTAATCGCAGCACTCTGGGAGGCTGAGACAGGCAGATCACCTGAGGTCAGAAGTTCAAGACCAGCCTGGCCAACATGGCAAAACCCCATCTCTACTAAAAATACAAAAATTAGCCAATGTGATGGAGGGTGCCTGTAATCCCAGCTACTCAGGAAGCTGAGGCAGGAGAATTGCTTGAACCCAGGAGGTAGAGGTTGCAGTGAACCGAGGCCATGCCATTGCACTCCAACCCGGACGACAGGAGCAAAACGCTGTCTCAAAAAAAGAAAAAAAAAAAAAAAAAAGAATAAAGAAGAGTACTCCCATCTGATCATTTCAGCTGTGGCCTGGCACTCTTCTGAGAGCCCAGCCCCAGGTACTTGCAATCAGCCCTGGCACTGCTGTCGCTTTAGCATTCTGCAGTTGCCTGAGCATTCTTCCTGCCCCTGCCTAAGTTTTCTGCCAGTTGTGTGGGGGCCAGCCTGCCCCTCTCTATCACAGCCAGCATCTGAACCCTGGGTACCTGAGGACACATATGCCAGCCTGTTTCTGATCCAGTCCCTCCAGTACTTATGCATACCATCCAGAACACCATTTGGGATCTGAGAATCAAGAAAATGGCTAGCCCAGTCCACCACTGGCACCTGATCACTTCTTCTAGAGACTAAGGCTGTGCTGACCCAGCCGGCCGACACTACAACAGCTGAAACCCACCCTCCTGTGCTGAAAGGTGAAGCTGCTTCCCCTGTGTACACAAAGTAGCAGCGTTCCTGCATGAGAGAACAGGCAAGCCACAGGGCTGTCTGTATTGGGCTGAGGGAAGAGGTCCTACCCTGAGGTTGCTCCTGTGAAGAGTCACCAGACAGGCATTTTCAATGGCTCTTGGCTACATTATGACCTGGAGGTAGATGACATCGTCTGTCTGAACTAAGAGTCATGAGCTCTGGGACAGGGGTAGGATAGGGAAACAGATCATGTTCCTACCTACATAGGGGGCAGAGCTGGTACAGCTCCTCCCTCCCTACAGAGACCTGTGAGCATTTCAACAGGAGCTGCCCCAGCCACCCCCGTAAAGGCTACTGTTCACGTTAATCATTGAGATGTTGGTGGGTAAGCTTTTTGGTCCAGCTCTGCCCAGCTTTGTCTTCCCCCCTGGGCTGAACAGGCAGCTCAGAGTCTAGGCATTACATAGACCAGCCTATCACCTGAAACAACAGAGAGGAAATCACAGTAAACAAAGATCAAACACACACTATCTCCTTCTGCCATAGCTGGCTCTTACTCATAAGTGCCACTTACTGGCATGGAGGTTAAAAGGCACAAACCAACAAAAAGTCTACTGACAGAAGGGCACAGGGCTGAAAAAACAAAGCCAGGCCAGGCGTGGTAGCTCACGCCTGTAATCCCAGCACTTTCGGAGGCTGAGGCAGGTGGATCACGAGGTCAGGAGATCGAGACCATTCTGGCTAACACGGTGAAACCCCATCTCTACTAAAAAAAAATACAAAACATTAGCCGGTCGTGGTGGCGGGTGCCTGTAGTCCCAGCTACTTGGGAGGCTGAGGCAGGAGAATGGCGTGAACCCAGGCGGCGGAGCTTGCAGTGAGCCGAGATCGCACCACTGCACTCCAGTCTGAGCAACAGAGCGAAACTCTGTCTCAAAAAAAACAAAAAGAAAAAGAAACAAAGCCAAAGCCCCCTACCCAATAGACACTATAGTTACACCCACAAGGGGGAAAAGCCCCATCTAAATTAAAGTAAATTCAAAAATAAGAAGTGACAGTTTTCCCAGATGAGAAGAAACCATCATAAGAACTTTGGCATCATGAAGAAAAAAAAAAGGTAGAATGTTTTGACACTACCAAAGGATGCACTAGCTCTCTAGCAATGGATCCTAACCAACCAAAATGAAAATTCTGAAATGAAAGATAATGAATTCAAAATATGAATTATAAAGAAGCTCAATGAGATCCAAGAGAAAGTGGAAAATCAACACAAAGATACCAGAACAATGCAGAATGTGAATGAAGTACAGATATCTTTAAATAAAAACAATGGAATTTCTGGAAATGAAAAACACACTGAAGGGTTGGGTTACAGATGAAGGCTTTAACATAGGCTAGACTAAGCAGACAGAAAATAGGATCCCAGTGCCTTCTGGTGTGTAAACTTTCTTCTGAGAAGTCTGCTGTTAGTCTAATGTGATTTCCTTTATAGGTAATTTGAAAATTCTCTCTTGCTTCTTTCAGAGTATTTTTCTTCAAGTTGACTTTGGATAATCTGGTAAAGTTCATCTTGCAAAATATTTCCAGGTATTCTTTGAGCTTGTTGCATCTGGATATGTACCCCTCTAGCAAGGCCAAGAGAATTTTCCTGATTATTCCCTCAAATGTGTTTCCAATCTTTTTACCTTTTCCTCTTCTCTCTCAGGAATGCCTACAACTCATAAGTTGGGTTGCTTTACATAATTTCCTATTTCTTGAACTCTTATTTAAATTCTTTTTTTTTTTTTTTGTCTGTGTTAGTTCAAAAAACCTGTTTTGTTTTTTGAAAAGATAAGAAAATTAATATAGTGCTAGGCCAGGCATGGTGGCTGATGCCTGTAATCCTAGCACTTTCAGAGGCCAAGAGAGTTGGACTGCCTGAGCTCAGGAGTTCGAGACCAGCCTGGGCAAGATGGTGAAACCCTATCTCTACTAAAATACAAAAAAACCCCGTCTCTACTAAAATACATGCTGTGCATGGTGGCAGGTGCCTGTAATCTCAGCTACTCAGGAGGCCGAGGCCTGAGAATTGCTTGAACCCAGGAGGCAGAGGTTGCAGTGAGCCAAGATCATGACACTGCACCCCAGCCTGGACAACAAAGCAAAACTCTGTCAAAAAAAAAAGAAAAGAAAAAGAAAGAAAGAAAGAAAAGAAAAGAAGAAAAAAGAAAAGAAAAGAAAGAGAAAATTGATATGGTGCTAGCTAGATTAACCAAGAAAAAAGAAGATTCAAGTAAGCACAAGAACAATCAAAAGTGAAGTGACATTACAACTGATACCACAGAAAACAAAAGATCATCAGAGACTAATAGGAATATCTCTATGTATACAAACTAGAAAACCTAGATAAAATGGTTAAATTCGTCCCTCCCTGCTCAGATGTGGCTCAAGCTGGAGGCGCAGAGAGCCAAAGATGCCGCAGACCTTCAACCCGGAGCAGCTTGGAGGCAGTGAATAATAGCTCTTCAAGTCTGCAATAAAAAATGGCCTCTTCCAGAGAACTATTTGAACCCGGGAGGAGGAGGTTACAGTGAGCCAAGATAGCGCCACTGCGCTCCAGTTTGGTCGACAGAACAGGACTCCATCTCAAAAAAAAAAAAAAGAAAAAAAAAAGGCCTCTTCATAGCTTAAATTACAAAAGTAAACTAAAAGACGTACACGTTTTTGGCCAGGCGTGGTGGCTCACGTCTGTAATCCCAGCACTTTGGGAGGCCAAGGCAGGTGGATCACAAGGACAGGAGATCGTGACCATCCTGGCTAACACGGTGAAACCCCGTCTCTACTGAAAATACAAAAAATTAGCTGGGCCCATGGTGGCGGCGCCTGTAGTCCCAGCTACTGGGGAGGCTGAGGCAGGAGAATAGCATGAACCTGGGAGGCGGAGCTTGCAGTGAGCCGAGATCGCTGCCACTGCACCCCAGCCTGGGCTACAGAGTGAGACTCCGTCTCAGAAGAAGAAAAAAAAAAAAGACTTACATGTTTTTTAATTACCCTACTCATTCCTTACATGTAGGCTCAATCTTTTCAGTATTTGCTTTACTGGTTCAGCAAAAGCCAGGAAAAACAACTTTGTGGTAATCAGAATGTTACCCAACTGTATATTGTTTTTTGGTTTTTTGTGTGTGTTTGTGTGTGTGTGTGTGTGTGTTTTGTTTTGTTTTTGAGACAGTATCTTGCTCTGTCACCCAGGCTGGAGTGCAGTGGCACGATCCCGGCTCACTGCAAGCTCCCTCTCCAGGGTTCACACTATTCTTCTGCCTCAGCCTCAGGAATCGCTGGGACTGGAGGCGCCCGCTACCATGCCTGGCTAATTTTTTGTATTTTTAGTAGAGACGGGGTTTCACCATGTTGGCCAGGATAGTTTCGACCTCCTGACCTTGTGATCCACCTGCCTCGGCCTCCCAAAGTGCTGGGATTACAGGTGTCAGCAACCATGCCTGGCCCCAAATGTATATTGTTTACCTTATTGTAAATACTGGTGAACTGTGGTCAATAATAGTTTTACATTCCTTTAAAAAAAAAAAAGAAAGAAAGAAAGAAAATAAAATGGGCAAATTCCTGGAAACATACAACCTCCTAAGACTAAACCAGGAAAAAATAGATCTCCTAAATATACCAGTAACAAGTAATGAAACTGACTCAGTAATAAAATAATTTCAAACAAAGAAAAACAAGAACAGATAGGTTTACAGCCAAATTTTGCCAGAAGTACAACAAAGAGCTGGTACCAATCTTACTGAAACTATTCCAAAAATTTATGGAATTTTTGGATTGGAAGAATCAATATCATTACAAAGACCACACTAACTAAAGCAATCTACAGATTCAACACAATTCCTATCAAATTACCAATATCATTTTTTCACAGAATTAGAAAAAACGATCCTAAATATCATATGGAACCAAAAAAGCATCCAAATAGCCAAAGTACTTGTAAGCAAAAAGAACTAAGCCTGAGGCATCATGTGTTTGATTTCAAATTATACTATGATGCTATACTCAATAAAACGGCATAGCATTGGTACAAAAACAGACAGATAGATTAATGGAATGGAATAGAGGGTCCATTGCTAGGAATGATACAGCTAAAAAAGGGAGAAAAATAATTGTGAAAGAAAAGAGAATAAAGAACCAGTAATAAAACCACATGCCTACAACAAAGTGATCTTCAACAAAGTTGGCAAAAATAAACAATGAGGAAAGGGCATTCTATTCAATAAATGATGCTGGGAAAATTGACTACCCATTGGCAAAAGAATGAAACTGAATTCCCACCTCTCATCACATACAAACTTTAACTCAAGATGCATTAATGACTTAAATGAAAAACCAGAAGCTATAAAAATTCTAGAAGAAAATTTAGGAAAATCTCTTCTAGATATTGGCCTAGGCAAATAATTCATAACTTAGACCTGAAAAGCAAATGCAGCAAAACCAAATATACACAAATGGGACTTAAACAGCACAGCAAAAGAAATAATCAACAGAGTAAACAGACAACCTACAGAATAGGAACAAAATATTTGCAAACTTTGCATCTGACAAAGGAGTAATATACAGAATCTACAAAGAACACAAACAACTCAACAACAGCAAAGAATAAACAACCCCATTAAAGAGACCGCAAAGGATATGAACAGACATTTCTCAAAAGAAGACATACAAGTGGCCACCAAACATATGAAAAATTGCTCAACATCACCAGTCATCAGAGAAATGCAAATTAAAACCACAATAAAGGCCGGGGGCAGTGGCTTACACCTGTAATCCCAGCACTTTGGGAGGCCAAGGTGGGTGGATCACCTGAGGTAAGGAGTTTGAAACCAGCTTGACCAATATGGTTAAACCCCATCTCTACTAAAAATACAAAAATTAGCTGGGCATGGTGGCAGGCACCTGTAATCCCAGCTACTCAGGAAGCTGAGGCAGGAGAATCTCTTGAACCCAGGAGGCAGAGGTTGCAGTGAGCCAAGATCACGCCACTGAACTCCAACCTGAGTGACAGAGCGAGACTCCATCTCAAAAAAACACAATCTCACACACACACAATAAGATTATCATCTTACGGCCAGGCGTGCTGGGTCACACCTGTAATCCTAGCACTTTGGGAGGCTGAGGTGGGTGGATCACCTGAGGTCAGGGGTTCGAGACCAGACTGACCTACATGAAGAAACCCCATCTCTACTAAAAATACAAAATTAGCTGGGCTTGGTGGCGCATACCTGTAATCCCAGCTACTTGGGAAGCTGAGGCAGGAGAATTGCTTGAATCTAGGAGGCGGAGGTTGCGGTGAGCCGAGATCCCGCCATTGCACTCCAGCCTGGGCAACAAGAGCAAAACTCCGTCTCAAAAAAAAAAAAAAGATATCGTCTTACATAGAATGGCTCTTACTACAAACACAACAGATGTTGGTGTGGATGCAGAGAATAATGAATACTTATACACTGTTGGTGGGACCGTAACAACCTCTATGAAAAACAATATAGAGATTTCTCAAAGCACTAAAAATAGTGCTACCATTCAACTCAGTGATTATACTACTGGGCATCTACCTGAAAGAAAAGAAATAATTATATTAAAAAGTCACTTTCACTCAATGTGTATTACATTCCTACTCATAATAGTAAAGTCATGGAATTAACCTAAATGTCCATTAACAGTGGACTGGATTTTTTTTAATGTGGTATATATACACCCTGGAATACTATGAAGCAAAAAAAAAATGAAATCTTGCTCTGTGCAGTAACATGGATGGAGCTGGGGGCTGTTATTCTAAGTGAAATCACTCAGAAATAGAAAATCAAATACCACATTGTTCTCATAAGCAGGAGCTAAACAATAAGTACACAAGGACATAAAGATGGAAACAACAGACAGTGGGACTCCAAAAGGTAGAGACTGGGAAGAGGCTGATGGTCAAAAATTATCTACTGGTAGTGAGATGTGATCACGCCACTGCACACTAGCCGGGGCAACAGAGCAAGACCATGTCTCAAAAAAAAAATGATCTGTTGGGTACAATGTTTACTATTTCAGGATAGGTACACTAGAAGCCAAACCTCACCATTATGCAATATATCTATTCGACAAATATGCACTTATACCCTCTGAATCTAAAATAAAAAAATGAAGGAAGTTTATAGTAGTAAACACCTGTATCTTTTTTAAAAAAAGATCTCGCCTTTGTGGTGGCTCACACCTATAATCCCAGCACTTTGGGAGGCCGAGGCAGGCAGATTGCCCAAGGTCAGGATTTTGAGACCAGCCTGGCTAACATGGTGAAACACCATCTCTACTACAAATACAAAAAAATTAGCCGGGTGTGGTGGCACACGCCTGTAGTCCCAGCTAGTCGGGAGGCTGAGGGAGGAGAATCACTTGAACCTGGTAGGCGGAGGTTGCAGTGAACTGAGATTGCGCCACTGCACTCCAGCCTGAGCGACAGAGGGAGACTCTGTCTCAAAAAAAAAAAAAAAAAAAAGATTTCAAATAAACAACCTAACTTTACACCCCTCCAAAAAAAAAATTAGCAGAAGGAAAGAAATAACAAAGATTAGAGCATAAATAAATGAAATAGAGAATAAAAAAAATTTTAATCGGCCAGGCACGGTGGCTCACACCTGTAATCTCAGCAGATCTCCTGAGGCCAGGAATTGCAGACCAGCCTGGCCAACATGGTGAAACCCTGTCTGTACTAAAAACATAAAAATTAGCCAGTCGTGGTGGCACGCTCCTGTAAATCCAGCTACTCAGGAGGCTGAGGCAGGAGAATCACTTGAACCCAGGAGATGGAGGTTACAGTGAGTTGAGATTGTGCCACTGCACTCCAGCCTGGGCAACAGAGTGAAACTCTGTCTCAAAAAAGAAAACAACAAAAAAAAAGTAATCAATGAAGCTAAGAGTTGATTTGGGGAAAACAAAAATCAAAATCAAAGCCCTTACCTCGACTAAGAACAAAAAGAGAGACTATGTTAATAAAATAAGAAATGAAAAAGAAGACATTACAACTTATTACAAAGGTTTATTTCTTACAGAAATAAACAGAATTATAAGGGACTATTATGAACAATTGTACAGCAACAAATTTGACAACTTGGAAGAAATGGTGAAATGACTAGAAACATATAACCTACCAAGACTGAATGGAGAATAAATAGAGAGCTTAAAGAGACCAATAACAAATAGAGAAACTAAAGAAGTAATTTTTCAAAACTCCAAAATATAGCCTAGGACCAGATTACTTCATGAGTAAATTCTACCAAACTTCCAAAGAAATTTCAATATAAAACAACCTCAAATTCTTTGAAAAAATAGAAAAAAGAAGTAACACCTTCAGAGTCATTTTATGAGGCAGCCTCCCCTTGATATCAAAGCAAGAAAATATACTTCCAAGAAGAAAATTATAGGCCAGTATCCTTGAGGAACACGGTGTTTCAATTAAATCTAAATAAATCTGCTTACAAAGAATCAATTCTGAGCAGAAGCTTTTCAAAATAAAAAAAATTTTAAACTTCTCACACTGGATTCTGGATAAACACTCATTTATAGCCTCTTTATCAGATATTGTTACTGAAACTTACATTAATTGAGGAGTTTGCCTGAGCAGCAGTTTCTTCATCTGCTGGGAGCTGATATATCTGGATGCCATTGCTAATCAATTCACTCATTATCTTACTCTTAAACGTCTGTAAATCATTTTTAGAAATTGTGTCTGCTTTGGCAATCAGTGGTATAATGTTCACCTATTAAAAAAGAAGACGAACAAAATCTCAGCATCAAGGAGTCATTGTTCATCCTATAGTTTTTATAGTAAAGCTTCACAATCCCTGGCAATAAATTGCCTAACTAGATAATCACTGGCTGTCATGCCTTTCCTAAAAATTATTTTCCAAAATTATCAATACTTTTGAAGATTCATCTTTTATCCAAATTCAGGTTGAAAAGTCTCAATCTTGTTTCTCTTCTAAAAATCCCTTACACCTCTACACATATGGAGTTAGTAAAATGTAAATAGTAGGACAACGTAAATTATTTAATTTATTTTCAATTTTATTTCTTATTAAGCTGAGTGATAAAAGACAAATTGAAAGAACTTTCATCAAAATTGTGGAAGGGATTTTGTCTTTCTACTTTTTACATCACTTTTTCCATCAATCAATCTTAATTAATGTCCCATTTTCACACACTCTTGCCCCACCTAGATGTGTTTGCAGATAGATTTGCTTTTGTTTTTCAAAGACCACCTAAAAAGAATATAGATATTTTTGGTTACCATATTCTTTTTTTTTTTTTTTTTTTGAGATGGAGTCTTGCTCTGTCACCCAGGCTGGAGTGCAATGGTACAATCTAGGCTCACTGCAACCTCCGCCTCCTGGGTTCAATCAAGTCTCCTGCCTCAGCCTCCTGAGTAGTTAGGATTACAGGCGCCCACCATTGCGCCTGACCGATTTTTGTATTTTTAGTAGAGACAGGGTTTCACCATGTTGGCCAGGCTGGTCTCGAACTCCTGACCTCAGGTGATACACTCACCTAAGCCTCCCAAAGTACTGGGATTACAGGTGTGAGCCACCACACCTGGCCTGGTTACCATATTCTAAAGGCCGTGTGTGTGTGTGTGTGTGTGTGTGTGTGTGTGTGTGTGTGTGTATAAGAACACCTTGCAAACAAATATGTTCATTTTTCTTTTGTAAAAAGACGTTATTTCCACATTGGAAGTTAAATATTTGCATATTTGAGGTTGAATTTTTACCCACAAAGTTTTTTCCTAGTGCTTCAATATGATCATTCCTGTCTTTTGCATTTGCACTTAAATAACTAAACTTTTTAGGAAATAACAATATACAAAATTATAAAATGTTTTATCACTTTTAAAATATCTTATTAAATTATAGCTCCATAAAATCAATATCTGTAATATAGTAGAAATACATAAATATAAATTTTAGGCAGACTGCTTTTGTTTTAGATTGCTCAGAGCACATTTTTTTAAAAAATCCATGGACAGGCTGGGCGTCGTGGCTCACGCCTGTAATCCCAGCACTTTGGGAGGCCAAGGCTGGCAGATCACCTGGGGCCGGGAGTTCAAGACCAACCTGACCAACACGGAGAAACTCCGTCTCTACTAAAAATACAAAATTAGCTGGGCATGGTGGCTCATGTCTGTAATCCCAGCTACTCGGGAGGCTGAGGCAGGAGAATCACTTGAACCCAGTAGGCAGAGGTTGCAGTGAGCCAAGATCGCGCCATTGCACTCTAGCCTGGGCAACAAGAGCGAAACTCCGTCTCAACAACAACAACAACAAAAGTGTGTATTCCTGACTATTGAATGTACTACTAATTAAAAACTTGAAGCAGCTCTTAATTTAACTAGAAATCTAACTTATTTCAACTACTTAATGACATCTGAGATTAAGTACAAAGTCTCTTTTCAGTTTGAACAATACACAGCAAAAGTTGAGACTCCTCGGATAAAAGGAACCCAACTTAGAACTTTTTCTTTCTTCAACTAAATAAAGTTGAAGACAGCATGTTTTGTTAGGGCTGAGTGCAGAAAAGAATCTGATAATATAACAATTTCTGAAGGCCAACATGTATATTGGCCTTCTATTTTTAAAAAAGAGGATATACTTTTAACTTTTTTTTTTTTTTTTTTTTTTTTGCGAGAGAGAGGTGCCCTGTCTGCAATGCGGTGGCATGATCACGGCTCACTGTAGCCTCAACCTCCCGGGCTGAAGCGATCCTCCCACCTCAGCCTCCTGAGTAGCTAGAACTACAGGCACATGCTGCCATGCCTGGCTATTTTTTGGTATTTTTTGTAGAGACAGGGTCTCACTATGTTGTTCAAGCTGGTCTTGAACTTCCAGGCTCAGGCAATTCTGCCTCTTCAGCCTCCCAAAGTGCTGAGATTACAGGGGTGAGCCACCATGTCTGGCCCTTCTAAATTTTTTATGAAAAATAATTTTAGACTTATGGAACAGTTGCATGAGTATTACAGAGAAAGAAATCGAGGCATCATAATTTTCCCAAAGCCACACAGTGAGCAAGTAATAGGGTCAGGTTTGTGAAAGCAGGTAGCTTGAACCCACTGCCCATGCTTTTTTTCTTTTTTAATTTTATTTTGAGATGGAGTTTCACTCTTGTTGCCCAGGTTGGAGTGCAATGGCGCCATCCCGGCTCACTGCAGCCTCTGCCTGCGGGTTCAAGCAATTATCCTGCCTCAGCCTCCCAAGTAGCTGGGATTTCAGGCATGTGTCACCACGCCCAGCTAATTTTGTATTTTTAGTAGAGACGGGGTTTCACCATGTTGGTCAGGCTGTTCTCAAACTCCTGACCTCAGGTGATCTGCCCGCCTCGGCCTCCCAAAGTGTTGGAATTACAGGCGTGAGGCATGGCTCCTGGCCCACCCCATGCTTTTAATCACAGGAAGCGCTAGACATTTTTTCCAAGGTCACAGACACCTAGCAAGTGACAAAGCAAATATTCAAAAGCTGCTTCCACTGACGAGTCCTGTGACCTTTATATATACAAAAATTAAAATTCCTTCTGTACAAGTAAATCTACAACATTGCACGTTCTGGGTTTCATAAACATTCAATGGACTGATTTTCTGTATAATAAAACTAAACTACAAAAAACTGCTGAATAATTAGAAAAATTAATCAAATGAACAGAGTCTCATATTGATTTTGAGATTTTGCTGAAGCCATGGGGCTTAAGCAGCCTATTGAAAGAAAGTCCTCGTGTGTCCCAGGTGTTTGCTGGAAAGAATTATGCTTTTCTTAGCTGTTTCTATATAACAAGCAGCAGCTGCCTGCAGGCTCTTGTATTGTGAATCCTCTGATACAATCTGTAACCAGGATCACAAAAGCTTTCTGTTTCACACTGTCGGTGGTACTAGTCAAACATCAGTGGGATTATTTTACAGTATCATATAGTACATTTTATTTTAAAAATACAGGCATCCCCCATTTTCCACAGTTTCTCTTTCTTCTTTCTTTTCCTTTCCTTCTTCTTTTTTCCTTCCTTCCTTCCTTTTCTTCCTTCCCTCCCTCCCTCTCTCCCTTCCTTCCTTCCTCTTCCTTCCTTCCTTCCTTCCTTCTTTTCTCTTTCTCCTCTCTCTCTCTCTCTCTTTTCTTTCAACAGGGACTTGCTCTATTGCCCAGGCTGGAATTGCAGTGACATGATCTTGGCTCACAGCAGCCTCGAACTCCTGGGCTCAAGTGATCCCACAGGTGCAAACCACCATGCCTGGCTAATTTTTGTATTTTTTTGTAGAGACGGGGTCTCACTACATTGCTCAGGCTGGTCTTGAACTCCTGAGCTCAAGTGATCCTCCTGCCTTTGCCTCCCAAAGTGCTGAGATTACAGGCATGAGCCACAGAGCCCAGCCCAGTTGCACTTTCCACAATTTCCCATAATCAACAGCAGTCCAAAAATATTAAATGAAAGATTCT
The DNA here is from genome assembly GCF_049350105.2 of Macaca mulatta. Taxonomy (NCBI): domain Eukaryota; kingdom Metazoa; phylum Chordata; class Mammalia; order Primates; family Cercopithecidae; genus Macaca; species Macaca mulatta. The sequence continues at coordinate 71,899,443 of NC_133408.1, forward strand.
AGAAATACACAATGTACACGTTTTAAATTGCATGCCATTCTAAATACTGTGACGGAAAGTTATGTTGACCCACTCCATCTCACCCTGGATATGAATTATCTCACTGTTCACCTCATTTTATCTCAACGTGTGGGCATTGTATTATCTCACATCGTCATAAAAAGAATGAGCACAGTATAATAAGATATTCTGAGGCCAGGCACGGTGGCTCACACTTGTAATCCCAGCACTCTGGGAGGCCGAGGCAGGTGGATCACCTGAGGTCAGGAGTTTGAGACCAGCCTGGCCAACATGGTGAAACCTCATCTCTACTAAAAGTACAAAAAACGGCCGGGCGCGGTGGCTCAAGCCTGTAATCCCAGCACTTTGGGAGGCCGAGACGGGCGGATCACGAGGTCAGGAGATCGAAACCATCCTGGCTAACACGGTGAAACCCCGTCTCTATTAAGAAATACAAAAAACTAGCCGGGCGAGGTGGCGGGCGCCTGTAGTCCCAGCTACTCGGGAGGCTGAGGCCGGAGAATGGCGTGAACCCGGGAGGCGGAGCTTGCAGTGAGCTGAGATCCGGCCACTGCACTCCAGCCTGGGCGACAGAGCGAGACTCCGTCTCAAAAAAAAAAAAAAAAAAAAGTACAAAAAACTAGCCGGGCGTGGTAGCGGGCGCCTGTAATCCCAGCTACTCAGGAGGCTGAGGCAGGAGAATCACTTGAACCCAAGAGGCAAAGGTTGCAGTGAGCTGAGATCGCGCCACTGCACTCCAGTCTGGGCAACAAGAGCAAAACTCTGTCTCTGGGGAAAAAAAAAAAAGGATATTTTGAGAGACACAGACAACATTCACATAACTTTTAGTACAGTGTATTGTTATAATTGTTCTCCTTTATTATTAGTAACTATTGTTAACTCCAGTCTGCATCTAAGAAACTAACAATAGTAACTAATAATAAAAGAGAACTGCATCTCATTTATAAATAAAACTTTACCATAGGTATGTATGCATAGAAAAAAGCATAGTATATATTGAGCTCTGTACCATGCATGCTTTCAGGCATCTACTGGGGATCTTGGAACTTACCCCCAAGGGTGCTACTCTATAGGCAAATGGCCATGATCTGGGAGGTAAGTCAAGGTTGAAATCTATCGAATGTGAATTGTCTCCCCCAGCAACCAAAAAATTTATATGTTGAAGCCCTAACCCCCAGTACCTCAGAATGTGACCTTAACTGAGATAAAGCCTTCAAAGAGGTGATTAAAAAGTGAGAATGGGTTGGGCATGATGGCTTACTCCTGTAATCCCAGCACTTTGGGAGGTCGAGGTGGGCAGATCACCTGAGATTAGGAGTTTGAGACCATCCTGGCCAACATGGTGAAACCTCGTCTCTACTAAAAATACAAAAATTAGCTGGGTGTGGTGGTACACGCCTGTAATCCCAGCTACTCAGGAGGCTGAGGCAGGAGAATCACTTGAACCTGGGAGATGGAGGTTGCAGCGAGCCAAGATCATGCCATTGCACTCCAGCCTGGGCAAAAAAAAAAAAAAAAGTGAGACTGTTACAGTGGGCCCAATCCAAACTGACTGGCACCCTTGTAAGAAGATAAAATGTGAGGCCGGGCACAGTGGCTTATGCCTGTAATCCCAACACTTTGGGAGGCCGAGGTGGGCAGATCACCTGAGGTCAGGAGTTCAAGACCAGCCTGGCCAACATGGTGAAACCCATCTCTGCTAAAAATACAAAAAATTGACCAGGTGCGGTGGCTCACACCTGTAATCCCACCACTTTGGGAGGCCTAGGCGGGCGGATTTACGAGGTCAGGAGATTGAGACCATCCTGGCTAACACAGTGAAACCCTGTCTCCACTAAAAATACAAAAAACTAGCCAGGTGTGGTGGCAGGCGCCTGTAGTCCCAGCTACTTGGGAGGCTGAGGCAGGACAATGGCGTGAACCCAGGAGGCGGAGCTTGCAGTGAGCCGAAATGGCACCACTGCACTCCAGCCTGGGTGACAGAGTGAGATTCTGTCTTTAAAAAAAAAAAAAAAAATTAACTGGATGTGGTGGCGGGCACCTGTAATTCAACTACTCAGGAGGCTAAGATAGGAGAACTGCTTGAACCCAGGAGGCAGAGGTTATAGTGAGCTGAGATCACGCCACTATACTCCAGCCTGGGCAATAAAAGCTAAACTCCGTCCAAAAAAAAAAAAAGATAAAATGTGTACACCCAGGAGACACCAGGAGAAACACCATGTGAGAACACAGAGATAAGGTGGTCATCTGCCAGACAAGGACAGAGATTTCAGAAGAAAGCACATCTTCTGACACATTGATCTTGGACTTCTATCCTCTAAGACTGTGGGAAAATACATTTTCATTGTTTAAACCACCCAGTCTATGGCATTTTGCTATCCCAGCCCTAACACTCTAATGCAAATGCTTTAAATATTAACAGAAAAAAATAATTATGATATATATATATTATAAAATAACAGGTACAGTCATGGCATTTCAGTAAATGAGGGGCCACATATATGATGGTGATCCCATAATATTATAATACTATACCTTTGCTTTTTGTTGTTGCTGTTGTTATTTATTATTTATTCATTTATTTATACATGTATTTATTTATTTATTTATTTATTTATTTATTTATTTACTGAGTCTTGCTCTGTCACCCAGGCTGGAGTGCAGTGGCTTAATCTCAGCTCACTGCAATCTCTGCCTCCCTGGTTCAAGCGATTCTGCTGCCTCAGCCTCCCGAGTAGCTGGGATTACAGGCCCCTGCTACAACACCCAACTAATTTTTTGTATTTAGTAGAGACAGGGTTTCGTCATGTTGGCCAGGCTGGTCTTGAACTCCGGACCTCAGGTGATCCGCCCACCTCAGCCTCCCAAAGTGCTGGGATTACAGGCGTGAGCCTCTGTGCCCAGCTATTTATAGATCTCTTTATTTAATTTCTGGATTCAGGGGATATATATGCAGGTTTGTTACTTAGATATATTGAATATTAGTGAGGTTTTGACCTCTAGTGTGCCCATCACCCAAATAGTGAGCACTGTACCCAATAGGTAATTTTTCAAATCTCAACCTCCTCCCACCCTTCCCCCTTATAAAGGGCCCAGTGTCTATTATTTGTCTAATACTGTACTTTTTTTATGTTTAGATACACAGACAAGGCCAGGCATGGTGGTTCGCACTTTGGGAGGCTGAGGCAGGCAGATCACTTGAGGTCAGGAGTTCAAGACCAGCCTGGCCAATATGGCAAGACTCCGTCTCTATTAAAGATACAAAAATTAGGCTGGGCGCAGTGGCTCACGCCTGTAATCCCAGCATTTTGAGAGGCTGAGGTGGGTGGATCACCTGAGGTCGGGAGTTTGAGACCAGCTTAACCAACATGGAGAACCCCGTCTCTACTAAAAATGCAAAATTAGCCGGGCATGGTGGCGCATGCCTGTAATCTCAGCTACTTGGGAGGCTGAGGCAGGAGAATCGCTTGAACCCAGGAGGTGGAGGTTGCAGTGAGCCCAGATCACACCATTGCACTCCAGCCTGGGTGACAAGAATGAAACTCCATCAAAAAAAAAAAAATTAGCCGGGTGTGGCGGCACAGGCCTATCAGGCCTGTAGTCCCAGCTACTTGGGAGGCTGAGGCCGGAGAATCACTTGAACTCAGGAGGCGGAGGTTACAGTGAGCCGAGATCATGCCACTGCACTCCAGCCTTGGAGACAGTAAGACTCCGTCTCAAAATAAAATGAAATAAAATAGATACACAGATACTTACCATTGTGTTATAATTCTACAGTATTCCGTACAGTATCATGCTGTCCAGGTTTGTAGCCTAGGAGCAGTAAGCCATACCATCAAAGACTATCGTCTAGGTGTGTAGTAGGCTAGATCATCTAGGCATGTGTAGGTACACTCTATGATGTTTGCATAATGATGAAATCACCTAAAGATAGGTAACTACACTTGCATGCACGTGCCTTCAAGATGTGTTATTATCTCGAAATTAATATTACATCGTGAAAGGTTGGGACCAGGAACAATGGCTCACGCCTGTAATCCCAACACTCTGGGAGGGTGAGGTGGGTAGATCACTTAAGCCAGAAGTTCAAGTTCAGCCTGAGCAACATAGTGAAACCCTGTCTCTACAAAAAATACAAAAATTAGCTGATCTTGGTAGCACATTCCTGTAGTCCCAGTTACTCGGATGGCTAAGGTGGGAAGATTGCTTGAGTCCAGGAGGTTGAGGCTGCAGTGAGCTATGATGACACCACTGCACTCTAGCCTGAGTGACAAAGCAAGACCCTGTCTCAAATACAAAAAAAAAAGAAAGAAAGAAAGAAAAAGAAAAGAAAGCTTGGTGGATTTACCAAACATACCTTACTGTCAAGGTTCTTCATTGTTAATAGATCAAGAGACTTCAGGGAATGTCCTGTAGGTGAAATGAAGTAAAGACACACGTGGATGCGAGAATCATGGTACTCAAACAAGGAACGTTTAATCTTCAGTTCTTCTTGAAGATAGGCCTCAAATTGGGCATCTATGTAGTCAACTATTGGTTGGTAGCTAAAAAAATAATTTATACATTTAACATAACAGACTTATAAAATCTAAAGCCTGCTTTTTGACGACTTAATGAACAGTTAACATGTATGTAAGCAGTTTGCTATAGTGATAAAAAAAAAGTTCATAACATGTCCATACAAAGATATTAATTCCAAACCAATAATTAGGTTCATGCTTTACTCTATGATTATGTAAAATGTAAACATAGAGGAAAGCTGGGGGCATCCGACAGGGGACTAGTATCCAGAATATAAAAAGAATGCAAGCAACTAAACAGCAACAAGAAGAACAAATAATCCCGTTAAAAAAGTGGGCAAAGGACATGAATAGACATTTTTCAGAACACCAAAATACAAAGTAAAATCACAATGAGATATCATCTTACCTCAGTCAGAATGGCTATTGTTAAAAAGATAAAAAATGGCTGGGCACGGAGGCCCACGCCTATAATCCCAGCACTTTGGGAGGCCGAGGCAGGTGGATCATGAGGTTTGGAGTTCAAGACCATCCTGGCTAACATGGTGAACCCTCATCTCTGCTAAAAATACAAAAATTATCCAGGCCTGGTGGCGGGCGCCTGTAGTCCCAGATACTTGGGAGGCTGAGGCAGGAGAATGGTGAGGACCCAGGAGACTGAGCTTGCAGTGAGCCGAGATTGCGTCACTGCACTCTAGCCTGGGCTACAGAGCAAGACTCTGTCTCAAAGAAAAAAGATAAAAAATAACAGGCCAAGTAGAATGGCTCATGTCTGTAATCCCAGCACTTTGGAAGGCCAAGGTAGGAGGATCACTTGAGGCCAGGAGTTTGACACCAGCCTGGGCAACATAGCAAGACCCCATCTATACAAACAATTTTTGAAATTAACCAGGCATGGTGGCATGTGCCTGTAGTCCCAGTTACTCAAGAGGCTGAGGTGGAAGGACCACTTGAGCCTGGGAGGTCGAAGCTGCAGTGAGCTGAGCTTGTGCCACTGCACTCCAGCCTGGGTGATGGAATGAAAAACTGTCTCGAAAAATAATAATAATAATAAATAAATAATATAATTTGGCAAGGATACAGAGAAATGGGAACCCTTAAACATTGTTGGTGGGAATATAAATTAGTACAACCTCTACAGAAAATGTGTACAAATAAAGTCAAATAAAGAAATAAGGAAATAAGCTAAAACTAATAGAAGCTGTATTTAAAATTTTTTGCTATAACTGGTTAAATAAAAATCTTGTAAGAAAATCAATTATATACAAAAGTATTAATCTTGTAAGAAAAGAACATTACTTAGGAAAATAATAAAATCTGGACGAAAGGGTATTACTTACACAAATTAGTCTATGGCAAAAGAAGTTGAATTCTTTGAAATAAGAAAACCTTTTTTAATTTAAATAAGAAAACACTAACCTGGCTTCTTTGTCTATTTGATCACCATATCCCACTGTCTCCACAACAGTCAATTTCAACTGAACATTGCTTTCCTGAAGCTCATATGTCTGAATTTGAAGTCCAACATTTGAGTAAAAATGTGAGGATTTGTTATCTTTCAAGTTAGTATTAAACAATGTGTCAATCAGCGTTGACTTTCCAATTCCAGTTTCCCCTGTAATAGACATAGATTCACTGTCATAGGGGCATAAAGGGGCTGAGAAGAAGCAACACTTTGAATTCCTACAGTGGTTTTTTAAAATCTTAGAAAGTTGAACTCATAGAAGTAGAGAGTAGAATACCGGTTACCAGAGGCTGGGGGAGCAGGGAGAAAGGAAAGGTGGACTTGTTGGTCAAAGGGTACAAAGTTTCTTTTTTTTTTTTTTAACTTTTATTTTAGGTTTGGGGGTATACGTGCAGGTTTGTTATATAGGTAAGCTCATGTCATGAGGGTTTGTTGTACAGATTATTTCATCACCCTGGTACTAAGCTTGGTACCCCATCATTATTTTATCTGATCCTCTCCCTCCTCCAAACCTCCACCCTTAAGTAGACATTAGTGTCTATTATTCCCCTTTTTGTGTCCATGTGTTCTCATCATTTCACTCCCACTTATAAGTGAGAACATGGCACATATTCTCAGCCATAAAAAAGAAAGAGATCATGTCCTTTGCAGGAGCATGGATGGAGCTGGAGGCCATCATCCTTAGCACACCAACAGAGCTCATTGCAGCACTATTCACAGTAGCAAAGACATGGAATCAACCCAAATGCCCATCAATGATAGACTGGATAAAGAAAATGTAGTACATATACACCATGGAATACTACGCAGCCATGAAAAAGAATGAGATCATGTCCTTTGCAGGAACATGGATGGAACTAGAGGCCATCATCTTTAGCAAACTAACAGTTTCAAACAGACAGGAGAAAGAAGTTTTGAGATCTATTGCACAGCAGAGTGACTATAGTCAATGTATTGTATATTTCAAAATAATCAAGAGAGTTAATTTCAAATGTCTCATCATAAAAAAAATGATAGGTAAACCGGGTAATAGATATGTTAATTCACTTGATTGAATCATTCCACATTGTAAACATTTATCAAAACCTTACATTGTATCCATACATGTAAATAACTATGATTTTTCAATTAAGAATAACATTAATTTTAAAAATAAATAAAGGGTTTCAAATACTTCAAAGACTGGAATGGCCTTGAAAGTATACATGCTAGCCCTGTTTCTCTCACTCATTAACATAATGGAGAAAGAAAGTATACACTAAGCTACATCAGACTTTTAAGAGCACAGGAATGTTCCAATTTTTAACAATCATTACAGGTCCAGTGTGGTGTTTATGCCTGTAATCCCAGCACTTTGGGAAGCTGAGGTGGGCGGATTGCTTGAGCCCAGGCAGCTGAGGCTACAGTGAGCCACAATCACACCACTGCACTCCAGCCTGGGCAACAGAGTGAGAACCTGTCTCAAAAAATAAAAGATTACATAATATGACTAAGATGAGAATCACTGTAAACATGAAGATATATTTGAATTAATAGCATCAATGTTACACTGCTTAAGATAAGTTGAAGTGAACATTGGGAAAAATGAAGGAATAGTTCAAATGAGGTGTCTGACACTTACCCACACAGAGAATATTAAAAGTGAATCCTTGTCGGATAGATCTGTTCACCAACTGATTGGGCAAACATTCAAAACCAAAATGTCCAATCGTAGTTAAACAACGAATATTATTTTCTTTTTGCTTAAATAAAACAAAAATTTAGAGTTTTGTGTTAGAATAGAAAATGAAGTCATTTGAAAGGAAAATTATTATAGTACATCAAAGAAGTTAGAATTGATTATCATTTGATTATCATACCTCAGACAAGATGCAAACATATTAAGTAAATTTGTGAAAATAGAAGTCTGTGTTCAAACACATAGATTTGGCTATTATTTTTATAAATAAAGTGAATCTATCTCTCAGCACACTCAAAGAGGCTCTGTTTCTAAATTTTAAAAGAAATGGGGGACAGGTACAGTGGCTCATGCCTATAATCCCGGCACTTTGGGAGGCCAAGGCAGGCGGATCACGAGGTCAGGAGTTCAAGACCAGCCTGGCCAACACTGTGAAACCCCATCTCTACTAAAAATACAAAATTAGCCAGGCATGGTGGTACATGCTTGTAATCCCAGCTACTCGGGAGGCTAAGGCAGGAGAATCACTTGAACCCGAGAGGCGGAGTTTGCAGTGAGGCAAGAGCGCATCACTACACTCCAGCCTGGGCAAAAGAGTGAAACACTGTCTCAATAAACAAACAAATAAATAAATATATAAATAAAATAGGGAATTAAGGAAATACTACAAGAAACTCTAATATATTACTCTAACATAATAAATTCTTTCTTCCATAAGAAAAAGAAAAAAACTTTAACATCCTTTCATTCTGCTGCAGCATGTTAATATAGTGAGAAAATCCCACACATGTTAATCCAGATGCTTCTCAACTTATGATGAGGCTATGTCCCAAGAAACCCCTCCTAAATTGAACATATTGTAAGTCAAAACACCATTTAATACACGTAACAAAGCTGAACATTATAGCTCAGCCTTGTCTGCCTTAAAAACGCTCAGAACACTTACATTAGCCTACAATTGGGCAAAATCAATTAACGCAAAGCTTATGTTATAATAAAGTATTGAATATCTCATGTAATTTATTAAATAAAGTGAAAAACGGCACTATCATAGAGTCAACAATTTAAGTTGAATGATTATAAGCTGGAGATCCTCTACATATGTGAGGAAACCAAAATCAATCTGAAATTTTTAAAAAATCAAATGATGTATACTTCAAATTTGTTATATACCCTCTGAGGACTCGTGTTATATCAAAGAAATCTACTACTAATAACCCCATTCCAGAAAATTTGAAATCCATCAGTATTATACACAAAGTTACCAACCGATCATTTTTAAATGGTTAAAAGATAATTCACTTTTTATTTCTAAGCACTTTTATTTTAAAAATGGGAATTATACAACCCCCTCCACACCTAACAACACATTAAATACCACTTTGCAATGACAGCTCAGCATACTTCACAGTTCTTAACACTATTTTATGAGGAATACAAAATGCCTTTTTATCTAAATTAACAAGCTTTAAAATGTTTTAGTATATCTGAGAATAAAGGAATTATAAATCCGTAGGAAAGATGCTAAGGTAGAAGCATCAACAATTAGCTCAATAGATGTTGTCTACATTTATTTTGTACCTTTATAAAACAAGAACATGCTAACCAGCCTGGGAGGTAGAGGTTGCAGTAAGCTGAGATCTCGACTCACTACAACCTCCATCACCCGGGCTCAAGCAATTCTCCAGCCTCCCGAAAAGCTGGGACTATAAGCATGCGCCACCATGACCAGCCAATCTTTGTATTTTTTGTAGAGAGGGGGTTTCACCATGTTGGCCAGGCTGGTCTTGAACTCCTGACCTTAGGTGATCCACCTGCCTGGGCCTTCCAAATTGCTGGGATTACAGGTGTGATCCACTGCACCTGGCTAATTTTTGTATTTTTGGTAGAGACGGGGTCACACCATGTTGCTCAGGTTGGTCTTGAACTCCTGAGCTCAAACAATCCTCCTGCCTTAGCCTCCAAAGGGCTGGGATTACAGGTGTGAGCCACTGGGCCCAATCTACTAACAGAGATTTTAAAACAGCTATTATAAACGTGCAGAGACATAAAGGAAAGTGTGCATACACAATGAGTAAAAAGACAAAAATCCCAGGAGAAAAACAAAAATTATAAAATTAAGATAAAAGCAGAAAGCATGGCCAGGCGCATTGGCTCACGCCTGAAATCCCAGCATTTTGAGAGACCAAGGCAAGTGGATCACTTGAGGTTAGGAGTTCGAGACCAGCCTGGCCAACAGAGTGAAACCCTGTCTCTACTAAATATACAAAAATGAGCTGGGCATGGTGGTGGGAGCCTGTAATCCCAACTACTTGGGAGGCTGAGGCAGGCGAATCCCTTGAGCCAGGGAGGCAGAGGTTGCAGTGAACTGAAATTGGACCACTGCACTCCAGCCTGGGCGACAGAGGGAGGTTACATCTCAAAAATAAATAAATAAAAGCAGAAAGCAAAGAAACAGGAAATAAGTCTTAGAGAAAATTAAATAAGCAAAAATTTGCTGTTTTGAAAAGATTGATAAGATTGATAAACACCTAGCTGGACTAATAAAAACATCCAAAACAGCCGGGCACAGTAGCTCACGCCTGTAATCCCAGCACTTTGGGAGGCCGAGGCAGGGAGATCACCTGAGGTCAGGAGTTCGAGACCAGCCTGACCAACATAGAAAAACCCCCTCTCTACTAAAAATACAAAAATTAGCTGGGCATGGTGGCATGTGCCAGTAATACCAGCTACTCAGGAGGCTGAGGTAGGAGAATCGCTTGAACCCGGGAGGCAGAGGTTGCGGTGAGCCGAGATCGCACCACTGTACTCCAGTCTGGGCAACAGAGCAAGACTGCATCTCAAAAAAACAAAAATCAAACAAAAAAACCCCCAAAACACAAATTGCTCATAGCAGAAATGAAAGAACATTACTACAGACCACACAGATAACAAAATTATAATAGACTACTATAAACACATTTATGAACACATTTTGCCAATAAATTTGAAATAACTCTTTTGCCAACAAACTTGAAAATAAATAAATTTCATTGGAAAAGAACAAATTATAAAAATGACACAACGGGAAATAGGAAATCTAAAGAGTCATATATCTATTGAAGAAATTACAGTCAAAAACCTTTCCACAAAGAAATCTTCAGGCCCTGGCCGGGCGCGGTGGCTCAAGCCTGTAATTCTAGCACTTTGGGAGGCCGAGGCGGGCCGCTCACGAGGTCAGGAGATCGAGACCATCCTGGCTAACACGGTGAAATCCCGTCTCTACTGAAAATACAAAAGAATTAGCCAAGCGCGGTGGCAGGCGCCTGTAGTCCCAGCTACTCGGGAGGCTGAGGCAGAAGAATGGCGTGAAGCCGGGAGGTGGAGCTTGCAGTGAGCCGAGATCGCGCCACTGCACTCCAGCCTCGGTAACAGAGCAAGACTCCGTCTCAAAAAAAAAAAGAAACTAGGCCCTGCTAGTTTCACTATTGAATTCTATCAACAAGCAGTTAAAGAAAAATTCACACAAACTCTCTACAAAACAGAAGAGAGGCGAATTTTTTCCAATGTATTTTATGAAACCAGATATAATGGCAATATAAACACCTGACAAGCCAGGCGCAGTGGCTCACGCCTGTATCCTAGCACTTTGCGAGGTCGAGACGTGTGGATAACCTGAGGTCAGGAGTTCGAGACCAGCCTGACAAACATGGTGAAACCCCATCTCTACTAAATATAAAAAATTAGCCAGGCATGGTGGCACGTGCCTGTAATCCCGGCTACTTTGGAGGCTAAGGCAGGAGAATCCCTTGAACCCAGGAGGCAGAGGTTGCAGTGAGCCGAGATTACACCATGCACTCCAGCCTGGGCGACAGAGTGAGACTCTATCTCAGAAAAACAAACAAACGAAGAAAAAACACCTGGCAAAGATATCACAAAAAGAGAAAATTATACATTAATTTCTGTCATGTGCATAACTGCAAAAATTCTTTTTTACTACCATAATTAAATTTAATTTTAATTGTACAACTAGTGAGTGTGCAAATAAATTTTTCTTAACTGAAATATTGACATGAAAGATAATATTCCACTTGACTATTCCCCACATCCTATCTCCTTCCTCTTTTCCCTATTTTTATGATTTTTATGATTCTAAACATTAAAAAATACTTTTATATACACAAATATAGAAGTATTAAATTTTAAAAACACATACATGGCCGGGTACAGTGGCCCACACCTGTAATCCCAGCAATTTGGGAGGCCGAGGTAGGCAGATCACCAGAGGTCAGGAGTTCAAGACCAGCCTGGCCAGTGTGGTGAAACCTGGTCTCTACTAAAAATACAAAAAAATATTAGCCAGGCATGGTGGCAGAGACCTGTAACCCTAGGTACTTGGGAGGCTAAGACAGGAGAGTTGCTTGAATCTGGGAAGCAGAGGTTGCAGTGAGCCGAGATCGCGCCATTGCACGCCAGCCTGGGCTACAAGAGTGAAACTCTGCAACTTTCTTTTTTCTACTAAAATTCTATATATGTTACTTAGCTAGCTTTATTGAGGAATAATTTATATATAATAAAAGTTACCAACTTTATGTGCACCATTTGATGAATTTTAACGAATGTGTATAGTAATGTAATCACCATCATGATCACCATATAGAACATTTCTGACATCCCTAAAGCTTTCCCTCTTATCCCTATTCAGTCAATTCATAACCCTCATCCCTCAATCCTGGCAACCTCTCATCTGTTTTCAGTTGCTATAGTTTTACTTCTAGAATTTCTTTTTTTTTTTTTTTTTTTTTTTTTTGAGACGGAGTCTCGCTCTGTCGCCCAGGCTGGAGTGCAGTGGCTGGATCTCAGCTCACTGCAAGCTCCGCCCCCCGGGTTTACGCCATTCTCCTGCCTCAGCCTCCCGAGTAGCTGGGACTACAGGCGCCCGCCACCTTGCCCGGCTAGTTTTTTGTATTTTTTAGTAGAGGTGGGGTTTCACTGTGTTAGCCAGGATGGTCTCGATCTCCTGACCTCGTGATCCGCCCGTCTCGGCCTCCCAAAGTGCTGTGATTACAGGCTTGAGCCACCGCGCCCGGCCTAGAATTTCATTTAGAAGAAATCATACTGCACGGAGTTTTTTTTTGTTTAATCTTAAAAAACATTACCAAATCAATTCACTTGTATATAAAAAAGATTATATATTAAAACAATTGACATTTATTCTAGAAACGCAAGGTTAGTTCAGCACTCAAAAATCCATAAATGATAAACTATAAAATATTGATACAAGAAACTGAAGAGGATACAAAAAAATGAAAAGATATTCCATGTTTATGGACTGAAAGAATCAATATCGTTAAAATGTTTGTACCACTGAAAGCGATCTACATATTTAACTCAATGCCTATCAAAATACCAATGACATTCTCCACAGAAATAGAAAAAAATAGGCCGGGAGCAGGGGCTCATGTCTGTAATCCCAGCCTTTGGGAGGCCAAGGCAGGCAGATCACGAGGTTAGGAGATCGAGATCATCCTGGCTAACATGGTGAAACCCCATCTCTACCACAAATACAAAAAATTTAGCTGGGCATGGTGGCAGGTGCCTTTAGTCCCAGCTACTTGGGAGGCTGAGGCAGGAGAATGGAGAATGGCGTGAACCTGGGAGACAGAGCCTGCAGTGAGCCGAGATCGTGCCACTGCACTCCAGACTTGGCAACAGAGCGAGACTCTGTCTCAAAAAAAAAAAAAAAGAAAGAAATAGAAAAAGTAATCCTAAAATTTACATGTACCCACAAAGGACACAGAATATTCAAAGCAATGCTGAGTATTCTGGGTACACTGAAGGAATCACATTACTTGACTTCAAATTATAATACAGAACTACAGTAACCAAAACAGCATGGTACTGTCATGAAAACAGACATATAGACAAATGGAACAGAATACAGAACCCAGAAATAAATTCAAACATGTACAGTGAACTCACTTTTGACAAAGGTGCCAAGAGCATACAGTAGGGAAAGAAGAATCTCTTCAATAAATGGTTCTGGGAAAATTGGATATCCATACATAAAATAATGAAAACAGACTCCTATCTCTCATCATATATAAAAATCAAATAAAAATGGATTAAAGATATAAATCTAAGTCGTGAAACTATGAACCTACTAAAAGAAAACATTGGGGAAACTCTCCAGGATATTGACCTGGACAAATACTTCTTGGATAATGCCCTACAAGCACAGGAAACCAAAGCAAAAATGGACAAATGGGATCATATCAAATTAAAAAGCTTCTGCACAGCAAAGAAAGTGATTAACAAAGTGAGGAGACAACCCACCGAATGGGAGAAAATATTTGCAAACTATCCACCTGATAGGGGAATAATAACCAGAATATGTAAGAAGCTCAAATAGCTCAAGAGGAAAAAATCTAATAATCCAATTTAAAAACTGGCAAGTGATTGGAACAGACATGTCTCAAAAGAAGACATACAAATGGCAAACAGGTATATAAAAAGGTGCTCAACATCATTGACCATCAGAGAAATTCCAATCAAACCTAAAATGATATATCATCTCACCTGAGTTAAAGTGTTTTTTACCCAAAAGACAGGCAATAACAAATGCTGGCAAGAATGTAGAAAAAAGAGAATCCTCTTACACTGTTGATGGGAATGTGAATTAGTATGGAGAACAGTATGGAGGTACCTCAAAAAACTAAACATAGAACTACTGTATGATCCAGCAATCCCACTGCTAGGTATATACCCAAAAGAAAGAAACTAGTACACCGAGGAGATCTCTACACTCCCATGTTTGTTGCAGCACTATTCACAATAGCAAAGATTTGGAAGCAAGCTAAATGTCCATCAACAGATAAATAGACAAAGAAAATGTGGTACATATACACAATGGAATACTATTCAGCCATCAAAAAGAATGAGATCTTGTCATTTCCAACAATATGGATGGAACCTAACAATATGTTAAGTGAAATAAGCAAGTCACGGAAAGACAAACTTCACATGTTCTCACTTATTTGTGGGAGCCAAAAATTAAAACAATTGAACTCATGGAGATAGAGAGTGGAAGGATGGTTATCAGAGGCTAAGAAGGGTAGTGAGGGTGGTGAGGGGATGGTTAATGGGTACAAGGATATAGTTAGATAGAATGAATAAGGTCCAGTATTTGATAGCACAACAGGGTGACTATAGTCAACGATAAATTGTACATTTTAGAAGAATGAAGAGTACAATTGAAATGTTTCTAACACAAAGAAATGAAAAATACTTAAGGTAGTGGATACCCCATTTATCCTGATATGATTATTACACATTATGTGCCTATAATAAAATATCTCATGTGCCCCATAAATATATAGACCTGCTATGTACCCATAAAAATTAAAAATTAAGGGCTGAGCATGGTGGCTCATGCCTGTAATCCCAGAACTTCGGGAGGCTGAGGCTGGAAGATTGCTTGAGCTCAGGAATTCGAGACCAGTCTGGGGAACATAGTGAAACCCTGTCTCTACTGAAAATAAAAATTAAAAAAATAGCTGGGTGTGGTAGTACATGCTCGTTGTCCCAGCTACTCCAGAGGCTGAGGCAGTAGGATCACTTAAGCCCAGGAGTTAGAGCTTGTGGTGAGCTATGATTGTGCCACTGCACTGCAGCCTGGGTAACAGAGTAAAACCCTGTCTCAAAAAAAATTAAAAATTAAAAAAATCAATAAACATATTTTCACCATATTAATAGTATAAAGTAAAATCACCATATGACTGACTCAAAAAATGAAAAATATTATATTTGATGAATTGAATACCCATTTGTGATTTTTAAAGTCTATTAGTAAAATAGGAATTAAAGAGAACTTCCTCAATCTGATAAAAACTATATTAGAAAAAACTTTAAATCTAACATCAGACTTCATAGTAAACATCTGAGTGCTTTCCTCACAAGACTGAAAATAAAGCAGAGATGTCAGCTCTTGTCATTTTTATATATTTTACTGGAGGTTCTTACCAGTCAATAAGGCAAACAAAAAGCATAAATATTCAAAAGAGTTTGTTATTTTATATTGAAAAAAGGTAGAAAATATACAAGAATCTACAGAGCATCTACCAGAATTACTAAGAGAATATATCGAAATTAAAAGCTATAAAGTCAATATACAAAAATCAGTTATATTCATTTCTAGTTTCTGCTCAGAGATGTAGAGAGCAGAAAAAAGACATCACTACTAACACTACAGGAATAAAATAATGGACTAAGGCAAGATCACAATTTTTTTTTTAACTCATCCTAGTACTGATGTTTCAGGTCAAAAAATTGTTCCAGAATTGAAGGAGAGACAGAAACCCACAGGAAAAGACAAGATGGGAACATTAACTTTTCTAGGCAAGAAAGACACAGACATGAGAAGAGTTCTAAAGCAAGGACCTAATTGCTAGACCATGCCTTGGCAGACAAGTAAAAACTTTGAGCCATAAACAGGAATCATCTGTAGCTGCTTTTTTCTTTCTTTCTTTTGTTCTTTTTCTTTTTTTTTTTTTTTTTTTTTTTGAGACAGAGTCTCACTCTGTTGCCCAAGCTATGGTGCAGTGGCGCAATCTTGGCTCACTGAAACATCCACCTCCCAGGTTCAAGCGATTCTCCTGACTCAGCCTCCTGAGTAACTGGGATTACAGCCGCGCCACCACGCCTGGCTAATTTTTGTATTTTTAGTAGAGATGGGTTTCACTATGTTGGCCAGGTTGGTCTTGAACTCCTCACCTCGTGATCCTCCACCTCGGCCTCCCAAAGTGCTGGGATTACAGGTGTGAGCCACTGCACCCAGCCCTGTAGCTGTTTTTTGTTTGTTTGTTTTCTGGTTTGGTTTTTATTTGTCCTTATTTGGAAATCTGTCATTCTAAGTAGAGAATAAAGAGTATATTAATTATATTTTTTAATTTATTAAGGTTTGATTTAATGTATGTATTTAATTTTTATTTGTAATTTCAACTTTTAGATTCAGAGAGTACATGTGCAGGTTTGTTATGCAGGGATATTGAATGTGCTGAGGTTTGAGGGTGTGAATGATCTCATCACCCAGGTACTGAGCATAGTACTCAACAGGTAGATTTTCTGCCCCTACCACCCCCTCAACCCTCTAGTAGTCCTCAGTGTCCATTGTTGCCATCTATGGCATGAGTCTCATACTCGTATGTTTATGAGTACCCAATGTTTACTCCCACTTGTAAATGAGAACATGTGGTATTTGGTTTTCTGTTTCGGTATTAATTTACTTAGGATAATGGCCTCCAGCAGCACCCATGTTGCTGCAAAGGACACATTTCATTTTTTATGGCTGCATAGTATTCCACGGTGTGTATGTACCACATTTTTTTTTTTTTTTTGAGACGGAATCTCGCTCTGTCACCCAGGCTGGAGCGCAGTGGTGCAATCTCAGCTCACTGCAATCTCTACCTCCCAAGTTCAAGCAATTCTCCTGCCTCAACCTCCTGAGTAGCTGGGATCACAGTTGCCACCACCACGCCCAGCTAAGTTTTTGTATTTTTAGTAGAGACAGGGTTTCACCATGTTGGTCAGCCTGCTCTCAAACTCCTGACCTCAGACTATCCATCAGACTCGGCCTCCCAAAGTGCTGGGATTACAGGTGTGAGCCACCGTGCCCAGCCATGTACCACATTTTTAATCCAATCTGCCATTGGTGGATACCTAGGTAGATTCAATGTCTCAGCTATTGTGAATAGAGCTGAGATGAAAACAAGTACAGGCTGGGTGCGGTGGCTCACACCCCTAATCCTAACACTTTAGGAGGCTGAGGCAGGCAGATCACTTGAGGTCAGGAGTTTGAGACCAGCTTGGCCAACATGGTGAAACCCTGTCTCTAGTAAAAATACAAACATTAGCTGGGCGCGGTGGTGCATGTCTGTCATCTCAGCTACTCAAGAGGCTGAGGTACGAGAATCGGTTGAACCAGGGAGGCGAAGTTTGCAGTAAGCCAAGATTGCGCCACTGCACTCCCGCCTGGGCGACAGAGCGAGACTCTGTCTCAAATTTTTAAAAAAGAAAACAGGACAAGTGTGGTGGCTCACACCTGTTAATCCCAGCACTTTGAGAGACTGAGGCAGGCGGATCACCTGAGGTTGGGAGTTTGAGACCAGCCTGACCAACATAGTGAAACCCTGTCTCTAATAAAAATAAAAATTAGCCAGGTGCAGTGGCACATGCCTGTAATCCCAGCTACTTGGGAGGCTGAGGCAGGAGAATCACTTGAACCCAGGAGGCAGAAGCTGCAGTGAGCCAAGATTGAGCCATTGCACTCCAGCCTGGGCAACAAGAGCAAAAACTCTATCTCAAAAAAGAGAAAAGAGAAAAGAAGAAAAGAGAAGTGTGCATGTGTCTTTTTTGTAGAACAAAAAATTATCTGTAGCTCCTCAAAAACTTTTTCTCCTTGAACCCAACTAGACACTCAGTAAAAGATTGATAGAACTCTGAAAAAAAAAAAATCTCTCTCAAGTTACAGAACTGGGACATGCAACAGCAGCAATGCCGGCAAGAAGCTCCAATCAGAACTTTCTCCTCTACAGAATAAAAAAGCCTTCATCTATGGGTGAAGAGCCAAGAAGCACTCTCTTAGGGTGCGGTGAAAGCACATTGCTTCTGAAAGTAGGGAACACAAAAAAAAGCTTGAAGCCCTAGAAGATGTACAGAAATTCACAATGGATTCAGAACCATGTCAGAAGAAGAGAAAGAGAAGGTCATACCCCTGGGGCCCAGAGGCAGAGTGCTTGCCTAAGACTGGCAATCAAATAAAAAAGTATTCTCACGTACCTTCATCACCAGGCTAACTGCTATCAAGATACATATTCTCTGCAAGAGATATTGCAAGAGACATACTCATTCTGAGACATAGCACCAAAGGAAGACTTAAGGTTGAGGGTGAAATCATCATCAGAAAAACATCCTCTGGCAAACCAACCCCTACCCTCAACACAAGGTATCACCAGAGACATTCAAAGCCCATAGGGTAGACCAGGCGCGGTGGCTCATGCCTGTAATCCCAGCACTTTGGGAGGCCGAGGCGGGCAGATCACCTGAGGTTGAGAGTTTGAGACCAGGCTGATCAACATGGAGAAACACCATCTCTACTAAAAATACAAAATTAGCCGAGCATGGTGGTGCATGCCTATAATCCCAGCTACTCAGGAGGCTGAGGCAGAAGAATCGCTTGAACTCAGGAGGCAGAAGTTGCAGTGAGCCAAGATCGTGCCACTGCACTCTAGCCTGGGCAATAAGAGTGAAACTCCATCCAAAAAAAAAAAAAAAAGCCCATAGGATAGTAAGAATCACACTATAGCAACAAATCTCAAGCCCAGCTTTACTCAGAGAAACACAAACCTCTGTACTAAAGGCCTAGTAAAAGAAAAGGCATGTCAGCTGCAGACATAAAATCTACTTATCTCAGTTTCTATGGTTCTACATAAGATGTCCAATTTTCAGCCCCCAGAATTAGCCGGGGGTGGTGGTGGGCTCCTATAATCCTAGCTACTTGGGAGGCTGAGGCAAGAGAATCGCTTGAACCCAGGAGGCGGATGTTGCAGTGAGCAGAGATTGTGCCACTGCACTCTAGCCGGGGCAACAAGAGCGAAACTCCGTCTCAAAAAAAAAAAAAAAAAAATTACTGTCAAGACCAATGTCAAGGACATTTTCCCCTATGTTCTCTCCTCAGAGTTTTATGATTTCAGGTCCTACTTTTAGGTCTTTTATCTATTTTGAGTTGGATTTTTGGTATAGTGTAAGATAATGGTCCAAATATCATTCTTTTGCCTGTAGAAATTCTGTTTTCCTGGAACCATTTAGTGAAGAGATGATTTTTTCCTCAGTATGTCCTCTTGGTGCCCTTTTCAAAAATTAGCTAACCATGAATGTTTGGATTTATTTCTCGGAGCTCTATTGTGTTTCACTGGTCTATGTTTCTGTTTCTATGATGGTGCCATACTATATTGATTACTATAGCTTTGTAATATAATTTTAAATCAGGATGTGTGATGCTCTGTGTTCATTGCAGCATTATTTACAATAGCTAAGATATGGAAACTTAAGTTCTATTATGATCCTAGTCACTCTTTTTTCAACCCCTCCCTTCACTTCTTGTATCCCTCTCTCCCTTCCTCCCTCTCCTTCTCTCATTCTTCGTTTCCAATATAAATGGAACTACCATATGATCCAGCAATCCTACTACTTGGTATATACCCAAAGGAAAAAATATCAGTATATAGAAGAGATCTCTGCATCCCTGTGTTTATTGAACCAGTATTCACCACAGCAAAAATATGGAATCAACCTAAGTGTCCATCAACAGATATATGGATTTAAAAAGTTGTATATATACACATTTAAATACTATTTGGGGCCAGGTGTGGTGGCTCACACCTGTAGTCTCAGCACTTTGGGAGGCTGAGGCAGGTGGATCACCTGAGGTCAGGAGTTTGAAACCAACCTGGCCAACAGGGTGAAACCCCATCTCTACTAAAACTACAAAATTATCCAGGCATGGGGTTGCATGCCTGTAATCCCAGCTACTTGGGAGGTTGAGGCAGGAGAATCGCTTTAACCTGGGAGGCGGAGGTTGCAGTGAGCTGAGATCATGCCATTGCACTCCAGCCTGGGCAACAAGAGTGAAACTCCATCTCAAAACAAAACAAAACAAAACAAAATAGAATTTGGCCACATAAAAAAAGGAAATCCTGTCATTTGCATTAACATGGATGGAACTAGAGGTCGTTATGTTAAGTGAAGTAAGTCAGACACAGAAAGACAAATATGTCACTCATATGCGTCAGCTTAAAAGGTTGATCTCATAGAAGCAGGGTAGAATGATAGCTACCAGAGGCTGGGAAGGGTGTGTGAGTAGTAGGGGGATGAACAGAGGTTGGCTGGTGGGTTCAAACATTCAGTTAGGCAGAAAAAAATAAGTTCTAATGTTCTATAGTAGAGTAGGGAGACTACAGTTTATAACAATGTATTATATAAACAGCTAAAAGACGGGACTTGAAATGTTCCCAAAACATAGAAATAATAAATATTCGAGGTAATAGACACATGAAGTACCCTGATTTGATTATTATATATTCTATGCATATAACAAAATATTGCCTATACCCCATCAATATGTATTAATATTACATATCATTTAAATGTTTAAAAAAACGGAGCCTTGGAGAGGTGATTAGGTCATACGGCTCCACCCACATGAATAGGACTACTGCATTTATAACAGAAGTTTGAGCGACATTGTTTGCTTCTCCTGCCATGTGAGGACACAGCTAGAAGCCATTTTTGAAGCAGAGAGTAAGCCCTCACCTAACACCAAACCTGCTGGTCCTTTGATCTTGGACTTCCCATCCTCTAAGAACTGTGAGCAATGCACTTCTATTGTTTATAAATTACCAAGTCTAATGTATTTTGTTATAGCTGCCCAAACAGATACTTGCTAAAGGATTTGTTGCTAGTTTTTCTATATCAGATTAATGTTTGACTATTTGGCTTTTGGGATCTCTTCTAATTCTAAAATTTTATGTTTTAGTGTCATGTGAACAAAGGAGTATTAACCATGATTTGATATACAACACAACCCAAAGATAAAATGGAATGAGCATAGGCCAATGGTTCAGTCTCTGAGAAATTCCTCTCAGAGGATGATTATTTATGAAAAGCAATGACAGGCCGGGTGCAGTGGCCTGTAACCTGTAATCCCAATACTTTGGGAGACTGAGGTGGGTAGATCACCTGAGGTCAGGAGTTTGAGACCAGGCTGGCCAACATGGTGAAACCCTGTCTCTACTAAAAAAATACAAAAGTTAGCCGGGCATGAAGGTGGGTGCCTGTAATCCCAGCTACTTGGGAGGCAGAAGCGGGAGAATTGCTTAAATCCAGAAGGCAGAGGTTGCAGTGAGCTGAGATTGCGCCACTGCACTCCAGCCTAAGCAACAGAGCCAGACTCCATCTAAAAAAAAAAAACTTGCTCTAACCTCACACTCAGTAAAGCAATCAGCAAGCAGTCATCCAACCATTTGCTAAAATAACTTCATTAAAAAATTATTTATTGTCAGTACATACATTCTGCAAATATATCCATCAAAACAGCACTGTTCTTCTTACTTATTGGGAGATTCAGAAGTTTTACTTTGAATTTCTTTGGTGTTAAATAGAAATAGTCTTTTGCACTGCTAATAAGGTCGTCAGACTCAAAAAAGATGTATTAATTATCTAAATCACCATTGATATTTAACTCCAATTAGTATAAAAGCTAATTCATGCCCAAACATAACAAACAAGACTTTATCATCTATGCCTACATCAGTTTACCAAGTCAATAGTTTTAAGCTATATAATCTTACTGAAGTACAAAATGCAGAGTTATATTTGAAAGATATACTTAACTGTATCTCCATCAGCAGATATTTGTGTGGGCATATGCATTGTTCTTTCTGCCATGCTACACTAAAAGAGCTGGAAATTTAAAAAAAAAAAAATTTTTTTTAATTACTTACAAAAATTACTTAATTTTTAATTACTTAAAAATTTAATCTTACGACATAATTTAGATCAATTAGGGGGCATAATATAGGTATTTTCGCAAGATTTAGTTTTTAGTTAACATTATTAATCTGTTTTAAACTGTGACTGTCTTGCTAGATGGGCTTGTATATGATGAATAGTATGTAATATTCAACTTATAATGTAGAGTAATACATTTGACCATAAGCACATAAAAAGCACCTTAAAGTTAAATTCCCTTTGGAAATCAAGAGGATAAGAGCACTCTTCTTTAAATGACTCTATGGTCATAAGAAAGGAAAGTAGAAAATTTTGCTTTAAAAAATAGTTTAAAAAAAAAAAAAAAAAAAAAGCAAGACATTCATAAGCACTTAACTTTCCAGAGTAGCATACCAGAGGAGGCTTGAGCATTTGAATTTACCCATTGAAGGAGAATTGTGAAAGCAGACCTTAAAAACTCTAAACAAGTCCTTTAGACACTGAACTAAAATACTGATAATTCTCATTTATAAAGCATCTATTATGCACCCAGCATTGTGCTAAGGGTTTATGTGCTTTATTTACCTCTGTTAGTCCTCATAGTAGATCTGAGATACATGTATTTTCATTGCCATATGCCAGGTGAAAAAAATCAGACTCAGAAAGATTAAGTAACTTACTTTCCCCGGGATTCAGCTGTGCAGCAGACACAGGTTCGAACTGATTCCAAGCTGGTGTCCTTTCTACTGTCCCCAGTTGTGGACCAAATAAACATTCACTGTATTTGTAACAGTTGGGAACAGGGAGGAGAAGTACAAGAGAGCGTGCTGTGCTCATCTCCAAGTAGAACTGCCTGAGAAGGCCATACTACCCTACTTTCGAACACAGCACAAAGATACTAAGAATATGAGGCATGTTTCAAAAGGAAATAGTATATATTTGTAAAGCAAGTATTTGAAATATTTGAGAAGCAAACAGAATCAAAGAATGGTTCTGTGCCATAATCTCTTCACTTGCTCTATCCTGAGGATTATTGCACTTTAGTATACAAATGTGTATCATTTTCCCTAAAATTAAACAATGTTTTCTGATATGGATAGAGTTCTGTTTTGTGGTTTAGTTTAGTCCAGTATGTATGAAGGTTTTTTTTATTTATTTATCAGAAACTTAATGGTGGACATTGTAGTAATTTCCAGCCTTTTTTTTTTTTTTTTTTTTTTTTTGAGATGGAGTCTGACTCTGTCGACAGGCTGGAGTGCAGTGGTGCAATCTCGGCTCACTGCAAGCTCTGCCTCCCGGATTCACACCATTCTCCTGCCTCAGCCTCCCTAGTAGCTGTGACTACAGGTGCCTACCACCACACCTGGCTAATTTTTTGTATTTTTAATAGAGACGAGGTTTCACAGTGCTAGCCAGTATAGTCTTGATCTCCTGACCTCGTGATCCACCCACTTCAGCCTCCCAAAGTGCTAGCATCACAGGCATGAGCCACCATGCCTAGCCAGTAATTTCTAGCTTTTAATGGAAATCAGCAACAAACATTGTTGATTTAAGTCAACAATGTTTGGCCAGACACAGTGGCTAACACCTATAATCCCAGCACTTTGGGAGGCCAACGCAGGAGGATCACTTGAGGCCAAGAGTTTGAGACCAGACTGGCCAACATGGCAAAATCCCGTCTCTACTAAAAAACTTAGCCGGGCATAGTGGTGCAGGCCTGTAATCCCAGCTACTCAGGAGGCTGAGGCACAAGAATTGCTTGAACCCAGAAGGTGGAGGTTGCAGTGAATCAAGATCCCGCCACTGCATTCCAGCCTGGGTGACAGAACAAGACTCTGACTCAAAAAATAAATAAATAAATAATAATGTTTATTTAAATCAACAATAAATATTGTTTTTCAAATACTGTAGTATTTCAAGTAAATTACCACAAATTCAATTAATTTGAAGTAAATTACTACAAATTCAATTAATTTGAAGTAAATTACTACTACATTATACAGCGTATCTCTGTATAATGACTGAATTTTTGGCAAATCTGCCAAAAATTATTTGAGAACTAGAGACGCAACTTATCTTGTATTTAAAAGCCTAATTAAGTGTCTTAAACAAATAGGGGTTTATTTCTTTCACATAAGTCTAGAGCAGAAGTTCTCAAAGTATGATCACTGGGCACTGAGGATTCCTGAGACTCTTTGGGGGGACCCATGGGTTCAATTTTTTTCTAATAATACGAGGGTTTTTTGTTTTTGTTTTGGATAGAACCTCACTCTGTCACCAAGGCTGGAATCCAGTGGCACAGTCGCAACTCACTGCAGCCTCAACCTCCCAAGCTCAAGCGATCCTCCCCACCTCAGCCTCCCAAATAGCTGGGATTACAGGCATCTGCCATCACACCCTGCTAATTTTTGCATTTTTTTGTAGAGATGGGGTTTTGCCATGTTGCCCAGGCTGATCTCATACTCCTGAACTCAAGTAATTCTTCTGCCTGGCCTCCCAAAGTGCTGGGATTACAGGTGTGAGTAGTATGGCCACTGCACTTAGCCCATACTAGGGTTTAATTTGCCTTTCCACTGTGTTGATATTTACACTGATGGTTCAAAAGCAATGGTGGTTAAAACTACTGCTACCTTCGGCTGGGCACAGTGGCTTACACCTGTAATCCCAACACTTTGGGAGGCCAAGGTGGGTGTATCACCTGAGGTCAGGAGTTCAAGACCAGCCTGGCCAACATGGTGAAACCCCGTCTCTACTAAAAATACAAAAAATGGCTGGGTGTGGTGGTGGGCACCTGTAATCTCAGCTATTTGGGAGGCTGAGGCAGGAGAATTGCTTGAGCCCAGGGGGCAGATGTTGCAGTGAGCAGAGATCGTGCCACTGCACTCCAGCCTGGGCAACAAGAGCGAGACACCGTCTCAAAACAAAACAAAAAAACCTGCTACCTTCATCAAAAAAAAGGCTCCAAATTGTATTATTAGTTATTGCACTATTCACCTCACATATTCACAACAACAAAAACCAATGAATACCCATAAAGCATTTATACTGTATAGAAGTATGATGGTTGTCTTGAGGAAAACAAGTTCCGTGATTGATTGAGTTTTGAGAAATAGGAACTCCTTTTTTCATGGAATATTATTAATTTCAAGTGCAATTGACAAACACTGATGATTTAAGCTTGGAGATTTCTAAGACAGATTCTTGAAAATGAATGAAGCATGGTTTGTAACATTAAGTAAAATAACTAAGCCAGGCGAGGTGGATCGTGCAATCCCAGCACTTTGGGAGTCTGAAGCAGGAGAATTGCTTGAGCCCAAGAGTCTGAAACTAGCCTGGTCAGCATAGCGAGACCCGGTCTCTACAGAAGAAAAATTTAAAAATTAGTCAGGCATGGTGGTGCGTGCCTATAGTCCCAGCTACTCGGGAGGCTGAGACAGAAAGATTGCTGGAGCGCCAGAGTTTGAGGCTGCAGTGAGCTATGATTATGCCATTGCACTCCAGCCAGGGCAACAGAGTGAGATCCTGTCTAAAGAAACAAACAAACAAAAAATAATGAATGAAAAGAAAAGATTAGAAAACTAACTGAAAATGTACTTCCTAAATGATAAAATTTACATTTTTGTAAATTTTGTAATAATGAGCTTTACAGCTAAAATTAGAGCTTTTGGAGAGATTCTATCAACCATCATGATCTTGACAGCTTCCCAACATTTAAAAACTTTTCTAAAAACATTGGTGGCGATATTAACAATGCAAACATTTGATTTTTTTTTTTTTTTTTTTTTTAGACAGTCTCGCTCTGTTGCCCAGACTGGAGTGTAGTGGCACAATCTCGGCTCACAGAAACCTCCGCCTCCCGGGTTCAAGAGATTCTCCTGTCTCAGCCTCCCAAGTAGCTGGAATTACAGGCGTGTGCCACCACACCTGGCTAATTTTTGTATTTTTAGTAGAAACAAGGTTTTACCATGTTAACCAGGCTGGTCTTGAACTCCTGACCTCAGGTGATCTGCCCACCTCGGCCTCCCAAAGTGCTGGGATTACAGGTGTGAACCACCACGCCCGGCCAACAGTGCACAATTATTAAGTATATTCACCAACCTGTGCAATAGATCTCAAAAAATCCAAATCTTCCCAAACTAAATCTTTATATCCATAAAACAATAGCCACACTTTCTCCCCTATTTCTGGGACTCACAATTGTACTTTCTGTGTCTATGAACTTGACTACTTTAGGTACTTCATACAAATGGGATTCTGTAACATTTGTCCCTTTGTGACTGAATTATTTCACTTAGCATAATGTCTTCAAGGTTCATCTCTGTTGTAACGTGTCAGAATTTCCTTCCTTTTTAGGGCTAAATGATGTTCCACTGTACATACATACCATATATTGCTTATCCATTCATTTATCAGTGGACATTTGGGTTGCTTCCACCTGTTGGCTATTGTGAATAATGCTTCTATGAATATAAATTGTGCAAATATATTTTCTGGACCCTGCTTTCTATTCTTTGGGGCATATACCCTGAGGTGGAATTGTTGAATCGTATGGTAATTCTATGTTTAATGTTGTTGTTGTTGTTGCTGTTGTTGTTGTTTGAGACTAAGCCTCACTCTGTCACCCAGGCTGGAGCGCAATGGCGTGATCTCAGCTCACTGCAACCTCTGCCTCCCGGGTTCAAGCGATTCTCCTGCCTCAGCCTCCAGAGTAGCTGGGATTACAGGCGCACACCACCATGCCTGGCTACATTTTGTATTTTTAGTAGAGATAGGGTTTTGCCATGTTGGTCAGGCTGTTCTCAAACTCCTGATCTCAGGTGATCCACCTGCGTCAGCCTCCCAAAGTGCTCAGATTACAGGCGTGAGCCACCGCGCCCAGCATCTATGTTTAATTTTTAAAGAAAACACAAACACAGCAGTCACACCATGTCACTGCATTCCCACCGGTCATGCACAAGGTGCCAACTTCTCCATGCCTTTACCAGCACATGTTACTGTGGTTTTGGATAGCAGTCATCCTAATGGGTATGTGAACCAAAAATATCTGAGACAGGTCTCAATCAATTTAGAAAGTTTAGGCCGGGCACGGTGGCTCATTCCTGTAATCCCAGCACTTTGGGAGGCTGAGGTGGGTGGATTGCCTGAGGTCAGGATTCGAGACCAGCCTAGCTAACATGGTGAAACCCCATCTCTACTAAAAATACAAAAATTAGCCGGGCATGGTGGCAGGTGCCTGTAATCCCAGCTACTCAGAAGGCTGAGGCAGAAGAATTGCTGGAACCCAGGAGATGGAGGTTGCAGTGAGCCAAGATCACGCCCACTACACTCCAGTCTGGGTGACAGAGCAAGGCTCCATCTCCAAAAAAAAAGAAAGTTTATTTTGCCAAAGTTAAGGACACTCCTGTGACACAGCATCAGGAGGTCCTGATGACATGTGCCCAAAGTGGTCAGGGGTACAGTTTGCTTTTATACACTAGGGAGACATAATATACATCAATCAATATGTGTAAGATTTACATTGGTTTGGCTAAGCGTGGTGGCTCATGCCTGTAATCTCAGCACTTTGGGAAGCCGAGGCGGGTGGATCACGAGGTCAGGAGAACGAGACCATCCTGGCTAACACCGTGAAACCCTGTCTCTACTAAAAATACAAAAACAAAAATTAGCTGGGCGTGGTGGCGGGTGCCTGTGGTCCCAGCTACTCAGGAGGTTGAGGCAGGAGAATGGCGTGAACCTGGGAGATGGAGCTTGCAGTGAGCTGAGATGGTGCCACTGCACTCCAGCCTGAGCGACAGAGCAAAACTCCGTCTCAAAAAAAAAACGAAAAAAAAAGATTTACATTGGTTTGATCTGGAAGGGTGAGACAACTTGAAGTGGTGGGGGGAGGGGAGGTTCAAGGTCTTAAGTAGATTTTTTTTTTTTTTTTTTGAGACGGAGTCTCGCTCTGTCGCCCAGGCTGGAGTGCAGTGGCGCGATCTCAGCTCACTGCAAGCTCCGCCTCCCGGGTTCACGCCATTCTCCTGCCTCAGCCTCCCGAGTAGCTGGGACTACAGGCGCTGCCACCACGCCTGGCTAGTTTTTTGTATTTTTAGTAGAGACGGGGTTTCACCGTGTTAGCCAGGATGGTCTCGATCTCCTGACCTCGTGATCCGCCCACCTCGGCCTCCCAAAGTGCTGGGATTACAGGCGTGAGCCACCGCGCCCGGCTTAAGTAGATTTTTAAATGTTCTGATTGGCATTTGGTTGAAAGAGTTGTTATTAATAGAAAGGAATGTCTAGGTTACAATAAAGGGTTCTTGAGACCAAGGTTTTATTGTGCAGATGAAGCCTCGAAAGTAGCAGGCTTCAGAGAGAACAGATTGTAAATGTTTCTTATCAGACTTAAAGTCTGTGTTGATGTTAATGCTGGTCAGTTTTTCCTAAATTCCAAAAGGGAAGAGGGTGTAATGAGGCATGTCTGACCTGAACTAGTTTCTCAGGTTAACCTTGGAATGTCCTTGGCTAAGAGGAGGGGTCCGTTCAGATGGTTGGGAAGACTTAGAATTCTTTTTTTGGTTTACAGGTGTGAAGTCCTATATCACTGTGGTTTTCTTGTTTGTTTGTTTGTTTTGAGACAGGGTCTCACTCTGTCACCCAGGCTGGAGTGCAGTAGCATGATATCTACCTCCCAGATTCAAGTGATTCTCCCACCTCAGCCTCCCAGATAGCTGGAACTACAGGCATGAGCCACCACACCCAGCTAATTTTTGTATTTTTATTTTTTATTATTTTATTTATTTTATTTTTTTGGATGGAGTCTCACTCTGTCACCCAGGCTGGAGTGCAGTGGTGCAGTCTTGGCTCATTGCAACCTCTGCCTCCCAGGTTCAAATGATTCTCCTGCCTCAGCCTCCTAAGTAGCTGGGACTCCAGACATGCACCACCACGCCCAACTAATTGTTGTGTTTTCTTAGTAGAGATGGGGTTTCACCATGTTGGCCAGGGTGGTCTTGAACTCTTGACTTCAGGTGATCCACCCGCCTTGGCCTCCTAAAGTGCTGGGATTACAGGTGTGAGCCACCGTGCCCAGCCAATTTTTGTATTTTTAGTAGAGACAGGGTTTCACCATGTTGGCCAGGCTGGTCTTGAGCTCCTGACCTCAGGTGATCGCCCTGAGTGCTAGGATTCCAGGTGTGAGCCACTGCACCTGGCCCCTATAAAAGTTTTGAAAAAAGGAGAAAATTTTCAGGACCTGGTGCTGGTGAAAAATTCTTAGACTTGACAACAAAGACAATACATAAAAGAAAAAACTGGTAAATTAAATATCATCAAAATTTAAAAATTAAAATTAAAAAATTAAAAATGCACTGTGAAAATTCTGGGTAAGCGATAAAAAGGCTGCAGACTGGGGGAAAATATTTTCACACCACACATTTAACACCGAATTTGAATCTAGAATACATAAAGACTTTTTTAAAACTCAAAAGCAGTCTGAGGTATAGGATACTGTGAGGGCTACAGTGCTGGGGACCTGGCCACACCATTGAGTCCAGCTGGTGTTACATCACTGCAGCCGTCCAGGAGGACATGAGGGGGATGTCAGTGGGGTTCCAGGAATGTGGAGATGCAGGAGCTTTTGGGCCCCAGGGCAGGATGCAGTCCGGCAGGTGCTTGCTCTGAAAATGGTGTCCTTGGAGGTTGGACACAGTGGCCCACGCCTGTAATCCCAGCACTTTGGGAGGCCAAGGCGGGTGATCACTTGAGGTCAGGAGTTCAAGACCAGCCTGTCCAACATGGTGAAACTCTGTCTATACTGAAAAAAAAAAAAAAAATACAAAATTAGCCAGGCATGGTGGCAGAAGCCTGTAATCCCAGCTACTCAAGAGGCTCAGGCAGGAGAATCACTTAAACCAAGTAGGTGGAGATTGCAGTGAGCCGAGATTCTACCACTGCACTTCAGCCTGGGTGACAGAGTGAGACTCTGTCTCAAAAAAAACAAACAAAACACTGTTCAGTAGTTTTGGGTTTTTGGGGGGAGCATTGAGGGGTTTGAGACAAGTCTTACTGGGATTATAGGCACAGGCCACCATGCCCAGCTAATTTTTATATTTTTAGTAGTGACAGGGGGATCTCATCATGTTGGCCAGGCTGGTTTCAAACTCCGGAGCTAAGGAATCCTCCCACCTTAGCCTCCCATAATGCTGAAATTACAGGCATGAGCCACCACACGTGGCCTCTGTTTAGTACTTTTAGTTAACATGCAGTTACTATATAACCCAGAAATTACATTCCTAGCTATCTATTTAACGTAAACGAAAGCATATGTCTACAAAAACACTTACATAAGAATGTTAATAGCACCTTTATCAAAATAACCTAAAACTATAAACAACATGTCCAACAAGAGGGCGATAAACAATCTGCGATGTATTTATTCAAAGAAGACTAGTTAGCAGTGGAGGAGTTTGTTTATATATGAAACAGAGTGGATGAATCTCAAAGTCAAGATACTGAGTAGAAAAAGCCAGACACAAAATTATCTGTACTATTTGATTTCATTCATGTGAAACTTCAGAAAAGGCAAAGCTATTCCAGGGCAAGAGGAATTTGAACAGTATAGCATTAGGAGATATACCTAATGTAAATGACGAGTTAATGGGTGCAGCACACCAACATGGCACAGGTATACATATGTAACAAACCTGCACGTTGTGCACATGTACCCTAGAACTTAAAGTGTAATAAAAAAAAAAAAAAAAAAAAAAAAGATGAGAAGGCTGACTTGAAAGGGGCCTGAAGAAACTTTCTGGATTTAAATGTTGGTAAAAGCTCATTAAAATCCCTGCATTTTCCTGTGTACATTATATGTTGATTTTAAAAATAATGTTACACAAAGATAAAGCATAAGTTGCCTGACACATTACTTCTCAGAAACTCAACAGGGCTTTTTGTAATCTGTTTCTTTTTCTTTTTTTGAGATGGAGTTTCATGCTTTTTGCCCAGACTGGAGTGCAGTGGCATGATCTCGGCTCACTGCAACCTCCACCTCCTGGGTTCAAGCAATTCTCCTGCCTTAACCTCTCAGGTAGCTGGGATTACAGGCATGTGCCACTATGCCCGGCTAATTCTGTATTTTTAGTAGAGAGAGGGTTTCACCATGTTGGCCAGGCTGGTCTTGAACTCCTGACCTCAGGTGATCTGCCCACCTCGGCCTCCCAAA
Source organism: Macaca mulatta (assembly GCF_049350105.2). Classification (NCBI taxonomy): domain Eukaryota; kingdom Metazoa; phylum Chordata; class Mammalia; order Primates; family Cercopithecidae; genus Macaca; species Macaca mulatta. Next base: position 71,930,849 of record NC_133408.1, read on the forward strand.
GTGCTGGATTACAGGTGTGAGCCACTGCGCCCAGCCTAAGTCTGTTTCTTTTCTTCCCTTTTCTTCCTTTTTTGAGACAGGGTCTCGCTCTGTCACCCAGGCTACAGTGCAATGGCATGAGCATGGCTCACACTGCAGCCTCAACCTCCCAGGCTCAAGCAATCCTCCCAACTTAGCCTCCCAAGTAGCTGGGACTACAGGTGCACACCACCATGCCTGGCTAATTTTTGTATTTTCTATAGAGATGAGGGTCTCACTACATTGCCCAGGCTGGTCTCAAACTCCTGGTCTCAAGCAGTCCTCCCACCTCAGCCTCCCAAAATGCTGGGATGACAGGTTTGAACCACTGCACCTGGCCTGTTTGCCTTTTGAGGAATGGCCACACTGTTTTTCAGAGCAGCCACAACCCCCACCAGCAATGTATGTGTTCCAGTTTCACCACCTTGCCAAAACTTATATTCTGTTTTTGGTTTTTCAGTAGCCATCCTAGTAAGTATAAAGTGGTAACTTTGCATTTTATTTCCCATTTGTATATTTTCTTTGGAAAAATGTCTATTCAAGTCCTTCATCCATTTTAGTTATTTCTCCTTTTTGCTGTTGAGTTGTAGGAGTTATTTATGTATTTTGGATATCATACCTTTATCACATATACAATTTGAAAATATTTTCACCCATTCTGTAAGTTGTCTTTTCACTTTCTTGATATTCTTGATATTGTCCTTCGATATGCCACTGCCACACAGTTTTGATTACTGTAGCTTTGTAGAAAGCTTTGAAACTGGAGAGTGCTGCTGATGCCCCAGTGGAGAAGCTGAGGTCAACATCAGATTTGAAATATTTAAAGTGGATACAAAACTATTTCAGCAATGCAGACAATTAAGTGTGTTGTTGTGGGCGATGGTGCTGTTAGTAAAACATGTCTCCTGATATCCTACACAACAAATAAATTTCCATCGGAATATGTACCAACTGTTTTTGACAATTATGCAGTCAGTTACGATTGGTGGAGACCCATATACTCTTGGGCTTTTTGATACTGCAGAGCAAGAGCATTATGACAGATTACTACTACTGAGTTATCCACAGACAGATGTATATCTAGTCTGTTTTTCAGTGGTCTCTCCACCTTCATTTGAAAATGTGAAAGAAAAGTGGGTGCCTGAGATAACTCACCACTGTCCAAAGCCTCCTTTCTTGCTTGCTGGGACCCAAACTAATCTCAGAGATTACCCCTCTATTATTGAGAAACTTTCCAAGAACAAACAGAAGCCTGTCACTCCAGAGACTGCTGAAAAGTTGGTCCGTGACCTGAAGGCTGTAAGGTATGTGGAGTGTTCCGCACTCACACAGAAAGGCCTAAAGAATGTGTTTGACGGCCGGGCGCGGTGGCTCAAGCCTGTAATCCCAGCACTTTGGGAGGCCGAGGCGGGCGGATCACGAGGTCAGGAGATCGAGACCATCCTGGCTAACACGGTGAAACCCCGTCTCTACTAAAAATACAAAAAAAAAACTAGCCGGGCGCGGTGGCAGGCGCCTGTAGTCCCAGCTACTCGGGAGGCTGAGGCAGGAGAATGGCGTAAACCCGGGAGGCGGAGCTTGCAGTGAGCTGAGATCCGGCCACTGCACTCCAGCCTGGGTGACAGAGCAAGACTCCGTCTCAAAAAAAAAAAAAAAAAAAAAAAAAGAATGTGTTTGACGAAGCAATATTGGCTGCCCTGGAGCCTCCAGAATTGAAGAAGAGCCGCAGGTGTGTGCTGCTATGAACATCTCTCCAGAGCCCTTTCTGCACAACTAGTGTCGGCATCATACTAAAAGCAGTGTTTAAATCAAACTAAAGATTAAAAATTAAAATTCATTTTTGGAATAATGACAAATGCCCTGCACCTACCCACATGCACTCATGTGAGACAAGGCCCATAGGCATGGCCCTTCCCCCTCCCAGGACTAGTTAATTTTGAGTTATTGTGTATTGTCAGAAAAGTGATTAGTACTAGTTTTTGTTTTGTTTCAAAAAATTTTTTTGTTGTTGTTTAAAAGCAAGGCATGGGCCGAGCGCAGTGGCTTACGCCTGTAATCCTAGCACTTTGGGAGGCTGAAGTGGGCAGATCATGAGGTCAAGAGGTCGAGACCATCCTGGCTAACACGGTGAAACCCTGTCTCTAGTAAAAATATAAAAAATTAGCTGGGCATGGTGGCACGTGCCTGTAGTCTCAGCTAATTGGGAGGCTGAGGTAGGAGACTCACTTGAACCCGGGAGGGGGAGGTTGCAGTGAGCCGAGGTTGCACCATTGCACTCCAGCCTGGGTGACAGGGCAAGACTCTATTTCACACACACACAAAAGAAGCAAGGCATGCTTGTGGATGACTTTGTAATAAACTAACTGCAGTTGTTGAATCTGCTCCCTGGTTCCACTCTGGAGAGTAATCTGGGACATCTTAGTGTTGTTTTTTTTCTCCTCTTCTTTGGGGGCAGTGTGTGTGGGGTTTGTTTTTCAGTACTGTTTTTTTAATTCATTAACCAGTGGATAGCCCTTAAAGGGAGGAGGACAGAATGATTCCACATTCCACTTCCTAGATCTAGTTGAGAAACCATGCTCCTCATCCGGTGCTCTTAGGAAGGAGTATAGGAAATGCCTCATTTAGTAACATGCTCCTTTTTGAAAGTTGCCTTTTCTCTCCACCCTCGAGTAGATTCAGTATTTGATGAAACTCATGAAAGTGGGTGGAGCCTGTCTTGCCCCTTCTCTTTTCTAGGATGCACTGTAGGTGACTGTGACTTTCAAGGACATTTGTTTGCCATTTGCTGATTTTTGGGGGAAGTTAATTTCTAACCTCTTTCACTGGTAAATGAAGAAAAGTATTGCACCTTTGAAATACACCAAATGAATCAAATGAATTGAGTTTGTAATGAAAATTTTTTTTCCCTGTCAGTCATTGTCTTATATGCTTAGCATAGATTTGCAACTCAGTAGTATATGGTGTTCCTAGAATGCAGCTGAAGAACTGGTATGTAGAGGAAATACGAGGGGTGGGTGGTGCTATAAGACAGACATCTGTGGAATGATTCACATCCTCTCAAGTTAGGAGGACGGAGGCCTGCTTCATTAAGAAGCTGGAGGTAGGGTGGGGATGTGGAGAACACTTAACAACATGGGGACCAGTCAGGGGAATCCCCTTATTTCTGTTTTGCATATGAGGAACCCTAAAGCAGCCAGGTAAGACTCTCTAGTTTAATAAAAATCATGGAGACTTTTTTTTTTTTTTGACATGGAGTCTCGCACTATCACCCAGGCTGGGGTGCAGTGGCCACGACCTCGGTTCACTGCAAGCTCCACCTCCTGGGTTCATGCTATTCTCCTGCCTCAGCCTTCCGAGTAGCTGGGACTACAGGTGCCTGCCACCACACCCGGCTAATTTTTTGTATTTTTAGTAGAGAAGTGGTTTCACTGTGTTAACCAGGATGGTTTCGATCTCCTGACCTCGTGATCTGCCCACCTTGGCCTCCCAAAGTGCTGGGATTACAGGCGTGAGCCACCAAGCCTGGCCTTTTTTTTTTTTTTTTCTTTTTTTTGAGACGGAGTTTCGCTCTTGTTGCCCAGGCTGGAGTGCAATGGCTCTCAGCTCACCGCAACCTCTGCCTCCTGGGTTCAAGCAATTCTCCTGCCTTATCCTCCCGAGTAGCTGGGATTACGGGCATGCACCACCACGCCCGGTTAATTTTATATTTTTAGTAGAGATGGAGTTTCTCCATGTTGGTCAGGATGGTCTCAAACTCTTAACCTCAGGTGATCCACCCACATCGGCCTCCCAAAGTGCTGGGAATACAGGCGTGAGCCACCACGCCCAGCCGGAAAGAGTCTTATGAAGACTCTCCATAAGTGTTAATAGGGATTTTATTAGTTTATTTTGGTTGCAGTTTCTAATTTTTAAAAACATTGAAGTAATTTTTTCCACCTTCCCAATCCTAATTCTTATAGATTCATTCTTGTTGAACTAATGCTTTCTCATGTCTCAATTCTTTGTATATACATTGTTTTCAGATGTATTAAACAAAAACCCTTTAAAAAAGAAAAAAAAAAGCAAGCTTTGGAATTGGGAATTGTGATTCCTCTGACTTTGTAATTCTTTATAAGCTTTTAGCTTTTTGGAGCCCTTTATAATTATTCCATATGGATGTAAGCATTGTCTTACTTATTTCTGCATAAAAGGCTGTTGGGATATTGACTGGAATTAGGTTGAATCTACAGATCACTTTGAGTAATCTTGACATGTTAACAATACTGAGTCTTCCTACCCATGACATGATGTCTTTCTGTTTAGCCCTTCTTTAATTTATTTTTAGCCACATTGTGTTCTTTTTAGTGTATAAGCCATTCACCTCAAATTTATCCTATGTATTTTATTTTATTTTATTTTTTATTTTTATTTTTTGAGATGGAGTCTCACTCTGTCTCCCAGGCTGGAGTGAAGTGGCACGATCTTAGCTCACTGCAACCTCTGCCCTCCAGGTTCAGGCGATTCTCCTGCCTGACCCTCTCAAGTAGCTGGGACCACAAGCGCACGCCACCATCCCCGGCTAATTTTTGTATTTTTAGTGGAGATGGGGTTTCACTATGTTGGCCAGGCTGGTCTTGAACTCCTGACCTCAGGTGATCCGCCTGCTTTGGCCTCGCAAAGTGCTGGGATTACAGGGGTAAGCCACTGCTCCCGGCCTGTATTTTACTTTTTAGATGCTATTGCAAATGGAATTACTTTCTTAACTTTTTTGTTTATTTCAATTGTATGGAAACATAATGGGTTTTTGTGCATATGTTAATCTTGCATCCTGCAACTTTGCTGAATTCATTTATTAGCTCTAGTAGCCTTTTCATGGATTCTTTTGGATTTGCTATATATTTGGGATATGTATTCTCATCTGCAAATAAATATAGTTTGACTACTTCCTCTCCAATTTTGATACTTTTCATTTTTTTAATTGTCTAATTGTTCTTGTTGAAACTTCTAGTAGAATATTGAATAGCAGTAGTAAAACAGGGCATTAAAAACCTTCCAACAAAGTTAAGTCCACGAAAAAATGGCTTCACTGGTGAATTCTACCAAACATTTCAAAAAGAATTAACAGCAATCCTTCTCACACTCTTCCAAAAGGGAAAGAGGAAAAAACAATTCCTAACTCATTCTGTGAGGCCAGTATTATCCAAATATTAAAGCCAAATAAAAACATCATAACAGGCTGGGCATGGTGGCTCACACCTGTAATCCCAGCACTTTGAGAGGCTGAGGTGGGAGGATTGCTTGAGCCCAGGAGTTTGACCAGTCTGGGCAACACAGTGAGACTGCATCTCTACAAAAAATAAAAAATTAGCTCAGTGTGGTGATATATGCCTGTAGACCCAGCTACTCAGGAGGCTGAGATGGGAGAATAGCTTGAGCACAAGAGGTTGAAGCTTCAGTTAGCCATGATCGTGCCACTGCGCTCCAGCCTGGGTGACAGAGCAAGACCCTGTCCTCTGCTACCAAAAAAATAGTGTTTTGTTTTTAATTGTTTTAATGTTTTAATTGCATATGTTTGCAAATTTTTCAGTTTTCTTATGCTTATTGATATCTGGCATCACTCCATTGTGATCATAAAAGATACTTTGTATAATTCAATATTTTAAAAATGTATTATGTGTTTTATGACCCAACATATGGTCTATTTTGAAGAATGTCACCCTTTCCCCCAAATGTTTATTTTTGTTTCTTTTTTTGTTTGTTTTTGAGAGACTAAGTCTCACTCTGTCGCCCAGGCTGAAGTGCAGTGGTGCAGTTTCAGCTCACTGCAACCTCTGCCTCCTGGGTTCAAGTGATTCTCCTGCCTCAGCCTCCCAAGTAGCTTGGATTACAGGCGCATGCTGCCACACTAATTTTTGTGTATGTTTTAGTAGAGACAGGGTTTCTCCATGTTGGCCAGGCTGGTCTCGAACTCTTGACCTCGTGATCCACCCGCCTCAGCCTCCAAAAGTGCTGGGATTACAGATGTGAGCCACTGCGTCCAACCTTTTATGTTTTTCAGACAGTCTCACTCTGTTGCCCAGGCTGGAGTGCAGTGGCTCGATCTCAGCTCACTGCAACCTCCCCCTCCCAGGTTCAAGCAATTCTCCTGCCTCAGCCTCTTGAGTAACTGGGACTACAGGTGCACATCACCACGCCTGGCTAATTTTTGTATTTTTGTAGAGATAAGGGTTTCACTATATGTTGACCAGGCTGGTCTTGAACTCATGACCTCAGGTGATCTGCTCACCTCAGCCTCCCAAAGGGTTGGGATTACAGGTGTGAGCCACTGACCCCAGCTTCAATACCTATTTGGCAATGGCCAGGCCAGAACCTGTCACTCCCAAGCCTAAGAATGCTCACTGACTCTTCCCTGTGCACAGAAGCAAACCCTGGCTCTTGGATATGGTGCTCTGGGCCTGACACCTCAGCTGTCTTGTGATGCCCCTGCTCCCTGTCACTCACCCTCCCAGGATCACCTGCCATGCTCTTTGGTCATTTGCAAGCTCCTATATGATAAGTTTACCTCTCCCTCTATCTCCCAAACAGAACACTCACTTTTGCTTGTTGAAATCCCAGCCAAATAGAGCACAGGCATAGATTGGAGGTCCTTCTTTCCAGGAAAACTTTCCTAACTCCTGTTAATTCATATTTAGTCTTCTTTCTTTTTTTTTCTTTTTTTGGAGACAGAGTCTCACTCTGACACCTGGGCTGCAGTGCAATGACGCGATCTCGGCTCACTGCACTCTCCGCCTCCCAGGTTCAAGTGATTCTCCCGCCTCAGCCTCCCAAGTAGCTGGGATTACAGCACGTGCTGCCAGGCCCTACTTTTGTATTTTTAGTAGAGTTGGAGTTTCGCCACATTGGCCAGGCTGGTCTCAACTCCTGACCTCAGGTGATACACCCACCTCGCCCTTCGAAAGTGCTGGGATTACAGGTGTGAGCCACCGCACCTGGCCCAGTCTTTCTTCTTCCTGCTGCAATGAAACTTGATTTATGCTGATGCACCACCCTCAAGGCTCACAGAGCTGCACCTGGGTGTGTGTATGCTGCACGATGTGGAAAGGCAGGGCCCACGAGAGAATGGTCACCCTTTACACACCACATACACATTGACACATAAATGCAAACAGCACACCACTGATGATGCACATTCCCCCAATGCACCACACAACCATACACCCCACACACACATACTCACATGCTTAGTTCACATGCTCCTCTCCACACAGACCATACACACCATCAGTCACACATCCACCCTGCCACACACACAAACATATGCATGTGCGCATGCACACACTCACCACAGAGGACACTTACCATACAGCTACTCACACCACCCCACGTGCACATGCAAACAGACAAATCACACATCACTGTGGGCATGGGTTGCCTCAATACACTACACAATCACACTCACCATCCCCCAAATACAGACAGACACACACACACACGGAGAGCACATGTTTCTCACACACAGACCACTAGTGACACACACAAACACACCCACCCTGCTGAGAGCGGATGCCCCAACACACTCACACACACACGTACAGAGTGGGCTCTGGGTACTTCCTCAGCCTTGGCCTTCCAAACCCACAAAGGTTGTCTTTGCATCCTATGTCCTCCAACCCAGGTTCTGTCCTGGGCATGGCTCCTCAGGCCACTTTAGCCCGTCTCACCTCCAAACCCCAAATTCTGGCCTAAGCCATGTCCCACTAAGCTCAGGCAACTGGATTGGACTGCACTCACAAAGTCAGTCTAGGAGCTAAATTTCCAGATGGCAGTCTGTTTTGCTGAGTAAGATATTCATGGTTGCCAAAACTAAAACTTTTCCTCACAATAGGTAGTGATGCCCTCCTTCTCTGCCCTCCTTCTCCACCCTCCTCCTTAGCAATGAGCAGCAGCTCATCAAAAGCCACCGGGCATGGTGGCTTAAACCTGTAATCCCAGCACTTTAAGAGCCCAAGGCAGGAGGATCACTTAAGGCTAGGAGTTTGAGACCAGCCTGGGCAACATAGCAAGACTCCATCTCTACAAAAAATTTAAAAATTAACCAGGCATGGTGCATGCCTCTAGCTACTCAGGAGGCTGAAGAGGGAAGATTGTTTGAGCCAAGGAAGTCAAGGCGGTAGTGAGCTATGATGACACCACTGCACTTCAGCCTGGGCGACAGAGAGAGATCCTGTCTCAAAAAAAAATAAAAAACAAAAAACAGTCATTTTTTGGGGGGGAGACTGAGCAGTTTCCGGTCACACACCACATGAGTCCTAAGATGAGGTACGAGGGGAGCCAAGAATCTCCTTCCGACATGTCCCACAATGAATCTCCCCCTCCATGTCATTTATCCTGGTGGATTCTTTGGCAAGGAATAAGAACAATGAACTTCAAGTTACTTGAGTGAGCAAAATCCCATGGAAGTTGAAATATAATTCACTTTGTCTTTCATTAAAAAGTATCATGTCAATGTGTGTGTGTGTGTGTGTGTGTGTGTGTGTGTGTGTGACTTTTTTGAAGCTGAAGTTTTCTCTCGTTGCCCAGGCTAGAGTGCAGTAGCGCAGTCTCGGCTCACTGTAATATCTGCCTCCCAGGTTCAAGCAACTCTTGTGCCTCAGCCTCCCGAGTAGCTGGGATTACAGGCACCTGCCACCACACCAAGGTAATTTTTGTATTTTTAGTAGAGATGAGGTGTCACCATGTTGGCCAGGCTGGTCTTGAACTCCTGACCTCAGGTGATCTGCCCACCTTGGCCTCCCAAAGTGCTAGGATTACAGGCATGAGCCACCATGCCCAGGTGTATCATGTCAATTTTGCAGGTGGCCTGAAGAAAATTGATTCAGAAAAGAGGTGCAAGGACAGATATAAACAGGCACTTGACATACTCTAGACTAGCTCTGTCCAGTAGAAACATAAGGTGAACCACGCACGTAATTTAAAATTTTCTGATAGCTGCATAAAAAAGTGAGAAGCAGCAGGTGGAATTTATTTTGAAAAGTGTGGGGCTAAAGCAACTCCATCTTGGAAACCAATCCACCATATTGGTTTCTGATTATCCCCTGTTCCAGAAAGACCTCTAAGATTTCCAGTTTATCTGTTATTCCTTGTGTAAGAGCAGGTGCTTTCTGTAAGTCCTGCTGTTGGGTCAAACAACCCTGATGCTATCACACTTTAATTGTCCGGCCCAACCCTTCTGAATCACCCTTTCCCTATGGTATACAAAGCCCTGGGTCAAGAGGGTGATGATGCTGGGATCCACCATCTTGTCTCACCACTGCCCAAAACACAGACATGGCTTCTGTTCATAAGTCCCTATTAAATGTTTCTTTTTAAGAAATTGGAGGCCGGGCGCGGTGGCTCAAGCCTGTAATCCCAGCACTTTGGGAGGCCGAGACGGGCGGATCACGAGGTCAGGAAATCGAGACCATCCTGGCTAACACGGTGAAACCCCGTCTCTGCTAAAAAATACAAAAAACTAGCCGGGCGCGGTGGCGGGCGCCTGTAGTCCCAACTACTCGGGAGGCTGAGGCAGGAGAATGGCGTGAACCCGGGAGGCGGAGCTTGCAGTGAGCTGAGATCCGGCCACTGCACTCCAGCCTGGGCGGCAGAGCCAGACTGTCTCAAAAAAAAAAAAAAAAAAATTGGATTTGTCTGCTTTCCTTCCTGCCTTCCTTTCTTCCTTCCTTCCCCTTCCCTCCCTTTTTTCTTGTTCTCTCTCTTTTTCCTGACAGGGTCTCACTCTATCTCCCAGGCTGAGTGCAGGCGCAGTGCACTGCAGCCTCAACCTCCCAAGTTCAAGTAGCTGAGACTACAGGCATGCCCCACCAAGCCTGGCTAATTTTTAAAATTTTTTGTAAAGATGGGATCTTGCTATGTTTCCCAGGCTCGTCTCAAACTCCTGGGCTCAAGCGATTCACCCTCCTCGGCCTCCCAAAGTGCTGTCATTATGAGCATGAACCACCATTCCCAGCCAAAATGACTGTTTTGAAAATAGTTTCATGGTTGGGCCCAGGGACACAGTTTAATTATAAGGGTCTTCCAGGTGATTCTATTAATACTTTGACTTCTCCAGTTTGAAGTGAGCCTCAGAGGGTTACTTTGTTTAACCATCCTTTGGAGGTTCTAACCCTTCACGGAAGACCTTTTGGAATATCATCACAGATGGAGACAGGAAACTTCTGGACATTCTTGACTGCTGAGTGTGAACTTGAAAAGAATAGAAATCTTAGAAATTCTCAAATGTTTCTAAAATCATTTTTTGCAAAGATCACATTTAGGAGACCCTTTCTTTCACCAAGGACAGCTGAGTCCCTGGCTGGTCCTTTTCAAAAAGGAACTCTCTTGAAATGTGTTCCTCAAAATGTTCTAGCTGCCACTTTATTTAATGTCCTTCTGTTCTTCCACACGGTGATTTCCTGTGCTCCTGTCTTAACTAACTCAATATGTTATTGCAGCAGCGCAGTCTCGGCTCACTGCAACCTCCGCCTCCCGGGTTCAAGCAATTCTCCTGCCTCAACCTCCAGAGTAGCTGGGACTACAAGCACCCGCCACCACGCCCAGCTAATTTTTGTATTTTTAATAGAGACGGGGTTTCACCATGTTGACCAGGCTGGTCTCGAACTCCTGACCTCAGGTAATCCGCCCACCTCGGCCTCCCAAAGTGCTGGGATTAGGGATATGAGCCACCACGCCTGGCAGCAACTCAATCTTTTAAGATTCTCACCATCGCAGCTTCTGTATGCCAGTTAATGATGCCAAATTGTAACTATTTACTAATGAGTTATTCATTCTTGTTTGGGGTTTTTGTTTTTAAAATATTTGGGACACTATATCCTGGACCTTTGTAAGTGCACTTTAAAAAATTCATTTCTGGCCGGGCGCGGTGGCTCACGCCTGTAATCCCAGCACTTTGGGAGGCCGAGGTGGGCAGATCACCTAAGGTCAGGAGTTTGACACCAGCCTGGCCAACATGGTGAAACCCCGTCTCTACTAAAAATACAAAAATCAGCCAGGCGCAGTGGCAGGCGCCTGTAATCCCAGTTACTCCAGAGGCTTAGACAGAAGAATCGCTTGAACCTGGGAGGCGGAGGTTGCAGTGAGCCGAAATCGCACTACTGCACTCTAGCCTGGGCCACAGAGCAAGACTCCGTCTCAAAAATGAAAAAAATTCATTACTTTCACAATCACTCACCAAGACTGATTATACTATTTCCAGTTCTGCAGAGGACATCAATAACAAGGCACAGCCCATGCCTCGAACTTTAAAGGAAGGAAAGAGACTCTAGGGTTTCAGATTGCAAAGCCAGTTTTAACTCAATTTTACCGCCCCCTACCGCCATCCTGTGGGCACATTTATAATCTTCATAGGTGCTCCATTTATTTTCGCTCCTACCCTGGCATGAGATGTCTGAATCAAAAGGCTAATATCCAGAATCTACAAGGAACTCAAACAAATTAGCAAGAATAACACAAACAATTCCATCAAAAATGAGCTAACGACACGAATAGTCTGTTCGCAAAAGAAGATACGCAAATGGCCAATAAACGTGTGAAAAAATGCTCAATATCACTAATGATCAGGGAAATGCAAATCAAAACCACAATGTGATACCACCTAACTCCTGCAACAATGGTCATAATAAAAAAAAAAAAGAAAATAGATGTTGGCATGGATGCAGTGGGCAGGGAACACTTCTACACTGCTGGTGGGAATGTAAACTAGTACAGCTGCTATGGAAAACAGTGCCCAGATTGCTTAAAGAACTAAAAGCAGAACTACCATTTGATCCAGAAATCCCACTACTGGATATCTACCCAGAGGAAATATTTGGGCTGTTTCCATAGTTTTGCAATTGCGAATTGTGCTGCTATAAACATGTGTGTGCAAGTATCTTTTTTGTATAATGTTTATAGCAGCACGATTCGCAATTGCAAAACTATGGAAACAGTCCAAATATCCATCAATCAATGAGTGGATAAAGAAATTGTGGTGGCTGGGCATGGTGGCTCATACCTGTAATCCCAGTACTTTGGGAGGCTGAGGCGGGCAGATCATCTGAGGTCAGGAATTCGAAACCAGCCTGGCCAACATGGCAAAAACCCATCTCTACTAAAAATACAAAAATTAGCTGGGTGTGGTGGTGTGTGCCTGTACTCCCAGCTACTTGAGAGGCTGAGGCAGTAGAATGTCTTGAACCCAGAAGGCAGAGGTTGCAGACAGCAGAGATTGCACCACTGCACTCCAGCCTGTATGACAGAGCAAGACTCCTTTTCAAAATAAAAAAAAAGGAATTGTGGTATGTATATACCATGGAATACTATTCAGCCATACAAAGGAAAGAAATAATGGCGTTCACAGCAACCTGGATGGAATTGGAGACTATTACTCTAAGTGAAGTAACTCAGGAATGGAAAAACCAAACATTGTATATTCTCACTCATAAATGGGAGCTAAGCTATGAGGATGCAAAGGCATAAGAACAATACAGTGGACTTTCGGACTCAAGGGAAAGGGTAGAAGGGGGGTGAGGGATAAAAGACTACAAATTGGGTACAGTGTATACTGCTCGGGTGATGGGTGCACCAGAATCTCACTAAAGAACTTACTCATGTAACCAAACACCACCTGTTCCCCAAAATCCTATGGAAATAAAAAATAAAATAAAATAAAATAAAAACTCAATTTACCAAGGCAAAAAAAGGCTGAGTCTACACCTCGTTATTTTTTAAAATCAGGAGTCACCCTGGTGCTTTTAAAAAAAAAAGACCAAGGCTAGCTCAGTGAGATGCAGCAGAAGTAAGAGAGATTAAGAGCACAGGAAGGACTTGACCGGCTATGGCTGGAGAGGGAGGGGATCACATGGAAAACAGTCCCAGGAATGTGGGCGGCCTCTAGAGAAATATGGTTTGGATCTGTGTCCCTGCAAAAATCTCATGTCGAATTGTAACCACAAGTGTTGGAGATGGGTTTGGTGGGAGGTGATTGGCTCATAGAAGTGGTTTCTAATGATTTAGCACCATGTATCTAGTACCATCTTGTGATAGAGTTCTCCTGAGACCGCTTGTTTAAAAGTGTGTCCCAGCAAAAGCTGTGGGGGCCTCACCTGTCCCCCAACCATGCTTAGCAAAAAAAATAAAATAAAAAATAAAAAAATAAGCATCTTACATGCTCCTGCCATGTAAGATGTGCTTGCTTCCCCTTCACCTTCTACCATGATTGTAAGTTTCCTGAGGCCTCCCCAGCCTTGCTTCCTCTATGGCCTGTGCAATTATGAACCATGAGCCTCTTTTCTTCATAAATTGCCTAGTCTCGGGTAATTCTTTTTTTTTTTCTTTTTAATAGAGATGGTGTTTCACCATGTTGGTCAGGCTGGTCTCGAACTCTTGACCTCAAGTGATCCATCTGCCTCGGCCTCCCAAATTTCTAGGATTACAGGGATGAGCCACCACGCCCAGCCTAAGGTAGTTGTTTATAGTAGTATGAGAACAAACTAATACAAGGAGCAAAGATCAGTTATTGGTGGCAGGCAGCAAGGAAAGACTTTAGTCCTACTATGGCAAGGAACTCAATTCTGTCAACAATCCGATTAAGACTGGAAGTAGTTTCATGCCCAGGGCCTCCAGCATGGAACACTGCCCTGCTGACATTTAATTTGGTCCTTGCAAGACTCGAAACAAAAGAGTCAACTGAATGACACCATACCTGACGTTTTTACTTACGGAACTACTAGAGTGTTAATTGTAACCTGCAAGGAATCTGCCAAACCATCCACTCACTTTAGATCCCACCCACAAGCTGAATGCAGGCCAGAGAGTATCACGATAATTGTGTGAGGGAGCAACAATCAGAAAAATTAGAAAACTTGAAGTGGAATACAGTCGTCCTTCTGTATCCACGGAGGAATGTTTCCAGGACATCCTTGGATACCAAAATCCTGATATAAAATGGCATCATATTTGCATATAACCTATGCACATCCTCTTATACACCTTAAATCTTCTCTAGATTATAATACCTAACACAATGTAAAAGCTATATAATACATAGCATGTATCCAGTTGGTATACTGCATTGTTTAGGGAATAATCAAAAGAAAAAAAAAGTCTGTAAATGTTCAGTATAGATACAACCATCCATTTTCTTCCCAAATATTTTTGCTCTGTGGTTGGTTGAATCCACAGATGCAGAACTCACAAGTACACAGGGCAGACTGGATTTCTTTTTTTTTTTTTTTTTTTTTTTTTTTGAGACGGAGTCTCGCTCTGTCGCCCAGGCTGGAGTGCAGTGGCCGGATCTCAGCTCACTGCAAGCTCCGCCTCCCAGGTTCATGCCATTCTCCTGCCTCAGCCTCCCGAGTAGCTGGGACTACAGGCGCCCATCACATCGCCCAGCTAGTTTTTTGTATTTTTTAGTAGAGACGGGGTTTCACCGTGTTAGCCAGGATGGTCTCGATCTCCTGACCTTGTGATCCTCGGCCTCCCAAAGTGCTGGGATTACAGGCTTGAGTCACCGCGCCCGGCTGGCAGACTGGATTTCTTACACCTGAATTTCCTACAAAGATTAAAACTGAAAACAAGGATCCAACTAAAGTACATTTGTTTGGCTTTTAATGAGTCAACATATGCCACCAATACCGTTCAATTTTTGTTCGTTTATTTAGGAGTCAGTTCAAATTTCAAAGTAACTGAAGAATTTGCTTTTATAAATAGTTCGTGTACAATAGAACAACTTCAGGGAGGAATATTTTTATTTTTTAATTATTTATTTTTTGAGGCAAAGTCTCACTTTGTCACCCAGACTAGAGTCCTGCCTCAGTCCCCCAGGTAGCTGGGACTACAGGCTCACACCACCATGCCTGGCTAATTTTTGTATTTTTTTGTAGAGATGGGGTTTTGCCATGTTGGCCAGGCTGGTCTTGAACTCCTGAGCTCAAGCAGTTTGCCCACCTTAGCCTCCCAAAGTGCTAGGATTACAGGTGTGGGCCACCACACCTGGTCAGGCAAGAATATTTTTAAAGAAGTTAAGAAAACCCTAATGTATTATTAGGTTGGTACAAAAGTAATTGTGGTTTTTGCCATTACTTTTAATGCCAAAAACTACAATTGCTTTTACATCAACCTTATATAACCTTATCTTAGTCAGTTTGCAGAAAACAGACCAAGTAATTTATACAGTAAAGAAGTTCATTTTGGCTCATGGTTGTGGAAACTGGGAAGTCCAAGAGCATGGTGACAGCTTCTGGTGAGGGCTTTTATACTGTATCATAACTTGGCAAAAATGTGAAGGGAAAGTGAGCATGCATGCAGAAGAGACTGCAAGAATAAGCTAAGCTCACTTTTATAACAACCTGCTCTCATAAGAACTACTTCACTCCTAAGAAAACTAACTCCCTCCATAACACCATTAATCCATTAATGAGTGCTTAACCCAGGACCCAATCACCTGTTAAAGGCCCTACCTCCCAACACTGCAGCATTGGGAATTAAATTTCCAACACGTGAACTTTGGGGGGAACACATTCAAACCACAGCACAACTCAAGTGGAATTTGCTAAGCAGGTACTTTGTGGAAAATATTTGGGTCTGCCATAGGCTATTGAACCAGTAATGCCAACAGAGAGCTTCATTTGCTCTCGTTAACTTAGCCATTGTCAGTTTCATGAATTATTGTCAGAAATAGAAGCTAAATATCCTGACTTTCGTACAACACAGCAGTTTGATGCCTTGACAGTGGTAAAGATTTATCAAGATGTTTGTTTTTAGCTCAGGGCTGAGATTAAATTTTTTTCTAAATGAAAAGAACCACCCCCAACCACTTGTAAAACACCAAACGGCTTCGGAAATTAGCTTTTGCTGCAGACTTGATAATATTACTTAATGAATTCAAACTAAAATTACAAGGCTAAAGTAACCTATAACTTATACTATCATAAAGTCATTTCAATGACCACATTGAATCACAAGTAATATCAAGCTGCTTTATATACTTTCAGTGCTGTCTAAAGTTAAAACAGGAAGCAAGATCACCATCCCTACTCAAAATTAGCAGTGGCTGTTTTTTCCATGCTCAATCTATAGTTCTGGTAGCATTTTTGGACCTCTATGCAAATGCAAAGCACATTTCTATATTTCGATATCCCTGTAACTGTGCAGTTGAGGAGTTCCCACCTAACCTTCAATTGGAAGTGATTAATCTGCCATATAATGACATGCTAAAGTGCAAATTTCAAGAGAAGAATATAACAGAACTCTATAAATGTCTTCCAAGCAATGAATATACTCAAGTTAAATCATATGTTTGTGGATGATCAGTATTTGGCAGTATGTATCTATCTTAAAAACATTTTCAAAGATGAAATATGTAAAATCTCATTATAACTGGTATAAACAGATGTACACAATTTTGATGCTGATGAACACTAACTCTGGGGCCTAGCACAGTGCTCACGACTGTAATCCCAGCACCTTGGGGGGCCTGAGGAGTAAGAATCCCTTGAGCCCAGGAGTTCTAGACTAGCCTGGACAACATAGTGAGATCCCCATCTCTACAAAAATGTTTTAAAAACTAGCGGGGCACAGTGGCTCAGGGTTGCTGTAGTCCTCGCTACCGGGGAGGCTGAGGCGGGAGGATGCTTGAGCCCAGGAGTTCAAGGCTGCAGTGAGCCATGATGGCACTACTGCCCTCCAGCCCGGGCGACAGAACAGGGCCCTGTCTGAAAAACAAAACAAAACAAAACAAAACTCACTAACTCTGAATTCCAATTAAGCAAAATGTTACGCCTAAAAAAAGAAAAATTCCATTCTTTGCATCAGTAGCATTACTATATAATGATATAATGAGATCATTATTATTTTTTTTTTTTTTGAGATGGAGTCTTATTCTGTTGCCCAGGCTGGAGTGCAATGAGGTAACCTCCGCTCACTGCAACCTCCCCCTCCCAGGTTCAAGCGATCCTTCTGCCTCAGCCTCCCGAATAGCTGAGATTACAGGCGCCCGTCACCACGCCCAGCTAATATTTGTATGTGTATTAGAGACGGGGATTTCACCATGTTGGCCAGGCTGGTCTCGAACCTCAAGTTATCCACCAAACTCAGCCTCCTAAAGTGCTGGGATTACACGCGTGAACCACCGCGCCCGGCCAATATCATCATCATTATATTTTGAGTTTTATCAATATGAAATTGATGGGAAGGAGGAGTGGTTCCACGATTGAGAGCAAGGCTTGTGTCGTCACCATGGAGACGGACAGTCCAACGCTTCTGATTGGCAGGGACCAAGGGACGGGTCCTCGGCCCGTCCCCCTCGACCCTCTCGGACCGGAAAGTCCTGGCAAGGCTCGAGGGCGCAGGGTCATAAAAAGCAGACCCGGGGAAGCTAGTGGGAGTCAGGACCCCGGGCGATGAGGGCGGTGATGAGGGAAGGAGGCTCCGGGCGCCGCCGGCGCATGCGTACTGGGGATCTGAGGCCAGTGCCTTGCGCCGCCATTGCAGAGAGGCTGTCGTCAGAGCTGTCCTGGCGCGCCGGCTGCTGGACCGGCCCCAGGAGCCCAGTCACCGGGCGTCATTGGCTCAGGCGGTGGGGCCCTCGGCACCTTCTCCCGCCCGGGTCCACCCTGGCGGCGGCGGCGGCGGCGGCGGCGTCAGAGGGCGGAGCCTTCCGGAGCGCCCTTTGTCTGCGGAGGTGAGTGCGCGCCGGGAGGAGGCGGAGGCGGGAGGTGGGAGGCGGCGGCCGGGTGAGAGGCGGCCCCTGTCCCCGCTGTCCCCGTTTCTGTCACCCGCCCCGTGTCCCTTTCGGATTTTTGGTCTTTTATAGGACGGTCTTACCCGTTCCAATATTACAAACACATTGTCCTCTACTATCTGCGAATGACTCTGAGGCTGAAAAAAAATTCGCAATTTATTTTTGGGCAAGCGTCCATAGGTGTCATTTTGGGGGAAAGTTTTTCCTCATCTCAGGATTATGCAAACGTTCGCCTTTATTTTCTTTTAATACGTTTAAAGAATTGAAAAAATATTTTCTTTTTCTCCTTTTTATCTGTATTTCATTGAGTATGATATTTGTGGTAAGGGGTTAGTTAGGGATTTACCTTTTTCTCTCATTGCCTTGCCGTTATCCGTTGAGTCACTTTTCCACGGAATTGCGTGACACTTTTATTACATTTTGCAGTAAACACATCTGTGTATACTCAGATGTGTTTCTGTTTATGTTTTTGTTTTGAGACAGGATCTCACTTTATCACCCAGGCTGCAGTGCAGTGACACGATCATGGCACACTGCAGCCTCAAATGCCTGGACTCAAAAGCTCCACCTGCCTCGGCCTCCCCAGTAGCTGGGACCACAGGTGTGCACCACCACGCGCGACTCTTTGTTGTTGTAGTTAGCGACCAGGTCTCACCATGTTTCCCAGGCTGGTCTCGAACTCCTGAGCGCAAGTGATCCTCCCAGCTTGGCCTCTCAAAGTGCTGGGATTCCAGGCGTGAGCCACGGCGTTCGGTCAGATGTTTCTAGATTCTTTCACTGCCCTGACAGTTTCTGCAGTGAATATATATCCATATATACATACATACATATATTTTTTCATTTAAAAGGTTTAGGCCGGTTGCGGTGACTCACGCCTGTAATTGCAGCACTTTGGGAGGCAGAGGCAGGAGGATCACTTGAGCTCATGAGTTCGAGACCAGCCTGGGAAATATGTCAAGACCCTGTTGCTACAAAAGGAACTAGAAACATTAACCGGGCTTGGTGGTGTGTGCCTGTAGTCCCCAGTTACTCAGGAGGCTGAGGTGGGAAGATGTCTTTGGCCCAGGAGATGAAGGTTGCAGTGAGCCAGCCACTGCACTCTAGCCTGGGCGATAGAACCAGACCTTGTCTCAAAAAATAAATGTTTTAAGCAAATCCCGCTTAATTATGTCCTTTCATGTAATGATTTTTTTTTAGACAGAGTTTTGCTCCTGTTGCCCAGGCTGGAGTGCAATGGTGTGACCTCCACTCACCGCAACCTCTGCCTCCTGGGTTCAAATGATTCTCCTGTCTCAGCTTCCCGATTAGCTGGGATTACAGGCACATGCCACCACACCTAGCTAATTTTTGTATTTTTAGTAGAGACGGAGTTTTATCATATTGGTCAGGCTGGTCTCAAACTCCTGACCTCAGGTGATCCGCCCACCTCAGCCTCCAAAGTGCTGGGATTACAGGCTTGAGCCACCGTGCCCGGCCTGATCTATTTCTTTTAACTTAAATTGTGAGGCATTCGAAAGATACAGAAAAGTAAAATAATAATAATAATAATAATTTTTTAAAAGGCAGGTTGTAGCACTTAGTAGGTTGTAGCAGTTAGTAGGTTCTAAATAGATAGCTGTTCAGTGATGAATGTTGGTTGAAAGTCACTCTGTTGCTGAAAACTTGCGCGCAGCTCCCTGCTGCCATCAGGAAAATGTTCTAGTTCCTCAGTGATGCCCTCAAAGCCCTTTATGATCTTGATATTGCATCTGGCTTTGCCTTACACCCTTGCACTTTTTTTCACCCCAAAAAAGCAGTTTAATTTGAGTGCAGATTTGTATGTGAATTTCATTAGAAAAGAGGACTATATAAATCTATATGAGTTACAGTTCTTGTAATATGTTGGTGTCATTTTCATCTGATTGGAAATGTCAACTGTGAAGAGTATGCTTTTAATTTTTACCTTAGAGTATGCATCTTTGGTGACTGTCGTAGCCTGCTCAGTCTGCTATACAATACTGCAGACTGAGTGCAAACACAGAAATGTCATATCTCACAGTTCTAAAGGTGGTAAGTTCAAAATCAAAGTGCGTGCCCTGTTGGTTTCCAGTGAACCTCTCTTCTTGGCTTGCAGAAGGAGCTGGCTTTTCTCTGTGTCCTCTTCTGCTGGCCTTTGCACTGTATGCATGCACTCTTGGTGTCTCTTCGTCTTCTTATGAGGACATTATTGCTATTGGATTAAGACCTCACCTTTATGATCTTATTTAACTTTAATTACAGGCCCAGCGCAGTGGCTCACGCCTGTAATCCCAGCACTTTGGGAGGCCAAGTCAGGTGGATCATCTGAGGTCAGGAGTTTGAGACCAACCTGGCCAACATGGTGAAACCCCATCTCTACTAAAAATACAAAAATTAGCCGGGTGTGCAGCACTTTGGGAGGCCGAGGCAGGCGGATCATAAGGTCAGGAAATGGAGACCATCCTGGCTAACATGGTGAAACCCCGTCTCTACAAAAAAAAAAAAAATCAGCCGGGCATGGTGGTGGGTGCCTGTAGTCCCAACTACTCGGGAGGCTGAGGCAGGAGAATGGCGTAAACCCAGGAGGCGGAGCTTGCAGTGAGCCGAGATCGCGCCACTGCACTCCAGCCTGGGCGACAGAGCGAGACTCCGTCTCAAAAAAAAAAAAAAATTAGCCGGGTGTGGTGGTGGGTGCCTGTAATCCCAGCAACTTGGGAAGCTGAGGCAGGAGAATTGCTTGAACTCGCGAGGTGGAGTTTGCAGTTAGCTGAGATCACGCCATTGCACTCCAGTCTGGGCAAGAGAGCGAGACTCTCTCTCCAAAAAAAAATACAACCTTTAAGGCCCTATTTCCAAATAAAGTCACATTGGGGGTTAGGACTTCAACATATTAATTTGGGGGAATATGTTATATGGAATTAATTATATGGAATATAATTTAGTCCATAATAGTTACAATATCAAAATGAGTTGAAAATTCTAATCTTCTGTAAGATTAAAAATGCCTCAAATCATTATTACAAGAAAAAAATGTATCCCTTAAGGGAATTCTGTATAAAGATCTAAGAAGAATTGTCCTGGTATCACAGATACAGAGGAGAATCAAATATTAAGGAGAGGCTGGATGTGGTGGCTTATGCCTGTAATCCCAGCTACTTGGGCGGCTGAGGCAGGAGAATCGCTTGAACCTGGGAGGTGGAGGTTGCAGTGAGCAGAGATCGCACCATTGCACTCCAGCCTGGGCAGCAAGAGCGATACTCTGTCTCAAAAACAAAACAAAACAAAAAGAGGTGTTGAAGGGCCCTCACATTTTACTCCATATATTCCCAAGTTTTTTCCCTTTTGAGTTTATATAAAAAATGTGTGGAACTTAAGTTTAAAAAATAATGTGTTTAACTTATATAAGGAATAAAAGAAGAAAACCCTCACGCACACTTAGGACCTCTACAGAGAGGAAAAACAAATTTTACAATGCAGACCTTTTACAAATTAACTCCTTTTAGAAAGCAGCAAAAATAAAAGACAAATGGTGGAATGGAGACTATATGTGTATGTGTGTTTGACAAGGGTTACTGTCTGTGTTCTTGGGTCCCCAATACCACCCTCTGGTTCAGTGATTTGCTAGAACTCCTAGAATTCAGCAAATACTGTGTTGCATTTATGGTAGAGTGTTAGAGTGAAAGGATGCAGATTAAAAGTCAGCAACATGCTGAGCGTGGTGGCTTACGCCTATAATCCCAGCACTTTGGGAGGCCGAAGTGGGTGGATCAGCTGAGGTCAGGAGATCAAGACTAGCGTGGTCAACATTGTGAAACCCCATCTCTACTAAAAATACAAAAATTAGCTGGCCGTGGTGGCAAGTGCCTGTAATCCCAGCTACTTGGGAGGCTGAGGCACGAGAATCGCTTGAACCTGGGAAGTGGAGCTTGCAGTGAGCTGAGATTCTGCTACTGCACTCCAGCCTGGGCAACAGAGTGAGACTCCATCTCAAAAAAGAAAACAGCAACAGACAAAAGCACATAGAGCAAGCTCCAAGGTCCAGGAGAGACCAAGTGCAGGCTTCCCATTGTCCTCTCTCTCTCTGGAATTTAACTGATAACCTTTAAATCTCCCAGGAACAGGCCGCGCGCAGTGACTCATGCCTGTAATCCTGGCACTTTGGGAAGCTGAGGCAGGTGGATCGCTTGAGGTCGGGAGTTCGAGACCAGCCTGACCAACATGGAGAAACCCTTTCTCTGCTGAAAATGCAAAATTAGCCGAGCGTGGTGGTGCATGCCTGTAATCCCAGCTACTCGGGAGGCCGAGGCAGGAGAATCACTTGAACTCAGGAGGCATGGGTTGCGGTGAGCTGAGTTCACACCATTGCACTCCAGCCTAGGCAACAAGAGCAAAACTGTGTCTCAAAAAAAAAAAAAAGGAAAAAAAAGAAAAAATCTCCCAGGAACGATGTGTGAGAGATTTGTGTTCATGCCATACAGAACCAGGGAAGCTCACTCTAGCTTGGTGTTCAGGGTTTTAATTGGGGGCTGGTGTAGGGGTGATCCCTTTTCTCCCTATCATAAGGGTCATGACAGAAAACCCTATAACAAAACACAGGTTAACAAGAGAAAAGCATAACAAGTTTATTTGAAATAGTTTTATAACTTCCCCTTTGCCCTCCGAAGGTTTGCTGAAAAGCACTGACATACACACACACACACACACTCACACACACACACACACACACACACACACACACACACAAAAGCAGAATAGGCTGGGCGCGGTGGCTCACGCCTGTAATCCCAGCACTTTGGAGGCTGAGGTGAGCAGATCACCTGAGGTCGGGAGTTTGAGACCAGCCTGATCAACATAGAGAAACCCCATCTCTCCTGAAGATACAAAATTATCCGGGTGTGGTGGCGGGAGCCTATAATCCCAGCTACTCGGAGGCTGAGGCAGTAGAATTGCTTGAACCTGGAAGGTGAGGTTGCAGTGAGCCAAGATCACGCCATTGCATGCCATTCTGGGCAACAAGAGTGACACTGTTTAAAAAAAAAAAAAAAGCAGAGTAATAGACAAGTCATACAAGTTTATTTGATTGTAGAGTTTTTGGTTTGTTTGTTTGTTTGTTTTTTGAGATACAGTCTTGCTCTGTCACCCAGGCTGGAGTGCAGTGCCGCAATCTCAGCTCACTACAAGCTCCGCCTCCTGGGTTCACGCCATTCTCCTGCCTCAGCCTCCCTAGTAGCTTAGGCTACAGGTGCCTGCCACCACGCCTGGCTAATTTTTTGTAGTTTTAGTAGAGGCGGGATTTCACTGTGTTAGCCAGGATGGTCTTGATCTCCTGACCTCGTGATCTGCCCGCCTCGGCCTCCCAAAGTGCTGGGATTACAGGTGTGAGCCACTGTGCCCGCACTCTTTGATCATAGTTTTATGTGACATGGGAGCCTTCAGACTGAAGACCCAAAGGTACGGGGAAACATAAACATACAGTTTATGTTTAGGTGTGGACATCCGTGTAGAAATATGATTGGACAAAAAGGGTATGATCTCATGCTATAGATTGGGGAAATGCAGCCAGGCCTGGCTGTTCAGATTCTCCTTGTTCTCTTTGGGAAGTATTCCTTCCTACCCAGTGTGCGGTAGGACCACTATGGAATGAGGGTCTTATGACCTACAATGAAAGAAGGTAGGTCAGATAATTTATTTATAGCCAGTTATGATACAGAAGGCAGGGAATTAGGGTAATATTTTTAGGTTTTATGACTGGCTTTGGAGAAAAAGCGTTCCTGTTTTTTTGTTGTTGTTGTTTTGTTTTGTTTTTTGTTTGTTTGTTTTGAGACTGAGTTTTGCTAGTTGCCAAGGCTGGAGTGCAGTGTCATGATCTCGGCTCACTGCAACCTCCGCCTCCCATGTTCAAGCCATTTTCGTGCCTCAGCCTCCCGAGTAGCTGGATTACAGGCACCTGCCACCACACCCGCCTAATTTTTGTATTTTTAGTAGAGAGAGGGTTTCACCATGTTGGCCAGGCTGGTCTCAAACTCCTGACCTCAAATGATCTGCCCACCTTGGCCTCCCAAATTGCTGGGATTACAGGCATGAGCCACCACGCTTGGCCAAGGGTTGTTGTTTCTATGACCTGCCTTGGGGAAGGGGTATTCTAGTTTCTAAGCCTAGTCTTGGGGGAGAATGAGGCGTGAGAGAAAGGAGGGCAGGAGAAGGCCAGAGAGAAATTTGTGCTTTTGAGGCCTTTAATTTGCAGTATCATTTTCTGAGCCCCAACGCTAGTCATGTAGGCTTGGCTGACCACCCTTGTGGCTGATCTTCATTCTCCAGCCCTTTCAGAGGAGGAGCTACCAGACGGCCTGCGGTTTTCCACATAACAGGGTCCCTTTGTTAGCATTAACATCTGGACATGTCCCATGGCCTCAGGCAAACAAAGACACCCTTAACTGGTAGGATATTCCAGGGCTTTAGAGGTTGTCTCACAAGGAGGCAGGCCAGGGTACCTTTCCTTGAAGTGTTCAGGGTTTGGACCATCCAGTTCTGCTGAGTTAATCCCCTAACTTCATGCTATCTTCTGTCTAAAGACCTCTTGTAAATCAGTAAGAAAAAGACAATAGTGGAAAAATGGACAGATGACATGAAAGGGTAATACATTTAAAAAATAAAGCTAAAAATATAAAAATTTCTGTCTCAATGTAAATATGTTTATGAATTTCAAAAGAACAAAGCCTGACATGGTTAATGGTCTCATATATCAGTGATGAGTATATAAATTGATACAACCTTCCTGGACAGTGCTTTGCCTTTTCTTTGACCCTGCAATGACACTTTTCCTAAGGAACTAATCAGGCAAAATCATTCAAAAACTGTATGTCTAACAGTGTTTGCTATTGTCTATAAAAGCAAGCAAGGGGCCGGGCGCGGTGGCTCAAGCCTGTAATCCCAGCACTTTGGGAGGCCGAGGCGGGTGGATCACGAGGTCAGGAGATCGAGACCATCCTGGCTAACATGATGAAACCCCGTCTCTACTAAAAATACAAAAAACTAGCCGGGCGTGGTGGCGGGCGCCTGTAGTCCCAGCTACTCGGAGGCTGAGGCGGGAGAATGGCGTGAACCCGGGAGGTGGAGCTTGCAGTGAGCCGATATCACACCACTGCACTCCAGCCTGGGCAACAGAGCGAGACTCCGTCTCAAAAAAAAAAAAAAAAAAAAAGCAAGCAAGGAAGCAAGAAAACAACCTAAAGGTCTATTAATAATGAAATAAATTTTGGTTATTCCATGCAAAGGAATATATTATGAATCTGTTAAGAAAATGAATGTTTTGACTTTTGTTTTCTGTCATGAAGTGAGATCCACAATATTATCAATTAAAATGTAGATTTCTAAAAAGAAAATTATACATTTAATAATATATGCATGTGTATCCTTGTATGCATATACATGGAAAAAGCCTGAAAGGATAAATCCCAAAAATAAGGTAACTGGTTATCTCTAGGTGATATTATAGGTGATTTTCATTTTTTTAATATTTACTAAAATTTGTGTTTTAATATTTGCCAAAAAGTAAAATGAGGGTATTTCCATGATAGAGAGGGGTGTAGGAAAGATCACTCTGGCTGCAGTATGAAGAAAAGGTTAGACTAAAGTCAAGGAGACAAGTTAGATGGGAATGGCAGTAATCAAAGTGAGAGATGATGGTGGCTGAACCAACGTACTAGACATGAAGATTAAGACCAGAAACATTCACGATATACTGAAGGGAATATGTATACCAGAATGTGACATTGATTAGATAGAGAGCCTAAGGAAGAACGAGGGAGCTCAGGATGCCATTCAGGTTTCAGGCTTGGTGTTGCTATTCACTGAGATGGGGAATATGATAGAAGAGTTAGAATTAAGATATATCTCTCTATCTACTGCTTATTATGTGGTGTTATATTCTTTTTTTTTTTTTTTTTTTGAGACAGTTTCGCTCTTATTGCCCGGGCTGGAGTGCAATGGCATGGCCTCGGCTCACTGTAACCTCCACCTACTGGGTTCAAGCGATTCTCCTGCCTCAGCCTTCTGAGTAGCTGGGATTACAGGCATGCGCCACCATGCCTGGCTAATTTCGTATTTTTAGTAGAGACGGGGTTTCTCCATGTTGGTGAGGCTGGTCTCGAACTCCCGACCTCAGGTGATCCCCCTGCTTTGGTCTCCCAAAGTGCTGGGATTACAGCCATGAGCCATTGCACCTGGCCTGTGCTGTTATATTCTAAATATTTACACATTTTCACTTTTCCTTAATCTTCACAACAAACCCACGGGTAGATACTATTATTCCTAGTTTTATAGATGAGGAAATGGAAGGCTGGAGAGGTTGAGTAATTTACCCAACCAGACTCATACAGCTGAAGTCATGGAGCTGGGAATCAAACCCAATTGGTTTGGTGTGGAGTCACCATTCTGACCTGCCTTACTGCATGGCAAATTAATGGCAAGAGACTTGAGAGAGAATGAGTTTTGGATATGTTAGGCTTGAGAAATATGAGGGACATCTACCTGGGGTTGTCCAGGAGGGTGGTTACATTTGTATGTTTTTCTGTAGCTCAGAAAGGATGAGCAGTGAAGCCAACGCAATGAGAGAAACCACCTGAGAATAAATACAATAAAAAATAGAGGAGACTATTAAACACTAATAAATTGGACCTAACTACATTACAAAGGAAGGATGTAACCACACTGAAAGAGGTGAGGAAGAAAAGAACTAGCCTTAAATAACTTTAGGAAACAGTATCTTAACTGGGTACTGTAAGGCTAAAGATGAAAAGAATTCCACATAAATGCTGTAATCAAGTCAGTAATTGTGTTTCTCACAAGGGTATGAGTTAGCAACTCTATTATAAAACTATGTTATATGTATATCATAATTGAACAAATAAGTAGATAGTGAGAGCCACCAATTTTTTACTGTTGAAGAAGGAAGTTACCAGTAAGGAAAAAGGGAAGACTAAAGTGAACCTTGTGGTATTAGATTGGAATCGGATATCAGTATGAACTCATGGTATTTAATATATATATGTGTGTATATATATATACACACACACACACAAACATGCACATAATCGATGTGTGTATATACATGGTTAGTATGTGCGTGTGTGTATATATATATATTATATATTTCCTAGCTATGTCTGCTAAGAGGGCCTAGAAGCAATGATACCCCAGTAGCAATAAGCACACCTAGCACCCAAATCTTTGTTTCTAAGTCCTCTTCTCCAGTAAAAGGAACCAGGGCACTTTGGAGAAACTGTTGATTCCAGGGCTGGGCAGGAAAAATGCAAGAGCCTGAAACATCTTACATTGCCAGGAAATGAGAAAGTGCTTAAGAAAGGAGAAAGCCTGGTTGAAATAACACAGGAGTCTCGTAATGGCCAAAGCTGGAACAATTTGTGCAATAAAATAAATAATAAAAGTATTTGACTTTTAATTCATAGAATATAATATTCATGAGTCTCTATAGATACAAAGAATCTAATAAACGAATGAATAGGGGATAAGCAGCAGCTCTTCCTTATGGAAAAATTCCAATACTAAATTAGTAAGAGGGAAATAGAAGAACACCATCAGGTAAACACCACATTAATAATTGTTGCAGATGAGATGAGATACACTGATGATGTAATTAATGGGTTTGAGAAGCAAGATATGTACATAATCTTTTTTCTTTTTTTTTTTTTTTTTTTTGAGACAGGGTCTCACTCTTTCACCGAGGGTGGAATGCAGTGGCGTGATCATGGCTTGCTGGAGTGCAGTGGCATGATCACAGCTCATTGTAGCCTCCACCTTCCAGGCTCAAGCAACCCTCTCACCTCAGCCTCCCAAATAGCTGGGACTACAGACACTCACCACCAAACCCAGCTATTTTTTTCTTTTTTTTTTCATAGTGAAGGTCTCACTATGTTGCCTAGGCTGGTCTCAAACTCCTAGGCTCAAGCCATCCTCCCACTTCCACCTCCCAAAGTGTTAGGATTACAGGCATGAGCCGTCCATCCTGTAGGTAGCCTTAAAGTATCTTCCCCCAGGATATTTATTAGCAACAAAAGGAAAGATAGTAACTTTTACCATAGAGAAACCTAGTAGATACCACCTTGACCAAGTGATAATGGTAAATATTACCGTTAATGAGACATATTGCCATTAATGAGCCATATTACCATTAATGAGACATACTGACATTGTGAACATATTGACATTGTAAACATCGTAGACATATTGACATCGTACAGAGTAGATCTTCATGTCCAGTTCCTACCACAGAGCTCCTAAAACCCTCATCATTTTCTGAGTGATAGGGATGATAGAAGCATCTTTTGCTATTCATAACCAATGAGATGACTGGTGACTCCAAGTTCCTGTGTAGCTTCAGGATGGAGGCTAGTGGCTAAAGGAACCTACCTTGTAATTAGAGGGTTGAACTTTAAGTCCCAACCCCAAACCCCACCCCACCTCTGAGGAGAAGAGGGGGGTTGAAAAATAGAGTTAATCACCAATGGACAATCAACTCAAAATGGATTAAGGACTTAAACAGAAGACCTGAAGCTATAAAACTACCAGAGAGGAAAATGCTTCATGACATTTATCTAGACAAAGATTTCTTGCGGATATGACCACAAATGCAAAAGTAAACAAATAGGGTTGCGTCAACCTAAAAAGCTTTACACAGCAAAGGAAACAATCAATAAATGAAGAGAAAAACCAAAGATTGGGAGAAAATGTTTGCAAATGATACATCTGATATGGGACTGTATTAGTCTGTTCTCACACTGCTAATAAAGAACTACCTGAGACTGAGTAATTTATGAAGAAAAGAGGTTTAATTGACTCACGATTCCACAGGCTGTACAGTAAGCATGACTGGGAGGCCTCAGGAAACTTACAAGCATGGCAGAAGGCCAAGGGGAAGCAAGGACCTTCTTCATGTAGCAGGAGGAGAGAGTGCAAAGTGCCACATGCTTTTAAACCATCAGATCTCGTGAGAATTCACTCATCACGAGAACAGCAAGAGGGAAATCCACCCTGTGATCCAGTCGCCTTCCAATTCAACATGAGATTTGGTTGGGGGACACAAATCCAAACCATATCAGGGACTAATATCCAAAATATATAAGGAACTCAACAACGAGAAAACAAGTAACCCAATTTTAAGATGGACAAATGTCCTGAATAGATATTCTCATTCACAGAAAATTAAATTCAAATTTTCCCATTTATTTCTAAAAAACGGCAACATACAAATGGCCATCTGAGATATGAAAAAATGCTTATCACTGATCATGATGGAAATGCAGATTAAAACCACAATCAGAGAGCACTCGCCCCTTTTAGAATGGCTTATTATCAAAAAGACAAAAGATAACAACTATTGGTGAGAGTGTGGAGAAAAGGGAACGCTTATGCACTGTTTGTGGGAATATAAATTAATACAGCCATCACAGCAAACTACAGGAGTTCCTCAAAAAACAAAAAATCGGAGGCTGAGATGGAGAATTGCTTGAACCAGGAGGTGGAGGTTGCAGTGAGCCGAGATGGCGCCACTGCACTCCAGCCTGGGCGACAGAGCGAGACTCCATCTCAAATAAAAATAAAAATAATCAAACTACCATATGATCCAGCAGTTCCACTTCTGGGTATTTTTTTTTTGAGACAGAGTATCATTCCATCAGCCAGCCTGGAGTGCAGTGGCACGATTTCAGCTCACTGCAACCTGTGCCTCCCAGGTTCAAGTGATTCTTGTGCCTCAGCCTCTCAAGCAGCTGGAATTGCAGACATGCGCCACGTCACACCCAGCCAATTTTTGTATTTATATTAGGGACAGGGCTTCACCATGTTGGCCAGGCTGGTCTTGAACTCCTGATCTCAGATGATCCACCCACCTCAGCCTCCCAAAGTGCTGAGATTACAGGTGTGAGCCACCACACCAGGACCTAAGTATATATTCAAAGGAATTGAAATGGGTATGCCAAAGAAATATCTGTACTCCTGTGTTTATTGCAACATTATTCACTGTAGTCAAGATATGGAAGCAACCTTGATGTCCACTGGATGAATGGATTTTAAAAATGTGGTCACCAGCCGGGCGCAGTGGCTCAAGCCTGTAATCCCAGCACTTTGGGAGGCCGAGACGGGCGGATCACGAGGTCAGGCGATTGAGACCATCCTGGCTAACCTGGTGAAACCCCGTGTCTACTAAAAAAAAAAAAAATACAAAAAACTAGCCGGGCGAGGTGGCGGGCGCCTGTAGTCCCAGTTACTCGGGAGGCTGAGGCAGGAGAATGGCGTCAACCCGGGAGGCGGAGCTTGCAGTGAGCTGAGATCCCGCCACTGCACTCCAGCCTGGGCGACAGAGCGAGACTCCCTCTCAAAAAAAAAAAAAAAAAAGTGGTCACCAGGCGCTGTGACTTACCCCTATAATCCAAGCACTTTGGGAGGCTGAGGTGGGTGGATCACGAGGTCAGGAGTTTGAGATCAGCCTGCCCAACATGGTGAAACCCCGTCTCTACTAAAAATACAAAAATTAACTGGGCATGGCAGCACATGTCAGTAATCCCTGCTACTCAGGAGGCTGAGGCAGGAGGATTGCTTGAACCTGGGAGGTGGAGGTTGCAGTGAGCCGAGATCAAACCACTGCACTCCAGCCTGGGCAACAGAGCGAGACTCTGTCTCAAAAAAAAAAAAAAAAAAAAAAAAAGGTCGGGCGCGGTGGCTCAAGCCTGTAATCCCAGCACTTTGGGAGGCCGAGACGGGCGGATCACGAGGTTAGGAGATCGAGACCATCCTGGCTAATACGGTGAAACCCCGTCTCTACTAAAAAAAAAAAAAAAATACAAAAAACTAGCCGGGCGAGGTGGCGGGCGCCTGTAGTCCCAGTTACTCGGGAGGCTGAGGCAGGAGAATGGCGCAAACCCGGGAGGCGGAGCTTGCAGTGAGCTGAGATCCGGCCACTGCACTCCAGCCTGGGTGACAAAGCGAGACTCTGTCTCAACAAAAAAAAAAAAAAAAAAAATGTGGTATATATACACAATGGAATATTATTCAGCCTTCAAAAAGAGGGAAATTATATTATTCGTGACAACATAGATGAACCTAGAGGACATTGTATTAAGTGAAATAAGCCAAGCACAGAAAAACAGAAACTGCATGATCTTACTTAAAACGTGGACTCTAAGAATGTTGAACTTGTATAGAGTGGAATGGTTGTTACTAGAATCTGGGGCTGTGTGGTAGGGGGCTAGAGAGATGTTGACCAAAGGGTACAAAGTTTCAGTGAGACAGAAGGTATAAGTTTTAGTGATCTGTTCCACAGAATGATGACTAAAATAATAAAATAACAATGCATTGTTTTCTTTTCTCTTTTCTTTTCTTTCCTTTTCTTTTCTTTTCTTTTCTTTCTTTTCTTTTCTTTTCTCTTCGAGATGGGGTTTCAACATGTTGCCCAGGCTGGTCTCAAACTCCTGAACTCAAGTGATCCGCCCACCTCGGCCTCCCAAAGTACTGGGATTACAGGCCTGAGCCACTGCGTCTGGCTGATAATGCGTTGTATATTTCAAAATTACTAAAATAGTAGATTTTAAATGTTTTCACCACAAATAATTGAAAAGTATGTGAGGTGACAGATATGATAATTGGCTATTCCACAATGTGTATTAGTCTGTTTTCATGCTGCTGATAAAGACATACCCAAGACTGGGCAATTTACAAAAGAAAGAGGTTTAATGGATTTACAGTTCCCAGTGACTGGGGAGGACTCACAATCATGGTGGAAGGCAAGGAGGAGCAAGTCACATCTTACATGGATGGCAGCAGGCAGATAGAGAGAGAGAGAGAGAGCGTGCTTATGCAGAGAAACTCTAGCTTGTAAAGCCATAAGATCTCATGAGACTTATTCACTATCATGAGAACAGTATGGAAAAGACCTGCCCCCATGATTCAGTTACCTCCCACTGGGTCCCTCCCACAACATGTGGGAATTCAAGATGAGATTTGGGTGAGGACACAGCCAAACCACATCAACAATGTAAATATATATTAATGCATCACATTGTACTCTATAAATATATACAATTACTATTTGTCAATTAGAAATTTTAAAAAATTTTAAAGTCACCAATGTCCAGTAGTTTAATCAATCTTGACTATATAATGCAACCTCCATAGAAACACTAAAAAAAAGGAGTCTGGAGAACTTCCAGATTGGTGAACACATACAGGGCTGGAGGTTGCCATGCCCAGAGAGGGCATGGAAGCTCTGCACCCACCAACCCTCCACCCCTTGCCCAATTTACCTCTTACATTTGGCTGCTCCTGAGTTAAGTGAACACAAGGGATTTAACCTTCATTAAACAGATCACATATTATGATTTCACTGCAGCCATGGTGCAGCTTATTAACTCTACAGAGCAAACCTTTGTATCACTCTCTAACACGTGACATGTAGTTTGCTGCATCAACTGACATGACAATTACGAATGTCAATATGACTGAGCACAGTGGCTCATGCCTATAATCCCAGCACTTTGGGAGGCCAAGGCAGGCAGATCACCTGAGGTCAGGAGTTCAATACCAGCCTGGTCAACATGGCAAAACCTCATCTCTACTAAAAATACAAAAATTAGCCAGGCTTGGTGACGCATGCCTGTAATCCTAGCTGCTCAGGAGACTGAGGCAGGAAAATCACTTGAACCTGGGAGGCAGAGGTTGCAGTGAGCTGAGGTTGCACCACTGCATTCCAGCCTGGGTGACAGAGTGAGACTCCATCTCAAAAAAATAAGAATAAAATAAGAATGTCAATATATAAAAAGGAATAGAAAGCTGATAGAATTTTACTCTTTTGCTAAAATACATTATATTGTATCTTTGAGATTATTCTAGTACAAAGTGTAATAAAACTAGGTGTTTATTAAACCATTTAAATCATTGGTAAGTATACAAGGGCACTGAAGCATTTAATAGACAAAGTAATGTTAATCTATTGGTTACTTGCTCCTGCATTGTCATGCTGTTATAATTTACTTCATCACCTTGCTATTTGATACATAGTGTGAATTTCTCTCGTCACCCCAACTATAGACAAATTTTCATCTTACTACACAATCAAAATGGCATTGATGGGAATGAACTCCAGAGCCTGGGCCTGAACAGGGAGGTGGGCTCTCAGGCTTGATGCTCAGGCATATAACCTATATCTCTCCATTTTTGCCCTATCTCTTAAATATATGTAACATCATAAAATGCTTTTCAATCTTTTTAAAAAGTGTCAAGCTCATGAAAGACAGCCTAAGAAACTATTACAGATTGGAGGAAACTAAGGAAAAATAAAACTGAATGCAGTGTGTATTCTAGATCAGAGAAAGAACATTAGTGGAGAAAGAACATTAGTGAAATGTGAATAATTTCAGTTAATAATGTTGTACCAGTAGCCGGGTGTGGTGGTGGGTTCCTGTAATCCCAGCTACTTGGAAGGCTGAGGCAGGAGAATCTCTTGAACCAGGGAGATGGAGATTACAGTGAGCCAAGACCGTGCTGTTGCATTCCAGCTTGGACAACAAGAGCAAAACTCTGTCTCAAAAAAAAAAAAATGTTCAAGTGTTAATTTCCTGGTTTTGCACATTATACTGTGGTTTTGTAAACTGTTAACATTAGGACAAGCAGAGTGAGTGGTATACAGGAACTCCACTATTTTGCAACTTTCCTGTAAGTCTAAAATGGGTTTAAAATTTAAAGTTTTTTAAAAATTAAAAAAAGAAAAGCAAACACCAGAATCCTTTCATTTACAAATGTAGCAAATATTTATTAAGTGCCTTTTATGTGCCAGGCACTGGACACTGAAAATATTAATAGAATTTAACCAGATAGACCAGGTTCCTACCATCATGGAGATTAACATAACACAATGGTGAGGTATAACGATGGGTTATTAGACAAATAATTACAGTGATTAAAAAAAAAATGCTACCCATGGCCAGGTGTGGTGGCTCACACCTGTAATCCTAGCACTTTGGGAGGCCAAGGTGGGAGAATCACTTGAGGTCAGGAGTTCAAGACCAGACTGACCAATATGGTGAAACCCCGTCTCTGCTAAAAATACAAAAATTAGCCAGGTGTGGCACACACCTGTAATCCCAGCTACTCAGGAGGCTGAGGCAGGAGAATCATTTGAACCTAGAGGCAGAGGTTGCAGTGAGCTGACACTGCGCCCCTGCACACCAGCCTGGGCAACTGGTGTGCCGGACTGTGTCTAAAAAAAAGAGAGAGGAAAAAAAATGCTACCTAGAAAAGGAAGATGTAAATGAGCAACCTCACCTGGTCTATGATGTCAAAATCTTCCCTGAGACCTGAAAAAGGAGTAGATGTTGTCATGGGGGTGGAGGGCGGGCGCATGGCACGTTTCAGCACCTAAAAGTGGGTCAGTGTGAATGAAGCCTCGAGCAAACAGGAGAGTGACTGCAGAGAGCAGGAAGCAGTCAGTCATAGGATTCTTTATGGCTTTCTACTCTAGCCTAAGAGTGGCAGGATGCCCTGAATAATTTTAAGTGTGGGACTGATACGATCAGGTTTTTGTCTTTTTAAGATCCCTGTAAGTCAACTACAGAGAAACAAGAGTAGATCTTAGGAAAACCTAAGAAGCAGCAACACGGAAAAGGCAGGCAAAGGAAAAGAGATTAGATCACAGCTCCCTGAGAGAGACGGTGAAAGTAAAGCAAGAGTCACCAGTCACCAGTATCAGATACTGTCTTGGAAGCAGTAATGAAGTCAGGCCAGGCCTGGTGGCTCACACCTGTAATCCCAGCACCAGGCCGAGGTGGGTGGATCACTTGAGCTAAGGAGTTTGAGACCAGCCTGGGCAACATGATGAAACCTCACCTCTACTAAAATTAGTCAGGTGTGGTAGCGTATACCTGTAGTCCCAGCTACTTGGGAGGCTGAAGTGGGAGGATGGCTTGGGTCCAGGAGGCAGAGGTTGAGGCAGAGGTTGCAGCGAGGTAAGATCACACCACTGCACCCTAGGTAGGACGACAGAACCAGACTCAAAGAGAGAAAGAGAGAGAGAGAGGGAGGGAGAGAGGGAGGGAGGGAGGGAGGGGAGAAAGAGAGAGAGAGAGAAAGAGAGAGAAAGAAAGAAGTAATGAGGTCCATTGCATGAACAACATAAAGGTTTTTGGTGGTCATAACCAGAGCAGTTTCAGCAGAGTACTAAGGGCAGAACAAAAGCCAGATTATAGAGAACTGAGAAATGGGCGATGAGGAAGTAGAGAAAGTATTGACAATTTTTTGAAGAGTTGTGACCTTGAAAAAAAGAAAGGATGGTAGTTGCAAAAGGGGTGTGTGGCCAGTGATAGTTTTTAATGTTGGAGACATTAAATTATTATTATTTTGAGACAGGGTCTCACTCTGTCACCCAGGCTGGAGTGCAGTGGCTTGATCTCTGCTCACTGCAATCTCCACCCACTCAGCTCAAGCATTTCTTGTGCCTCAGGCTCCTGAGTAGCTGGGATTACAGGCATGCACCACCATACCTGGCTAATTTTTATACTTTTAGTAGGGACGGGGTTTCACCATGTTGATCAGGCTGATCTTGAACTCCTGACCTCAATGATCCGCCCATCTCATCCTCCCAAAGTGCTGGATTACAGGTGTGAGGCACTGCGCTCAGCCTAATTTCTTTCCTTTTAAGCCACTCTTGTCTTCACTTCCTTCCCTATCCAGTCTAGATCCCACTGTCTAGTGCTTTCTAAGGTAACAAAGATTTCAGAAGGGGCATGACCTCCGAAGTGGGTGACTGAAGTAGAAAGATGGTGAAAAACATTGAGGTTGAAGAAGTCAAGGAAATGAAAGGCTCCAGTAGTTGTTCTGAACTCTGGCTTGGATCAAAATCACTTGTGGGGCATTTAAAAAATATGTAGATGGAAGATTTCACCTCTGCAGATTCTGACTTAAGAGCTCTTGGGTGGAACCTGGACGTCTATGTATTTACATCTGTGTATTTTAAAATCACTACAAGTGTGTCTAACGCACAGCTCAGACAGAACCACTGCACAGGCAGTGAGCTTCACTGGTATTCCTTAGGCATGGATTTTGGTATCCATGGGGGTTCTGGAACCAATGTAACAGATATAAAATACTAATTTAGCACACTTTGGGAAAACTACAATTAGGTAATCTCTGGAGCCCTCTTCAGTTTGTACTGAAAAGAAAAATGGATCAGTCTGAGCTGTTCTGCACCCTGGGTGCAGAACATCGCCCCACTGCACCCATGCAGGGCGCACTTGTTTAGAGTCATTTTGTTCCAGACTCACCCATTATCTTCACATTCCTGGAATTTATGATACAAAAACAATGTATAGCCAAACAATACCTTATGTGATTTTGATATAGATTTTTGGTAAACAACTCAGGAACTGCTCGTTATTTTCTTTTAAAAATCCACTTAGGGCCAGGCGCTGTGGCTCATGCCTGTAATCCCAGCACTTTGGGAGTCTGGGACAGGCGGATCACCAGGTCAGGAGTTCGAGACCATCCTGGCCAACATGATGAAACCCCGTCTCTACTAAAAATACAAAAATTAGCCAGGCGTGGTGGTGCATACCTGTAGTCCCTGCTATTCAGGAGGCTGAGGCAGAAAAATCGCTTGAACCTGGGAGGCAGAGGTTGCAGTGAGCCGAGATTGCACCACTGCATTCCAGCCTGGGCGACAGAGCGAGACTCCGTCTCAAAAAAAAAAGAAAAAAAAATCATTCACTTATAACTGCTGTTAAACAGAGTGTATTTTCATGGCATCTTGAATCTGTGCTCCCAAGTTGAAATCCTCAAGCTTGGCCCAAATAAGCTCTCCACTTAGATTAACTTTGCCTCAACTTCTTCCTTTTAGGTCAACATACCTGGTGTAAGGAGGCAGGATTGAGAGTGACTCTCACCCACCACTGGTGTTTCTCTTTGAAAGTGGCGCTTGGCACCAGCATGAACTGCCCGTCCTCAGCAGTCCCACCAGATATTTTTGGTAAGTTCTCCTGAATTCAGACCTCCCACTATTTGGGTGAAGTTGTAGACATTATTTGGGCTGTTTTTCAAATCTTCCCTTTTCCTTAAGAGTGAGGGCTTCGGTCTCTGTCTTTGGACAGGAGATTCAGGTCAAGATATCTGCAGAGAACTGCCTTTTTTTTTTTCTGTTTCTGTCACAGCAGAAAGTTCGGGTCAAAGTTTTTCTGCCTCTGCCTCGGGACAGGAGGTTAGCGTAAGGGACTGGCAGTGTGGCACCTATGGTCTCATTTTATAGAGCATGCTTTTAAGATTGCAGCTGTGTTTTATTTTTGGGGATTGGGGCTTGATTTTACATTTGTGACCATCACCAGCTGGGTTTGTGTATGACACTTATGGGGCGTCCTCTTGTAAATATCTAGGAAAGTGGACCCACCTAACACGGGGTGGTCATAAGCAGCAGTAGCCAAAACGGGATCCTTTGAAATGTAAAGTAATTCATTTGCATGCACAATTAGGGGGGAAAAGCTGGTTTTAGAACCAGACAACCTGAAGAGGAGACCTATTTTAGGTTTGTCCTGGCTGAAATCTGATAAGAGATTTGGAAAGACTTTTTATGTTAGAGCTCTGTGGTCAGAAATCAGCTTAATTAAAAGCCTATATTTAGGTTATCACGTTTTCTGGAGCAAGAAAGTCTTCTCCACTTTTTTTCTCTTTTAGATCCTGTTTCTGGGAATTTTTTAGCCAGCCCTTTTTAAATGTGTTCTCTCCCTGTTTGCTTCCTATGTTGGCATTTTTGCTGAGAAAAGTGTAAAACTTCATTGGTCTTTTTGAAAGCTTTTGTAGCAAGGAGCACTGTGGATGCATTGCATAGCCTGGTATTGTGGTGTTTCCTTCTTTTTGGGGACTGGGGATTAAATATAGAAGTGAGATTTTTGATTTTTAAATATCTAGGTGTACTGCCTTCCAGTTGTGCCTGCCTTTCATGTATTTAAATATTAGGCCCTGGAAACTGCAGATACTTTCTTTGTCCTGTGTTCATTAAAGGGCTTCATCCTGAAGTCAGTTCATTCATGTTTCTGCAGAAGATATGATTTCATTATTTTTTGTGGCTGTATGGTATTCCACGTGCAAGTTTGTTACATAGACATGTTGCGTAGCAATGAGGTCTGGGTTTCTGATGTACGCATCATTCCAGTAGTGAACATTGCACCTGGTAGGTAATCTTTCAACGCTAACCCCTGTCCCATCCTCCCTCCTTTTGGAGTCCCCAGTGTCTGTTGTTCCCCTCTGTATGTCCACAGGCACCCGTTGTTTAGCTCCTACTTACAAGTGAGAATGTGCAGTCTTTGATTTTGTGTTTCTGCGTTATTTCACCTAGGATAACGGCCTCCAGCTCCATCCATGTTGCTGCAAAAGGCATGATTTCACTCTTTTTTATGACTGCATAGTATTCCATGTTGTATGTATATTACATTTTCTTCATTGAATCATCCATTGATGGACACTGAGGTTGATTCCATGACTTTGCTGTTGTGAATGGTGCTGTGATAAACATACAAGTACAGGTGTCTTTTTTTATATAATAATTTATTTATATTTGGATAGGTACCCAATAGTGGGATTGCTGGGTTGAATGGTAATTCTATTTTTAGTTCTTTGAGAAATCTCTGTGCTGTTTTTCATTGAGGTTATACTAATTTACATTCCCACCAGAGCGTGTACATGTTCCCACTTCTCTCCATCCTCACCAACACCTTTTTTTTTTTTTTGAGACAGAGTCTCGCAATGTCGCCAAGGCTGGAGTACAGTGTTGCAGTCTCAGCTCACTGCAACGTCCATCTCCCAGGTTCAAGCAATTCTCCTGTCTCAGCCTCCTGAATAGCTGGGATTACAGGCATGCGCCGCCATGCCTGGCTAATTTTTGTATTTTTTGTAGAGACAGGGTTTCACCATGTTGGTCAGGCTGGTCTCGAACTCCTGACCTCATGATCCACCTGCCTTGGCCTCCCAAAGTGCTAGAATTACAGGCGTGAGCCACCATGCCCGGCCAACATCTGTTGTTTTTTGGCTTTTTAATCATAGCCATTCTGAATGGTGTGAGATGGTATCTCCTTGTGGTTTGAATTTGCATTTTGCTGTTGATGAGTGATGTTAAGCATTGTTTCATATGTTTGTTGGCTGCTTGTATGTCCCACTTTTTGATGCGTTTTTTTTTTTTTTTCTTGTTGAGTTTCTTGTAGATTCTGGATATTAGTCCTTTGTCAGATGCATGGTTTGCAAATGTTTTCTCCTGTTGTTTATTGTGTTGAAAATTTCTTTTGCAGTGCAGAAGCTTCTTAATTTAAGTCCCAGTTCTTTATCTTTGCTTTTGTTGCGTTTGCTTTTGAGGTCTTAGTCATAAATTCTTTGCCTACGCCAATGTCCAGAAGAGTTTTTCCTAGGTTTTCTTCCAGGTTTCTTATAATTTCAGGTCTTATGCTTAGGTCTTAATGTAATACATCTTGAGTTAATTTTTGTAGACGGTAAAAGATAGGGGTCCTGGCTGGCGTGATGGCTCATGCCTGTAATCCCAGCATTTTGGGAGGCTGAGGCGGGTAGATCACAAGGTCAGGAGATCGAGACTATCCTGGCCAACATGGTGAAACCCTGTCTCTACTAAAAAATACAAAAAAATTAGCTGGGCATGGTGGCATGTGCCTGTAATCCCACTTACTTGGGAGGCTGAGGCAGGAGAAATCGTTTGAACCAGGGAGTCGGAGGTTGCAGTGAGCCGAGATCACGCCACTGCACTCCAGCCTGGTCAACAGAGCAAGACCCCGTCTTAAAAAAAAAAAAAAAAAAAGATAGGGGTCCAGTATCATTCTTCTACATGTGGATATCCGAGTTTTCCCTCACCATTTATTGAATAGGATGTCCTTTCCCCATGTATATTTTTGTTAACTTTGTCAAAGACCAGTTGATTGTAGGTACGTGGCTTTACTTATGGATTATCTATTCTTTTCTGTTGATCTGTGTGTCTGTTTTTGTACCAGTACCGTGCTACTTTGTTTACTGTAGCCTTGTAGTATAATTTGAAGTCACATAATGTGATGCCTCTAACTTTGTTCTTTTTGCTTAGGATTGC
This sequence comes from Macaca mulatta, assembly GCF_049350105.2. Classification (NCBI taxonomy): domain Eukaryota; kingdom Metazoa; phylum Chordata; class Mammalia; order Primates; family Cercopithecidae; genus Macaca; species Macaca mulatta. The sequence goes on from NC_133408.1 coordinate 71,970,751, forward strand.
TTTGATTATTCAGGTTCTTTTTTGGTTCCCTATGAATTTTAGGATTGTTTTTTCTAATTCTGTGAAAAATGACATTGGTAATTTGATAGGAATTGTGTTGAATCTGTAGATTGCTTTGAACAGTGTGGCCATTTTAATGATATTGATTCTTCAAATCCATGAGCATAGAATGTTTTTCATTTGTTTGTGTCATCTACCATTTCTTTCATCAGTGTTTGGTAATTCTCCTTATAGAGATCTTTCACAACTTTGGTTAAATGTATTCCTAGGTAATTTTGTGTGGCTATTGTAAATGGGATTGCCTTCTTGGTTTGGTTCTCAGCTTGAACGTTATAAGTCTATTGAAATATTACTGATTTTTTTACATTAATTTTTTTCTTATTTTTGAATATATATATGTATGTGTGTATATATGTGTATGTATTTTTTTAAACAGAGACAGGGTGTCATCATGTTGCCCAAGCTGGTCTTGAACTCCCAGGCTCAAGCTATCCTCCCACCTCAGCCTCCCAAAATGCTGGGATTATAGGCATGAGCCACTGTACACTAATTTGTATCTTGAAACTTCTACTGAAGTCATTTATCAAATCTTTAGGGTTTTCTAGGTATAAGATCATGTCATCAGCAAACAGAGATCATTTAACTTACTCTTTTCCAGTGTGAATGTCCTTTCTTTCTTTCTCTTGCCTGATAGCTGTGGCCAGGACTTCCATTACTATGTTGAATAGGAGTGGTGAGAATTTGCATCCTTGTTTTGTTCCAGTTCTTTGGGGAATGCTTTCAACTTTTCCCCATTCAATATGATGTTGGCTGTGGGTTTGTCATATATGGCTTTTATTATTTTGAGGTATGTTCCTTTGATGCCTGGTTTGTTGAGGGTTTTTTAGTTTTGTTTTTGTTTTTTAAGACAGGGTCTTACTCTGTCGCCCAGGCTTCCGTACAGTGGCATGATCTTGGCTCACTGCAACCTCTGCCTCCCAGGCTCAAGCAATCCTCCCACCTCCGCCTCCCAAGTAGCTGGGACTACAGGTGCAAGCCACCACACCCAGCTAATTTTTGTATTTTTTGTAGAGACAGGGCCTCATCGTGTTGCCCTAGCTGGTCTCAAACTTCTGGCCTCACGTGATCTGCCTGCCTCGGCCTCCCAAAGTACTGGGATTACAGGCTTGAACCGCCACGCCTGGCTCCACTGTGCCCCAGATTCTACCCGTGGGTTCTCTGACAGGTTCCAGCACTCTTCCCTCGGCCTTCTCCTTCAGCCATAGTCATTCTCACCTGTAACTTTTGTTCTTTCTACAGACAACTGGCTCTGCCATCTCTAGTCGCCTATCTTGGGGGAAAACCCGTCTGCTTCTCCTGACTGTGGGGCTTCTTCCAAGCTTATGCTTGGGGAATGAAGAACCTATTTCTTAAAGTGCTTTTAAATCACTCCTGAAAGGTCTGCCTCTTAATGAAGGGGTTTTGAAATGTTAGATTCCTGCCATGCTTGGGCCATGAAAGGCTGCCTCATCTCACAGGACCATTTCACTGGAACTGCAGTTTTCTGTTTTAAAAAATTGCTCCTCAGAATGGCCTCTTTCTTTATTTCCGTCACTCAACATTTTAAAATAGATTTCTCAGGTCAACCTTTGTGAACAGAAAAAGAATGATTCCTTCATGATTATTAGCAAATAATACAATCTTACTCTGTTGTTGAAACATGTGATTTTCCATCTTTCTAAAGAAAACAGTCACTGTTTCTCAAGGCAGGGAGCATGTGTTCTCTGTTCTGGAAAAGGTTAGGAAAAAGGACTGAGGCTGAATTTGTTGTCATTGACACATGTACACATCTCTGCCTTTTGTAATGTGTGAATCTGAGAAATTCTAAAAGTGCTTTTTGATTAAAGAATGCCACACCTAACTGTGCTCTGTCTGTGTGAAGAATAGTTTGTATGTCTCTTTACAGACTCTGTAAGCCCCTAGGTGGCTGAGACTGCTGGATTTCTTCTGCTGACCCTGGTGCATCTCATTACAGGTCTTCAACCCAAAATTCTATCTTATAAGATCCCTGCCAGGATGCAGATTTGAATACCATAGTGAAGTCTGTACATGAGGAAGTGATGCCTTTAGGGAGGGGAAAAAACGGTAATAACAACCTTCAAGAGCCCCTACATCTCAACTCGGCATAAACAAGGCAAGATTCTGAGAGTGGCCACCCCTGGAAGCAGAAATCATTCTTGTGGCTATCCATTGGCTCCTGAGGCTCTCATCAGAGATGGGGCACCTTTAGTACCAGGGAGTGGCTGTTCCCCATAAGGTACTGGAAATCAACTTTCAAGAGCAGCCCCAGCTGCTGAAGCTACTGGTCCTGGTGCGTCTCCTGACTGTCATGTAGAAGATAGCAGAGCTTTGGCGACTTTACAACATAGGAACTGCAGAGAGGTGTAATCCCAGTGGAAGACTGAATCCAGAGACTCAAAAAGGAAGGTAAACATGTGGAAAATGAGAATAGTGACATCTCCTTTGTATATTGGAAGGATCACCTTAGGGGAGAGGAGAGGCAGATCTCTGGAGTGTTCGCTTTGGGGTAAATTCATTCCTTGTGGGGGTAAAGAGTAAGAATGGGCCCTCACCCATGACCTCTCCATCGCCTCATCCTACTAGTTCTCATGTACACTTAGAGTCACTTGGAGACTTTACAATTTAAAATGCTGTTGCTCAGACCCACCCTAGATCAATTAAATCCAAATCTCTGAGTGTAGGGCTTCTTTTCAAGTTGCCACCAGTATTTAGCCAGGGTTGAAAGCCCCTGAGCTCCCCTATGCCACAACAAGAGGAGTTGCACCCCAGAAGAGAGACAGTTCTGCATCGAATTCCCCAATGTCATAGAGAAGTAGAGACGTCACAGCCTTTAGGCTTATGTCTTAGAGGGCTTCTCAGTACTGTCTGCCATACCTACACAAAGCAGAATCTCCCAGATTAAATTTAGCCTTCGTGTCGTGTATTAACAAGATGCTTCTCTTTTTCTTGGTTATGCCTTCTCAGAATGCTGTTTTTTCTCAGGAGGGGAACATGGAGGAGAAAGAAATGAATGATGGCTCACAGATGGTGAGATCCCAGGTAAGTTCGGTTTTCCTCTCCTCTGAAATGCCATTGCAGTTCTCAGAATGTGGGCACTGTTACCTTTTCACTTCTCAGAAGTGCTGCGTCCCAAAAATCCAGAGCCCAGGAGATTCATGTGACAAATGATACACTCTCCACAGCACGTTTTCCATTCACCTGTGTAGCTCTTTCTAGCTCTTCCCTCCTTCCAGCATTTTCACCAGACTCAATTTCATGGATTTGTGCCTGTGCTGGACATTGTGAAGAAAACAAAAGAAAACAATGGACTGTCTTTTAATCATCCTTAAATAGCTCACTAAAATTTAAACAATGCTTGCATTCTCTCTGTAAACACAGTGACTGATGCCCAGGCCCCTAGGACTGCTTGGAGCTAATGGGATTAATAAGTATGCCTGAGGGTAACATCAATCACAAATTAATGTTTCTCAAGCCTCTGTTGTATCTCTTCCAAAACCTATTTAAGTCTGTTATGATTCCTCTTTTTTTTTTTTTTTTTTTTTTGAGACAAAGTCTCACTCTGTTGCCCAGGCTAGAGTGCAGTGGCGCGATCTCGGCTCACTGCAACCTCCGCCTCCTGGGTTTAAATCATTCTCCTGCCTCAGCCTCCCAAGTAGCTGGGACTACAGGCACCCACCACTATGCCCAGCTAATTTTTGTATTTTTAGTAGAGATGGGCTTTCAGTGAGTTAGCCAGGATGGTCTCAATCTCCTGACCTCGTTATCCACCCACCTCGGCCTCCCAAAGAGCTGGGGTTACAGACGTGAGCCACCACGCCCGGCCTAAGTCTGTTATGATTCTATAATCTGATTGGGTATTATATAAACTGATGAGTACGAGTGCAACAAGAATTGTTTCTATGAAAATTAGTCTGATGCTTTGGAAGGAGTTGATAAATGCTGTCACTTTTGAAAAATTGCTTTCAAATTAGGTGTTAGCAATACTACATCACTGAAGAAAAATCATAAAACTCTCAGATTCCTCCACAAATATCATTTCCCATGTGTCAGTTGCTTATTCCAACTTCATGAAACAGAAACTGTTTCTTTATAGGTATGAGTACCCAGTCTTTAAAATCACTCATAGAAAAGGCTTAGCTGACTGTGTGCAGTGGCTCATGCCTGTAATCCCAGCACTTTCGGAGCCCGAGGCAGGCAGATCACAAGGTCAGGAGTTCCACGAGCAGCCTAATATGGTGAAACCCCATCTCTACTAAAAATACAAAAATTAGCCAGGCATGGTGGTGAGTGCCTGTCGTCCCAGCTACTCAGGAGGCTGAGGCAGGAGAACCGCTTGAACCCGGGAGGCAGAGGTTGCAGTGAGCTGAGATCATGCCACTGCACTCCAGTCTGGGCAACAGAGCAAGACTCCATCCCAAAAAAAAAAAAAAAATAGGCTTAGTTTTATTTTCAAAGATGAGAAAATGAATGCACATTTATATGTTTTAAATTAAAATAAAATGTTTAAGATCTATTTTATGGATCTCTAATTTAGCCATCTTTTTAAATTAACACATCAGACACCAGTCTCAATTGCTTCAGATAGGATTTCTATCATTCCAATAATATGTGATATCATTATTCTCATGTAGCCAATAAACTCATTGAAGGGGATTTTTTTGGTTTGTTTTTTGTTTTTTGTAGAGACAAGCTTTCACTATGTTGCCCAAGCTGCTCTTAAACTCCTGGGCTCAAGCCATCCTCCCACCTCTCCCTGCTGAAGTGCTGGGATTGCAGGTGTGAGGCGCCACACGCAGCATGTTGGGGCTTGTTAAAACCCACATCATACAACTAATACTCAAAAATGCATAATGTTGGATGCTGCTGTGAATGCAAAAGAAAACAAATACAACAGGTGCTGGGAGAAGGGAGAAGTCTGATTGAGACTGTAGGGATGAGGGAAGACTTCATGAAAAAGGCAGAGTTTGAATTTGTGCCAATACCAGCAGGTAGGGTTTGGAGATTAGAGAAAATGGGGTACCATTGCAGACAGGAAATAAAACTTGAGCGAGAGCAGGGACAATAAGGAGACTGCCAGCTAGAGCTGAGCTTTTATTTGGTGTATATTAGTGCTTTGGGGTCTTTGGGTTTCAAGGGATAGATTCATTTGGTTTATTCTTTTTTTTTTTTTTTTTTTTGAGACAGAGACTTACTGTGTCACCCAGGCTGGAGTGCAGTGGCACAATCTTGGCTCACTGCAACCTCCACCTCCCAGGTTCAAGTGATTCTCCTGCCTCAGCCTCCCAAGTAGCTGGGATTACAGGCACGCGCCACCACGCCCAGCTAATTTTTGTGTTTTAGTAGAGATGGGGTTTCGCCATGTTGACCAGGCTGGTCCACCCACCTCAGCCTCCCAAAGTATTGGGATTACAGGCATGAGCCACCGCACCTGGCCCATTTGGTTTATTCTTAATTAACTGTAAGACTCCCCAAAGACAAGAATAGAAAGACATTTAGAACTAAGGTGGCATGTCTGCTTTTCCACATTCTAGCCCAAGGAGTTAGTTTTAATTTTCTGGAACCATTTATTATGTTTAGAAGGAAGATGATTCATTCACTCAATAAATATTTTTTGAGCAGCTAGTATGTGACAGAAATTTTTTTTCTTTTCCTTTTTTCTTCTTATGGTCTACTGGTCATTTCATATGTGACAAAAATTACGCTTTTTAGCAGCTAGACATCACTGAGAAAAATAGACCTGACCCCAAATCCATGGAGCTTATTGAAAGACATTTAGCAACTATACTAATAAATTGCAAAAGAGATGTTTTTTAAACAAAATGAAAACAAGGTGCTATGAATACACATTAGGGAATCAGGGAAAAACTGTGGGGAAGTGAAATTTAAGATGAGAAAGAAAAGATACATAGAACCTACAAAAAGTAAGTGGAAAAGAGCATTTTGGACATATGCTAAAAATCACCTGCAAAAAACATGGGTATATTTGAGAAATTAAAAGAAGGCCACTGTGGTTGGCGTGGAAGGAGGGAGAGAATGACTTGAAGTGAGCTTGGAGAGGTGAGCAGGGCTTAAATACACAAAGCCTGTGGCCATGAAAACAGGTCTGACTTTTACTCTGAGTGCAGTGGAAAGCCTTTGGGGGAATTTAAGCAGAAAGATAACATAATAAGTAATCCAGTTCTACATTAAAAATCATCCTGGTACTATATATCTTAACTGAATTTGTGAGAGGCAGAAGTTGAAAGGGGAAAAACCAGTTAAGCTACTGTAGCATTTTCAATGATAGAAAATAGTGTAGTCATTGGAGGAAAGGAGGGAGATTTGAGTGCTTTCCTTTAGAAACAGCAGAGGTTAGCTAAGGGGTAAAAACAAAGGAAGAAAAAAGATGACTTCTAAGAATGGAACCCAGGAAATGGCACCATTGGTAATGGTAAATCAGATCATGTCATTCCTCTGCTCAAAGCACATGGCTCCCATTTCACTCAGAGTAAAACCCAAAGTCCTTATGATGGCCTAAACAGTCCTGTAGAATCTGGCCCTGTTACCTGTCGAATTTCATCATTTACTTTTCTTCCCCTTACTTCATTCTGGCCATCCTGGCCTCATTCTTCTTCCTTAAACGTGGCCGTGGGGCCTTTGCACTGTTAACCTGTCAAGCTTCTTTCTCAAATGTCATCTCTGCAGTGCCATCTTTCCTGACCACCCTATTTAAATGTGTAACTGCCCCACACCCACATTCTCGAACCGTTACCCTACTTTACTTTTATCTTCCGACATACTATATAATTTACCCAGTTATGCTGTTTGTTGTCTACTTTCTTTTCTAGAATATAAGTTTCATAAAGGCAGGGAGTTTTTGTCTCTTTTGTTCACTAGTGCATCCCAAGCACCATGCCTGGCATATATATAGGAAGCACTGAATAACCATTCATTAAACACATAGGGAATTTAGCATATGATAAAGGTAACATCTCAAACCGGTGATAAAAAGCTGCTTTGTTCAATAATTGATGTTGGGATTTCTGGGGAAACATCTGGAAAAAGATAAAGTTGGATCTCTACCTCATACTTTACATCAGAACAGTCTTCAAATGTATCAAAGATTTAAATATGAAAAATGAAACCACAAAAAGTTATGCAAGAAAAAAATGGGAGAATTCCTTTATAACTTTCACCAGAAAAACTTTCTAATTACAACTGAGAATCCAGAAGCCATAATTAAAAACACCGAAAGCATCCGGGTTCAATGGCTCGTGTCTGTAATCCCAGCACTTTGGGAGGCCGAGGCGGACGGATCACAAGGTCAGGAGATCAAGACCATCCTGGCTAACACAGTGAAACCCCTTCTCTACTAAAAATACAAAAAATTAGGCGTGGTGGCAGGTGCCTGTAGTCCCAGCTACTCGGGAGGCTGAGGCAGGAGAATGGCGTGAACCCGGGAGGCGGAGTTTGCAGTGAGCCGAGATCACACCACTGCATTCCAGCCTGGGTGACAGAGTGAGACTCCGTCTTACAAAAAAAAAAAAAAAAAAAAAAAGCATCTGCATGGAAAAAAATTTAAAAACTATAAGCAAAGTAAAAATACATGTCAAATTGAAAAAAATATTTTGCCACTCAAATTACAGTAGTCTAATCTTTCTAATATATAAAATACTTCTCTAAATCAGCAAGAGATTAGGAGTCCAACAGAAAAAGATACAAAAGGCCAGGGACAGTGGCTCATGCCTGTAATCCCAGCACTTTGGGAGGCTGAGGTGGGCTGATCACTTGAGGTCAGGAGTTTGAGACAAGTCTGACTAACATGGTGAAACTTCATAAAAATTAGCTGGGGACTAATGGTGGTGTGTGCGCCTGTAGTCTCAGCTACACAGTAGGCTGAGGTCAGAGGATACTTGAGCCCAGGAGGTGAAGGTTGCAGTGAGCCGTGTTTGTACCACTGCACTCCAGGCTGGGTGACAGTGAGACCCTGTCTCAAAAAAAAAAAGAAAAAATTTTGTAAAAAGACAGTTTACAGCAAATAAAATTCAAATGGATCTTAAACACTGGAAAAGTGTTCATCTGTACTGAAAACAAGAGGAAATTTGTATTAAAACTAGAGAAAGCTGGATATTTTATCATCAGGCTTGATATTTGCCATGAGTTTCATATTTTCCACAAGTGTAACATATTCTGTTAGCAAAGCTGTGGGGAAACAGACACCTTACACTGCTGGTGTGAATGTGACCGATTGCATTTTCAGAAAAATGGCCAAAATACCTCCCATCCCAAATGCTTTCTTTGCAAGTGACTTTGACACTCATCCCATTATAGATATGGAGGTCTGTGTGCCCTCCATTGGATCTCAGCAAGGCTGTGACTGGAAGATGCAAAGCTTTGTGACTTTCAAGGCAGATCATAAATGGCAGTAAGACTTCTACCTCATTCTGTTGGGATGTTTACTCTAAACCCGGCCACCTTGTCAGGAGGAAACCCGGACAGCCCATGGAAAAGCCCATATGGAGAGAAGCCAAGGCCTACAGCCCTAGCTGAGCTCCCAGCTGAAAGCCAGCACCAATTTGCCAGCCTTGTGAGTAAGCCATCTTGAAAGTGAATCCTCCAATCCCAGTCAAACCTTCCCACCTTCTCCTGCCCAAATTGCAGATTTATGAGTAAAGTAAATGATACTTGCTATTTTAATCCCCCAAGTTTTGGGATGGTTTGGTATGCAGCAAGATAATTGTTAGGGATTTTAGTACCTGAAAGTGGAGTGCTGCAAAAACAAAAACCTAAACCATAGGGCACTAGCTTTGGAACTGAGCACTGGGCAGAAGGTAGAAAACGAGTGAGGGCCTTTGTCAAAACTAAAAGGATAGTAAGGAGAATGTTATTAGAAGCTGGAGGATAGAAGACCCTCGAAGAAGAAATGTTGGATAACATTGTTACCTTCAGGAACAAGGAAAATAGAGGCCAGGCATGGTGGCTCACGCCTGTCATCCCAGCACTTTGAGAGGCTAAGGCAGGTGGATCACTTGAGGTCAGGAGTTTGAGACTAGCCTGGCCGACACGGTGAAACCCCGTCTTTACTAAAAATACAAAAATTAGCTGGGCATGGTGGCTTGCACCTGTAATCCCAGCTACTCGGGAGGCTGAGACAGGAGAATCACCTGAACCCGGGAGGCAGAGGTTGCAGTGAACCAAGATTGCACCACTGCACTCTAGCCTGGATGACAGAGAGAAACTCTGCCTCAAAAAAAAAAAAAAAAAAAAAAGGAAAATAGAGAATATAGTTAATGAACTCAGTGATCTACCAAGGAGATTCTCAAGTAGAAGACTGAAAGTGCCAACTGGCAGTTTCTGGCTGCCTAAAGTAAAATGTGAGGGAAAAAGATAAACTCAATGAAGAACTAGTAAATATAAGTGAACAATGAACTTCTGAGTTTGAAAAGAAAACTTTCTCATTCACATCTGTCCAAGCAGCAAATAATAACCAAATTCAGAAAGGGATTCACACCAAAGGTGGACTATAATACCCTGTGTCACAACTTCAGAAGGATCCAGGGCAGTGCCTCAGAGGACCTGTCCTCTCTTAAACACAAGGTTTCTAAGAATGGTTAAGGTGACGTGCCACTGCAGTCTCACAGGGAACCCAAAGGAGAGAATGGCTGATCTCAAAGAGATTTATGGGTGTGGTATTTGTATTGTAGTATAGCTGGATTATAAATTGGTAAACACTCCAGTTTGGTTTTTCTTTTGTTTTGTTTTGTTTTATTTTGTTTTTTTGAGATGGAATCTTGCTCTGTTGCCCAGGCTAGAGTGCAGTGGCTCGATCTTGGCTCACTACAACCTCCACCTCCCAAGTTCAAGCAATTCTCCTGCCCCAGCCTCCCAAGTAGGAGGGACTATAGGTGTGTGCCACCATGCCTGGCCAATTTTTTAAAAAATTTTTTACACTTTTATTGAAGTAAAGGAACATACAAAAATACACATACTATAAGTGTTAAAAACTCAATTATCACCAAGTGAATTCATCCATGCAATCTTAATCCAGATCAAGAAACAGAACATTACCAGTATCCCAGAAGATCCTTCTGTGTGTTCCCTCTTCAAATGTATTATTATTATTTTTTAATTATAGTTAATTATACTTTAAGTTCTGGGATATGTGTACAGGATGTGCAAGTTTGTTACACGGGTACACATACTATGAACAGCACTCATATAAAACAGCAACCTTAACTGATAAATGATGTGTGTTCTGACTGCTCCACCATCCGGCTGTTCCTCCATCGCCCTCTCCCCCAGCTTCCCTATTCCCTGAGACACAGCAATATTGAAATTAGGCCAAGTAATAACCCTACAATGGCCTCTGAGCATTCAAGTGAAAGGAAGAGAATCGCATTCTTCACTAAAAGGAACTAGGGATTTTTTGCCAGTTATGGATGAGCAAAGAAAGTGGTTTCTTGAGATGGAATCTACTCCTGGTGAAGATGCTTTGAACATTGTTGGAATGACAGTCAAAAGCTGAAAATGATTAAGATTAATGAGAAGAGCGTGTCAAATGTATTTGAAATAGGCCAAAAGCTTGGCCTCTTGGGCCAAACAGCCAAGTCATGTGTACAAAGGAAAAGCTATTGAAGAAAAATAAAATTGCTACTCCAGTGAACATGTGAATGATAAGAAAGCAAAACAGCTGTGTTGCAGATATGGAGAAAGTTTTAATGGATTGGATAGAAGATCAAACCAGCCACAACATTCCCTTAAGCCAAAGCCTAATCCAGAACAAGGCTCTACCTCTCTTCAATTCTCTGAAGGCTGAAAGAGGTGAGGAAGCTGCAGAAGAAAAGTTGGAAGCTATAAGAGGTTTAAGGAAAGAAGCTGTCTCAGTAACATAAAAGTGCTAAGTGAAGCAGCAAGTGCTGATATTGTAGCTGCGGCAAGTTATCCAGAAGACCTAGCTAGGATCACTGATGAAGGTGGCTATACTAAACAACAGAGTTTCAGTGCAGATGAAATAGCCCTATATTGGAAGAAGATGCCATCTAGGACTTTATTTATTTATTCATTCCTTTTGTTTATTAGTAGAGACGGGGTTTCACTGTGTTGGCTAGGCTGGTCTCGAACTCCTGACCTCAAGTGATCCTCCTGCCTGTGCCTCCCATAGTGCTGGGATTACAGGCATGAGCCACCGTGCCCAGCCCGATCTAGGATTTTAATAGCTAGAAGGAGAAGTCAATGCATGGCTTCAAAAGACAGGCTGAGTCTTTTGTTAAGGGATAATGCACCTGGTGACTTTAAGATGGAGCCAATGTTCATACTATTCTAAAAATCCTAGGTTCCTTAAGAATTATGCTAAGTCTGCTTTGCCTGTGCGCTAGAAATGGATCAGCAAAGCCTGCATGACAGCAAATCTGTTTACTGCATGGTTTACTGAATATTTTAAACCCACTGTTAAGAACCACTGCTCAGGGAAAAAAAAAAAAAAATCCCTTTAAAAATTACTGCTCATTGACAATGCACCTGGTTACCCAGGAGCTCTACTGGAGATGTACAAGAAGACTAACGCTGTTTTCATGCCCACTAACACACCAGGCATTCTGCAACCCACAGATCAAGGAGTAATTTTGACTTTCAAGTCTTTTTGTTTGTTTGTTTTTGAGATGGAGTCTTGCTCTGTCGCCCAGGCTGGAGGGCAGTGGCGTGATCCCAGCTCACTGCAAGCCCCACCTCCCTGGTTTATGCCATTCTTCTGCCTCAGCCTCCTAAGTAGCTGGGATTACAGGCACCTGCCTCCACGCCCAGCTAACTTTTTGTATTTTTTTTTTTTTTTTTTTTTTTTTTTTAGTAGAGATGGGGTTTCACCATGTTCTCCAGGATGGTCTCGATCTCCTGGCCTCGTGATCCGCCCGCCTCGGCCTCCCAAAGTGCTGGGATTACAGGTGTGAGCCACCGTGCCCGGCCCTAATTTTTTTAAAAGGAAAGTTTGACTTGAATGACTCAGAGTCCTGAAGACTATCAGCACAACGGCTTAGATATCCTGGTGCTACACTTTCACCCTCTCCCCGAGGGTCCCTGTAAGAACCATTTTTGCCTGAGCAGGGATGTGCTTGATGTTTCAGGAATCACTGACGTTTCAGGACGTGGCCGTGGACTTCACCAAAGAGGAGTGGGACCAGCTGTACCCTGCCCAAAAGAACCTCTATCGAGACGTGATGCTGGAGAACTACAGGAATCTGGTTGCACTGGGTGAGGATGGCATCCCTGTGAAACTGGAAGCCATTCACGTGGGTTTATTTCCTGAACTAGTGGAAGCCTCCAAAGCTTTTGTGAATATAGTTTGGGCTGGGACAGAAGAACACTAAGCAGTTTTGGAGTCAGAGACCTTTGTTTTCTGCTCTTTCTCCTCTGATGGAACGTCTTGATTGAGTTTGAGATGGGTAGCTTTATTTTGCTGCCTCTGAAGTCTCCCCTCCAGAGGCTCTAAAGACTGAAGAAGTTGGGAATGTGTCTGAGAGAGAATTTTGTTCCCAGTACAAACTCCTAAGATGTATGTTACTCCCATGAATAGGGTATCAGCTTTATAAGCCAGAGGTAATCGCGCAGTTGGAGCTAGAGGAAGAGTGGGTGATAGAAAGAGACAGCCTGCTGGACACTCATCCAGGTAAGTGCACGCTCTTGGGCACTGCTGCTTAATAAGGGAAAACAGCCACTTCTGAACCACTCAGTGGAGTGCTCCAAAAATCTCCCCTGGGATTTAAGGAATACTAAGCCTTTTGAAAAGAATCAGTTCATATTTGATATTTTTCTGAAGTTGAAATGGCTGCCTTATTTTTTCTCATTGAACAGATAATATATACTTATTGTTTTAAAAATGCACACAAAACAGAGGTTATTTTGAAGGTATCCATTTAAACACCCATAAATACCTTGATATTGCAAGTATCCACACAGCACTTTCTTCATTTTTTTTTTGATATTGCAGATATCCACACAGCACTTTCTTCATATTTTTTATTTACACATCCCCTCTCAGTATTCTTTAAATCTTTCTTTTCCATGAGAGGTGATCCGAGAAGAAATTTTTTAAAAAGCTTTCTTTTCCATGTCAAAAATCTTCTGCCATTTTAATCTATTTTTCATCTTTTCTTTTTCCTTTTATCATTAAACTCTTGACACTTGTCTACAACCCACAGCCTAATTTCTAATTCTCTTGCTCTCCTTTGTGATACTACCCCGATTCCTACCTCTGCTACTAACATTGTTTTCTTGGAGATTACCACTAATTTCCTTCCAGTCAAATCGAGTGGCTACAAAGCCAGTTAGAATTGTGTTGACTTTCCCTTCTTGAAATGTTCTTCCACCCTGGCTTGTGATGCACACGATTCGTGTCTCCAGCCTCTCTCCGTATCTCCCCCTGCCCCTTTTCTGCATTTTCTTCCTCCTTATTCTCCTAAAGATATGTATCCCTATGGACTGGCTGTTCCACTCTGCAGTAAAGTGCTTTTAAGTAGCCCTTTTGTATCATTTTTCCATTTCTCCATTTCTAGTCCCAGTATTTTGTCCACATTCTCCTGTCAGAATTGAGATTATGGCTGGGCGCGGTGGCTCATGCCTGTAATCCTAGCACTTTGGGAGGCCTAGGCAGATGGATCACCTGAGGTCAGGAGTACGAGACCAGCCTGGCCAACATGGTGAAACCCACTCTCTACTAAAAATACAAAAAATTAGCCGGGCGTGGTGGCCTCGCCTGTAGGCCCAGCTACTCAGGAGACTGAGGCAAGAGAATTGCTTAAACCTGGAAGCGGAGGTTGCAGTGAGCCAAGATCATGCCACTGCACTCCAGCCTGGGTAGCAGAGCAGGTCTCTATCTCAAAAATAAAAAACAATTTAGATTATATTTTTGTTTATTAGTGTCATGCTGTCATTTTACTTAAATATTTCTTTTTTTGTTTTTTTTTTCCTGAGATGGAGTCTCGCTCTGTCGCCCGGGGTGGAGTGCAGTGGCGCGATATTGGCTCATTGCAAGCTCCACTTTCTGGGTTCACGCCATTCTCCTGCCTCAGCCTCCTGAGTAGCTGGGACTACAGGCGCCGGCCACCACACCCAGCTAATTTTTTGTATTTTTAGTAGAGACGGGGTTTCACCATGTTAGCCAGGATGATCTCGATCTCCTGACCTCGTGATCCGCCCACCTCGGCCTCCCAAAGTGCTGGGATTACAGGCGTGAGCCACCGTGCCCAGCCTACTTAAATATTTCAAAACCTGGATCTGTTGGCTTTATAATGTCTTCTTTAAATCATTCCCTTAAATACGGAATTTCTTGACCCAAAAAAAAAAAAAAAAAATCCCAACCACCTTAGTTTCTTATTGCTGGCATACCACCTACAATGTTCTGCTTGACTGTTTTAACAAGGAGTGGACTGCTGACTGTACACCAGATGCTGAGTTAGGTAGTTTCTACTCTGGTCCATGACACCAGGTGAACCTACCCCATCTCTGTGAGTTCCCACTCTGGCTCTTTGCTCTGGTATCTGGCTTCATCATTTGGACTTGGTTTTCTGTCATTCAAACTCTTTGGCTTTTTCAAGTTGACTTTGACTTGGCTGTCCTTCTTGCTTTTAATGCTCTAAGTGATCTTAGGTAGAAAACCTTGTTCCTGGCTGGGCACAGTGGCTCACGCCTGTAATCCCAACACTTTGGGAGGCCGAGGCGGGCAGATCACGAGGTCAAGAGATTGAGACCATCCTGGCCAACATGGTGAAACCTTGTCTCTACTAAAAATACAAAAATTAGCTGGGCGTGGTGTCATGTGCCGGTAGTCCCAGCTACTTAGGAGGCCAAGGCAAGATAATCGCTTAAACCCAGGAGGCAGAGGTTGCAGTGAGCCGAGATCGCACCACTGCCCTCCAGCCTGGCAACAGAGTGAGACTCTATCTCACAAAAAAAAAAAGAAAAAGAAAAGAAAACCTTGTTCCTGTTTCAGCCTCCCTGAGATCTCTCAGCCCCACTGAACCAGAATTTTCACCTAACCAGTGCTCACATTCCATGAATAGAACTGGTAATTAACACATTTTGTCAAGAAGCCCGGGCACCTTCCCTGACAATGCTGGGACATATTTCTACAGCCTTCCACATCCCCAAACCTGCGGAGTAGGAAACTAAGGGAACAAATTAGAGAACTCCCTTTTCAGGTAAATTTCCAGGGCGGGGCTATTCCTTCCCCCAGGCACATATGCTGTCATCGGTAGGACCCACACTATCTCCTATTGTGTCCCTCTCCACAGACCCCCAACTCGAAAAAATAATTGCTAACTTAGGAAAACTTCCAGATTTTGGCCAGGCGCAGTGGCTCATGGCTATAATCCCAGCACTTTGGGAGGCTGAGACGGACCATCACTTGAGATCAGGAGTTCAAGACAAGCCTGGCCAATATGGTGAAACCCCATCTCTACTAAAAATACAAAAATTAGGCACATGTGGTGGCATGTGCCTGGAATCCCAGCTACTCAGGAGGTGGAGGTAGGAAAATCGTTTGAATCTGCGAGGCAGAGGTTGCAGTGAGCCAAGATTGCGCCACTGCACTCCTGTTTGGACAACAGAGTGAGACTCCGTCTCCAAACAAATAAGCAGAAAACTTCCAAATTTCATTGTGCACCTATATGTGGATGCCCAAGGCTCTTGGTTCACAGATAAGCTTGAGCAAGTGGTTTTTTTTTTTTTCACATCTCTTATCAGGGACAGGCAGCCTAACCTCTTCTCTAAAGAGACTGCTTGCATTTCTTCAGTATCCTGTGAAACAAAGTCAGTGATTCCCCTGAGAGGATGTAGTAAAACATTTGTTTGTCAGGGGGCTAAGAGAATGACAGAGTTTATGCAGCCTAATTCTGCACGCCCACTAGGGTACTGCATGCCTCAATGTTACTGACATTTGCTGGTCCTTATTTATCTAAAATCTTTTCTTAAGCTGAGACCTGGAAAATACCCAGTAGATTTAGCAGCAAGAAGATTGGGAATTATATTATTGAGAGAAGTGATGGGGGATGATTAGAAGAACAGTCAGTTTGTACATTGTTGCATGAACAACAGGGGGAGGTTTAAAAAGAAAAAATTAGAGCTAGCAAGTGTGTAATATTCTTATAAGCAGCTAGAGTGAGAGCTGGGCACAGTGGCTCATGGCTCACACCTATAATCCCAGCACTTTGGGAAGCCAAAGCACATGGATCACAAGGTCAGGAGTTTGAGACCAGCCTGAGGTTCACCAACATGGTGAAACCCCATCTCTACTAAAAATATAAAACTTAGCCAGGCATGGTGGTAGGTGCCTGTAATCACAGCTACTTGGGAGGCGGAGGCTGGAGAATCTCTTGAACCTGGGAGGCAGAGGTTGCAGTGAGCCGAGATTGCACCACTGCACTCCAGCCTGGGTGACAGAGTTAGACTCTGTCTCAAACAAACAAACAAAAAAGAAGCAGCAGCTAGCTAGAGTGAGGAGTGGGAAGGGGAAATAATAAAGAGGATATTAGCAGCCAGAATAAAAGGTAGTGTCAAAACAGGATTGTTCTAGGCCAGGCTCAGTGGCTCATGCCTAGCACTTTGGGAGACTGTGGAAGGATCCCTTGAGCCCAGGAGTTCAAGACCAGGCTGGACAACATAATGAGACCCCTGTCTCTACAAAAAATTTAAAAGTTAGCGGGATGTGGAGGTATGAGCCTGTAGTCTCCACTACTTGGGAGGCTGAGGTGGGAGGATCATGAGCCTAGGAAGTTGAGGCTGCAGTAAGTTATGATGGCACCACTGCACTCTAGCCTGGGCAATAGAGTGAGACTTTGTCTAGAAAAAACAAAAGAATTGTTCTAAGCAGGAACAATTTTACTTGTTTATAATGCTGACGGGAAGGAACCAGTAGAGAGGACAAGTTAAAAATAGATACAGCTGGGTGCGATGGCTCACGCCTGTAATCCCAGCACTTTGGGAGGCCAAGATGGACAGATCACTTGAGGTCAGGAGTTCAAGACCAGCCTGGCCAACATAGTGAAACCCCGTCTCTACTACAGGTACAAAAATTAGCTGCATGTGGTGGCGTGCACCTGTAATCCCAGCTACTTGGGAAGCTGAGGCACTCGAATCACTTGAACCTGGGAGACAGATGTTGCAGGGACCCAAGATTGCACCACTGTACTCCAGCCTGGGTGACAGAGCAAGACTCCGTCTCAAAAAAAAAAAAAAAAAAAGCTACAAGAGATGGAGCAAGGTTCTAGAAGAGATGGGAGTGGGATTAGAGGGAAGGACATTAGGGTAACTATATATATCAGTAAATTTGTCGATGGAAGATTTGGGGGAGTTCATACATGATGACTTCTGTTTTCTTGGCAAATTAGGAAGCAGTGTCCTTTGTTGAGTGTAGGGGAATTGGGAAGGCAGGTAGAGGACTCATGGTGCATTTGCTGAAGCTTACAAGGGTCAGTGGAAGCTGACCAAAGACAAGCAGAGGCAGCACTGAGCAGCGATGAAGGCCCCAGTGAGACTCTGCCCCATACAGCTGTGGTTTCTAATTTGCATGAGTATGCTCTTTCTCCTGTTTTATTTAGCACTTGAAAGGGTTTATAGGACAGGGGCTGAGGGTGTTAGATTTTGGGGACTATTGGAGGAAAACTGTGTGAAACTGTATGAGAGTTAATTCAAGTGATTTGACAAGTCTAAGAAGTGACAGGAAGTAGAATGAGGCCTGAAGAAGACTTAAAACTAGAAGACCAAGAGAGTCAAAGAAATGGAGATGTAGAAGAGGTCAGAAAGAGGCAGAATGTGAGTAAGGCAGAAGAGTGTTACAATGAGTTGGAGATTTCTTACATGGAGCAGGCAAGGTCCACAACATGAATGTATTACCATATAAGTAGACTGTTGAAGGTGGAACAAAGGTGAAGGCCCAAACAACTACCAGTTAGATTACAAGATGGAAGAGAAGCACCCATGTAACAGCAACTGAAAAAACACCTAGGAATAAACTTCAACACGAGATAGGCAATACCTTCATAGAAGAAACTTAAATACTTCTGACAGACACAAAAATAAACTTGAATAAATAGGCATGCCAAGATGGCAATGTCCCTACTGTACATGTAATACAATTCCATAAAAAGTGCCCGCATGCTGGGTGCTAGGATTCACACCTGTAATCCCAGCACTTTGGGAGACTGAGGCAGGTGGATTGCTTGAGTCTAAGAGTTTGAGACCAGCCTGGGCAACAGGTTGAGAGCCCATTTCTACCAAAAATAAAAAAGTTAGCCAAGTGTGGTAACGCACGCTGGTAGTCCCAGCTACTCAAAAGGCTGAGGCAGGAGGATCAACTGAGCCCTGGAGGTCAAGGCTGCAGTGAGCTATGATTGCACCACTGCACTCCAGCCTGGGCAACAGTGTGAGTCTGTCTCAAAAATAAAAAATGTGCCTACAAGAGTTTGAGAGGAAAGCTAGGTAAGCTTATCTAAAGTTCATGTGGAAAATTCAAAGCACAAAAATTATCAAGAAAATTCTGAAAAGGAAAATCAATAAGGGAGATTATTCCTATTAGATATTTAAAATATACGGTAAAATTTCATTAATGAAGTCAGACCAACTGAACAGAATAGACAAGTCAGAAGTAAACCCAAATACTTGTGGGCATTTAATAAAAAGACATTATTTTAAATAATGGCATCATTTCGAATTAGGAGGTGAAAAGTGGGCTTTGTAGTAAAGTGTTGAGACAACTGGTGCTTTTGAAATGTGCACCTCTTCATATATGGTAGGTAGCCATCTAGAGAGAGACAAAATTGGATCTATAGCTTACCCCTTGAGCCAAGATAAGCTCCAAAGGAAACAGATTTTACACATAAAACATGAAACTATAAGAGATCTGTTAGAGGCTGGGTGCAGTGGCGCACACCTGTAGTCCCAGCTATTCAGGAGGCTAAGGCATGAGAACCGCTTTAGCCTGGAAGATGGAGGTCGCAGTGAACTGAGACTGCGCCACTGCACTCCAACCCGAGTGAGAGAGCAAGACTCTCTCTCAAAAAAAAAAAAAAAAAAAGAGAGAGAGAGAGACCTGGAAGAAAACATGGGAGAAATCTTTTATAACCTTGAAATGGGGGAGTTTTTTCTGACTATGATTTAAAATCCAGAAGCCATTAAAGAGGAGATTCATATGGATTCAATACACACAAATCCAAAAATTCTGCATGGTATAAAATAATAATTCTGCATGAGGTAAAACAATAAACTAAGTAAAAAGATAACAATGGAGGAAAATATTTTCAACTTATGTCAGAAGAGCTCATCATCCATTAATGTTATAAAATGCTCCTCTAAATTAATAAGAGGCCAACAGCCCAATAAAAATAATATGAACAGTTATTTTTCTTTTTTTGAGACGGAGTCTCACTTTGTTGCCCAAGCTGGAGTGCAGTGACACGATCTCCTCTCACTGCAACCTCTGCCTCCTGGGTTATGAACAGTTCTTAAAGGAATCCAAATACATTTAACATATGAAAAAATGTTCAGTCTCAGTCATAATAAGAGAAATGCAAATTAAAGCTACACAAATTATCTTGTCTACCAGATTAGCAAGAGTCAAAAAGTTTGGCAATATACACCGCTGGGTCCATGAGGAGGAAAGCACTCTCGTACATTGCTGGGATCAGATGACCTGGAAGTCAGCATAAAGATGTCCTAGACCAGTCATGGGACTTCCTTTCCACATACCTTGTTTGGCTTTGTAGGCTCTTTGGATGAAAAATAATGTAGTCTAGAGTAACATGTTTTTGTAAATAAAGTTTTATGGGAACACAGCCACACTCATTCTTTTACATAAGAGGCAGGAGGATTGCTTGAACTCAGGAGTTCAGGACCATCTTGGGCAACATGATAAAACCCGTAGCCACAAAAAGTACAAAAATTAGCTGAGCATGGTGGTGCACACCTGTACTCCCAGCTACCCAGGAGGCTGAGTGTTGAGCCAAGAGGATCACTTGAGCCTGGGAGGCGGAGGTTGCAGTAAGCCGAGATTGCACCACTGCACTCCAGCCTAGGTGACAGAGAGAGACTGCCTCAAAAACAAAACAACCAAAAAAACTTTGTCTATGGATGCTTTCACCCTGCAACAGCAGAACTGAGTACAACAGAGACCATCTGGCTCAAAAAACTTAAAATATTTACTATCTGACCCTTTACAGAAAAAAACTTGTCAACCTTGCCAAAGCAATAGTTGTAAATTATTGTTGACCACCACTCATTAAAAAATGCATTTTTCGGCCGGGCACAGTGGCTCAAGCCTGTAATCCCAGCACTTTGGGAGGCCGAGACGGGTGGATCACAAGGTCAGGAGATTGAGACCATCCTGGCTAACACGGTGAAACCCCGTCTCTACTAAAAAATACAAAAAACTAGCCGGGCGAGGTGGCGGGCGCCTGTAGTCCCAGCTACTAGGGAGGCTGAGGCAGGAGAAGGGCGTAAACCCGGGAGGTGGAGCTTGCAGTGAGCTGAGATCTGGCCACTGCACTCCAGCCTGGGCGACAGAGCGAGACTCCCTCTCAAAAAAAAAAAAAAATTTTTTTCTTGCCATCCATAAGATCTATATAATCTATGAAATCGAGGCCTGGTGCAGTGATGCATGCTTGTAATCCCAGCACTTTGGGAGATGAGGCAGGTGGATCACCTGAGGTCAGGAGTTTGAAGCTAGCCTGACCAACATGATGAAACCCTGTCTCTACTAAAAATACAAAAATTAGCTGGGCGTGGTGGCGGGCACCTGTAATCCCAGCTACTTGGAAGGCTAAGGCAGGGAATCGCTTGAACCTGAGAGGCTGAGGTTGCAGTGAGCCAAGATGGCGCCATTGCACTCCAGCCTGGGCAACAAGAACAAAACTCTGTCTCAAAAAAAAAAAAAAAAAATTGAAACAATACCCAACAATATTTATCCTTATCACTGTGTCTGATGAACGCTAACATTTTCTGTCCTTTTTCAGCATATTCTTTTTGTTTCTAATTTGAATTTACTGAAGTCATAGCCCACTATAAATTGTGACACATTTTTAAATTAATAAAAGAGAACCAAAAATATGATGATGCTTTACATGTAAAAAGGATTAATATTTTTTCAAAAAAATTGTTTTCCCCCTTCCCTTTCTCCCTAATTCTCTCCTTCCTTTCCCTCTCTCCTTCTTTCCCTTCTTACTTCCTTGTTTCCTTCCTTCCTGTTTCCTAAACAATTTAGTTCAAAAGGCATGGATGGGCCTGAGCAGGGAAAACATCTGCTCAGCAAGGCATGCCCTGGTGCAGAGGCCCTGCAAGATGTTCTTCAGGTTGCCCAGTGGCATCACAGCATGCTCATACTGACCACAGGCCTGTCTAGAAGGTATCCATTCTTAGATACAAAGGAGGTCATAGGTGCCCTAGACATCTGATTTTACTAAAGACTTATACCCCTAAAGTGGATCCAGGGAATATAGAGTCAGTGGGGACAGATAATGGGCAAAAATAGCAGAGACATTGAGACTACAGTAATCTGTGCCAATCCCCAGTTTTTTGTTATTTTTTTATAAAGAGCCCTCAGGCAAGATTAATGGAAGCCCGATGAACACCTGCCATAAGCCAGAGGGCCTTAGTCTGTAGCTATGCCCGAGGTCTTACAATCACTTAACTTGGGATTTGGACACAAGTTAGATTTCATGTCATTCTCACTGTGGGCAAGGGAAGCTCCTCTGCTTCCACGTCTGAAAACAGTTTCTTCCCAAAGAGCACTTTGTCTATAATCTTAGACAACAGGCAGGTAGGTAGCATGAGATCTGATAGCAGACTTAGGTGAAAGTACAAAGAAGGGCTTGGAGGTTTCAGTGAATGATTGGGCCTCTAGCCAGGTGAGGCCAAACCAGGAAGGAAGTAGACAGTGGATAATGAGTGACCAGTATTTCTGCATGCTCCCTTATGCATGGCTTGGTGGGGGCTTTATCCTCCTCAATGCCCACCTTCCTTTTGAAAGCAGTTATAATCATATCTGCTAACACAGGGGACCTAGATTAGCTGAGGAACTGGGGCAAATAGAATAGTTTGTTCCTCAAAGCTGCCTAAAAGCCCAAGGCAGTCTTTGCCTCAATCTGCAATTTGGTGCTGGGATGTAGATGGGCCACCCTTTGATTGAAGATGTGAGTATGCCTTGGGACCGTCCTCAGTGAGTGATCAGCATCTCTACAGTGCATGCACAGGCTCTCCTGGTATCAGTAGATAGCAAGTGTGTCAGGCAGCTGCAGGAGTTTTTCCATTTCCCTCACGGAGGCAAGATGTGGAAGGAAGGAAATCAGCAAAAGTGGCCATGATCATCGTGATACAGCTGCCATGTTTCCAGGGATAAACTAAAGTTCTGGAAGCTAGAGCTTAGGCAATGAATGCCTTGAACTCCAGGCTGCTGGGCAGTAGGAGCCTAGAGGACCATACCTCCCTGTGAGTTCAGGAGCCAGGTCCACAGGCTACAGATTCAGTGCTAAGAGACCATGAGAGGCAGTCTGTAGAGCTCCAGCCATCATTTCAAACACTCGGGAGTCAAAGCCCATGTGCAAACAAGCCTTTTGGCTGAAAAGAAAGTGTTCCAGTTGATAGTTTGGTTGAAATAATACATTGGTTTAAAATTAATCTTCTCAATCAGGTATAACTGTAATCACATGTACTTTTAATTTTTCCACATGTAATTTAATCTTAGACCATAGTCATTTGTATATATTTTGTACATCTATTAATCTGTTTTCCATAACTTTTTGACTTGGACTTTTTTTTTTCTTTTAAAAATTTGTGGCCAGGCACAGTGGCTCACACCTGTAATCCCAGCACTTTGGGAGGCCAAGGCAGAAGGATCACTTGAGCTCAGGAGTTTGAGACCAGCCTGGGCAACATAGGGAGACTTCGTCTCTACCAAAAAAAAAAAAAAAAAAAAAAAAGGCTGGGTATTATGGCACGTGCCTGTGGTCCCACCTACTCTGGAGGCTGAGGCAAAAGGATTACTTGAGCCCAGGAAGTCAAAGCTGATGTGAGCTATGATCACACCACTGCACTCCAGCCTGGGTGACAAAGCAAGACCCTGTCTCAAAAAAAAAAAAAAAAAACACAAATCTAATATACATTTGGCCAACTAACTACTCTTGTTGTGCTATTTGTAATAACAAGAAACTACAACCTAAATGTGAATCGGTTAAAAATACTTCGGTACTGACGGGGCGCGGTGGCTCACGCCTATAATCCCAGCACTTTGGGAGGTCGAGGCAGGCGAATCACAAGGTCAGGAGTTCAAGACCAGCCTGATTAACATGGTGAAACCCCATCCCTACTAAAAATACAAAAAATTAGCTGGGTGTGGTGGCAAGCGCCTGTAATACCAGCTACTCGGGAGACAGAGGTCACAATGAGCTGAGATTGCACCACTGCACTCCAGCCTGGGTGAAAGAGTAAGACCCTGTCTCAAAAAAAAAAAAAAACATTTCACACATAAGATCTTAAGTTCTACTTTTACTCCTATAATTTTTGTTTGTTTGTTTGTGACGGAGTTTCACTCTTTTTGCCCAGGCTGGAGTGCAATGGCATGATCTTGGCTCACTGCAGCCTCCGCCTCCTGAGTGCAAGTGATTCTCCCGCCTCAGCCTCCTGAGTAGCTGAGATTCTTGGCTAATTTTTTGTATTTTTAGTAGAGACAGGGTTTCACCATGTTGGCCAGGCTGGTCTCGAACTCCTGACCTCAGGTGATCCGCCCGCCTCAGCCCCCCAAAGTGCTTGGATTATAGGCATGAGCCACTGCGCCCAGCCTCTTACTATAATTTTATGCTTGAATTTACTTATTTGACTTTACTGTATTAAATGAGTGGGAATAGTTTGTTGGCCATGCATAATCTAATTTTTGTTTTGTTTTGTTTTTGTCATTGTTGTTTGTGAGACAGGGTCTCACTTTGTCGCCCAGGCTGAAGTGCAGTGGCACAATCTCAGCTCACGGCAACTTCTGCCTCCCAGGCCCAAGCAATTCTCCCACCTCAGCCTCCCCAGTAGCTGGGGCTATAGGTGCGCACCACCACACCCGGATAATTTTTGCATCTTTTTGTAGAAACAGGGTTTTGCCATGTTGCCCAGGCTGGTCTTGAGCTCTTGGGCTCAAGCATTTGCCCACCTTGGCCTCCCAGAGTGCTGGGTTTACAGGAAAGAGCCACTGTACTGAGCCTAATTTTTTGTTAAGGATAATTTAAAAGGGTTGGGGCTACCAGATTTTGTGTGGGTGAACATGATGAAATCAATGACTTAGGAAGAATAATTTAGTTTTATTATGCTGAATAATGAAATAGGAGGAAAGACTGTTGGCAAAGAGACTAGGATATCCTTAAAACAGAGGCTCTTAAACTTTTTTTGAATCTTGAACCCCTTTGAAAATCTAATGAAAGTTGTGGTTCTCGCTCTAGAAAAATATATGTAGGTACTTGCCCACAAAACTTTGTGTTCAATTTTAGCAGGTCTACGGATCCCCAGTACCACCAAAACATTCACAAAAGAAATAAACCAGCCCATAAATATATGGGGAAATGTTCAAGCTAACATAATGAAATAAATAAAAATTAAAGCATGGATGAGGTACCATTTTTCACCCATCAAATTGGCAAAATCAAAATGTTATCACATCCTATGTTGGGAATGGTGTGGGTGAAATGAGTTACATTTCACACTGTTAGGTGCATTTGGTAGAGCCTTATGTGTGTTTGGTCACCCAGGCTTAGGTGCAGTGGCACAATCATGACTCGCTGCAGCTCCAGCCTCCCTGGGCTCAGGTGGTCCTCTCACCTCAGCCTCCCTAGTAGCTAGGATGGCAAGCGCATGCCACCACACCTGGCTATGTTTTTTGTATTTTTTGTAGACACGATTTCGCTGTGTTGTCCAAGTTGGTCTCGAACTCCTGGCCTCAAGCAATCTGCCTGCTTTGGCCTTCCAAAATGCTAGGATTACAGGCGTGAGCCACTGTGCCCAGTCATGGTAGAGCCTTTTAAGAGAACAATTTGACAGAATTTATCAAAATGTATACTGTGCAAACCCTATGATCTGGCATTGCTTTTTTTTTTCTGAGATGGAGTCTTGCTCTGTTGCCCAGACTGGAGTGCAGTGGCGCGATCTTGGCTCACTGCAACCTCTGCCTCCCAGGTTCAAGTGATTCTCCTGCCTCAGCCTCCCGAGTAGCTGGGATTACAGATATACACCACCACACCTGGCTAATTTTTTGTTTGTTTGTTTTTTGAGATGGAGTCTCGCTTTGTCGCCCAGGCTGGAGTGCAGTGGCGCGATCTCGGCTCACTGCAAGCTCCGCCTCCCAGGTTCATGCCATTCTCCTGCCTTAGCCTCCTGAGTAGCTATGACTACAGACGCCAGCCCCTATGCCCGGCTAATTTTTTTTTTTTTTTTTTTTTTTGTATTTTTAGTATAGATAGGGTTTCACCGTGTTAGCCAGGATGGTCTCAATCTCCTGACCTCATGATCCGCCCGTCTCAGCCTCCCAAAGTGCTGGGATTACAGGCGTGAGCCACCACGCCCAGCCTAATTTTTGTATTTTTTTAGTAGAGGTGGGGTTTCACCATGTTGGCAAGACTGGTCTTGAACTCCTGACCTCGCAATCCACCTGCCTCAGCCTCCCAAAGTGCTGGGATTACAGGCATGAGCCACTGCACCTGGCCTGGCATTGCATATTGTCTGTCATATTGAAATACTAACTTAGGTCCATAAGATGTTTGTGTAAGGCTGTTCATTGCATTATTGTATGAAATAGCAAAGAAAATTGGAAACCTAAAACTTAACAGCAGGAGAAAAGAGTTTTTAAAAGATATGCCCTTTGAAAAGAATGAAGTAGATCTATATATATATATATATATATATACACACACACATACACACACACACTCATTTAGAAAGAATATTGTTGAGTAACAAAGTTACATAGGCAATACATACATTATCCTGTTTTGGTTTAAAAATAAAACTATGTATGTATAAATACATACACAGTTACTCATATATATGTGTGTGTTAGAAGGGACTCTTCCTTCCTGAGAGTTGACAGAAGATACCTGCGTACCAAAGTAGGTGTAGGAACCCTCACCCACATCTCCATGAGCATAGTAAATGACCTCATGAACCTCATCCCTCGGCCAGCCAGAGCAAGGCTATAAGAAAGATCTGAGAGAGGCCAGGCATGGTCGCTCACACTTGTAATCCCAGCACTTTGGGAGGACGAGGCAGGCAGATCATTTAAGGTCAGGAGTTCAAGACCAGCTTGGCCAACATGGTGAAACCCTGTCTCTACTAAAAATTTAAAAATTAGCCAGGCATGATGGTGTGCACCTGTAGTCCCAGCTACTCGGGAGGCTGAGGTGGGAGAATCACTTGAACCCGGGAGGCAGAGGTTGCAGTGAGCTGAGATCACACCACTGCACTCCAGCCTGGGCAACAGAGTGAGGCTCTGTCTTAAAAAAGAAAAAAGAGAGAGAGAGATCTGAGAGGGACTTCTGTGAGGAGACTGGGTAAAGAGCAGAAAACCATGTTGTGAGTTCCTAACCCCCTTTTGAGGGAAGAGGTAGAAGGATGCATATTAAGGGTTGGGCCAAGATGGAATGGTTAGAAGTTTCCCCACCCAGTTTCCCTTGACAGTTCCTGCAGAATTAGTGATGATACTGCCATCAAGTGTCCCAATTAAGACAACAATTATCTGGTTACCCAGGTTCAAGGGGACCACTCTGGCAGCTGTAATGTCTGTTCTCTGTGGTTGGAAGGTGAAGACTGGTGTGGACCTCATGTCTAAGAAAGCTGAAGCTGACCCTCTCAGAAAGTCCAAGACCAGGAAGAGATGACTTAAATGGCCTTTGTGGGTTAGCCAGGAGAAGCTGCTGAATTGGGATGAGTCTGTACTGCACAGCTTTGTTGGGGCAAGGTATCATCAGTGTTTCCTGTGGGTCAGCCAGCGTGGTCTTGGATCTTGTCAAGTAGGGTGCATGCCCAAAGTAGAGATCTATCTATCTAGGTTATGGAAATGACAAGGGGTGAAGGGAAGGTGTCTAGCAAGAGCCTCCCAAAAGTGGTAAAACTTCTCCAAAATGAAGCCATTTTAACCATCTGCCAAGCTGAGAATGTGAAGCCACTCAGCCATACAAAAACAAGCCATTCTCTTCATCTCTTCTCCCTCCACACAGTCCCTAATCCTTAACTCTTGTTAGAAACTAAACTACTGGCCGGGCGCGGTGGCTCAAGCCTGTAATCCCAGCACTTTGGGAGGCCGAGACGGGCGGATCACAAGGTCAGGAGATCGAGACCATCCTGGCTAACCCGGTGAAACCCCGTCTCTACTAAAAAATACAAAAAACTAGCCGGGCGAGGTGGCGGGCGCCTGTAGTCCCAGCTACTCCGGAGGCTGAGGCAGGAGAATGGCGTGAACCCGGGAGGCGGAGCTTGCAGTGAGCTGAAATCCGGCCACTGCACTCCAGCCTGGGTGACAGAGCGAGACTCCGTCTCAAAAAAAAAAAAAAGAAACTAAACTACAGTGAGTGGGCTGAGTGCGGTGGCTCATGCTTGTAATCCCAGCACTTGGGGAGGCCAAGGCGGGCAGATTATCTGAGCTTGGGAATTCGAGACCAGCCTGACCAACATGGCAAAACCCTGTCTCTACTAAAAATACGAAAGATTAACCAGGTGTGGTGGTGCATGCCTGTGGTCCCAGCTACTTGGGAGGCTGAGGCACGAGAATCGTTTGAACCCAGAAGGCAGAGGTTGCAGGGAGCCTAGAGCACACCACTGCACTCCAGCCTGGCCACAGAGCAAGACTGTCTCCAAAGAAAATTAAAATTAAAATTAAAAAAACTACAGTGAGAGAGTGAGGGCAGGGGTGAGCAGGGAAGTAGTAAAGTGGGGAAAGAAGCAAGAGAGTAAAGGCAAAGAGACTCATGGGGAGATGGTAGAGTGGGGGAGCAACTCAAGTAGGGAGAAAGATAGAACATGACCCTTTCTATAACCCATCCAGGGGAAGGGAAAGGAATTACTTTTGGGGTTTTGACTATTACCCAGGACTGATCATTTTAATTATTGTGTAGATACTGTGTTTGTGACAATGTAACAGTAGGAACATCTGTTACCTAAGAATTAAGGGGAGGCTGGCAGCAGTGGCTCACACCTGTAATCTCAGCACTTTGGGAAGCCCAGGCAGGAGGACTGCTTAAGGCCTAGAGTTGCAGACCAGCCTGGGAAACATAGTGAGACCCCGTCTCTAAAAAAAAAAAATCAATAAATCAAAATATTAGTCAGGCATGGTGGCACACACCTGTAGTCCTAGCTACTTGGGAAGCTGAGGTGGGAGTATTGCTTGAGCCCAGGACGTGGCTGCAGGGAGCTATGATCATGCACTATACTCCAGCCTAGGTGACAGAGTGAGATACTTTCTCAAAAAATAAGAATTAAAAGGCTGGGTGCAGTGGCTCATGCCTATAATCCCAGCACTTTGGGAGGCTGAGGCAGTCAGATCACCTGAGGTCAAGAGTTCGATATCGGCCTGGCCAACATGGTGAAACCCTGTGTCTACTAAAAATACAAAAATTAGCTGGGCGTGGTGGCGCACGCCTGTAATCCCAGCTCCTCCGGAGGTTGAGGCAGGAGAATTGCTTGAACCCGGGAGGTGGAAGTTGCGGTGATCCAAGATCTCGCCCCTGCACTCCAGCCTGGGTGATAGAGTGAGACTCCATCTCAAAAAAAAAAAAAAAAAAAAGGAGGGGAGAGCCATGGGACCTGTTCAAGTCTTCATCTAGAAGCAGAAGAAGAATACCTCCACTAAGTAAAGTTTAAAGAAGTTGTGGGAGACTAAAATGAAATTTAAAAATCATAATCCATAGGTCATGCTTGTCCAAAATATGGTTTTCATATATACCTGTGTGAACATAGGGAAAATCTGACAAGACAGGCTCCGAACTATTAACAAGGATTTCTTTTAATGGATGGGATTCTTTCTTTACACTTTACACATTCTCACATTATTTGAATATGTGTCTATCAGCAAGTATTAGTTTTATCATTTTAAACAAAAGATAAAAATAGGAAGAAATACTGTTTAAATGAACAAGTAGCTGGCATTACAATCAAGTCATCTGCATATGAGATTTATAAAGGCCTGGCCTCAGATCAGCCTTCTGTAATTAATCATTCCTCTGTCTCCCACCACTGATCAGAGACTTCTCCCTGATACACCTTATTCTTGTGTCCATCTGCTTTCAAGCGCAGATACTCCTGGATGATCCCTTCTATGATTACTGCACATGTTTAAAAATTCCCTCTGCTCCTTGCTTCTTGTGACTTCTCATAGTCTTTCCCTTTGTGACGTGGCCACATTGGAAAACTTTCAATGCCATGTATGCCTTGTACACATTACTGTCAGTTTTATTTGGTAATTTGCTGTGCAATAATTTCTTCTTCCAATCATAGATAACATGAGAATATCGGAAAGTATTTGTATATTCTGAATTTCTTTTAGATGGAGAAAACAGACCCGAAATCAAAAAGTCAACCACAAGCCAGAATATTTCTGATGAAAATCAAACCCATGAGATGATAATGAAGAGACTCTCTGGAGACTGCTTCTGGTACTCCATCCTAGGAGGACTCTGGGATTTTGATTACCATCCAGAGTTTAACCAAGAAAACCACAAGAGATATTTAGGACAAGTAACTTTGACCCACAGAAAGATCACACAGGAGAGAAGCCTTGAGTGTAATAAATTTGCAGAAAACTGTAATCTGAACTCAAACCTTATGCATCAGAGAATTCCTTCTATTAAAATACCCCTGAATTCTGACACACAGGGAAACAGCATCAAACATAATTCAGACTTGGTTTACTATCAGGGAAATTATGTAAGAGAGACTCCCTATGAATACAGTGAGTGTGGAAAAATCTTCAATCAACATATTCTTCTTACTGATCATATTCATACCGCAGAGAAACCCAGTGAGTGTGGGAAGGCCTTCAGCCACAACTCATCTTTTACCCAGCCTCAGATGGTGCTTACAGGAGAGAAACCCTATAAGTGTGATGAATGTGGAAAAAGATTCAGCCAGAGGATACATCTCATTCAACATCAGAGAATTCACACAGGAGAAAAGCCTTTTATATGCAATGGATGTGGGAAAGCCTTCCGTCAGCATTCATCCTTTACTCAGCATCTGAGGATTCATACTGGAGAAAAGCCCTATAAATGTAATCAATGTGGTAAAGCTTTTAGCCGCATCACATCCCTTACTGAACATCATAGACTTCATACTGGAGAGAAACCTTACGAATGTGGTTTCTGTGGCAAAGCCTTCAGTCAGAGGACACATCTGAATCAACATGAAAGAACTCATACAGGAGAGAAACCCTATAAATGTAATGAATGCGGGAAAGCCTTTAGCCAGAGCGCGCACCTTAATCAACACAGGAAAATCCATACTAGGGAGAAATTATGTGAATATAAATGTGAGCAAACAGTTTGCCACAGTCCTTCACTTAGCAGCACATAACTTGTGGTGGGGGAAATAGATAAATATATAAATGTAGGAGATTTTTTGGTCAGACCTTTTTATCCCATTCAATATCAAATTATTCATAGTGGAGAGAAAGCTTATACATAAACTTTCTTTCTTTCTTTCTTTCTTTTTTTTTTTTTTGGGGGGGGGCAGAGTCTCACTCTGTCACCCAGGCTGAAGTGCAGTGGTGCGATCTCGGCTCACTGCAGCCTCCACCTCCTGGGTTCAAGCAATTCTCTTGCCTCAGCCTCCCGAGTAGCTGGGACTACAGGTACGCACCACCACACCTAGCTAACTTTTTGTATTTTTAGTGGAGACGGGGTTTCGCCGTGTTGGCCAGGCTGGTCTCGAACTCCTAACCTCAGGTGATCTACCCACCTCAGCCTCCCAAAGTGCTGGAATTACAGGCGTGAGCCACTGCACCCGGTCATAAACTTTCAATGCATAGAAACCAAATTAATTTAAACCTTAAACTAGCAGCATATTACATTCCCAGGAGGGGTTATAAAAAGGAAAAATAATTTATTTTACAAATGAGATTATATTTGGAGTCATGTTCCAAATCTGATATAAAACTTTTTTAAAAATCAGAATTCCTTATCCAGGCATGGTGGTGCACAACTGCAATCCCAGCTACTCTGGAGACTGAGGCATGAGAATGACTTGAACATGGGAGGTGAAGGTTGCAGTGAGCTGAGATCATGCCACTGCACTCCAGCCTGGGCAACAGAGCAAGACTCTGTCTCAAAAAAAAAAAAAAAAAAGAAATCCTATAGGCAACAACTTGTAATTACTCACCTGTAAGTTTTATGGTATAAATATTTTTTTTTTTTTTGAGACGGAATCTTGCTCTGTCACCCAGGCTGGAGTGCAATGGCCCAATCTTGGCTCCCTGCAACCTCCGCCTCCTGGCTTCCAGTGATTCTCCTTCTTCAGCCTTACAGATGCGTGCCACCATGCCCGGCTGACATTTTTTTTTCTAATTTTTAGTAGAGACAGGGTTTCATCATATTGACTAGGCTGGTCTCGAACTCCTGACCTTGTGATCCACCTGCCTCAGCCTCCCAAAGTGCTGGGATTACAGGCGTGAGCCACCGCACCTGGCAGTTTATGGTATAAAACTTTTAAATCTGAAATTTTCATTAATTAAAGACAGTGCTGGCTGGGGGCAGTGGTTCATGCCTATAATCCCAGCACTTTGGGAGGTCGAGGTGGGGCGATCACCTAAGGTCAGGAGTTTGAGACCAGCCTGGCCAACATGGTAAAAACCCCATCTCTACTAAAAATACAAAAATTAGCTGGGTGTGGTGGTGCACACTTGGACCACCTCCCAGCAGCTTGGGAGGCTGGCAGGAGAATTGCTTGAACCTGGTAGGCGGAGGTTGCAGTGAGCCAAGATCGTGCCAATGTACTCCAGCCTGGGCGACAGAGTGAGACTCTGTCTCAAAAAAAAAAAAAAAAGTAAAATTTAAAAATAAAGGCAATGCTGTAGTGCAACCAGTCACATTAACTTGAAATAAACATAAAAGAGTGGTATTTCACAAACATCAGTTATTTGTATGCTCTCTTTACAGTTTTTACCATATCTACTGTTTACCTAATATTCTTTATAAAGGGATGCAAAATTTTTCGCCTTCTCTTAGGAAATACTATTTAGCATATAAAACTAATAAGTTATATGCTAGTTTTATATGCTAATTAAATTTATTCTACTCTTCATCAAAATAGATACATAACCTTGAAATTAAAAATATTCATTGATGTACCACCCAAAATCTTGTGTGCCATTGTTTGAGAAACAGTGTGATAGTTTGTGGCAATATCCTGTGATGATTCTTTTTGCAATCTTGACATTATTTTCATCAAATGAATCCTAGGAACACTTTGAGAAGAGCCTTGAGGGAGACTTGAGGGTGCTATTGATGAACTTTGAAATACTGATTCAGAGAAGTCTGCTTTTCTATTTTGTTTTAGCTTTAAATTTCTCTGTGGCAAGTCTAGATTTTTTCAGTTAAAATTATTTCTGCTGTATTTGTAGGATAAAAGTTTTGGGTTTTTGTAAAATAATGACCAGAGGCTAAGAATCCCACGCCACCCTGTATCACTGTGGAAGATGCAGAAGTGAGGAACTGTATCTGTGGGTGAGCCCTGGTGCCATGTTGAGGGTGGGAATCAGGGGAGAGCTGCAGTGGCTTATATAAACACCTAAAGAAGTAGTCTAATTGGCTTAATCATTTATTTTATTTATTGAAATATATATCTGGGCCAGGCGCAGTGGCTCACGTATGTAATCCCAGCACTTTGGGAGGCCAAGGCAGGTAGATCACTTGAGGTTAGGTGTTCAAGACCAGCCTGGCCAACATGGTAAAACCGAGTCTCTACTAACAATACAAAAATTAGCTGTGCGTGATGGTGTGCACCTGTAACCCCAGCTACTTGGGAGGCTGAGGCAGGAGAATTGCTTGAACCTGGGAGGCGGAGGTTGCAGTGAGCCGAGGTCGTGCCACTGCATTCCAGCCTGGGCAATAGAGCGAGACCCCATCTCAAAAAAAAAAAAAGAAAGAAAAAGTAAAAAAAGAAATACGTATCTGAACACTTTTTTCCAAAAATAATTCCTATTAGTTTGTTTGCATTGCTATAAAGGAATACCTGAAACTGGGTAGTTTATAAAGAAAAGAAGCTTTATTTGGCTTATAGTTCTGCAGGCTGTCCAGGAAGTATGGTGCTGGTGTCTGCTTCTGTTGACGGCCTCAGAACGCTTCCAATTATGGCGGAAGGTCAGTGGGAGCCAGCATATTACAAGACAAGAGAGGGGTCAAGAGAGATGGGGGAGGTTGCAAGCTCTTAAACACTCAGCTCTCACATGAACTACCAGAGTGAGAACTCATTCAATAACACAGGGAGGACACCAAGCCATTCATGGGGGATCCACCCCCATGGCCCAAATACCTCCCACCAGGCCCCACCTCCAACATTAGGGATCACATTTCAACCTGAGATTGGAAGGGACAAATATCCAAAGTATAATATATCAGAATTTAAGGTGATTTTGTTCAGTCTCCCAAGTATCTGGGATTACAGGTGCGCATCACCACGTCCGGCTAATTTTTGTATTTATAGTAGAGACAGGGTTTCACTGTATTGTATTGGTCAGGCTGGTCTCGAACATTTAATCTCAGGTGATCCATCCGCCTCAGCCTCCCAAAGAGTTGAGATTACAGGCGTGAGCCACTGCGCCCAGCCCCACATTTGATGTTTTAAAGCATTCAAAATGTAAACGGTCATAAACCATGAATGACTGCAAGTATAGGGACACTTTAGTTTCTTGGTTTTCAGGTTTCCTCTGTCTTCTCAGGCATGGTTGAAAAAACCGTAAGGTTAAGGCAGGAGTGCAATCTGCTTGCTTTCTCACCTTTCTTCTAACTTGAGCCTGGCTCAAGACTTCCCTGATTTCTTCTCCCCAAGAAAGGACTAGATTTTATAGGCCCTGAATCAAAGCTGAAATGATTTAAAGACTTTAAAAAACGAAAACACTAAAACCCCCAAAAAACCTCATTTCATTGTAGAAATTAAACTTTTCAAAAGCATTTTTGTCCCATGCAACAGTAGGTATGAAATAGTTAATGAAACCTTGAGTTGTTGTAGTCAGGGAGGCTTTCTAATAGTATTTTGTCCAAACATCTGTGTAGTGGCAATGCATTTTCAGAGCAACTCAATTCTGGAAGCATCCTCGCCCCAAAAAAGCCACATTTAACATTCATTTGCCATTATGAGGCAGGATATAAGGCACTCAGATTTCAGGAAGGGAGAGAGTGAGCAAAGGTGAAGTCTCAGCAGAGGTATGTACTTTTTTTTTTTTTTTTTTTTTTGAGACTGAGTCTCGCACTGTCGCCTGAGCTGGAATGCAATGGCACTATCTTGGTTCGCTGCAATCTCCGCCTCCTGGGTTCAAGCCATTCCCCTGCCTCAACCTCCTGAGTAGCTGGGATTACAGGCGCCTGCCACTCCACCCGGCTAATTTTTTGTGTTTTTAGTAATGACGGGGTTTCACTATGTTGGCCAGGCTGGTCTCAAACTCCTGACCTCATGATCTGCCTGCCCTCGGCCTCCCAAAGTGCTGGGATTACAAGCGTGAGCCACCGTGACCAGCCATGTATGTTCTTTTTAAAAGTAATCATGCGTGTCATCCCAGCACTTTGGGAGGCTGAGGCGGGCAGATCACGAGGCCAGGAGATCGAGACCATCCTGGCTAATTCGGTGAAACCCTGTCTCTACTAAAAATAGAAAAAATTGGCCGAGCAGGGTGGCTCAAGCCTGTAATCCCAGGACTTTGGGAGGCCAAGACGGGCGGATCAAGAGGTCAGGAGATCGAGACCATCCTGGCTAACACGGTGAAACCCCGTCTCTACTAAAAAATACAAAAAACTAGCTGGGCAAGGTGGCGGGCGCCTGTAGTCCCAGCTACACAGGAGGCTGAGGCAGGAGAATGGCGTGAACCCGGGAGGTGGAGCTTGCAGTGAGCTGAGATCCGGCCACTGCACTCCAGCCTGGGCGACAGAGCAAGACTCCGTCTCAAAAAAAAAAAAAATACAAAAAATTAGCCGGGCGTGGTGGCGGGCGCCTGTAGTCCCAGCTACTCGGGAGGCTGAGGCAGGAGAATGGCGTGAACCTGAGAGGCGGAGCTTGCAGTGAGCCGAAATCACGCCACTGCACTCCAGCCTGGGCGACAGAGCAAGACTCCGTCTCAAAAATAAAAATAAAAAATAAAAAATAATGGTTAAGGCCGGGTGTGGTGGCTCATGCCTGTAATCCCAGCACTTTGGAAGGCCGAGGCGGGCGGATCACGAGGTCAGGAGACGGAGACCATCCTGGCTAACATGGTGAAACCCCCTTTCTACTAAAAACACAAAAAATTAGCCAGGCGTAGTGGCGGGCACCTGTAGTCCCAGCTACTTGGGAGGCTGAGGCAGGAGAATGGCCTGAACCTGGGAGGCGGAGCTTGCAGTGAACCGAGATTACCCCACTGCACTCCAGCCTGGGCAACAGAGTGAGTCTCAAAAAAAAAAAAAGGTTAATTACTCTTGGTAAAATCTTTGATCAAAGCTTAATTTTGTGGCTGGGCGCAGTGACTCATGCCTGTAATCCCAGCACTTTGGGAGGCCGAGGTGGGCAGATCATGAGGTGAGGAGTTCGAGACCAGCCTTGCCAGTATGGTGAAACTGTCTCTACTAAAAATACAAAAATTAGCCAGACGTGGTGGCACGCACCTGTAGTCCCAGCTACTGGTGAGGCTGAGGCAGAAGAATCACTTGAACCTGGGAGGCGGAGGTTGCAGTGAGCCAAGATCATGCCACTGCACTCCAGCTTGGGTGACAGAGTGAGACTCCGTCTCAAAAAAAAAAAAGGCTTACTTTTGCAACCAGGAAAAAAAAGAAAAAAATTTTGCAAAGAGTTCTAAAGGCTCCAGTACAAGGCAGTGTATCTGTATCACAGCACAGGTAAAAAACAAGAACAAGATGGAATTCTCAGAAGAGGATAAGCAGAACTTGGACATCCCAGAAAAAAAGGTGTCTGGACTGAACCCGACCACAGTTGGCCAAGGACTTTCACCAATTCTTCATACATAGGAATTGTTCATTAGAATCCTATTATATATTCCTTAGGGTCATAAATGATTCTGTTTATGTTAATTATACAGTAAACTTGGTGTGGATTCATTCTCATATTGTCCTTTATTCTCTTCAAAATGTTCCAAGTTAAGGAGTGAAACCTAAATATGAATACTGGTACTCCCAGTATACGGGAACCAGAGGTGTACACATTCCAGTACTTGTTTGTTATGACTTGTTTCTATCTAGGAGAGTAATATATTACCATTTCACATGTATTAGTTTCTTTGGTCCATCCAACCAAGTGTTGTTGTCCTTTTTCTATGAGAAGAAATATTTAAGCTACACATAGTAGTAGATGATTTATTATTCAGGGTTTCTCTGACTGAAATGTCACTATAACATCAGTCATTTTACTCCTAATCCAGTAGATACAAACAGTGCCTGGAACAGTCTTTTATAACACTCTGAAAACATTTGGTAAATATATGAACTTTAATAAAAGGAAAGATTGCTGCTCAACACCAAAATCTGTGTGACTATTTCTCATAACCTCAGAGTATTAGTAAAGAATTGTCCTGTTGATTGGTTCTTTTATGTCCAAAGAGCTTGTTAGCATGGAGAAAAATACTGATATGATTTGGCTTTGTGTCCCCACCCAAATCTCATCTCAAATTGTAATCCCCATGTGTCAAGGGAGAAACCTAATGGGAGGTGATTGAATCATGGGGGCATTTCCCCCCATGCTGTTCTTGTGATAGTGAGTGAGTTCTCATGAGATCTGATGGTTTTATAAGGGACTCTTCCCGCTTCGCTCACTCACACTCTGTCTTGCCTGCTGACATGTGAGACATGCCTGCTTCCCCTTTTGCCATGATTGTAAGTTTCCCGAGGCCTCCCCAGCCATGTGAAACTGTGAGTCAATTAAACCTCTTTCCTTTATAAATTACCCAATCTTGGGTATTTCTTTATAGCAGTGTGAAAACAGACTAATACAAATACTCATTAGAATTTGTATTTTGATTAATGTTTGATGTATTTTTTTTTAGACAAGAGTCTCACTCTGTCGCCCAGGCTGGAATGCAGTGGCGCAATCTCAGCTCACTGCAGGCTCTACCTGCCCTCCCAGGTTCACGGTATTCTTGTGCCTCAGCCTCCCAAGTAGCTGTTACTACAGGCGCCCACCACCACGTCCGCCTAATTTTTTGTATTTTTAGTAGAGACGGGGATGTTAGCCAGGATGGTCTCGATCTCCTGACCTCGTGATCCACCTGTCTTAGCGTCCCAAAGTGCTGGGATTACAGGCATGAGCCACCGCACCTGGCCTTTTTTGTTCTTTTTTTTTTTTTTTAGAGACAGAGTCTCATGCCCAGGCTGGTCTTGAACTCCTAGGCTCAAGTGATCCTCCTGCCTCAGCCTCCCAAAGTGCTGGGATTACACGCATGAGGTATGACACCTAACCCCGTGTATTTAAGAAACCAATTGACATTCTTTAAACAGTCAGCATTCCTCTACTTATTTGGACATTTGCAACTAATAAATAAAAAATTAAGAATTTATAAAATTAGATATGCCCACTCTTTTAAACATTAACTTCAGATTTAAACAGATCTTAATGTTTCATTATATCCAAACCTAAACTGTCAGATTCTATTAAATGCTTTAAACACTTTAAGAAACAGAAAAGATATAACCAGAATGTCACAATCATTATACCAAAACCAGTTATAAAAATGTTAACTGTGTAGATTTAATTTTTTTTTCTTATCTTTATTTGAACACTTTATGAGGGTTCCAATTTTCCACATATTTCTAGGTTTATGTTATTCTTTTTTTTTTTTTTTTTACAGAGTCTTGCTCTGTCGCCCAAGCTGGAGTGCAATGGTGTGATCTCGGCTCACTGCAATCTCCACCTCCTGGGTTCAAGCAATTCTCCTGCCTCAGCCTCCCAAGGAGCTGGGATTACAGGTGCCCACCACCACGCCCAGCTAATTTTGTGTATTTTTAGTAGAGATGGGATCTCACCATGTTGGCCAGGCTGGTCTCGAACTCCTGACCTCAGGTGATCCACCTGCCTCGGCCTCCCAAAGTGCTGGGATTATAGGCATGAGCCACTGCATCCGACCTTTTTGTTTGTTTGTTTTTGAGACAGAGTCTTGCTCTGTTGCCCAGGCTGGAGTGCAGTGGCATGATCTCGACTCACTGCAACCTCTGCCTCCTAGGTTCAAGCAATTCTCCTGCCTCAGCCTCCCTAGTAGCTGGGATTACAGGCATGCATCACCAAGCCCGGCTAATTTTTTTTTTTTTTTTTTTTTTTAGTAGAGATGGAGTTTCACCATATTGGCCAGGCTGGTCTCCAACTCCCGACCTTGTGATCCGCCTGCCAATCTTACCAGACCCAAAATAATTATACTCTCTCAAACTAAATTGTAGCATATGCATTAGCAATGCCTCATCCTTGGTCACGTCATCGTAAGACCTTGCATGGATGAAATAACTCTTCTTTGGTCTCCTTTTGTAACAAAATGTCACTTGTAATGTGTGGGACATTTTAAGACCTTTTGTATAAACTTTAAATTTTTGAGACTTGAACTTTCCCAAAAGCATCTAGCCATTGTCCAGTCATTTTTATAACAGGACATAATGATCTTTTTAGCTAGCATTATTCCAAAGCCTTTATATTCCTTATTTGTATAATTAAAAGGCCATCCAACTCCTTCTTCGTGAAGAATGCAGTTTTTGTAGTCAGCTTTTCATTGTAAAACATTTGGCTGCTTAATCATTTTGAAACACTGTTGAATCCTGCTTCTCCTTGGTTATTACTGTATGTAATCATTAGAGCTGATTAACTGTTAGATCATCTTTCTACTTTATTGAAGTAACTATTTTAACCGTTAGAACATCTTTCTACTTTGTTGAAGTAACTTTTTCCAAGATTACTGGACTTGCCTAGCACCCCTGTGTTTATTATTTCCTGATTAAACAGTTAAACAGGAACAAATCTATATATACATACATATATGTGTGTGTGTACATATGCTCGTACCTAGTAAGAAAAAATAGTTATTTTTTAGGCCAATAATGAATGAGGCTGGGTGCGGTGGCTCACACCTGTAATCCCAGCACTCAGGGCAATCACCTGAGGCCAGGAGTTCAAGACCAGCCTGGCCAACAAGTTGAAACCCCGTCTCTACTAAAAATACAAAAATTAGCCGGGTATGGGAGCACACGCCTGTAATCCCAGCTACTCAGGAGGCTGAGGCAGGAGAATGGCTTGAACCCAGGAGGCAGAGGT
The DNA here is from genome assembly GCF_049350105.2 of Macaca mulatta. Lineage (NCBI taxonomy): Eukaryota > Metazoa > Chordata > Mammalia > Primates > Cercopithecidae > Macaca > Macaca mulatta. The sequence goes on from NC_133408.1 coordinate 72,010,267, forward strand.
TGCAGTGAGCTGAGAGTGTACCATTGCACTCCAGCCTGGGCAACAGAGCAAAAACTCCATCTTAATAATAGGCCAGGTGCAGTGGCTTACGCCTGTAATCCCAACACTTTGGGAGGCTGAGGCGGGCGGATCACCTGAGGTCAGGAGTTCCAGACCAGCCTGACCAACATGGAGAAACCTCATCTCTACTAAAAGTACGAAATTAGCCAGGCAAGGTGGCCCATGCCTGTAATCCCAGCCACTCGGGAGGCTGAGGCAGGAGAATCCCTTGAACCCGGGAGGCAGAGGTTGCAGTGAACCAAGATCGCGCCATTGCACTCCAGCCTGGGCAACAAGAGCAAAACTCCGTCTCAAAAAATAATAATAATAATAATAGGCCAGGTACGGTGGCTCTCACCTGTAATCCCAACACTTTGGGAGGCCGAGGCAGGCAGATCACCTGAGGTCAGGAGTTCAATATCAGCCTGGTCAACGTGGTAAAACTCCATCTCTACTAAAAATACAAAAATCAGCTGGATGTGGTGGCAGGCACCTGTAACTCCAGCCACTCGGGAGGCTGAGACAGGACAATTGCTTGAACCCGTAAGGTGGAGGTTGAGGTGAGCTGGGATCGCACCACTGCAGTCCAGCCTGGGTGACAGCCTGAGACTCAAAAAAACAAAACACACAATAATAATAATAATATCTGCCAATGAGTACCAAAATGTTTCTAGGTAGATCTCAACCTCCCAGTATGCTAATAAAGATGGATATTTCTTAGGTCCGTGTGTGGTACTTTTATATTCAGGATCAGATAATTAGGTGAACACCTACATTACATAATTCTAACATTTCAGCTAGGGAGAAATGTGAAAACAAAACCTTTTTTTTTTTTTTTTCTTGAGACAAGTCTCGCTCTGTGGCCCAAGCTAGAGTGCAGTGGCACAATCTCGGCTCACTGCAAGCTCCGCCTCCTGGGTTCACGCCATTCTCCTGCCTCAGCCTCCCGAGTAGCTGGGACTACAGGTGCCCGCCACCACGCCCAGTTAATTTTTTTGTATTTTTAGTAGAGACTGGGTTTCACCGTGTTAGCCAGGATGCTCTCAATCTCCTGACCTTGTGATCCATCCACCTCGGCCTCCCAAAATGTTGGGATTACAGGCGTGAGCTACTGCACCTGGCCCAACATTTTTTTATTTTTTGAGACAGAGTCTCACTGTGTCACCCAGGCTGGAGTGCAGTGGCATGAGCATGGTGCTCACTGCAGCCTCAATCTTCTGGGCTCAAGCGATCCTCCTACCTCAGCCTCCTGAGTAGCTGAAACTACAGGCATGTGCCACCACCAACCCTGGATAATTTTTTTTTCTTTTTTGTGGTTAAAATGGAGTCTCACTCTGTCGCCCAGGCTGGGGGCAGTGGTGCGATCTCGGCTCACTACAACCTCTGCCTCCTGGTTCAAGAGATTCTCCTGCCTCAGTCTCCCGAGTAGCTGGGACTACAGGCGCACACCACCATGCCCGGCTAATTTTTGCATTTTTTTTAGTAGAGACAGGGTCTCACCATGTTAGCCAGGCTGGTCTCAAACTCCTGTCCTCAGGTGATCCACCCACCTCAGCCTCCCAAAGTGCTGGGATCACAGGCCTGAGCCATTGCCCCCAGCGTAATTTTTACATTTTTGTATATATTTCACCATGTTGCCCAGATTGGCATGGAACTCCTGAGCTCAAGCAATCCACTCACCTCAGCCTCCCAAAGTAAAGCTAAACATTTTAATACAAAAGGGAACAAAATTTTTCATTCAAAGACATCATCCATAGAAAATAAAATAAACAGCCGGGCACAGTGGCTCCTGCCTGTAATCCCAGCACTTCGGGAGTCCGAAGTGGGATGGACTGCTTGAGGCCAGGAGTTCGAGACCAGCCTGGCCAACATGGGAAAATCCCATTTCTACTAAAAATGCAAAAATTAGCTGGGCATGGTGACCCACACCTGTAATCCCAGCTACTCAAAAATAATAATAATAATAATAATATAAAATTTTAAAAAAGATTTCCAGAATGAAATAATTACAGAATACAATAGAGAAGAGAGGAGAGACAATAAATTAAAGGACGGAAAGGAGAAAGGAGGCAGGAAAGGAAGGTAAGATAGAAATTTATCTGCACTGGCTAGGCAGGGTGGCTCACACCTGTAATCCCAGCACTTTGGAAGGCCAAGACAGGCAGATCACTTGAAATCGAGAGTTCAGACCATCCTGGAGAACACAGCGAGACCCTATCTACCAAAAATGCAAATACTGGCCAGACATGGTGGCGCGCCTGTGGTCCCAGATACTCGGGAGGCTGAGGTAGAAGGATCGCTTGAGTCCAGGAGGTCAAGTTGCAGTAAGCCACGATCACATCGCCATTGCACTCCAGCCTGAGCAACCGGGCAAGACACAACAACAACGAAAAAAAAAAAAAAAATGAGGCCAGGCGTGGTGGCTCAGCCTGTAATCCCAGCACTTTGCGGGGGCGAGTCGGGCGGATCACCTAAGCTCAGGAGTTCGAGACCAGCCTGGCCAACACGGCGGAACGCCGTCCCCACTAAAAATACAAAAATTAGCTGCGCGTGGTGGCGCGTGCCTGTAATCTGTAATCCCAGCTACTTGGGAGGCTGAGGCATGCGAATCGCTTGAACCCGGGAAGCGGAGGTTGCAGTGAGCAGAGATGGCCCCACTGCACACCCGCCTGGGCGACAGAGTGAGACTCCGTCTCAAAAATAAAAAAAAAGAAAGAGAAAAAGAAAAGAAAACAAAAGGGCCGGGCGCGGTGGCTCAAGCCTGTAATCCCAGCACTTTGGGAGGCCGAGACGGGCGGATCACGAGGTCAGGAGATCGAGACCATCCTGGCTAACACGGTGAAACCCCGTCTCTATTAAGAAATACAAAAAACTACCCGGGCGAGGTGGCGGGCGCCTGTAGTCCCAGCTACTCGGGAGGCTGAGGCCGGAGAATGGCGTAAACCCGGGAGGCGAAGCTTGCAGTGAGCTGAGATCCGGCCACTGCACTCCAGCCTGGGTGACAGAGCGAGACTCCGTCTCAAAAAAAAAAAAAAAAAAAAAGAAAACAAAAGAATGAAAAAGAAAAGTCCGAAACCTCCTGCTCCACCGTCCGCTGGATGGGCGCGTTAGAAAAGGAGAGGTCAGCTATCCCCGCACAGCTACCGCCCCAGGTCCCTTTAAGGGAGAGTTCCGGAGGGGCGGGTCCTGCCGTTAACTCCGTCCGCGGCTAAGGAGTCGCACGGCCTATGAGAGGGGCGGTGTGGGGCGGAGCCAATGCGTACGGCGTGACGCCATCCCGCTGCGACCGGCGCTATCTGGGGCAGGTGGCTGCATAGTAGTGGGTGAGGTGAGCTGGGGCTCGGGGTGTTGCTGCTGGGGGAGGAGTTGCTGGGGACCCGAGGCACCCTCGCGTGAGAGCCCTGAGAGGGAATGGCGTCGTCTGACCTCCGGGTTGTCCGGGGCGAAGGGACGAGTCACCCCAACCTTTCCGAAGCCCGGTGGAATGGACTCATTATGGACTGATCCCAAAAGCAGCCCAAGTCATCCGTCGCTGGGGCGGGGAGAGGGACACCGCGGCGGCTCCTCCGAGTGCTACCCGGGCAGTGAGCCTGTCGGAAGAGGAGGCCCAGCGGGGTGGAGAGAGATAAGGGACCAGTAACGGCCAGCGTTTATCCGTGGTATTGAGCGTTCTGTGGGTCAAATTCTCAAAGCACTCCTGCGAAATAGGCCCGCCCATTTTGCAAAAGGGGAACGTGAGGCTTCGCGAAGTTACCGCTTTGTAAGCGCTATAAAGACGAGAGGTTGGGTAGTGGGGAACGTGTAAGCATCTCTAAAATGGTGATTCAAGCCGGGCACGGTGGCTCACGCCTCTTAATCCCAGCACTTTGGGAGGCTGAGGCGGGCGGATCACCTGAGGTCAGGAGTTCGAGACCAGTCTGGCCAACATGGCGAGACCCGGTCTTTACTAAAAATACAAAAATTAGCAGGGCGTGGTGGCGCAGGCCTGTAGTCCCGGCTACTCGGGAGACTGAGGGAGGAGAATCCCTTGAACCCGGAAGGCGGAGGTTGCAGTGAGCCGAGATCGGGCTGCTTCACTCCATCCTGGGCGAAAGAACTAAACTCTATCTCAATAAAAATAAATAATAAAATGGAGATTCAAGAATGCTAAGAAAACTGTTTCTGGGTGGAGGGGGGAACAAAAAAGAAAAAGAAAAAAACTGTTTCTGGACTAACTTGGACAGTTCTTGTGACAAAATTCATTTGGCATCATAACCACCAGAATATGAGACTTTGGAATTTGCTTTTCAGGTGATCAAAGCCACAGTAATGTCTGTAGTTCGTTCATCCGTCCATGCCAAATGGATTGTGGGGAAGGTAATTGGGACAAAAATGCAGAAGACTGCTAAAGTGAGAGTGACCAGGCTTGTTCTGGATCCCTATTTATTAAAGGTGAGAAACATTCTTGTTTCCGGGTGGCTTTGGTAAATCACCAACATGTCCTTGGTCTTGAGCAAAAAAACATTTCTCTCTCACTAAAGATGTCTTGTCTCTCATCTGCTTTGAGCTAGGCATTCTGCTGGTCTGTGGATATAACATGGTTCACACATTCCAAGAAAACAGAGTTAATGTCAGTCCACTCTAACTGTTGTAGTCATTCTGTATGCAAAGTACTGGCCGGATGAGGTGACTCACACCTGTAATCCCAGCACTTTGGGAGGCTGAGGCAGGTGGATCACCTGGGATCACGAGTTCGAGACCAGCCTGGCCAACATGGTGAAACCCCATCTCTACTAAAAATACAAAAATTAGCTGGGCATGGTGGAGCACACCTGTAATCCCAGCTACTCTGGAGGCTTAGGCAGGAGAATCGCTTGAACCCAGGAGGCGGAGGTTGCAGTGAGCCATGATTGTAGCATTGCACTCCATCCTGGACAAGAGCGAAACTCCGCCTTAAAAAAAAAAAAAAACAGTACTGTGGGAGCAGAGAACAGAGCATCTCATTCTCCTATGAGTGCTGTAGGAAAGCAACCTTGATTAAGGGACATTTTAGCTGAATCTCAAAAAGGATTTTATCCAGCTGGGCAGTGACTCACACTTGTAATCCCAGCACTTTGGGAGGCTAAGGCAGGCAGATCACCTGAGGTGAGGAGTTCGAGACCAGCCTGGCAGCCTGTCCAACATGGCAAAACCCTGTCTCTACTAAAAATATAAAAAATAGCCTGACGTGGTGCCAGGTGCCTGTAATCCCAGCTACTCAGGAGGCCAAGGCAGGAGGATCACTTGAACTTGGGAGGCAGAGGTTGCAGTGTGCTGAGATCACGCTATTGCACTCCAGCCTGGGTGACAAGAATGAAACTCCATCTCAAAAAAAAAAAAAAAAAGATTTCATCCAAAGGACTCGGTGGGGGGAAGTCATTTCAGCTATGATGAGTGGTTTGTGGAAGTTCATTTAGCCATGATAGGGCATGACATTCTACAGGAACATAGTGGTTTGACAACATTGAGCCTAGAGCTTGGCATTTAGTAGGCATTCTTAAATGAATGACAAGGACAGTTGGGCTAGAATATGAAGGGTCTTTTGTGTTTTAGATTTCATCCTTATTTTTTTCTTGAGACGGGGTCTTGCTCTGTCACCCAGGCTGGAGTTCAGTGGTGCCATCTCAGCTCACTGCAACTTCCTGGTTCAACCAATTCTTATGCATCAGCTTCCTGAGTAGCTAGATTTCATCCTTTAAGCCAGCAGTCCTCAACCTTTTTGGCACCAGGGACCAGTTTCATGGAAGACAGTTTTTCCACAGAGGCAGGGTGGGGGGAGGATGAAACTGTTCCACCTCAGATCATCAGGAGTTAGTTAGATTCTCATAAGGAGCGCACAACCTAGACCCCTCCCATGCACAGTTCACAATAGGGTTTGTGCTCCTATGGGAATGTAATGCCGCTGCTGATCTGACAGGAGGCGGCGCGCAGGTGGTAATACTCATGGTGGCTCAACGCCGCTCACCTCCTGCTGTGCGGCCCTGTTCCTCACAGGCCACTGAATGGTATCAGTCTGCTGTCCTGAGGGTTGGGGATCCCTGCTTGAACCCAAAGAAAGACAGGCTTGGAAACACGGGTAGGGATGAAGACTGGAGGAAAGGGAATGGGCAGAGAGGCTGCTGCAAAAGTCTAGGATGGAAATAAGGACCTGAACTAAAGTTGATGTAGTGGGGATGGAGTGGAAAAAATATTTCAGGAAGAAAGGACAGAGTCATTGATTTTGCTGTGCCAGGGGGCGAATAGGTGCCGAGGATGGTTTCACATCCAAAGTTCGGCACACAGGTGGGTAGAAATGCTGTTCATTATCAAGGATTAGAAACACAGGAGTAAGCTGAAGAATTACTGCATGATCCTTGACCTTTGGGAGACCTTAGTTTGAATACTGACTCTTGTTTACCAGCTACACACATTGCTTAACCTCCCTGAACTTGTTTTCCTCGTATGTAAAATGGGAATACCTGCTGCAGCAGGGTTGTTAAAAAGAATAGGTGATTCTAGGCCGGGCGCAGTGGCTCACGCCTGTAATCCCAGCACTTCGGGAGGCTGAGGCAGGTGGATCACCTGAGGTCAGGAGTTAGGGACCAGCCTGGCCAACATGGTGAAACCCCATCTCTACTAAAAAAAAAAATAATTAGCTGGGCATGGTGGCAGGCACCTGTAATTCTAGCTAGGTGGGAGGCTGAGGCAGGAGAATCTCATGAACCTGGGAGGCGGAGGTTGCAGTGAGCCGAGATCGTGCCGTTGCACTCCAGCCTGGGCAACAGGAGCAAAACTCTGTCAATGAATCAGTCAATCAGTATAATAGGTGATTCTAGTTACCATTTGTAGTTTATTTGCAGTACTTTGAGCTAAGCATAGAGCTAAGTGCTTGATGTATATTATAACGTTGAATTGTCTTGATAACTTTAGAGGTGCAGGTATTAGAGCCTCATTTTATCGTGGAAAACGCTGAGCTTGGAGTGGTTAAGTGACTCACAGCTAGTGGTGAGGGTAGCATGCTTATAGGCTAGAGGGAAGGCTCCAGGGAAGGAAGAATATAAACAATATAGGAAGAGATGGTAACTGATAGAGCAAGGGTACTGAAGGGAATGACCTGGAGTGCTTAGTGAGAAGATCAACTCTGGAAATGTCATCCTGTTTTCCAAAAATTAAGCAGCTAATTTTGTGGGGTTTGTTTTTGACACAGGATAACTGTCACCCAGGCTGGAGTACAGTGGCATGATTCTAGCTCACTGCATCCTCAAACTCCTGGGCTCAAGCAGTCCTCCTGTCAGCCTCCTAGGAGGCCGGTGCTAGAGGCATGTCACCATGCCTGGCAGTTTTTTTTTTTTTTTTAAGTAGAGAACGGGTGTCACTGTATCAGGCTCTAATTTTTGTACTAGAAGACTCCTTAAGTATCTTATCTTTTCCTAAGTCCTGGCTTGTTTTCCATGCGTTACTTTTTCATATTACATATTGCATTACCAGGTCACAGATGGGAACTACTGATTTGTTTCTCTCCCTCTCTCAACAGTATTTTAATAAGCGGAAAACCTACTTTGCGCACGATGCCCTTCAGCAGTGCACAGTTGGGGATATTGTGCTTCTCAGAGCTTTACCTGTTCCACGAGCAAAGCATGTGAAACATGAACTGGCCGAGATCGTTTTCAAAGTTGGAAAAGTCATAGATCCAGTGACAGGAAAGCCCTGTGCAGGAACTACCTACCTGGAGAGTCCGTTGAGTTCGGAAACCACCCAGCTAAGCAAAAATCTGGAAGAACTCAATATCTCTTCAGCACAGTGAAGGGGGAGTGGAAGAAGGAGCTAAAGGGGAAAATTGACATGTTTATGTTATGGAAAAAGAAATTTTTCTAAATTTCATCACAAACTGTGTCCAATTTCTCTGTGGTGTTCGTGAAATAGCTAAAAGCAAATGAAGTAAAGGGCATATTATGGTTTTTCATAAAAGTTTATGGTTATGTTTCAAATTTTCATTTCAGTGAACATACTTCCACGTTACACTAAGTGTGCCTAGCAGTCTATTGCATTTTGTGAGCTCACTGTTTCAGAAGGTTTTTGTTTTTTGAGACAGGGTCTCGCTTTGTTGCCCGGTCTGGAGTACAGTGGTATAATCTTGGCTCACTGCAGCCTTGACCTCCCTGGCTCCAGCATCTTTCTACCCCAGCCTTCTGAGTAGCTGGGAACACAGGAGCGTGCCATTACACCTGGCTGATTTTTTGTAAATTTTGTAGAGACAAGGTCTCCCTGTGTTGCCCAGGCTGGTCTCGGAGCCCTGGGAGCGATCTGCCCATCTTGGCCTACAAAAGTGCTGGGATTACAGGCCTGAGCCAGTGTGCCCAGCCGGTTTCCTTATTTTCATTCAAAGGAATTTTGAATTTATCTTAGAACCTTTATTTTGAAGGAAGGAAGAAAGAAAGTTTGTTTGTTTGAGATGGAGTTTCGCTGTTGTTGCCCAGGCTGGAGTGCAATGGCATGATCTTGGCCCACCACAATCTCCGCCTCCCAGGTCCAAGTAATTCTGGGATTACAGGCATATGCTGGGATTACAGGCATATGCCACCATGCCTGGCTAATTTTGTATTTTTGGTAGAAACGGGGTTTCTCCATGTTGGTCAGGCGGGTCTTGAATTCCCAACCTCAGGTGATCCACCTCCCTTGGGCCTCAAAGTGCTGGGACTACAGGCATGAGCCACTGCACCCGGCCAGAAGAAAGCCTCTTAATATAAACAGATAAGACCACATTAAGTGAATATTGTTGATCCTATGTAGGCAAAATAAATATTTTATTTTTCTGATTTCACCAGTTCCAAAGAGAAATAACATGCTTATGGTCAGAATTCTTTCAATCAAGCTGTATTAGTAAGAATGTTGATGTGTGGAAAATAAAATTTTATAATTCTGTGTCACTTTTCTTATATCCTAGGCTAGATTAAATAGGTATAAATTCCTAAAATCTGACACATTAAGTTGTAGGACTTCTCCCACATGCATTTGAGATGAAGAGTGAGTTTTGTTGCTATTCATTAATACACCACGATAACTTACATTTTGACTTAAGGAAGCATTGAGCAGTGTATTTCTTTTTTTCTTTTTCTTTTCTTTTTTTTTTTTTTTTTTTTTTTTTTTTTGAGGTGGAGTCTCTGTTGCCCAGGCTGGAGTGCAGTGGCACAATCTTGGCTCACTGCAACCTCCGCCTCCTGGGTTCAAGCAATTCTGCCTCAGCCTTCTCAAGTAGCTGGGACTACAGGAGTACACCGCCACGCCCAGCTAATTTTTTTTGTATTTTTAGTAGAAACGAGGTTTCACCATGTTGGCCAGGCTGGTCTCGAACTCTTGACCTCAGGTGATCTGCCCAACTCAGCCTCCCAAAGTGCTGGGATTACAGGCATGAGCCGCTGCAACCGGCCAAAAGGGGAATATTTAAATCTTAGCTGATACACGTTTGTTTTGAGATGGAGTCTTCGCTCTGTTGCCCAGGCTAGAGCACAATGGCATGATCTCAGCTCACTGCAACCTCTGCGTCCCAGGTTCAAGCGCTTCTCCTGCCTTTGCCTCCTGGGTTCAAGCGCTTCTCCTGCCTCAGCCTCCCAAGTAGCTGGGATTACAGCCACCTGCCACCATGCCCAGCTCATTTTGTATTTTTAGTAGAGATGGGGTTTCAGCATGTTGGACAGGCTGGTCTTAAACTCCTGACCTCAAGTGATCCGTCTGCCTCAACCTGCCAAAGTGCTGGGATTACAGGCGTGATAAACTCCTGACCTCAGGTGATCGTCCGCCTCAGCCTGCCAAAGTGCTGGGATTACAGGCGTGAGCCACCGTGCCCAGTCTTGATACATGTATTGTGTCAGCACAGGGTTTCCAGGATGATCACAGGCCTTGCCCGCCTCAGGGATCAATCTAGCTGGGGAAGTATGCACAGGTGCCTCCATGGCAAACAGGATATGGGTGAGGGTGAATTGAAGGTCACTTCCCAGGAGAGATGAGTTGGTGCTAGAAGTAAGCGTTGAAGCAAGAGTCTGCAGGACAGAGATGATGGGGTGGAAAGGACATTTGAGGCAGAGGAAAGGGAATGTAAAATCCACAAAGTGAATGAAAGTATAACCAGGGCTTCTGGAAGCAGATAATTGCTACGACATTTTCAGCAGTGGTGGAACTCAGAAATAGGTGAAAGTAACTAAGTAATAGTGGTTGAACGTTTTAAAGAGTGATAAAATTGCATTTGCATTTTAATAAAAGTGCATGATTGTAGAGAACGGACTGGAAGGGGACATGTTAGAGATGGGGAGACTGCAGTTCAAAGACTGGTCCTAAGACCCAAACTGAGTTGTGCAGGGAAGGACTGAATAACAGCAGTGAGGGATTGAATAACAGGTTCCAAGGTAGAACTGGTGCCAGGGTAGGTGAGTGAAAAAGGGAAGCATCTTAGACTGTCCAGATCTCCAGCAGGTGGGGCTGTGGGACTGCTTAGCCTGGAAGGGTACAGGAAAGTATCCGGTATCTCCCACACAAAAAAAAATGAGTTCGGCTGGGTGCTGCGGCTCATGCCTGTAGTCCCAGCACTTGGGGAGGCCGAGGCGAGCAGGTCATAAGGTCAGGAGTTCGAGACCAGCCTGATCAACATGGTGAAATCCCATCTCGACTAAAAATACAAAAATTAGCTAGGCATGGTGGTGGGCGCCTGTAATCCCAGCTACTCTGGAGGCTGAGGCAGGAGAATCACTTGAACCTGGGAGGTGGAGGTTGCAGTGAGCATTGCACTCCAGCCTGGTCAAAAAAAAAAAAAAAAAAAAAAAGGCCAGGTGTGGTGGCTCACGCCTGTAATCTCAGCACTTTGGGAGGCCGAGGTGGGCGGATCATGAGGTCAGGGAGATCAAGACCATCCTGGCTAACACGGTGAAACCCCGTCTCTATTAAAAATACAAAAAAAAAAAAAATTAACCTGGTGTGGTGGCGGGCACCTGTAGTCCCAGCTACTCAGGAGGCTGAGGCAGAAGAATGGCATGAACCTGGGAGGCAGAGCTTGAAGTGAGCTGAGATCGCACCACTGCACTCCAACCTGGGTGACAGAGCGAGACTCCGTCTCAAAAAAAAAAAAAAAAGAGAATGAGTTCATGTCCTTTGCAGGGACATGGATAAAGCTGGCCATCATTCTCAGCAACATTTTCAGCAAATTAACACAGGAACAGAAAACCAAACACCACATGTTCTCACTTATAAGTGGGAGTTGAACAATGAGAACACATGGACACAGGGAGGAGAACTTCATACACGTGGACACAGGGAGGGGAACATCATATGTAACATAAGATTTGTAAGAAATCAAAAAGCATTTAAATATCCACACGGAAGTGAGGCAAGACTGATATTGTAGAAAAGTCAAATCAGTCGGGTGCGGTGGCTCACGCCTGTAATCCCAGCACTTTGGGAGGCCAAGGTGGGCAGATAATGAGGTCAGGAGTTCGAGAGCAGCCTGGCCAAAATGGTGAAACCCCGTCTCTACTAAAAATATAAAAATTAGCCGGGTATGGGGGCACACGCCTGTAATCACAGCTACTCAGGAGACTGAGGCAGGAGAATAGCTTGAACCTGGGAGGCAGAGATTGCAGTGAGCCAAGATCACCCCACTGCACTCCAGCCTGGGCAACAGAACGAGACTCTGACTCAAAAGAAAAAAAAAAAATAGAAAAAAGAGAAAGGCAAATCAGGGATAGTAAGAATACACTTGAGAAGTTCTCTAAGAATGTAGAGGAAAAGGATAAAGGAATGGAAGTAATGAGACTGACAGTTCTGTGAGACTCAATTTTATTTTTATTTTTATTTATTTTTATTTTTTTTTTGAGACGAGTTCTCGCTCTGTCGCCCAGGCAGGAGTGCAGTGGTGGATCTCAGCTCACTGCAAGCTCTGCTTCCCGGGTTCACGCCATTCTCCTGCCTCAGCCTCCCGTGTAGCTGGGACTACAGGCACCCGCCACCTCGCCCAGCTAGTTTTTTGGGGTTTTTTTGTATTTTTTAGTAGAGACGGGGTTTCACATTGTTAGCCAGGATGGTCTCGATTTCCTGACCTCATGATCCACTCGTCTCGGCCTCCCAAAGTGCTGGGATTACAGGCTTGAGCCACTGCGCCCAGCCGAGACTCAATTTTAAAACTCCAATATAAATAAAATAAAATTTTCAGATTAGAGTAGAACAAAAACAACAAACTAATGAAAAAAAATAGAAAACATTTTTTCTTTAGAAAAATCATGTTCTATAAAAAGAGATCCTCACAAAGACGTATCCTGTCAAAATATGTATTGAAATGCTGGAAAACTTTAAAACATTCCAGGATCTGAGAAAAGTACTTAGAACTGAAGGAAAATCAGACTGACCCTGTCTTTTCCTCTGTGATAGAAAGTTCAAAAAAACACCAGAATACCATCTACACAGTTGAGGGTAAGGGTTAGAAACCCAAGGAATAACCAGAGATTTTGAAAAAACACTTGTGTAGTCTGACATCTGTGAAAATAACATGCTTGGCTGTTTTTGCTTTGAGAGTACATATCACTAATAAGCAGCTTAAGAAAAAGATCACCTTAGTTCAACCATTGTGGAAGACAGTGTGGCGATTCCTCAAGAATCTAGAACAAGAAATACCATTTGACCCAGCAATCCCATTACTGGGTATATACCGAAAGGATTATAAATCATTCTACTATAAAGACATATGCACACATATGTTTATTGCAGCGCTACTTACAATAGCAAAGACTTGGAACCAACCCAAATGCCCATCAGTGATAGACAGGATAAAGAAAATGTGGCACATATACACTATGGAATACTATGCAGCCATAAAAAAGAATGAGTTCATGTACTTTGCAGGGACGTGGATGAAGCTGGAAGCCATCATTCTCAGCAAACTAACACAGGAACAGAAAACCAGCACCACATGTTCTCACTCATAAGTGGGAGTTGAACAATGAGAATACATGGACACAGGGAAAGGAACATCACATACCAGGGCCTGTCGGGGGGCTGGGGGCAAGGGGAGGGAGAGCATTAGGACAAATACCTAATGCGTGTGGGGCTTAAAACCTAGATGACAGGTTGATAGGTGCAGCAAACCACCATGGCACATGTATATCTATGTAACAAACCTGCATATTCTGCACATGTATCCCAGAACTTAAAATGTAGAAAAAATTAAAAATAAAGCATCAGGGATCTCCAAGTTGTGCTCCTAGCATATGGTGACACATGTGTCACCAGCTCTGGGATGGAGTCCAAGCCATCTCTAAAATATTTCAGAAGTTTAAATATTTAAACATTTATAAATAATCATCATTTATAAATATGTTAAAATATAAATGATGTTTAAGTACCAATGCAGAATTAAAGTATAAATATAAAATAAAAAGCATGTGAAAATATAAATAGTACCTAAGTATCATCAAAGGATGAAAATATAAATGATAATGGCCAGGCGTGGTGGCTCATGCCTGTCATTCCAGCACTTTGGGAGGCCAAGGAAGGTGGATCATAAGGTCAGGAGTCGGAGACCAGCCTAACCAACATGGTGAAACCCTGTTTCTACTAAAAATACAAAAGTTAGCCGGGCATGGTGGTACATGCATGTAATCCCAGCTACTCAGGAGACTGAGGCAGGAAAATCGCTTGAACCTGAGAGGCAGAGGTTGCAGTCAGCCGAGATCGCACCACTGCACTCTAGCCTGGGTGACAGAGCGAGACTCCATCTCAAAAAAATAAAAATAAAAATAAAATATAAATGATGTATAAGCACCATTGAAGTATTAAAATAGTACCATTGAAGCATTAAAATATAAGTGATACCTAAGTGTCATTGAAGTATTAAAATAGAAATGATACTTAAGTACCATTGAAGTGTTAACATATAAAGGATACTTGTTTATATTTTAACATATACTTTTTCCTGAGAGTCTTTGTATAAAACTTATGCTCCAGGAAGACTTGCTATGTTTATTCTATGGCTTCAAATATCTGAAGCCACACAGCTGTGAAATTGGAGTACCCTCCTTTTCCCCAGTGAAAAGTCCTGAAGGAAATGGAACTCCACGGCAAAATGATAGTGGAGAAAAGCAATGCAGGCTAAGCAGCCTAATACTAAACAAAAAAGCAAGGTCAGCAAAGAAGTGTCTAGCTACACTATATTTCAGAATAAATTTAAAAGCAGGTGTCTCACGAAACAGAGCTGAGAAAATGGGGGCATGTGTGACAGTCACAGGAGCTCATCCACCCTTAAAGAGGCCTGGCCTCATGCTCTGTAGGGCTGGGCCAAGTCCTTGATACCCTGAAGAGAGCTTACTTCTCCCTCTCCTTGGAGTGTGAGAAACACACTCACCCATCCAAACCCAAAGAATGGACTTAGAGGCATGAAGAACAGTGAAAGTGAGACAATTTTTTTTTTTTTTTTTGAGACGGAGTTTCGTTCTTGTTGCCCAGGCTGGAATGCAATGGCACGATCTCAGCTTACTGCAACCTCTGCCTCCCGGGTTCAAGCAATTGTCCTGCCTCAGCCTCCCAAGAAGCTGGGACTACAGGCATGCGCTATCACGCCTGGCTAATTTTGTATTTTTAGTAGAGATGGGGTTTCTCCCTGTTGGTCAGGCTTGTCTTGAACTTCCGACCTCAGGTGATCTACCCGCCTCGGCCTCCCAAAGTGCTGGGATTACAGGCCTGAGCCACCACGCCTGGCCAAGACTTTTTTTTTTTTTTTTTTTTTGAGACTTAGTCTTGATCTGTCACCGAGGCTGGATGGAGTGCAACAGTGCGATCTCAGCTCACTGCAACCTCTGCCTCCCAGGTACAAGTGATTCTCCTGCCTCAGCCTCCCTAGTAGCTAGGATTAGAGGCATGCGCCACCACGCCCGGCTGATTTTTGTATTTTTAGTAGAGATGGGGTTTCACCATGTTGGCCAGGATGGTCTTGAACTTCTGACCTCAGGTGATGAACCCGCCTCGGCCCGCCAAAATGCTGGGATTATGGGCAAGAGCCGCGTCACCTGGACAAAAGTGAGACTTTTTATTAATGGTCTTGCAAGATTGGATGTGTGATGGGCAGGCACACCCAGTGCAGTTTCAACAAGCAATTTATCCCCTAGAGCACAGGTCCCTCCCCCGGTTCCTCACAGGCTGAGTAATATAGGGTTGCAGTCTTCCTGGACATCACCTAAGTTTCATTATCCCCTTATTAGGTTATATCTTGTCCCCTTCCCTACTTGAAGTTTCCATTTCCCAGTGGCAAAGCTTTCTTTCCTTTTATGGATTAGCCACCCCCGCCACTTTTCTCCCTCCCCTCTGACTTCTGTGAGTTTTATTACTCTTCCCAGATGTCTGTACCGTGCGGCTTGTCACATCCGAAAGGGAGCTGCCCAGACTTGCCCGCCTGTTTTTTGAAAATGGACCACTTAAAAAGTACTTCTTACAGGGTTCTCCACCGTTCTACTAAGCATACACTAGTTGAGGCCAGGAGGTCCTCAGCCACACAGCCTCTGGCCTCCTATCCTTGTGTTCCTTGGCCTCCATCCCACTGGCCTCCAAGGGACAGGTGCCTCTCCCTGCTCTGGGATAAAGCCCTCCTACATCCACAGGGTCCACCTCTGTCCTCTCTGGTGGCTCCTGACCATATTGACATGTTCAAATTCTACCCCAGTCAGAAAACTGCACCCTTTGAACCCTGATACTCCCTTGGCCCCCAAGATTACCAGCTTCAGGGAACCTCCCAGTTCCTACCCACCTTATGACCTCCAAACAACCCAGTCCTGAGGGCACTTTCCTCTCTGCCTCTGCAGCCCCACACGGGCCTGGAAATGGCTCCCTTTGGTGGCCAGAGCCCTTATTCCTCCCGGGTTCTCCCCCACCCCCAGGGTCCAGCTCCCTTCCTCCTGCCCTCGCCTTGGTTGCAGTATTCATGGTTATATTTGTGGCTTTTTTCTTTTTCTTTTTCTTTTTTGAGATGGAGTCTCACTCTGTGGCCCAGGATAGAGTGCAGTGGCGCGATCTCGGCTCACTGCACCCTCCACCTCCCAGGTTCAAGCGATTCTCCCACTTCAGCCTCCCGAGTAGCTGGGATTACAGGCACCCGACATCATGCCTAATTTTTGTATTTTTGTAGAAATGGGATTTCACCATGTTGGCCAGGCTGGTCTCAAACTCCTGACCTCAGGTGATCCGCCTGCCTCCCCCACCCAAGCACCCAAGGTGCTGGGATTACAGACATGAACCACCGGGCCCGACTACATTTGTAGCTTTTTTTTTATTTTTTATTTTTTGTCTTCCTGGAGGATACATTTTTCCCTCTACAGTGTCAGCCACCCAGATCCACACGTTTGCTTAAGTTATTTCCTCAGCCAGGGATGCCCTCCCTTCTTTCCCTGGGACTGATATGTCCTGCCAGCTCCTTGGGGAACTTTTTCCCCATCTATCCTCTAATTCACAGCCACCCCCGGTTACATGCTCTCTTTCCGTGCCTCTTTCACGTCTCATGAACCTGTCCATCTTGATGCTTACAACACACTCGGTCCAATCATCATTGTCATTCTGTCACCACTAGACCCGGACGGCCTTGAGGGTAGGTACCAAGGACTCCCATGGCCAGTGCCCACCGGTGCTGAAATGAATGGGAATGATGCCGTCCCAAGACCTAAAGAGAACCCTCCCAGTCCTTTCTCCTTAATTTTTTTTTGTGTGTATGTGTGTGGTTAAAATTTCTTCCTCACTTTCTTTTAAGGAAGGAGACCACTACTACTCCTGCTGCCCTCCTCCCCCCACCTTGCCTAGTTCACACGACAGGAGGAAAGAGAGAAAGAAACAAAAGTAAGATAAATAGCTAGACAACCTTGGCACCACCACCCAGCCCTAGGAGTTAAAAAAAGTAATACTAACAACATCAACCCCTGACCTAAACTACTTGTGTTATCTGTAAATTCCAGACACTGTATGAAAAAGCCATTGTAAAACTTTTTGTTCTGTTAGCTGATTTATGTAGGCCCCAGTCACGTTTTCCACGCTTGCTCTATTTGTCACGACCCTTTCACATAGACCCCTTAAAGTTGTAAGCCTTTAAAAAGGCCAAGTATTTCTTTTTTGGGGCGCTCCGCGCTTAAGACGTGAGTCTGCCGAGGCTCCCGGACGAATAAAAAACCTCTTCCTTCTCTAATCCGGTGTCTGAGGAGCTTTGTCTGTGGCTCCTCCTGCTACACTTTCTTTTCTTTTCTCTTTCTCCTTCCCTTCCCTTCCTTCCTTTCCTTCCTTCCTTCCCTGTCTTCCTTCTTTCTTTCTCTCTTTTTTTTTTTGTGACAGGATGTCGCTGTGTTGCTCAGGCTGGAGCGTTGTGGGGCTTTTTGAAATGACAACATATTCATATACTACAAAATTTAAAAGATATTGGCGGGGTGGTGTGGGGGGAACTCCACTGCCGCTGCCCCGCCCCAGGACCTGGATTCCCCTAGGCACAGTGTTACTCTTTCCTTGTGGAGTTTTCCCTGATCACTGAAGCTATGCCCTTGTCCCTTCTGCACCCGCGCTTCTGGGCACCGAACTCCTTTCGCTGGAAGTGATCGGCTTGCACTGACTGCGCTTGGGCTTCGCGCTTTCCCGCAGTGGTCGGACCTCGGCGCCGGGACAACCAGCCGACCCCCGCGGCCGGGCGCCCTGCTCCCCCTGGCGGCCGCGCCCCGCACTGCAGTGGTTGCGTCGGGGCCCGGCCGGGGGAGGGGTCGCGCGGCGGCGGCGTCAGCGGCGGCGCCCGGGTGGTGGGAGCCGAGGCGCCGAGCAAGATGGCGGCGCGAGTGCTACGCGCTCGCGGAGCGGCCTGGGCCGGTGGCCTCCTACGGCGGGCGGCCCCCTGCAGCCTCCTGCCCAGGCTCCGGTGAGCAGCGCCGCCCTTTCCGGGAGCTGTCGGGGAGGGGCCGCCGGGAGGCGGAGGGCGCGGGGTTTCCCGGCGCGGGTCTCCGCCCCGGCCCTTTCCCCACCGCGGGTGGCCGCCCGGTCTCGGGGCGGTGGGGACAGACCTAGGTCCGGGTCGGGGCGCCCTCGGGCTCAAGGTCACGGCGGGGACGGGCCGCGCTGCAGCTCCGCCCTCGCCCGAGAAGGCGCCCGAGGCTTGGCGCGGAGGCCACATCCTCCCCGCGGCGCTGGCCTGGCCTGCAGGGCCCTGACCGGCGCAACCCGGGGCCGGGGACAGGGACAGCGCGCGCCTGAGGCCGCAGGCCCCAGACGCCGCCTGCTGGGTCCCCGCCGGAGGCTGCTCCAAGCCTGGGTGGCCGCCTCTGCTGAGGACGTTGGTGACCCTGGCCTCTGAGGTGCTGTGAGTAGGATATAAAAGCTTAAAGCATGGTCCCGGGCCAGCCCTACGCGGAGGGAGGGGGAAGTCAACGCTTGGAGGAGGTCAAAGCACTCACGTCTTTGACTTGAAATTTAAAGCCGGCCGTGGTTCTAAAAGTACTTAGAGTTACCAGCACTAAGTGTTCAGGCGTGGGGCTCTTGTGTAAACTTCTTTTTTTTTTTCCTCTAACTTCAGTGGATTGGACGTTTGGTTGTCCAAATTTCACCTTGACGTTTGCGTGTGCTATTTTCCACATTCAAACAGCAAAGCCTATCCTAACTTACCCAGAGTTACTTTCTCATATTCATTGCTTTAGGTAGTTTAAATTACCAAGGGAACTGTGTGTTAAACTCACCATCGGCCAGGGAGCTTTCAATAACATGGTTTATTATTTTTTTTTGAGACGGAGTTTTGCTCTTGTTGCCCAGGCTGGAGTGCAATGGCACGGTCTTGTCTCTCTGCAACCTCCGCCGGGTTCAAGTGATTCTCCTGCCTCGGCCTCCCAAGTAGCTGGGATTACAGGCATGCACCACCACAGCCGGCTAAATTTTTGTATATTTAGTAGAGACGGAGTTTCACCATGTTGGTCAGGCTAGTCTCGAACTTATGAGCTCAGGTGATCCACCTGTCACAGCCTCCCAAAGTGCTGGGATTACAGTGGTGAGTCACCATGCCCAGCCTGATCTTTTTAAAAAGATGAGTCTGACTTGGGAGAGGGGGCAGAAATAAGGGTCGTGGCCAGCTGAATGGACGCTGGCACTGAGAGTTGAGAGTTTGCTGAGAGTTGTTTGTTCTGCCAAATATGAGTGTCAGGCACTGTTGACTGTTGAGAGACGTCAGTGAATAAGGCATGCAAGACCATCGGGGAGCTTACCAGTAATTCAGCAGCGCTGGGGAAGAAGAATTCAGAGCAGTTTAGGACCTGGTAAAGTTTGTGAAGGCTGTGTGCTATTCAAGTGGAAAAGCAAACAGACAGTTGGCTATATGACTCCTCAAAGGAGGTGTCTGGGCTACAGGTAACATTTGGGAGTTGTCAGTATATAGGAATGCTAAATGTTAATAGACACATGGATTTCATTATACTGTTTCATATTTGGTTTACATTTTTCACAATAAAGGCTGGGCGCGGTGACTCACACTTGTAATCTCAGCACTTTGGGAAGTTGAGGCAGGAGGATTGCTTGAGCCCAGGAGTTTGAGACCAGCCTGGGCAACATAGTGGAACTCTGTCCCTAATAATAAATAAGTACATAAATAAAAATTTGTGTAATGAAACTTTTTAAACCATAGGAAGCCAGGTGCAGTGGCTCAGGCTGTAATCCCAGCACTTTGAGAGGCCGAACTGGACTGATCGCTTGAGCTCAGGAGTTCGACACCATCCCTGGCAACATGACAAAACACATCTCTACAAAAAATACAAAAATTAGCCTGGCATGGTGGCACGTGCCTGTAGTCCCAGCTACTTGGGAGGCTGAGGTGGGAGTATAGCTTGAACCTAGGAGGTGGAGGTTGCAGTGAGCTGATCATGCCACTGCATTCCAGCCTAGGTGAAAGAGCCAGACCGTCTCCAAAATAAAACAAAAAACCATCAGAATGTGTGAGATTGCTTGAGGCGTGAGTGTGGCGAGTGAAGGCCTGCAAAGCAAGCCCTGGGACGTGCAACATATACAGGTTGAATGTAGGAGGGGGAACTGGCTAGGTCATTGTTATATTACAGTGGCCAGGAGGAGGGAGGGAGTGCCATCTGCTGCCAAAGGGTTAGGTAAAATGATGGAAGAAAACAGAATTTGCCAACAGGGGTGTTGTGGGTGACCTTGCCGGATCAGTTTCAGCAAGCAAGAGGGGCATCCTCCTGGGAGCCTCATCCCTGCCTGTACATTAGCCAGCATATTTCACTTAGCGCTGCTTAGCAGCAAACTTGGAATCCCCAGCCGCTTCCTGGACGTTGAATGTCTCACAGGTGCTCAAAACACTGCTGTACCCAGGATTTAACTCCTCTTCCTTCCACGAAGCCTGCTTCTCTTGGATACTTTTTCTTCAGTCATGAAACATTTTCCATGTGGTGGCCCAGGCCGGAAGCCAGACTGTCTTCCCCAAGCCCATCCGTCTTTTTTCCCACCATCTATCATTTACCAAATCTGTCAGTTCTGCCTCTAGTATGTCTTGAATCCACCCTCTCCATCGCCACTGCCCTAGCTCAACCCTCAGCAATACTCGTCTGGATTCCTATGAAGAATGTGGGCTCGGACCTGTTAGTGAAGGGGACGACTAAAGGATTTTTTTTTTCCTTAGATGTAGAGTCTTGCCCTTTGCCAAGGCTGGAGTTTAATGGCATGATCATGGCTCACTGCTGCCTTGACCTTGCGGGCTTAAGGGTTCTTCCCATCTCAGCCTCCCAAGTAGCAGGGACTACAGGCCCACACCACCATGCCCAGCTGCTATTTATTTATTTATTTATTTGAGACAGTGTCAGTCTGTTGCCCAGGCTGGAGTGCAGTGGTGCGATCTCAGCTCACTGCAGCCTCCACCTCCTAGGTTCAAGCAATTCTCCTGCCTCAGCCACCTGAGTAGCTGGGACTTACAGGTGTGCACCACCATGCCTGGATAATTTTTGCATTTTTAGTAGAGATGGGGTTTCTCCATGTTGCCCAGGCTGGTCTCAAACTCCTGACCTCAAGTGATCCTCTCACCTCGGCCTCCCAAAGTACTGGCATTAGAGGGATGAATCACTACACCTGGCTGCTAAGTTTTTTGTAGGAGGGAGGTCTTGCTCTGTTCTCCAGGCTAGTCTCGAACTCCTGGCCTCAAGCAGTCCTCCCACACTCCGCCTCCCAAAGTGCTGGGATTATAGGTGTGAGCCATTGTGCCCAGCCACACGTCTAAAGAATTCTATCATTGTCTTCATTTTCTTAATAGAAAGAGCTCTATAACACAAACCTTGACTGGATCCTAATCCCTCCCTGTTTGCCCCCATTCACCTACCCAAAAGAACAGTGAAAGACAATTTGGGGAGAACTGGGGACATTTTAATAGGGAATGGATATTAGATATGATGGAATAATTGTTTTTCTCAGATGTGATGATAGCATTGTAGTTCTGTCATTGTGTTTTGGAGATGCATGCTGAAGGATTTACGGGAGAAGTATCATTATGTCCAAACTCTACTTTTTTGTTTTCTTTTTTTTTTTTCCTGAGACGCAGTCTCACTCTTATATCCAGGCTGGGGATCTCGGCTCACTGCAACCTCTGCCCTCGGGTTCAAGCGATTCTCCTGTCTCAGCCTCCTGAGTAGCTGAGACTACAGGTGTGCGCCACCACAACCAGCTAATTTTTTTGTATTTTTAATAGAGATGGGGTTTCACCGTGTTGGCCAGGATGGTCTTGATCTCCTGACCTCGTGATCTGCCCGCCTTGGCCTCCCAAAGTGCTGGGATTACAGGCGTGAGCCACTGCGACCAGCCTAAAACTCTACTTTCAGATGGTTCAGTAGAAATTAAAACCAAATATAGGGCTGGGTGCGGTGGTTCACACCTGTAATCGCAGCACTGTGGGAGGCCAAGACTGACGGATCACGTGAGGCCAGAAGCTCAAGACCAGCGTGGACAACATGGTGAAACCCTGTCTCTTCTACAACTACAAAATTTAGCTGGGCGTGGTGGTGCAGGGCTGTAGCCTCAGCTCTACAGGTGGCTGAAGCAAGAGAATTGCTTGAACCCACGAGGTGGAGGCTGAAGTGAGCCAAGATCACGCCACTGCACTCTAGTTGATGCGAGAGAACAATGCCCTGTCTGAAAAAAAAAAAAAAGAAAGAAATTAAAAAGCAAATATATATAGAGAGAGAGAGAGAAAAAAAAACGTTTAATGGTAAAATGTTCATTTTTTAAATCTAGATGCAGGGCAGAAAAGTCTTCATTGTCGTGGTTAAACTCTGGGTTTGAAGTTTCTGGAAATGAAAGGTGTGGGAACAAGTCTCTGGAGCAGCAGCGTGGAAGACAGGGGTACTAGGGCTGGAGGGAGTGTGGTGGTGGGGAGGGGAGTCAGGGAGCTGCTGCTTTAAGGCAGGACTCTTCTTGGCATGGGTCTGTCAACCTCCTCTCTCCCCCAGGCCTGTGCTTCCGAATGCTGGTGCTATTTGCACACTTGTGGCTTTGGTGGTCACTGGTTCTGCTTAGAATCTCCTTTCTTCCATGGGTGTCCACCTGACCATCTGTTCCTCTTCTTTCCAGTCTTCCACTCAACACATACTTCGTTAGTACTGGTCACCAAGCTGCCGTTACCCCTGCCACAACAGCTACCTACTACCTTGTGTCACCATTGAAGAGCTTGTCTCTGTTTCGGTTGTGATCGTGTTTGTCTGTCTGCCCTCACCAGCAAACTGAGCTCCCGTGAAGTCAGGGCCAGGTTCATCTGTACATCCTCAGTAGCTGACAGGTGTAGTGCACAGTCTTAAATAACGATGATCGTATGAATGAAGCGCAGCATGCTCCTGCTGCCTCATCCTGTGGTCTCAGCATTAAGTCCTTTCCCTTCTTCAGTTTCCTCTTCCCTGCCTGATCGGCATCCACGAGCTGCTTTTGAATATGCTCCTTTCTCTTCATCCCCAGTGCCATCTTAACCCCACACCATCCAGTGAGTGTTTATTGGGTGCCTTCTGTATACCTGGGTGCTGCTGGGCATGGCAACCAGGGCGCCCTGGAAGCATGTTCCTGGCCTTCGTTGCTGCAGCCATATACCACGCCCCTGTCAGGCTACTTTTGACACTTAGTTTTTTTTTTTTTTTTTTGAGACAGAATCTCGCACTGTCGCCCAGGCTGGAGTGCAGTGGTGTGATCTTGGCTCACTGCAACCTCCACCTCCCGGGTTCAAGTGATTCTCGTGCCTCAGCCTCCCGAGTAGCTGGGACTATAGGATGTCCACCACGACACCTGGCAAATTTTTTTGTGTTTTTTTTAGTAGAGGCAGGGTTTGGCCATTTTGCCCAGGCTGGTCTTGAATTCCTGACCTCAGATGATCTGCCTGCCTCAGCCTCTCAAAGTGCTGGGATTACAGGCATGAGGCACTGCGCTCATCCAAAACTTAGATTTTTTTTTGAAAACTTGACAGCATCTCACCCTGCATGGGTAAAGTTGCCCTTGTGTTGCCCTCCAGTTGTATCTCGCTGTCTTCCCACATGCCCTTCTGCCTTGCTAAACAACTTGCCATTCCAGACATGCCATTCAGTGTCATGACTCCATGTCCCTGTACATGTTGTTCCCATTGACTGGAATTAGCACCTGACTTGTCCACCTGTCTTGCTTGCCCTCTAAAACAGAGCCAGAATGCCCCTACTGGAGTCCCTAGTGCGCCTCCCAAGCCAAGCTGATGGTGGGTTCACTTGAGCTCCTGCTTTGTATGTTTAAGTTTACAGCATCTGTGGCCACTCTGACTGTTTACCGATAGGTTTTTCCTGTGAGATTGAACAGGCTTGGCGTCTGGTTTGTCTTTGTGTCCGTAGAGCACGACGTAGAATGCTGACTCGATTTCAAGTCTAGTGTTTTGCATCGTGCACCCTTCCTTATCCTCTGGAAAATGCCCCCTAACATCTTGGCAATGGTCACTGTCAGTTAAGAACCCAGCCCCAAGCCAGATCTTATCATTTGGGCAGCTGCTGGCATAGCTGCAACTCGAAAGACTAGATGGGCTGGGCGTATTAGGCAGCTTTGGTCACCTGACACTCAAAGATTTCAGTTTGACGGATGGGGTAGTTCTGGGCTGGCTTGTTTTTCATTTGTCAAGACGATTGCTGCCCAAGTTCACAAGCAGATGCCACTCAGAGGTCCTCGTGTGTGTGCTGTGTTGATTTAGTCTCACCCCTTGCTCTGCATTTTTCTATTACAAAGCATTTTCACATCCCTTAACCTCATTGTACCCGCCCAAAGGGGAATCTCCCCTTTGGTATTATTATTTGTTTATTTTAGAGGCAGGGTCTTGCTCTGTTGCCCAGGCTGGAGTACAGTGCACGATCATAGCTCACTGCAGCACTGAACTCATGGGCTCAAGCGATCCTCCTGCCTCAGGCTAGGAGTAGCTAGGACTACAGGCATGAGCCACCATGCCCAGCTACTCTTTTTCTTTTTTTTTGTAGAGATAGGGTCTTGCTATGCTTCCCAGGCTGACTTTGGTGTTACTGAAATACAAAGTAAATGCTCAACTGGGGAGATTTCTATTTCTTTTGTTTTTTTGTTTTTTTGTTTTTTTTTTGAGACGGAGTCTCGCTCTTCCACCCAGGCTGGAGTGCAGTGGCCGGATCTCAGCTCACTGCAAGCTCCGCCTCCCAGGTTCACGCCATTCTCCTGCCTCAGCCTCCCGAGTAGCTGGGACTACAGGCGCCCGCCACCTCGCCTGGCTAGTTTTTTGTATTTTTTTTTAGTAGAGACGGGGTTTCACCGTGTCAGCCAGGATGGTCTCGATCTCCTGACCTCGTAATCCGCCCGTCTCGGCCTCCCAAAGTGCTGGGATTACAGGCTTGAGCCACCGCGCCCGGCCGAGATTTCTATTTCAAAGGCATCCTTTATTATTGAAAATATTATCTGTCTGTCTATAAATATACATAATTATGTTTGCTTCTGTATTTCTGGAAGGATATAATTAAAACTATTGGTCATTGCTTTAGTATTTCTTATTTTAAATGAAACTCCCTAGTCAGTATTTTTAGAAGCTTTTTATTATATCCCTTTCTTAATTGTTCATAATTATTATTCTTAGCTTTTACAATTTATTTAACAAAAAAAAATTGTAGATACAATTTCTGTTTAATGAACTTAAAATCTAAAATAAACACAGGAATTGACTGGGCACAGCGAGTGGCTCACGCCTGTAATTCCAGCACTTTGGGAGGGTGAGGCAGGCAGATCACCTGAGGTCAGGGGTTCAAGACCAGCCTGGCCAACATAGTGAAAACCTACCTCTACTAAAAATACAAAAATTAGCTGGGTGTGCTGGTGGGCGCTGGTAGTCCCAACTGCTTAGGAAGCTGAGGCAGGAGAATCGCTTGAACCCAGTAGGTGGAGGTTGCAGTGAGCTGAGATTGTGCCATTATTGCACTCCAGCCTGGGCAACGGAGCAAGACTCTGTCTCAAAAAAAAAAAAGAACACACAGAAATTATACATAGTCCCATAAACAAATCTTAAAACTTTCTACTTAGTGTATCACTGATTTTATATGGTTGCCTTAAAGTAATGGGTAAGTTTCTTTTTTCTTCTTTGAGACAGAGTTTCGCTCTTGTTGCCCAGGCTGGAGTGCAGTGGCATGATCTTGGCTCACCACAACCTCCGCCTCCCAGGTTCAAGCGATTCTCCTGCCTCAGCCTCCTGAGTAGCTGGCATTACAGGCATGCGCCACCACACCTGGCTAATTTTATATTTTTAGTGGAGATGGGGTTTCTCCATGTTGGTCAGGCTGGTCTCAAACTCCTGACCTCAGGTGATCCGCCCACCTCGGCCTTCCAAAGTGCTGGGATTACAGGCGTGAGCCACTGTGCCCAGCCCATGATATTGTTAAACAGATAACCCTAAATGTAGTATATGTAAAACACTTCAAACTGACGAAATGTACTTTCATTTTTATTGAAATGTGGTTGGGTGTGGTGGTTCACGCCTGTAATCCCAGGACTTTGGGAGGCTGAGGCAGGCAGATCACTTGAGCTCATAAGTTCAAGACGAACCTGGGCAGCATGGTGAAACCTTGTCTCTACAAAAAAACACAAAAATTAGTTGGGTGTGGTGCTGGGCACCTGTAGTCCCAGCTACTTGGGAGGGGTTGAGATAGGAGCATAGCTTGAACCCAGGAGGTCAAGGCTACAGTGAGCCAAGATCACGCCACTGCACTCCAGCCTGGGTGACAAAGTGAGGCCCTGTCTCAAGAAAAAAAAAATACAGAAGAGAAAAGCACAATATAGACATTATATGGAGAAAGTTGTGTGTCTTTCCCCTCTATCCCTTTAAACCCTCTCTCATTGTCTTAGGGAAACCACTATTAATGCTTTCTTAATTTTTAGAAATTTTATTGTATAGTAAATGCAAAATGGAAGCATCTTCAACTTACATCTGCAAATGCCACTTAATACTATATGTTTTTATCTTATGCACTTTCAAGGAAAATTGCATTTACTGGTATTGTTATTTTTCTTGTTTAAAGTGAGTTTGCTTCTTTTTAATCTTTGAAGGATGTGAAAAAGTGCTTTTATGTTTCTTTATCATTATTTATAGAGTATGCTTTATTAATTTCTTTTTCTTTTTCTTTCTTTTTTTTTTTTTTTTTTTTTGAGATTGAGTCTTGCTGTATTGCCTAGGCTGGAGTAGAGTGGTGTGATCTTGGCTCACTGCAATCTCCACCTCCTGGGTTCAAGCGATTCTCCTGCCTCAGCCTCCTGAGGTGCTGGGATCACAGGCGTGTGCCACCACACCCACCTTTTTTTTTTTTTTTTTTTTTGGATTGTTAGTAGAGACATGGTTTCACCATGTTGGCCAGGCTAGTCTTGAACTCCTGACCTCAGATGATGCGCCTGCCTTGGCCTCCCAGAGAGCTGGGATTTACAGGCGTGAGCCACCACTCCTGGCCAATATATTTGTATTTTTTATGTTTGTAAGTTCACGTCATTCAAAAATCTTTATATCCGGTTTCTACCTATTTGAGATCATATCCTATGAATTGGTTTTTAAATTAAAAAAAATCATATTGGGGAGAAAATTGTTCTGTAATGTTTGTTCAAGAAAGCAGCAAACTAGACTGGGCGCAGCGGCTCACGCCTGCAATCTCAGCACTCTGGAAGGCTGAGGCTGGCGGATCACTTAAGGCCAGGAGTTCAAGACCAACCTGGCCAACATGACGAAACCCCGTCTCTACTAAAAATACAAAGATTAGCCGGATATGGTGTCGTGCACCTGTAGTCCCAGATGCTCAGGGGGCCGAGGTGGGAGAATCGCTGGAACCTGGGAGGCAGAGGTTGCAGTGAGCCGAGATTGCACCACTGCACTCCAGCAAGTGCAGTGAGACCCAGCCTCAAAAATCAACAAAGCAGCAAACTGATTTTTTAAGCAAAAAAAAAAAGAAAAAGGCTACCAGTATTGTGTGAAATTTAGAGCCCTACTTCTAAAATACTGTTGCTGCATAAGAATAGGAGTTTGTATTGTTGTATTATAAAATCCATATGTTCATTTCATGAAGTACTGGGGAATTTGCTCTGATGAGAGTTTCTCTTGTCCCTTGTTTAAATTCCTGGTCCCCCCTTTTAATACTTGGAGTTGCTCTCTGTTTTCCTCTTAATGTTTACCTGGTGGTATCTGGGTCCTTAAGCAAGTCTGCCAAGCAGATTAGAAATACTGTTGTAGGAAATCATCTAGTGTTTCTAAAGAGATCCCCAAGAAGAGGTTCACACTAGCCCATCAGCATCTGGACCTTTATGTCCAGAAGCACTAAGATTCTGGGCATTTATGCTAGCCATTTGGAATCCCAGCACATTACTGATCTCGGAAAAGGCAAAAAAGATCTATGTGTAGGTCATTTAGAGAGCAAAAGTAGCTGGGCACGGTGGCTCACGCTTGAAATCTCAGCACTTCATGAGGTCAAGGCGGGAGGATCACTTGAGGCCAGGAGTTCAAGGCCAGCCTGGGCAACATGGCAAAACCCATTCTCTGCAGAAAATACAAAAATTAACCAGTTATGGTGGTGTGCATATGTGGTCCCAGCTAATCTGGAGGCTGAGGTGGGGAATCGTTAGAGCTCTGGGGGTCAAGGCTGCAGTGAGCCGTGATCACACCAGTATACTCCAGCCTGGGCAACAGAGTGAGACCCTGTCTCAAAAATAAAAAGAGAACAAAAGTGTAAAGGGTATGCTGTGATAGAACTGGCCAGAGGTAAGATAACCAGTTATAAAAGGGATTGTGCAGAAAGAAGGGACAGGAATTCAGAAGGCTACCTTCTGTATGATTCCATACATACGATGTTCTGGAAAAGGCAAAACTGAGGGACAAGGAACACAGCAGTGGTTGCTAGAGGTGGGGAGAGAGGTTGATTATAAAAGGAGGAACTTCAAGGGGTGAAGAAACTGTTGTGGTGGTGGTTACATGACTTTAGGCGTTTGTCAAAACTCATAGTACTGTCTGCCAAAAAGGTACGTTTATTGTACATAGATGTGAACAAAAACCAAGAAGATGAAGGAAACGCAGTTTGTCATTTGATAATGGTTACATAAAGTTCAGAAGAGGGCTGAGCGCAATGGCTCACACCTGTAATCCCACCACTTTGGGAGACCAAAGGCAGGCAAATCACTTGAGGTCAGGAATTCAAAACCAGCCTGGCCAACATGGTGAAACCTCATCTCTACTAAAAATACAAAAAATTAGCTGGGTGTTGTGGTGTGCGCCTGTTGTCTCAGCTACTAGAGAGGCTGAGGCAGGAGAATTGCTTGAACCCAGGAGGCGGAGGTTGCAGTGAGCCGGGATTGCAGCACTGCACTCCAGCCTGGGCAACACAGTGAGGCTCTGTCTCAAAAAAAAAAAAAAAAAAAAAAAAAGTTCAGAAGAGGATGAGTCTCATCCAGGTTCTGTTCTTTAAAATCTTATTTTCAGTGGTTATAGGGAATTACCTTATCTGTAGAGGGATACTAAAACATGCACTTTTAGATATTTTGGCTATTGTTCAAATATAAAAATAGGCCAGGCGCAGTGGCTCACACCTGTAATCCCAGCACTTTGGGAGGCCAAGGTGGGCAGATCACTTGAGGTCAGGGGTTCAAGACCAGCCTGGCCAACATGGTGAAACCCTGTCTCTACTAAAAATACAAAAATTAACCATGCATAGTGGCCCACCGTGTAGTCCCAGCTACTCAGAGGCTGAGGCAGGAGAGTCACTTGAACCTGGGAGGTGGAGGTTGCAGTCAGCCGAAATGGTGCCACTGCACTCCAGCCTGCGCGACAGAGTGAGACTCTCTCAAAAAAGTGTGTGTGTGTAGAAATTGTTCAGATAGTTCAGAAGGTTATACAATGAAAAGAAAAAACCTTTACTCCCACCCAGGCCCAGTCATGTTCCCCAGATGTCATCACTCTTTAACATTTTCCTCTGTATACGTATATATAGTGCTGTTCTGTGCTGGCTTTTTTACAGAATTTATCTCGGAGATGTCAGCACATCAGTGCATGTAAATCTACCTCATTCTTTTTATTGAGTGCATAATTTCTGACGTGGAGTATTTCCTAATTTATGTGAGCAATCTGCATTAATGGCTGTACGAATGGCCTGTGCCAGGAGAAAACTGGAAACAAGACAGCAATGAATATTTGTGTGCATTCAACTTTGTGCACCTGTCTAAATATAGCTGGCCATAGGACATCACCGCAAGTGTCATTATTGGGCTGAAGTCATACACGGTTTCCATTTTGATATGGATGATGCCATACCGCCCTCGAGGGAGGTCAACAAATTTGTATTCCTATTAGCTGGCATATGGGAGTTCAACATGCACATAGAAATTTGTGAGTAGGGCCAGTTGCAGTGGCTTACACCTATAATCCCAGCACTTTGAGAGGCTGAAGTGGGAGCATTGCTTGAGGCCAGGAGTTTCAGACCAACTTGGGCAACATAGCAAGACTCCATCTCTACAAAAAATTTTTAAAAATTAACCGTGCAAAATGATGTGTGCCTCTAGTCCCAGCTTCTTAGGGGACTGAGGTGGGACAATCACTTGAGCCCAGGAATTTGAGGCTACCGTGAGCTCTCGCACCACCACACTCCAGCCTGGGTGACAGGGCAAGACCCAGTCTCAAAAAAAGAAAGAAAAAAATTCATGGGTAAAGTATAGTTTGTGACTTGAGTCAAATTTATCCTCACTTTCTGAAAGCATTCATAATAGAAATTTAATTATAAGATGAAAATTAGCAAATTATGTGTTAATAAAGTTGGTATTCTGAGGTTTGTGGGGGCAGCTTTAAAAATCTTAATTTTTAAAGTTAATTTTTACAAATCTTGATTTTTAATTTACTTGAGGAGTAAAATTTTTTTAAAGAAATTATTTCATTTTCCCTGTATTTTTTTATATTTTTATTGTGGTAAAACATGTAAAAATATACATAAAATTTGCCATTTAAACTATCTTAAATGCATAATTCAGTGGCATTATATTCACAGTGTTGTACAGTCATCACCACTATCTGTTTCCAAATCAAGCAATATTTTTTAAATTATGGCAAAATGTGCGTAACATAAAACTAACAATTTTAACCATTTTTAAGCATACAGTTCAGTGGCATTAAGTATATTCACATTTTGGGGAAACATCACTACCATTCATCTTGAGAATTTCTTCATCTTCCCAAACTGAAACTCCTTACCCCAACCTCCCCTTTCCTCACCTCCTGGCAACCTCCATTCTGCTTTCTGTCTCTGTGGTTTTATCTACTTTAGGTATCCATGTATATTTTTTCTATGTCAAAAATTGCTTTGAAAAACACATAGCACAGATTGCAAAGATAAATGTGGGCTCTCGTACAAGAATGCCACAAATTTTACATTTTTCTTTGCTTCTGCTTCTCGGAGTGCATGCTGTTGTCATGGAAAGCAGACATTCTGTGGTAGCCCAGATTCTGGAACAGTGCCTAGAATAGCTGCTCACCGTGTGTTTGCCAGGTGAACTGATGGATATATGAAAACGGTATACTGTGTGACAACACTTTTGTTATTCCATAGGACGTGGACATCTTCCAGCAACAGATCTCGAGAAGACAGCTGGCTAAAATCCTTATTTGTCCGGAAAGTTGATCCAAGAAAAGATGCCCACTCCAATCTCCTAGCCAAAAAGGAAACAAGCAATCTATACAAATTACAGTGTGAGTGACAGGTTTGCTATCTTCATAGTTGACTTTTTTTTCCGTTTGTTCCTAAGTTTATCGTTGAATTTTCTTTTGTTTCAGTTCACAATGTTAAACCGGAATGCCTAGAAGCATACAACAAAATTTGGTGTGTATACCAAACTCTCCTTTCCTTGGGGAAAATAATGACTTTATTTGTGAGTTAATTCCACTAACACTTGATAGCATAGAGAGAGAGCTTTTCATCCCTCTCTTTTGAAGTTGAACATTCAGAGGCTCTTAAACTGAGCTTCGTGTGGGATTGCCAAAGGCATTTTGATTTTAAGCACTCACACAGCTAAATCATCACATAGGCTATCAGACTTTAGAATGTTACCAGACTCTTATGTTTGGAGGAACTTTGCCAGGCTGTCTAGTCCATCTGCTTATCCAATGCTGGAGTCCTTTCCACAGACCTTCCTCACTGCCTGTCCTGAAGTAAGTTCCATCTCTGGACAGCTCTAAGTGTTAGGAGTAAGAATTCACATCTCTGAGTCCTTCATTGATTCCCCTTAGTAAAACTGCCCTGTGAGAGTACTGTGTGTATTTGAACATAGCTGCCATTTCTTCCCAACTCCTCTGTTCTCCAGGATCCAAGTCCCTTCTGCTGATTCTCCTATGATTTGAGATCTAAACCTGCTTACAGAATTTGTAAACTTAAGACGAAAGGGAGAACTAAGCTTACTGGCTTTTAAGTTAACAGAAATAGTATTTTAATAATCCATTGTGAGCAAATGTGAAGAAAAAGGTTTTTTTTTTAACCTTTAATATCTACTACTTTCATAAGAAAGCAAACAATTTTGTCCCTATAATCAGCTACTTTTTAGAAGAAAAACTTTTTGTTTATTG
Source organism: Macaca mulatta (assembly GCF_049350105.2). NCBI lineage: Eukaryota > Metazoa > Chordata > Mammalia > Primates > Cercopithecidae > Macaca > Macaca mulatta. The sequence goes on from NC_133408.1 coordinate 72,042,398, forward strand.
TTTTGTTTTTGAAGATAGCTTATGAAATGTAATAATAGTATTGAATTTCTTACTCATTCCAGCACCTCTTTATTAAAAAATGCCCTTAAAGCAGATATTTATTTTTAAGTCTTTTCTCATAAAATGGAATTTTTCCCTATGCTAATGTTTTCCTGGATTTTACCTTTTCTGTCCTGTTTTATCACTTCATCTCCTGTCTTGGATTTCTGGCTGTCTTCATATTTCTATTTGATGTCGTGCTCTCACTTCACACTCAGCATGTGGAATCACCTTGCTCTTCCAACTTCCCTGTCTGTGCCATTCACCTTGTTTTACTCAGCCCGTTCCTTAGTTGTCTGTCACCTAGAGCCGTGCATTCTTCATCGGACATGTATTTTGGTTCTCTTGTTTCCTTCTCCATCTCCCTCTCCAAGCCTCTCGAACCCCATTGCCAAGTGCCTTTTTTCTGACTACCTTTCTGGGCTCCAGGCTGTACCTGTATCTCTTCCCTGCCCTGCAATACATTACCCCAAAGTTTGTCAGATTGATCTGCTTGAGTTCTGCTTTCTTTTTTCATCACATTTTTTCTTTTCTCTGAAACTTTCAGCAGCTCCCTGTTTCCAGAACATAAAGACTTAACTCCTGCCTGGTTTTTAGGGGTCCCAATAATGGGATTCTGCCCAACCCATCCAGTTCTGGGTACAAGTACTGCCTGCCTTACAATCTCCATTCAGGTAAGGCCAGGACTCCCAAGAGCAGGTTTGGGGTCCCCAGCAAAGAGGAGTGGCTTCAAATCCACATGTAACTTTGTGTTGGTGAAAAACCTAGGCCCCGTTGCCAGACCCCTCTCTGGACCCCACCTGAGTCATGTGTACTGGGCTTCCTTCCTGGACACTGCCTCCAATGCAGGGTTGTCTCTTCCTGCTCATGTCATGCGACCAAAGGGAAATGTTGGACATACATTGCCCTAGCAGAATCCCTCTTTCCCTGTCTTCGATTTTCATGGATCCCATGTTATTTCTTTTTTTTTTTTTTTCTTTGAGACAGAGTCTCGCTCTGTCGCCCAGGCTGGAGTGCAGTGGCACGATCTCAGCTCATTGCAAGCTCTGCCTCCCAGGTTCACACCATTCTCCTGCCTCAGCCTCCCGAGTAGCTGGGACTACAGGCGCCCGCCACCACGCCTGGCTAATTTCTTTTTGTATTTTTAATAGAGACGGGGTTTCACCGTGTTAGCCAGGATGGTCTCTATCTCCTGACCTCGTGATCCGCCCGCCTCAGCCTCCCAAAGTGCTGGGATTACAGGCGTGAGCCACCATGCCCGGCCGATCCCATGTTATTTCTGAACATTCGTGAGTCACGCATTAGATACATTTAATATCAGATCCTAATTTAAAAAGTAAAATGCTACTCTTCCAAAAGTACACATGATGTGGTCACTATACTGGGTCATAAAGATGTATGGGTTTTCAGTTAGTTAGACATAGACCATTTGGAACTTTTCTCTGTTAACCATTTATATATCCCTGGTCCTACGGAGGTCCAGTGGCGCAATCGGTTAGCACGTGGTACTTATATACTCTCGGTCCTGTAGCCCCAGTGTCTGGTGGTGATCACTAGCTAAATATCAGTGTCAGCATATAATGTGAACAGGTTCCATTTCTTGCCCTTGATCCTCTTTTGCATCCATTGATGAATTTGTATGATACTTTTTCATCATAATTTTTCTATTCAGGCCGGGCGCGGTGGCTCAAGCCTGTAATCCCAGCACTTTGGGAGGCCGAGACGGGCGGATCACGAGGTCAGGAGATCAAGACCATCCTGGCTAACATGGTGAAACCCCGTCTCTACTAAAAAATACAAAAAACTAGCCGGGCGAGGTGGCGGGTGCCTGTAGTCCCAGCTACTCGGGAGGCTGAGGCAGGAGAATGGAGTAAACCCAGGAGGCGGAGCTTGCAGTGAGCTGAGATCCGGCCACTGCACTCCAGCCTGGGTGGAAGAGCGAGACTCCGTCTCAAAAAAAAAAAAAAAAATTTCTATTCAGAAAGTGTGCAGGTTTTAGCTTTTCTCTTGGTATAAAACAGTTAACACTCTTCCCTTTGCCTTTCCCTGTACATTAGGGTCTATACCATAAGAAAGCTTCTATGGAACCAAGCTCCACTCTGACACCCCTGTTAAATTCATACACTGCCGTGACCTGTCATGGCTTTGCCCCTGTCCCCGCACAATGAGTGGAAATGAGTTCGTGTGTTCGGTGCGAGACTACATGACACCCCACCCATCCCCTTGGCCCACTGAATTGAGTAGAACGTAATTTATGCTTCGCGTTGTATCTTTAATTTTTATTCTTCTGCCATGTTGATGCCCTTGGGGATTGTTGGACGTCAGGGTCGCTTCCAGACTGTTGTGTTCCAGCTCTGCTTCTTGCTCCTTCCTGAAGGCCAGCTTGTTTTCTGCTCTTGTTACCTCTGCCTGCTGATGCTGCTTGTGTTGTCTGCCTCTGTCTTGAACATTACTTTCTTCCCTTTCCATCTTTCTTATTTCTTCCGTGTTCTTTTCTACTATTGCCCTCTCATTCTTCCTGTCTTTGGAACCAACAGAATGTTTTTTGGTGATGTTGTTTTTTTTTCCCCCTCAAATGGAAAATAGTAGTCACGTAACTCCCAAAATCCTGGCACCTTTGGTTTTTCTTTATCATCTTTATACTGGTTCAGCAACTCCTCTAGATAGTTGGGGTATCAGAAACCTAAGCTTCTGATCAGCAGGGTGTTGGAGTACAACAGAATTCAGCCAAAAGGTTAATTCCACATGCCGTTTTATCATGAGGATGTGCTAAGGTCAGTTGTTAGAACACAGAGTAGGTGGTCTTTTTCCTGTTACTGATCAGGTGCTGTCCACCTGGTCAAATTTTGCTGGTTGTTTAATTAGTGTTGCTGTTTCTTCTCTTTAAGTCAAGAGGTGTTGCCAAAGATTCACGAAGATAAACACTACCCTTGTACTTTGGTGGGGACTTGGAACACGTGGTATGGCGAGCAGGACCAAGCTGGTAGGAAGCGAAGTCTTTGGAATAAACACTTCTTCCTTAAGCCTTATGTAACACTTAAGTAATTTTCTAATTTAATGCTTGTTCTTATCATCAAAGCTTTCCAAGTCTCAGTCTAATTTTATGATTAGTTTCTTCAACAATTCATTGCAAAAACAGTTTTAAAATTGTTTTTAATGTTTGAATCTATTATTGAATCATTATGATGTAACTCATAGGCCAAAACATGGGGTATTACAGTTTTTTTGGTTTTTTTGTTTTTTGAGATGGAGTCTCGCTCTATTGCCCAGGCTGAAGTGCAGTGATATGTATCTAGGCTCATTGCAACCTCTGCCTCCCGGGTTTAAGCGATTCTCCTGCCTTAGCCTCCCAAGTAGCTGGAATTACAGGTGCCCACTACCACACCCAGCTAATTTTTGTATATTTAGTAGAGACGGGGTTTCACCTTGTTGGCCAGGCTGGTCTGGAACTTCTGACCTCAAGTGATCTGCCTGCCTCAGCCTCCCAAAGTGCTGGGATTACAGGTGTGAGCCACTGCACCCAGCCTACAGTTCTGTGCTGTGTTAACATTATACCTATCTAGAATATTTTCAAGTAGTATCATGAAATTCTAAATGTATACTATCTTTTAAAATGCATTTCAGTCCACCTCTGGAGGTATGAAGGAGGCTATCCAGCCCTCACAGAAGTCATGAATAAACTCAGAGAAAATAAGGTAATGATTTTGAAAAATGTTTACAGACTAATGATATATAGATGTTAGTATGGAATTAAATGACTTTTCTGTCTTCAGTTTTTGTTAATGAACTTCTTTTTTTGTAACAGAAATTGTATTGTTTGGACTCCTGAAGTTGTATTTAAATATAAACAGTTGTAATACTATTAAAATAACAATTCTGGCTGGGCGCGCTGGCGCACGTCTGTAATCCCGGCACTTTGGGAGGCCAAGGCAGGCAGATCACAAGGTCAGGAGATGGAGACCATCCTGGCTAACACAGTGAAACTCCGTCTCTACTAAAAATATACAAAAAAATTAGCCGGGCGTGATGGTGGGTGCCTGTGGTCCCAGCTACTCAGGAGGCTGAGGCAGGAGAATGGCGTGAACCTGGGAGGCGGAGCTTACAGTCAGCCGAGATTGCGCCACTGCACTCCAGCCTGGGCAACAGAGTGAGACTCCGTCTCAAAAAAAAAAAAAAAAATCTTATTGTTCTTATTATAAAAGTCAATTATACTTTGAAACTGATAAGGTGGTACTTTGAAACTGGTGACTGGGCTGAGTGCGGTAGCTCACGCCTATAATCCCAGCCCTTTGGGAGGCCAACACAGGCATATCAGTTGAGGCCAGGAGTTTGAGACCAGCCTGTACAACATGGCAAAACCTTATCTCTACTGAAAATACAAAAATTAGCCAAGCGTGGTGGTGCACGCCTGTAATCCCAGCTACTCGGGAGGCTGAGGCACGAGAATTGCTTGAACCCAGGAGGCAGAGGTTACAGTGAGCCGAGATCACACCACTGCACTACAGCCTAGGCAACAGAGTGAGAATCTGCCTCAAAAAAAAAAACAAAAGAACAAAAAAACAAAAAAACTGGTGACTGGTGTATCAATCAGCATGGCACACACAATTAGCCCTCGATGACCTAAAACTGTCTACTTCAGGAACTGTCTGTCACACACATAGAGTTTATCTTGGGCTGACTTTGCTTTCCACCCACCCTTCACTAGCAGGTGCTTGTTGGTAGGGAGAAATTTAAAAGCCACACATCATTAACAAAGAAAATCTTTTGTATAGAGTCCCAGACAAATATAAATAGCTTTTGAATTATCTGCTCTTTTGTAGTCTGCATGCCACTTCTATTGATGTGCCATCAAACACTATTAGAAGAATCTAAAAGTATAGCAAGTTAAATTTGTTTGCATTGCCACCTAAATAATTAGGATGACCAAGTAATTTGTCATCTAAACCTGGACACTTTTTTTTTTTTTTTTTTTTTTTTTTTTGAGAGGGAGTCTTGCTCTGTCGCCCAGGCTGGGATGCAGTGGCCGGATCTCAGCTCACTGCAAGCTCCGCCTCCCGGTTTTACGCCATTCTCCTGCCTCAGCCTCCCGAGTAGCTGGGACTACAGGCGCCCGCCACCTCGCCCGGCTAGTTATTTTTTGTATTTTTTAGTTGAGATGGGGTTTCACCTTGTTAGCCAGGATGGTCTCGATCTCCTGACCTCGTGATCCGCCCGTCTCGGCCTCCCAAAGTGCTGGGATTACAGGCTTGAGCCACCGCGCCCAGCCAACCTGGACACTTTTGAGAATGAAAAGGAATGCTGTTAATGATTATGCAAGCTCAACAGATATAAACTGGGACTGTCTCAGGCCATCTGGGACCTGTTGGTTACCCTATTACAGTATTCTGTAGGAACATAAATGTTACTGAAATGGACTTATGTAAGTATCAGAAGATTTCATGAGCATATTTTTTTCACTCAAAGGAATTTTTGGAATTTCGTAAGGCAAGAAGTGACATGCTTCTCTCCAGGAAGAATCAGCTCCTGTTGGAGTTCAGTTTCTGGAATGAGCCTGTCCCACGATCAGGCCCTAATATATATGAACTCAGGTCTTACCAACTCCGAGTAAGTACACAAATAGAAGTTTTTCCTTTTGCTCCTCTGTGAAGAAGCACAAGCACTTTGTAAGGCTGACAGCAGAACTTGTGTGTACATTCTGTGATGTGTGTTTAGCATTCTATATATATATATTTTTTTAAGACCGGGTCTCACACTGTTACCAAGGCTAAGCTCTTTTGCTTTTTATGGCCTTACACATAATGCTTATTATTTGAGATTTTTCTAAATAACATTTCTGTTTTTAAGAAGAAGGACTGGCCGGGTGCGGTGGCTCACACCTGTAATCCCAGCACTTTGGGAGGCCGAGGTGGGCGGATCACGAGGTCAGGAGATCGAGACTATCCTGGCTAACACGGTGAAACCCGTCTCTACTAAAAATACAAAAAATTAGCCGGGCGTGGTGGCGAGCGCCTGTAGTCCCAGCTACTCGGGAGGCTGAGGCAGGAGAATGGCGTGAACCCGGGAGGCGGAGCTTGCAGTGAACCGAGATTGCGCCATTACACTCCAGCCTGGGCGACGAGCAAGACTCTGTCTCAAAAAAAAAAAAAAGAAGAAGGACCTAAAGTGCAGGATAAGGTACAATATGTAACATCTATTGTGGTTAAATGAGAGCAGGTAATAAACACTGTGACTGTTGAACAAATTATACAACATGATAAGAGTAAAAGGCAATAATATTTTATAACACTTTCTAGAAATTTTCCTACTGAGAACTAGAAAGAAAGCCCCATGTAGCAGCATTATTAAAGTGGCTAACGCCTGTAATCCCAGCACTTTGGGAGGCCAAGGTTGGAGGATCGCTTGAGCCAGGAAGTTTGAGACCAGCCTGAACAACATAGTGAGACCCTGTCTCTATTAAATTAAAAAATAAAGTTTTGGCTGGGTGCGGTGGCTCATGCCTGTAATCCCAGCACTTTGGGAAGTCAAGGCAGGTGGGTGACCTGAAGTCAGGAATTTGAGACCAGCCTGGCCGACATGGTGAAACCCCATCTCTTACTAAAAATACAAAAAATTAGCCAGGCCTGGTGACGGGTGCCTGTAATCTCAGCTACTCGGGAGGCTGAGGCAGGAGAATTACTTGAACCCAGGAGGCAGAGGTTGCAGGAGCTGAGATTGAGCCACTGCACTCTAGTGTGGGCAACAGAGCAAGATTCTGTCTCAAAAAAAAAAAAAAAAGGGTTTTTGAGGTTAGTTTTGTCACTTAATGTTTTTTCTACTGCTGTTTGCTATTTCTGTATTTTTTTTTCACAGAAGAACTAACAAACCAAATCTAAATCTGTTTTCAGCCAGGAACCATGATTGAATGGGGCAATTACTGGTGAGTATATTACTGAATGGTGACTTTTTAAGTCTTGTGAATAGATTAGTTTAGGCCATAGTGTTAATTCTAGGGAAAAAAATCTGAGGATGATACCATGATTTGACACTACACTAATGTTTTATTGGATGTTTTTATTATGAGATTTTTCAAACATACAAAACAAGAGAATAATGTGGCTCCCCTTCCACATCCATTGCATAGCTTCAGTAGTTAACACATGGCCCATCTCGTTTAGGCCTAACTCCTTCAACCCAGATTGTTTGGCATTAAATCTCAGACAGCATTCTGTTTCATTCATAAATATTTCAGTACTGTATATATTTCTGAAAGGTTACACCTTTTTTTAAAAGCAAAACCAGTATTGCATAAAGTTAGTTTACATACTTCTTGGATATCATCTTTTCTGAAACATTACTTCTGTCACATATACACATCACATCAGTAATAGTTTCTTTTTTTTCCTTGCTAGTTTGAGTAGAAAAATAGCAATTTTTCCACAAGTTGATCTGTAGATTCAACAGAATCCCTATCAAAGTCCCAGCAGGCTTTAGAAATGCAAAAGACTAGCCAGGTGCAGTGTGGCTCATGCCTGTAATCCCAGCACTTTGGGAAGCCAAGGCGGGAGAATCACTTGAGTCCACGAGTTCAAGACAATCCTGGGCAACATAGCAAGACCCCACTGCCTCTACCAAAATAAATAAATTAATTAAACTAGCCAGGTGTGATGCCACATGCCTGAGGTCCCAGCTATTTGGGAGGCTGAGTGGGAGAATTGCTTAAGCCCAGAAGATGGAGTTTGCAGTGAGCCAAGATTGCACCACTGCACTCCAACCCGGACAATAGAGTGAGACCCTGTCTCAAAAAAAAAAAAAAAAAATAGTCCAGGCATGTTGGCTCACACTTGTAATCTCAGCACATTGGGAGGCTGAGGTGGGCAGATCACCTGAAGTTAGGAGTTCGAGACCAGCCTCGCCAACATTGCGAAACCCCATCTCTACTAAAAATACAAAAATTAGCTGAGCATGGCGGTGCACTCCTATAATCCCAGCTACTTGGGAGGCTGAGGCAGGAGAATTGCTTGAACCCAGGAGACAGGGTTGCAGTGAGCTGAGATCGCACTACTGTGCTCCAGCCTAGGTGACAGAGTGAGACTCTTTTTCAAAAAAATAAAACTAAAAAGGCTGGGCATGATGGCTCATGCCTGTAATTCCAGCACTTTGGGGAGGCTGAGGGAGGAGGATTGCTTCAGTCCAGATGTTTGAGACTTTGAGACCAGCCTGGGCAACATGACGAAACCCTGACTACAAAAAAATACAAAAAGTAACCAGGCATGATGGCACAGGAGGCTGAGGTGGGAGAATCACCTGAGCCTGAAAGGTCAAGGCTGCAGTGAGTCATGATTGTGCTAGTACTTTCCAGCCAGGAGAGAATAAGACTCTGTCTCAAAAAAATAAAAAATTAGGGCAGGGATGGTGGCTTACACCTGTAAATCCCAGCAGTTTGGGAGGCCAAGGTGGAAAGATCACTTGAGGTCAGGAGGTTGAGACCAGCCTAACCAACTTGGTGAAACCCTGTCTCTACTAAAAATACAAAAATTAGCCAGATATGGTGGTGTGCACCTGTAGTTCCAGCTACTCAGGAGGCTGAGGCAGGAGAATCACTTGAACCTGGGAGACACAGGTTGTAGTGAGCCGAGATCACCCCATTGCACTATAGCCTGGGTGAGAGCAAGACTGTCTCAAAACAGAACAAAACAAAAAATGCCTTACTCTCAGTGATACAAAAAAAATTTTTTTTAATTAAAAGAACAGGCTGGGCATGGTGGCTCACACCTGTAATCCCAGCACTTTGGGAGGCCAAGGCAGGCGGATCACAAGGTCAGGAGATCAAGACCGTCCTGACTAACACAGTGAAACCCCATCTCTACTAAAAAATAAGCTGGGCGTGGTGGTGGGTGCCTGTAATCCCAGTTACTTGGGAGGCTGAGGCGGGAAAATGGTGTGAACCCGGGAGTCAGAGCTTGCAGTGAGCCGAGATCGTGCCACTGTACTCCAGCCTAGGCGACAGACCAAGACTCCATCTCAAAAAAAAAAAAAAAAAAAAAGACAAGTCATATACTGGAATAAAATATTTGCAAATCATATATCTGATAAGCAAATTAAATTCAGAATATATAAAGAATTCTTACAACTCAATAAGAATACAGATAACCCAATTAAAAATGGGTAAAGAACTTGAAAAGACAGTGGCTGGGTGTGGTGGCTCACACCTGTAATCCCAGCACTTTGGGAGGCCAAGGCAGGAGGATCTCTTGATCCTGGGAGTTGGTGACCAGCCTGGGCAACATGGCAAAACCCTGTCTCTACAAAAAGAAAAAGAAAAAGAAAAAAAACTTGCCGGGTGTGGTGGTGGCACATGCCTGTATTCTCAGCTATTCAGGAGGCTGAGGTTGGAGGATTGCTTGAGCCTGGGGAGGTGGAGACTGCCGTGAGCCATGATCATGCCACTGCACTCCCAATGAGACCCTGTCTCACAAAAATAAATACATAAATAAATTGAAAATGGAACCAGGCGTGGTGGCTCACGCCTGTAATCCCAGCACCTTGGGAGGCCGAGGTGGGTGGATCACAAGGTCAGGAGATTGAGTCTAGACCATCCTGGCTAACATGGTGAAACCCCGTCTCTACTAAAAATACAAAAAAAAAATTAGTCGGGCGTGGTGGTGTGCGCCTGTAGTCCCAGCTACTCAGGAGGCTGAGGTAGGAGAATGGTGTGAACCCAGGAGGCGGAGCTTGCATTGAGCAGAGATCGCGCTATTGCACTCCAGCCTGGGCGACAGAGCGAGACTCCGTCTCAAAGAAAATAAATAAAATAAAATAATAAAAATAAATAAATTGAAAATGGAATTCAGTGTGATTCAGCAGTCCTACTTCTGGGTATATATCTAAATGAATTCAAAGCAGATCTCAAAAAGATTTGCATACCCATGTTTTTATCATAGCTTTATTTGCAGTAGCCAAGAGGTGGAAGCAACCAACGTATCTATCAATAGATGATAAAGAAATTGTGGGCTGGATGCGGTGGCTCACACCTGTAATCCCAGCACTTTGGGAGGCCGAGGTGGGCTGATCACCCGAGCTCAGGAGTTTGAGACCAGCCTGGCCAACATGGTAAAACCCCATCTCTACTAAAAATTAAAAAATTAGCCGGGTCTGGTGGCACGTGCCTGTATTCCCAGCTACTCGAGAGGCTGAGGCAGGAGAATCGCTTGAACCCGGGGGGCGGAGGTTGCAGCAAGCTAAGATCATGCCACTGTACTCCAGCCTGGGTGACAGAGAAACCCTGTCTCAAAAAAAAAAAAAAAAGTGTGGTCTATACATAGAATATTACACATCCTTAAAAAAGAAGGAAGTCTTAGATCGGGCGCAGTGGCTCACGCCTGTAATCCCAGCACTTTGGGAAGCCAAGCAGGCAGATCACGAGGTCAAGAGATCGAGACCATCCTGGCCAATGTGGTGAAACCCTGTCTCTATTAAAAATACAAAAATTAGCTGGGCCTGGTAGCGTGTGCCTGTAGTCCCAGCTACTTGGCAGGCTGAGACAGGAGAATCACTTGAACCCGGGAGGTGGAGGTTGCAGTGAGCCGAGATCGTGCCACTGCACTCCAACCTGGTGACTCCATCCCCGCCCCACCCCCACCTCACAAAAAAAGAAGGAAGTCCTGTCATGTGCTGCAATATGGTGAACCTTGAGGAGGATGTAATGCTAAGTGAAATAAGAGGACAAGTAGTGTATCATTCTCCTTATGCGAAGTATCCAGTGTTGCCAAAATCATAGAAACAGAAAGTAGAAACGTGGTTGCCAGGAGCTAGGCAGAGAGGGAATACGGAATTGGTGTTTAGTGAGTATAGAGTTTCAGTTTTACAAAATGAAAATGTTTTGGAGATGTGTGGTGTAACAGTATAAATATACTGGACACTACATAAAAATGGGTAAGATGGTAAATTCAATGTTATGTGTTTTTTACCACGATAAAAAAATGTTTAAAAAATTTTTAGGCCAGGTGGCTCACAGCTACTTTGGGAGGCTGAGGTGGGCAGATCACCTGAGATCAGAAGTTTGAGACCGGCCTGGGCAACATGGTGAAACCCTGTCTCCACAAAAAATACAAAAATTAACCAGGTGTCGTGGTACATGCCTGTAATCTCAGCTGCTCGAGAGGCTGAGGCACGAGAATCACGAACCTGGAAGGCAGAGGTTGCAGTGAGCTGAGATTGTGCCACTGCACTTCAGCCTGGGCTACAGACCCTATATCCAAAAAAAAAAAATTCATAAAATAAACTTTGAAAATGTTTAACAGGCAAAGGATTTGAATGGGTATTTCACCAAAGAAAATACATGAATGCCCATAAGCTTATGAAAAGGGACTCAACCTCCTTAGTCGTTATGGAAATGCAAAGTGAAACTACAATGAGATACCAGTTCCTGCCCACTGGGACAGCTATAACTTAAAAGAGAGCGATAATAACATCTGTTAGTGAGGTGAGGAAAAAGTGGACCCTTCCGATATTGTGGATGGGAATGTGAAATGGTGAAGTCACTTTGGAAACAGTCTAGTAGTCCCTCAAAATGGTAAACATGAAATTACATGTGGGCCAGACGCAGTGGCTCACGCCTGTAATTCCAGCACTTCACAAGGCTGAGGGGGCGGATCACCTGAGGTCAGGAATTCGAGACCAGCCTGACCAACGTGACAAGACCCCATCTGTGCTAAAAAATACCAAAAACGTAGCCGGGCGTGGTGATGGGCACCTGTAATCCCAGCTACTCAGGAGGCTGAGGCAGGAGAATCACTTGAACCCAGGAGGTGGAGGTTGCAGTGAGCCAAGATCGTGCCTCTGCACTCCAGCCCGAGTGACAGAGCAAGACTCTATCTCAAAAAAAGAAAAAAAAATTACATACAACCCAACAATTTCATTCCTGGGTGTCTACCCAAAAGATATCATCCGCATAAACACTTATACATATGTGTATAAGTGAATTTTTCCTTTTCGGATCATCAAAGGCTAAATAATGCAAGTTAGAAAGCATACATCCATGTAAACACTTATATAAGTGACCATAGCAGCATGTTTTATAATATCCTGCAAGTAGAAACAGCTTTGCCCATCAACAGAGGGTGGGATTAGCCAGAGGGCTAGTTCACTAGCCCTGATCAGCTCTCCATGTCCTCCCAGCAGCTACCTTAAATTCAAATATGAGACACACAAGCATGCTGATTACAACTATAACAAAATAACCACCTTTCACCATTAAGATTTAATACTGTTTTTGGAAATCCTGACTATTATGAGAAAAGACAGACATACAAAGCCTCAATAGTCCGGGTGCTGTGGCTCACACCTCTACTCCCAACACTTTGGGCGGCTGAGGTGGGAGGATCCCCTGAGCCCAGGAGTTCAAGACCAACCTTGGCAACATGGTGAAACCTCATCTCTACAAAAAATACTAAATTAGCCAGGTGTGGTGGTGCTCCTGCCTGTAGTCCCAGCTACTCTGGAGGCTGAGCAGGAAGATCACTGGAGCCCTCGTTGTTGAGGCTGCAGCGCACCATGATCATGCCACTCCGCTCCAGCCTGGGCAACAGAGCAAGACCCTGTCTCAAAAAAGCCTCAATAGTTAAGAGGGATGCAAGAATAAATTATTGGCCATTGGTTAGCTGGTTAGTGCCTGGGACAGGAAATGGAAAGAAAAATGCTAGTGACATTTAGGGTTCTGTGATGGTGAGATTGTTGACGTTTTCTTTTTACCAGTTTCCATACTTACTTCATTATGGGATTTCTTTGGAAGCTAAAAATACTGCCTGGGCATGGTGGCTCACGCCTGTAATCCCAGCACTTTGGAAGGCTGAGGCAGACAGATCACTTGAGGTCAGGAGTTCGAGACCACCCTGGACAACATGGTAAAGTCCTGTCTACTAAAAAAAAAAAAAAAATTGGTATGGTGGCGGGCACCTGTAGTCCCAGCTACTCAGGAGACGAAGGCTGCAGTGAGCCAAAATGGCACTGCTGCACTCCAGCCTGGGCGACAGAGTGAGACTCCATCTCAAAATATATAATTTTGAAACATTGGGATAGTTTCCTAAAATAATCTGAAGCATACATCTATATCTAATTAAAATATTTTGAGCATTGAAACTCAACGTATTTCTGTACCTTAAGTTTTGCTGTTTTTCTTTTTTTTTTTTTTTTTTTTTTTTTTTTTTTTTTTTTTTTGAGACGGAGTCTTTCTCTGTCACCCAGGCTGGAGTGCGGTGGCACGAACTCGGCGCACTGCAAGCTCCGCCTCCCTGGTTCACGCCATTCACCTGCCTCAGCCTCCTAAGCTCCGCCTCCCGAGTTCTCGCCATTCTTCTGCCTCGGCCTCCTGAGTAGCTGGGACTACGGGCGCCCGCCATCACGCCCAGCTAATTTTTTTTTTTTATTTTCTAGTAGAGACGGGATTTCGCCGTGTTAGCCAGGATGGTCTTGATCTCCTGACTTCGTGATCTACCCGCCTCCGCCTCCCAAAGTGCTGGGATTACAGGTGTGAGCCACCGCGCTCGGCCTGCTTTTCTTTTTGGGGGGAGGTGTTTGTGTATATTTCTTTTAAGTGATTACGTGAACTCTTTACTTTTCTTTGGCAACTTGCTATTTCTGTTTCCTAAACTGGCATTTCGTAACTTTTTTTTTTAACTTCAACTTATATCTTCTTTCTTTTCTTTTTTCTTTTTCTTTCTTTCTTTTTTTCTTTTTTTTTTTTTTGAGACGGAGTCTCGCTCTGCCGCCCAGGCTGGAGTGCAGTGGCCAGATCTCGGCTCACTGCAAGCTCCACATCCTGGGTTCACGCCATTCTCCTGCCTCAGCCTCCCGAGTATCTGGGACTACAGGCGCCCGCCACCTCGCCCGGCTAGTTTTTTGTATTTTTTAGTAGAGACGGGGTTTCACCGTGTCAGCCAGGATGGTCTCGATCTCCTGACCTCATGATCCGCCCGTCTCGGCCTCCCAAAGTGCTGGGATTACAGGCTTGAGCCACCGCGCCCGGCCTTTTTTTTTTGAGACAGAGTCTTGCTCTGTTGCCTAGGCTGGAGTGCGGTGGCGCAGTCTCAGCTTACTCCAATCTCTGCCTCCTGGGTTCAAGTGATTCGCCTGCCTCAACCTCCCAAGTAGTTGGGATTACAAGCGTGCACTGCAACTCCCGGCTATTTTTTTGTTTTTAGTAGAGACAGGGTTTCGCCATGTTGGCCAGGCTGATCTGGAACTCCTGACTTCAAGTGATCTGCCTGCCTCAGCCTCCCAAAGTGCTAGGATTACCGGCGTGAGCCGCCGCGCTCGGCCCCGTTTTTCTCTTTTTTTGGTTATGAAATTTCCTGATGTGCATGAAATAATTTCTAAGATCCCGTCTAGCTCCAACAAATAGTTCTATGATCTTTATTTCTAATGAATCTTTCCTCCTCAGAGGCTAAATAATGCAAGTTAGAATTTCTTTTCATTTGAAAACTAAGAAATACGTATTTGGTTGTATGCTGCTATTATATACAATTTTTGCTCTTTTGTTTTTGGACTATTGCTGTTAATCATGTAGCTATTCACAGAATAGGATCACTCACTAGTTCAATTTTTGCACATTACTAATCAACACTCGCTCGCTGTGGAATCCACAGGGACATACTGGGGTTATTCAGTTATTTAAAAATTTATTTGGCTGGGCGCGGTGGCTCACACCTGTAATCCCAGCACATTGGAAGGCCAAAATGGGCAGATCACCTGAGGTCAGAAGTTCGAGACCAGCCTGACCAACATGGAGAAACCCTGTCTCTACCAAAAATACAAAAATTAGCCGGGTGTGGTGGCACATGCCTGTAATCCCAGCTACTTGGGAGGCTGAGGCAGGAGAATTGCTTGCACCTGGGAGGCAGAGGTTGCAGTGAGCCAAGATCACACCATTGTAATCCACCCTGGGCAACAAGAGTGAAACTCCGTCTCAAAAAAAAAAAGAAAAAATTATTTATAAAGCCAGTTTAGCATTCAATTTATATTTTGGCACATAGGTAACTAAGATGGTGACCACCTCGTCTGTACAGGCTTCTGATTGTTACCAGGCTCAGGCAAGTATGTTTTCTTTGCCTACCATAACTAAATTACAAAAATTCAGAATGAAATGAATAATCTGGAATATTTACCACTATCAGTAAAAGCCAGGTTTTTTTTCTTGCACATTGAAGTGATTTGCTTAATTTCAATAATCAGATTTGTAATTTCTGTGAAGATACTGATCACTTTATTCTCAATGTAAAGATTAAAGATGTCATCTTATTTGTGGCTAATCCATGGGGGCAATAGCAAGAAGTCCCTTTTTCACCATAAAGAAACCCAAGCACTTGGGTAAGGTCCCCATTGTGGCATTGAGACCATGGTGGATTAGAGCAGAGGTGTAGAGTGAGTTTAAGGAGACTGGATTGCTTGAGCCCAGGAGTTCGAAACCAGCCCAAGCAACATAGCAAGGCCCCGTCTCTTAAAAAAAAAAAAAAAAAAAAAAAATTGGCTGTGCTTAGTGGCGCAAGCCTGTAGTTCCAGCTACTCAGGAGGCTGGGGCAGGAGGATCCCTCGAGCCCAAGAGTTCCAGGCTGCAGTCAGCTAAGATCATGCCACTGTACTCCAACCTGGGTGATAGAGTCTCTGTCTTAAAAAAGGAGACTGGCTTCATCACTCACAGGAAATCACTCTTTCTTGGATTTTTTCCCCCTTTTGAGTTATCATTCAGTATATATGAGGTTTGCCTCCAGGAAGAGAATGCTCAGCCAAGCCAACTCAAGCATCTTGTGCCTTGAGAGTGACATCTTTCACTGTCACTATTGGTAGGTTGCTATCCTTGTTTGTATGCTGCCAGCTCTTTTGAATGAATTAGAATGAATCTGTCTTCCCAAGTCTTGTCAACTGTGGGAACCTGATGTGACTGAGACTTCAGGCTAGAGCCTGGGCGGTGTGGTATGGATTTACTGAGTAATGCATGGTGTGTCATCTCTTGATAGACCTTAACTGTGCATCTTCTGCTGACCTCCCTACATCATTTGAAGCCCCTTCCTTTTCACCTTTGATTCTAGAAGACTGCTTTTGAAAAAATAGGCACATTTTTAAAACATTTTTAGGAATTCAGATGCATCACTAAATATTTTTTTAAAGTGTCTGGTGCAAGTATGAAAGGTGTTTAAATTAAAGGACTCTGAGCTGGGTGCAGTGGCTCACACCTGTAATCCCAGCACTTAGGTAAGCTGGAGTGGACAGATCACTTGAGGTCAGGAGTTCAAGACCAGCCTGGCCAATGTGGTGAAATCCCATCTCCACTGAAAATACAAAAATTAGCTGGGCGTGGTGGTGCACACCTGTAATCCCAGCTCACAGGAAGCAGAGGCAGGAGAATAGCTTGAACCTGGGAGGCAGACGTTGCAATAAGCCGAGATCCCGCCACTGCACTCCTGGATGGCAGAGGAAGACTCCATCTAAAAAAATAAAGGGCTGTAGGCTGGCCTGGTGGCTCATGCCTGTAATCCCAGCACTTTGGGAGGCCAAGGCGGGGCAGATCGAGACCAGCCTGGCCAACATGGTGAAACCTCATGCCTACCAAAAACACACAAAATTAGCCAGATGTCATGGTGGGCACCTGTCATCCCACCTACTCCGGAGGTTAAGCAGGAGAATCACTTGAACCCAGAAGGTGGAGGTTGCAGTGAGCCAAGATTGCACCACTGCACTCCTACCTGGGCAACAGAGCGAGACTCCATCTAAAAAAAAAAAAAAAAAAAAAAAAGCCGGGCATGGTTGCACATGCCCGTAACCCCAAGTACTCAGGAGGCTGAGGCACGAGAATAGCTTGAACCTAGGAGATGGAGATTGCAGTGAGCTGAGATCCCACCACTGCACTCCAGCCTCGGAGACAGAGGAAGACTCTGTTTCAAAAAAAATTAAAGAGCTGATACCTTTGCAGTGGGAAATTCTTAAAAAGGAAAGTTTTAAGCCAAATGCCAATTTTTAACTGATCACAATGTGATGTTGTCCATAGAGGCACAATGTATATTAGTACTTTCTTCCATATTTAGTACATAATGAATGCCTTTGGTACTCATTTTCTGAATGGTTTGCTCTGGTAAGAAAGAAAAAAAAACAAGAGGCAGCTTTGCCTGCACTAGCGGTGGCAGCGAGGTTGTACCACCAAAAAGCTTCATTCCCATGGTTCCTCCCTCTGGCATCCAAGAAGTTGCAGAGTCCCTTGTGTAGTTCAGAGAGCAGGGGTGTTTCTCAGGATCTCAGAGTCATCAGCTGCTTTGAAGGTGTGCTGCTTTCACCTGTGTTTTAATGCCCTGCCCCAGGGTGGTCCCTGTCTCCCTTGGTTACAGTGCCCTGTGGCACCTTGGGTGCTCAAGTTCCAGGTTTGCCTCGCTTCTCTCAGGGTGTTCTGGAGAAACAATGCTTTTTAAGTTGACGGGTCCCATCCTCTGCCAGTTCTAGATTTTATTTCAAGAATCACCAGTGCAACTATATATACATTCTTAGATTGCTGTTTTTATTTTTAATAATTATTAAATACTGTACGTTTTCTCACAAAAATTAGTATAGCTACAGAAAAGTATGCTTACATTTCATATACATTACAATGACTTTTAGACCAGGTGTGGTGGCTCATGCCTATAATCCCAGCACTTTGGGGGCTGAGGCGGGCGGATTACTTGAGTTTGAGACAAGCCTGGTCAACATAGGGAAATCTTGTCTCTACTGAAATTACAAAAATTAGCTGAGCATGGTGGTGGGTGCCTGTAATTCCAGCTACTCAGGAGGTTGAGGCAGGAGGATGACTTGAACCCGACAGGTAGCAGTTGCCGTAAGCTGAGATCCCACCACTGCACTCCAACCTGGGTGATAGAGCGAGACTCTGTCTCAAAAATAGGCCAGGTGCAGTGGCTCACGCCTGTAATCCCAGCACTTTGGGAGGCTGAGGTGGGCAGATAACCTGAGGTCAGGAGTTCGAGACCAGCCTGGCCAACATGATGAAGCCCCATCTCTACTAAAAACACAAAAATTCGCCGGGTGTGGTGGTGGGCGCCTGTAATCCCAGCTACTCGGGAGGCTGAGGCAAGAGAATCGCTTGAACCCAGGAGGTGGAGGTTGCAGTGAGCTGAGATTGTGTCACTGCACTCCAGCTTGGGTGACAGAATGAGACTCCGTCTCAAATAATAATAAAGTAAATAAAATAACTTTTGATTTGCGTTAGATAGCTTGATACCAATTTGATAAACAATTAAGTCTTCATTTTAAACAGCCTGCCCTGAGTATGGCAAAGATTTAGTCTACTGATTCTCGTTAGTGTATCTAATTCAGTGTCTTAAACAAACATCACCTCACTCTTACAGGGCTCGTGCGATCCGCTTCAGACAGGATGGTAATGAAGCCGTCGGAGGATTCTTCTCTCAGATTGGGCAGCTGTACATGGTGCACCATCTTTGGGGTATCTGTTTTTTCCTTTTTGAGTTACTGGGATTTAAGAGTTCATTACTAAGTTGTACTGGGCAGTAGAGCACATCTTGAGTCAGTAACCTTAACCACTACAGCAAATCCAGACGTCACAGAGGGACAGTCTGTACAGGGCTGTCTGGAACTAGCGAGGTCAACAGTACAAGTCCATAGATTGATGGCATTAGTGAGCTGAAAGTGAGTGGGGATGATGGGGAAAGGAATAAGGGGTGAAGCAAGCAGCCATGGAAGAAGGAGGCCAGGGAAGTCAGAGTGCCTTCCACAGAGTGGTCCCAGCCTTTCTTTGTAGACTGACTTCTTAATTCCTTGGCAGAGGCAGGCCTGCATTTTACCCAGAGCGGCAGCTTCCTGCACATACTCACTGTCTGCCTTTGTAGACATGGTTCCACTGTCTCAGGACATGGACCCCCTCACCTTTTCCATCCCCACGCACTTTTATTTGGCACCATCTTTGGTATCTTTCCCGTCCTGCCCCAGATATCACCCCTCCCCAGTAGTGAACATCATCACTCCTCCTGAGCCCCCAGAGCCCTGTGTGGTGCTGGTTATTACTGTTGCACTGTGTATGGTGTGCAACCCTCTCAGGCATCCCTGTCTATGAATAAGCACAGGTGCTAGAAGGGCCGGATTGGATGGAGGAAGTTTCCATCCCTTTGGCTCTTGGGCCGAGGTCAAGCCAGGTGCATGCTCCATTCACATCAGCACCTGTAGCTGCTTGCAGAGGGCCTCCCAGATGCAGGATCCTGGAATTGCAAACAGGCAGGCACCAGAGTGTGAATGGCGGAGCTCTCACAGAGGCTGTGGGGAACATAGGGCAGACCTCCTGTCTCTGCCCTGTGGGGAGGACTCAAGGTTTCACAGAGCAACAGCAAGATGAAGAGGATTGCTTGAGGCCAGGAGTTTGAGGCAACAGTGAGCTATGACTGTGCCACTGCACTCCAGCCTGGGCAATACAGCAAGACCCTGTCTCAAAAAAAAGGTAATTAAGAAGATATTGGCTGGGCACAGTGGCTCATGCCTATAATCCCAGCACTTTGGGAGGCCGAGACAGGTGGATCACCTGAGGTCAGGAGTTAAGAGACCAGCCTGGCCAACATGGCGAAACCTCGTCTCTACTAAAAATACAGAAAATTAGGCATGGCGGTGCATGCCTGTAATCCCAGGTACACAGGAGGCTGAGGCAGAAGAATCGGTTGAACTCAAGAGGCGGAGGTTGCAGTGAGCTGAGATCGCGCCACTGCACTCCAGCTCGGGAAACAGCAAGACTCCGTCTCAAAAAAAATAAAAGGAAAGTAAAAAAGAAAGAAGGCATCTGGATGAGATACCTGTGAATTGTACCACGACACAGGTGATCCCCCTCCACCTGAAGCGCCTTTCTTCCCATTCCTACATCAGTGATGTCCTTTTCAACTTCAACACCCACCTGGTCAACTTGCACCTTTCCCACAGCTCTCCCATTGCCTGCCCTGCTCCCCTGTACACTGTGTCCTTGCATGGGCCACAGCACTCTCCACGGCTGATCTTGCCTGTCTCATATCCTGGGGCTTCACCACATGGAACACACCCGCTACCCAGATCAGTGTAGTGCGAGATAAATGTTGAGTAAAGTTGATCTGACATTGCTTATCTGTGGTCTCACAGTTTCTGGTCATGAATTTAACATGTTATTGGAGAAGTTCACTTGGTTTATAAAGGTATATCGTAGATTCACTAGATTTTAAAGCTTAAGAGGGAATTGTGGCCGGATGTGGTGGCTCACGCCTCAAATCCCAGCAGTTTTGGAGGCTGAGTCGGGAGGATCGCTAGAGTCCAGGTGTTTGAGACCAGCCTGGGCAACATAGTGAGACCCCATCTCAAACAAGCAAATAATTTTTTTTAATTTAAGAATGGGCCAGGTGTGGTGGCTCACCCCTGTAATTCTAGCACTTTGGGAGATTGAGGCGGTTTGATGATTTGAGCCCAGGAGTTTGATGTCTGCCTGGTCACAAAAAAATACAAAAATTAGCCAATGTGGTAGCACTTTCCTGTAGTCCCAGCTATTCAGTGGGCTGAGGTAGGAGGATCACTTGAGCGTAGGAGGTCAAGGCCATGGTGAACCATCATCATGCTACTGCGCTCCAGCCTGGCTGACAGAATGACCCTGTCTCAAAAAAAAAAAAAAAAAAAAAAAGACTGAAAGTTTGCTTTTCCCACATGGCCTAATATAATTTTGCTCAGTGTTTCCCCAGCCCAGTATATTACACACCTGAAGTAGTCCCTGAGAAAACTAGATGCCCAGGTGAAGCAAGACCTTAACATATGTATGGGTGGAATGCAGGGTATATGTTTTAAGTCTTACTTCTCTGTGGGGTTATTTTTAAGCTTACAGGGATCTTCAGACCAGGGAAGACATACGGAATGCAGCATGGCACAAACATGGCTGGGAGGAATTGGTATATTACACAGGTAATCTCTTAATAGCCATGAAATAACGCTTTTTGTCTTACTGTTTCAATCATGTTCTTTCACCCTGACACTAATAGGTGGCTTTTATAATAGTGTGTTACTAGGATAGTGAGTCATCAGGTTGGGAGGGGAAGGGAGATAGTCAATTTTTCTCTAATACTTACGTGACGTTTTTCAATAAAGCAGAATATCCATTCTTTCAAATATGTTTATCATCTGTTACAGTTTTCAGACCCTTGGATGTTGTAAATTGTACATCATTACCTTTCTTTGTAGATTTCTATATTGTCTGAAAACTTATTACACAAATAAAATTTTTTCTAAGCTTTCCTTTTCCATCAAAATTGTTAGTATCCCAAATCAGAACTTAATATATCAATTAAAGAGTGATTTTGAAATTAGATAAATTAAACTTCCTGTATGTACAGTATGTATACATGGGTACATAATACATGCATGTGCACATACATAAGTATATTATTAAACCCTGTTTGCTTGATTTTTATAAGAAAACAGTTGGCTGAATATAACCCAGTGCATTGGTAGAGGTAATCAGTACCAGCCATGTTGCATGGCAAGTATATTTCTGGCCAGGCGCAGTGGCTCACGCCTGTATTCCTAGCACTTTGGGAGGCCGAGGCGGGCAGATCACCTGAGGTCGGGAGTTCGAGACCAGCCTGACCAACATGATGAAACCTGTCTCAATTTGAGAGGCTGAGGCAGGAGAATCGCTTGAACCTGGGAAGTGGAGATTGTGCCACTGCACTCCAGCCTGGATGACAAAGCAAGACTCCGTCTCAAAAAAAAAAAAAAAAAAAAAGTATATCTCAGCCCATATACTACCAAGAAAATAAAAGAGTAATTTGTCCTAGAAAGTAGATGTTACCTTGTCTTTTAGTTCAAGAGATTATATAACATATAATTGCATGTTATAATTATATAATTTGATTTGATTTTGCTGCTTACTCAAAGAACGTTTGAGAAATCACCATTTTTCTCACAATAAGACAATACAGACTTTCCCCACCTCCTACAAATAAAACAAATCTCCAGGTAGCATCTGTTGTAATTTTTTCTTCCTTTTTTTTTTTTTTTTTTTTGAGACGGAGTCTTGTTCTGTCACCAGGCTGGAGTGCAGTGACGCGATCTCGGCTCACTGCAACCTCTGCCTCCTGGGTTCAAGCGATTTCTCCTGCCTCAGCCTCCTGAATAGCTGGGATTACAGGCAGGCGCCACCACACCCAGCTAAGTTTTGTATTTTTAGTAGAGACGGGGTTTCACCCTGTTGGCCAGGATGGTCTAGATTTCCTGACCTTGTGGTCCACCTGCCTTGGCCTCCCAAAGTGCTGGGATTACAGGTGTGAACCATCGCACCCAGCTGATGTGTTGTAATTTTAATAGCATCTTGTAGGATGCCAGCTGATACAGGGCCCACTTCTATATTTCTGCCCTTGAGGTTAATCCTGTATATTATGTTTTTTTTTTTTTTTTTTTTTTTTTGAGACCGAGTCTGGCTCTGTGGCCCAGGCTGGAGTGCAGTGGCGCAATCTCAGCTCACTGCAAGCTCCAGCTCCCGGGTTCACACCATTCTCCTGCCTCAGCCTCCCGAGTAGCTGGGACTACAGGCACCTGCCACCGCGCCCGGCTAATTTTTTGTATTTTTAGTAGAGATGGCGTTTCACCTTGTTAGCCAGGATGGTCTCGATCTCCTGACCTCATGATCCGCCCGTCTCGGCCTCCCAAAGTGCTGGGATTACAGGCTTGAGCCACCGCGCCCGGCCTAATCCTGTATATTATGACATTCTCTTGTTTTCAAGCAGCACAATCTGTCTGTTAGTGTCATTTACCATAATGTGTTTAGAAAAGAACAAGTGCAGTAACCCTGATCCTATTTTCAGTTCCACTTATTCAGGAAATGGAATCCAGAATCATGATCCCACTGAAGACCTCGCCGCTCCAGTAAAGCTGTAGAGTTTCTATGTGCCTACATACATTTCTGTGACAAGTATTTGTCATAAATTAATTTTAATTGTATATCACGTGAAAAAGAAACACTGAGGTTTAAGCTGCTGTATATAGCTTGTGAGAAACCTCTTTTCTTTAAAATTTACATAATCACAAGAAAGGAAAGAATTACAGTTGGACTGATTGTGACAGTGCCCTGTTGTCCTCTTTGAAACACCCCTGTGTTGTCCAGTGTACCTTATAACACTTAGCCACTTCTCCCCACCCTCCAGGAGGGGTCCACATTGAATTCTGAATCATCTTTTTTTTTTTTTTTTTTTTTTTGAGACGGAGTCTCGCTCTGTCGCCCAGCCCAGGCTGGAGTGCAGTGGCGCGATCTCAGCTCACTGCAAGCTCCGCCTCCCGGGTTCACGCCATTCTCCTGCCTCAGCCTCCCGAGTAGCTGGGACTACAGGCGCCCACAACCGCGCCCGGCTAATTTTTTGTAATTTTTAGTAGAGACGGGGTTTCACCGTGGTCTCGATCTTCTGACCTTGTGATCCGCCCGCCTCCTCCCAAAGTGCTGGGATTACAGGCGTGAGCCACCGCGCCCGGCCGAATTCTGAATCATCTTAAAAATAAGATTCCAACCACAAAAACAATTAGCCATTTCTTTACTAAAAAACAAAAAACAAATCTGTTTTATAATTACAGATTTTTAGACAAATTTCTTGTATCAGGAAGAAATACAAATTTTGTCATGTTTCTCAAGCAGTTTTTCTGAGTAGTTTCTGAGGAGGAACAAATTACGAGTGTGCCCAATAACTGAAAATGTTTTAACTCACTCTCATTTGTAAGCAGTCCACATAGTAGACAATGGGTTTTCCAAGCTGGGCAAGGTACATTTAATCAGTAAATCAGTTTCCTATCATGTATCGTGATGTTTCAGTGTGAGACACAAAAACAATGGCTTGAAACTTGTGTATCATATGTGATTTTGAAATGAACACCTTGAATAGCACTAATTTTTATTTGTGATATTTTTCTATAACAAAACAAGTAGCACTAGGAAAAGAGGTTTTATTTTGTAAACGATCATTTGTGACCTCAGACACTCTCTGGCTAATATTTTAATAAGCTCACAGCAGATTATTCTGAGATCATGGATGAGGGGTGGTGCATGTTGAGATTTAAATTGGCATAAAGCTGCATCCTTTTTGTCTAGCTGTTTGATTTCATTGTTTAATATGGTGTGCCAATTTCGTGACTGTTACCATGTGAAAGTCCTGTTGAAATGAACAATCATGTCTGCCCCACAATCAAGGATGCCTGTGTGAAGTGTGAGTCAATCTCATACCCAATGTCAGACTTTTACATGTCAATGATTTTCTCCAAGAACATAGAAAAGTCAATAAAATCCTCTTAATTTTCACATATCATGTTTGGATTTTTGTTTTTTTTTATTTGTTCTGAGAATGACAGACGTTCTGAGAATGACAGACGTGCTGTGAATGACTCTGTCACTCTTGCAAAATAGCTTGTCACAAAGGATTAAAGGAAGTGAGGAAGTCAGCTGGCTTCTGGGGAAAATCCTTCCAAAGGAACAAAGTATGAGGCCCTGGGCAAGGTCATGTCTGGTATGTGCCGAGGGCAGCAGAAGCCAGTGGCGGAAGCAGACATGAGGGAGAGCGTGGTGGGACATGAGCTCAGAGCTCACAGGGCTGGATCCCTTGAGTGTTGGAGGCCATTAGAAAGACCCTAGTGGCCAGGCCCAATGGCTCACACTGGTAATTCCAACACTTTGGGAGGCCGAGGCTCAAGGATCCCTTGAGCGCAGGAGTTTGAGACCAGCCTGGGCAACATGAGTGAAACCTCATCTCTACAAAAAATTGAAAAATTAGCTGGGCATGGTAGCATGTGCCTGTAGTCTCAGCTACTCAGGAGGCTGAGGCAGGAGGATTGCTTGAGCCCAGGAGGTTGAGGCTGTAATGAGCTGTGATCACGCCACTGCACTGCAGCCTGGGCAAGAGAGCTAGACCCTGAATCAAAAAAAAAATAAGGCTGGGCGCAGTGACTCATGCCTGTAATCCCAGCACTTTGGGAGGCCAAAGCAGGCAGATGACTTGAGGCCAGGAGTTTGAGACCAGCCTAGCCAACGTGGAAAACCCTGTCTCTACTAAAAACACAAAAATTAGCCGGATGTGGTGGCACATGCCTATAATCACAGCTACTTGGGAGGCTGAGGTAGGAGAATTGCTGAACCTGGGAGGCAGAGATTGCAGTGAGCCAAGAACGTGCCACTGCACTCCAGCCTGGGCGACAGAGTGAGACTCCATCTGCAAACAAAAAATAATAAAAAGACCTTGGCTTTTATTATAAGGGAGATGGGAGATGAGATCCGCTGGAGGCTTTCAAGCAGAGGAAAGGCATGATCTGACTTTTTTTTTTTTTTTTTTTTTTGAGACGGAGTCTCGCTCTGTCGCCCAGGCTGGAGTGCAGTGGCCAGATCTCAGCTCACTGCAAGCTCCACCTCCCGGGTTCACGCCATTCTCCTGCCTCAGCCTCCCAAGTAGCTGGGACTACAGGCGCCCGCCACCTTGCCCGGCTAGTTTTTTGTACTTTTTAGTAGAGACGGGGTTTCACCGTATTAACCAGGATGGTCTCGATCTCCTGACCTTGTGATCCGCCCGTCTCGGCCTCCCAAAGTGCTGGGATTACAGGCTTGAGCCACCGCGCCCGGCCTGATCTGACTTCTATTTTCCTTTTTTTTTTTTTTTTTTTTTTGAGATAGAGTCTTGCTCTGTCGCCCAGGCTGGAGTGCAGTGGCACAATCTCGGCTCACTGCAACCTCTGCCTCCTGGGTTCAAGCGATTCTCCTGCCTCACCCTCCTAGTAGCTGGGACTACAGGCACGTGCCACCACACCTGGCTAATTTTTTGGTGTTTTTAGTAGAGACAAGGTTTTACCCTGTTAGCCAGGATGGTCTCGATCTCCTGACCTCATGATCCTCCCGCCTTGGCCTCCCAAAGTGCTGAAATTACAGGCGTGAGCCACCGTGCCCAGCCCTATATTTTCAATAGTAACTTCAATAAGGAGTAGCAGTAAAAGTAAGCAGAATGGGCCAGGCATGGTGGCCTGTAATCCCAGCACTTTGGGAGGCCAAGGCAAGGCAGATCACCTGAGGTCAGTTCAAGACCAGTCTGACCAACATGCAGAAACCCCATCTCCACTAAAAATACAAAATTAGCCGGGCGTGGTGGTGCATGCCTGTAATCCCAGCTACTTGGGAGGCTGAGGCAAAATACTCACCTGAACCCGGGAGGCAGAGTTTGCAGTGAGCCAAGATCGCACCATTGCACTCCAGCCTGGGCAACAAGAGTGAAACTCCGTCTCAAAAAATAATAAGTAGGCAGAATGGCCAGATTCTAAATATATTTTGATTGTAGAGCCAATGTGAATTCCTGAACAAGTGATTGTGGAGTGTGAATGAAAGAAAAAAGTGATTTTAGTTTTTGGCCCGAGCACTTGGAAGGCTGGGGAAGGTGGAACAGATTTGGGGGAATGAAGATCAGATATTCTATTCTACTCATGCTGAGTTGGAGATATCTCTGCACAGATCCAGGGGGAGATGTCAAGTAGGTCTTGGTTATGAGTCTGGAATTTAAGAGAGCCTTCTGGCCTGGAGATGCACATTTGCAAATTGTCCACATAAGTTGAAGTGAGGCAGCCAGATGTGGTGGCTCACGCCTGTAATTCCAGCACTTTGGGAAGCCGAGGCGGGAGGATCACCTGAGGTCAGGAGTTCGAGATGAGCCTGGCCAACATGGTGAAACCCCGTCTCTACTAAAAATACAGAAATTAGCTGGGTATGGGGGTGGGCACCTGTAATCCCAGCTACTTGGGAGGCTGAGGCAGGAGAATCGCTTGAACCCAGGAGGTGGAGGTTGCAGTGAGCTGAGATCGCACCACTGCACTACAGCCTGAGTGACAGAGCGAGACCCTGTCTCAAAAAAAAAAAAAAGACAAGCTCACCAAGCGAGTGACTATAGTCAGATGAGAGGATCAAGGTGAGGAGGAACCTGCAAAAGAGACTAAGAAACCACCAGGGAACTCGGCAGACACTCAAGCAAGCGGAGTGTCATGAGTGTCAGGAAGTCGAGACCAGCCAGGCCAACAAAGCAAAACCCTGTCTCTACTAAAAATTCAAAAATGAGTCGGGTGTGGTGGTACACACCTGTAATCCCAGCCACTTGGGAGGCTGAGGCAGGATAATCACTTGAACCGGGGAGGCAGAGGTTGCAGATATTGCGCCACTGCACTCCAGCCTGGGGGACAGAGTGCGATTCCATCTCAAAAAAAAAAAGAGGAGGAAGATTTTTAAGTCAGTGTCTCAGAGGCAGTAGCTTCCCTCTGGGACAGCCCATACCGCAAGATAATCAGTTACTTCCCTGCCCTTTTAGTGTTCTATGAGTAACATTCTTAGAATGGCTTGTATTTCTAGGTGACTAAAACTAGATAGATAGATAGATAGATAGATAGATAGATAGATAGATAGATAGATAGATAGATAGATAGATACAGATAGATAGATGATAGATAGATAGAGACAGATAGATAGATAGATAGATAGATAGATGATAGATAGGTAGATAGATAGATAGATAGATAGACGATAGATAGATAGATAGATATTCTCTTTCTTTGGATATTTACCTGACAAGCTTCCACTGATATCAAGTAGTGGTTTTGTTTTGTTTTAGAGACAGTCTTGCTTTGTCAGTCAGGCTGGAGTGCAATGGCTTGACAGCTCACTGCAGCCTCGACCTCCTAGGCTCAGGTGACCCTCCCACCTCAGCCTCTTGAGTAGCTGAGACTACAGTGCATGCACCATGCCTGGCTAAGTTTTAATTTTCTGTAGACACAGGGTTTCCTTACGTTGCCCAAGCTGGTCTCCAACTCCTGGGCTCAAGCAGGCCTCCTGCCTGGGCCTCCCAAAGTGTTGAGATTACAGGCATTAGCCACTGCGCTTGGCCACCCATTGCTTTAATTTAGGGCCTTTAAGATGGACAGCACCCCTCCAATGATTAGGAGAGGCCCAAGATGGAAATAAAGAGTTTATCACTTGGCCAGGCACGGTGGCTGATGCCTGTCCCAGCATTTTGGGAGGCCGAGGCAGGAGAATCACTTGAGTACAGGAGTTGGAGACCAGTCTGGGCAATTTCTATAGACCCTGTGTCTACAACAAATTTAAAAATTAGCCAGGTACAATGGTCTGTGTCTGTGGTCCCAGCTACCTGACAGGCTGAGGCAAGAGGATCACTTGAGCCTGGGACGTCAAGGCTGCAGTGGGCTGTGTTCGTGTCACTGTACTCTAGCCTGGGTGACGAAGCCAGAGCCTGTCAAAAAACAAACAATAAAACAAAAAACCAGTTTATCACTTAAAGTTCCTAGGGATACACAGTACTCCTGGAGGTCATACACAGGAGGTCAGAAAGAGACTTGGGGGCCAGTGCCTGGGCATCACCCAAACAGGTTTCCCCGTGGAGATTTTAATTGGTGGGTTTAAAGCAAGCAGGTGGCCGGGTGAGATGGCTCATGCCGGCAATCCCAGCACTTTGGGAGGCTGAGGCAGATGAATCACCTGAGGTCAGGAGTTTGAAACCAGCCTGGCCAGCATGGTGAAACCCCTGTCTCCACTAAAAATACAAAAATTAGCTGGGCGTGGTGGTGGGCACCTGTAGTCCCAGCTACTTGGGAGGCTGAGGTAGGAGGATCGCTTGAGCCTGGGAGATCAAGGCTGCAGTACGCTGAGATTGCACCACTGCACCCCAGCCTGGGCAACATAGACAGACCCTGTCTCAAAAAATAAAGCAAGCAGTCACAAGTTCCAGGAGGTCTTGCAGTGACTGAATGGTGGTCACTGCAGCATATCTGCCTAGTCTGTGTGGGGTGTGAGGGCCAGCGGGGCCACCTGAACAGACTGCATGGAACTGTCCCATGGGAAGGTGGCCACCAGGGGGCAGTTGTGTAAGGCAGACTTCTGGATCCACCACACTGAGGAACTGGGGGGTCAGGGAGTAGAACTGGAAACAGTGTCAAGAGTGACCGAGTTGGCTGGGTGCTGTGGCTCACGCCTGTAATCTCAGCACTTTGGGAGGCTGAGGCAGGCAGATCACCTGAGGTCATGAGTTCGAGGCCAGCCTGGCCAATATAGTGAAACCCCGTCTCTACTAAAAATACAAAAATTAGCCGGGCATGGTGGTGCACGCCTGTGACTCCAGCTACTCAGGAGGCTGAGGCAGAAGAATTGCTTGAACCCGGGAGGCAGAGCTTGCAGTGAGCCGAGATCACACCACTGCACTCCAGCCTGGGTGACAGAGCAAGACTTCATCTCAAATAATAATAATAATAATAATTCACTAAAAATTTTTTTTTAATTTTTTTTTTTTTTTTTTTTGAGACAGGGTCTCACTCTGTCACCCAAGAGTACAGTGGCAGGATCTCGGCTCACTGCAAGCTCCACCTCCCGGGCTCAAGCAATTCTCCTGCCTCAACCTCCCGAGTAGCTGGGATTACAGGCATGCGCCACCAAGCACAGCTAATTTTTGCATTTTTTAGTAGAGTCTGGGTTTCATCATGTTGGCCAGGCTGGTCTTGAACTCCAGGCCTCATGTGATCTGCCTGCCTTGGCCTCCCAAAGAGCTGGGATTATAGACATGAGCCCACCATGCCTGGCCTACAAATGTCTTTTTCTTTTTCTTTTTGAGGTGAAGTCTCACTCTGTTGCCCAGGCTGGAGTGCAGTGGCATGATCTCGGCTCACTGCAACCTCCTCCTCCCAGGTTCAAGCAATTATTCTGCCTCAGCCTCCCGAGTAGCTGGGACTACAGGAATGCGCCACCATGTCTGGTTAATTTTTGTATTTTTAGTAGAAATGGGGTTTCACTATATTGGCCAGGCTGGTCTCGAACTCCTGACTTCGTGATCCGCCCACCTCGGCCTCCCAAAGTGCAGGGGTTATAGGCATGAGCCAATGTGCCCTGCTCTATAAATGTATTTCTTATTAAATTTATACTTTCAGTTTCTTTCTGGGACATCATGGATGTTCAATAATAAGATGAATCAACAAAAAGAAAGGGAAGAAGTAAAGGAGAGAGGGAGAGAGAAGGAAGGAGAAGAAAAAGTATAGAGACTCTCAGTTTTGGGGTTTTGTTTTTGTTTGGAGACAGGGTCTCACTCTGTCACCCAGGCTGGAGTGTAGTGGTGTAATTACAGCAGCCTCATCCTCCTGGGCTCAAGCCATCCTCCTGCCTCAGCCTCCTGAGTAGCTCAGACAGCAGGCATGAGCCACAACATCTAATTTTTGTATTTTTTGTAGAGATGAGTCTTGCTACATTGTAAGGCTGATCTTGAGTTCCTGAGCCCAACCTAATGAGACCCCCCATCTCTACAAAAAAAGTAAAAAATAGATGAAAACCACTTGAAGTTTTTGCAAAACAGGCTGTCCATCTCAGGGAGTAAAATTTCTCCATTGTATTCATATGTCAGCACTTGTGACCACAGTGTTAAGTATTCACTTGGGGTGGATAATCCTGGCCTGCTAAATTGTTAACTCTCTAATAATACTTACAAGATAAAGAATGGTGTGGAAATCATTGCCTCAGGTTCCAGCTCTGAATGTGATCTCACAGCTGTCATTAACTCTGGTGAGGGTATTTCCCAGCTGTTAAAGAGGACAGCAGGGCCAGGTGCGGTGGCTCACATCTGTAATCCCAGCACTTTGGGAGGCCGAGGCGGGTGGATCACTTGAGGCCAGGAGTTTGAGACCAGCCTGGGCAACATAGTGAAACCCAGTCTCTGTAAAAAATACAAAACTTAGCCAGGCATGGTGGCTGGTGCCTGTAATCCCAGCTATTCGGGAGGCTGAGGCAAGAGAATCACTTGAACCTGGGAGGCGGAGGTTGCAGTGAGCCCAGATTATACCACTGCACTCCAGTCCGAGTGACAGAGCGAGACTCCGTCTCAAAAAAAATAAATAAAATAAAGAGGACAGCAGTTTCTATACTGCTGACCTTAGGACTGTGAGAATCACATGAGGAGACATGAAAACACCTTGCAAAATGTGAAAATAAGCACTGTGACTCATGGTTAGGTTTTCTGAAGCTGCTCATAAAGGTTCTGAGGGTCGTAGGGTCAAAAGCCATCAGGTTTGTGTTACTGCTTCCTGAGGCCAATCTCTGGAATCTGCAGCTCTCTCCTGGCCTTGCCCTTGGGAGCAGCAGCCCCAGTGGGCCTCCCTAGGTGCCGTGGAGACACACTTGTCTCCAGTAGAAGAGACAGAAATGGAAGAATCATTAAACCAGCAGTTAGGTCTGGGCGCAGTGGCTCACACTTACAATCCCAACACTTTTGGAGGCTGAGAACAGAGGATCGTTTGAGGCCAGGGGTTCAAGACCAGCCTGGACAACATAGCAAGACCCCCATCTCCACAAAAAATTTAAATATTAGCCAGGTGTGGTGGTGTGCACCTGTGGTCCCAGTTACTCAGGAGGTCAAAGAAGAAGGTCCGCGTGAGCCCAGGAGTTCCAGGCTGCAGTGAGCTATGATCTTACCACTGCACTCCTGCCTGGGCGACAGAGCAAGACCCTGTCTCAACAAAAAAATAAAAATAAAAAATAAGCAGCAGTTAAACCAGGAGAGAATGGAGTGGGCGGGGGCATAAAGTCATTTTTTTTTAAGTATATAAAAGCTTTAAAGGCTTTTTATTGTTTCACCTTAATACCCTGACAAATTTCTGCTCTTGGCTTCATGATCCCAAGTCTTAGCTCTTTCTGTTTACACAGGCGGTGTTCATAATCGGAATGAACAATGGCGTCACACGGACAATCAGCCATGCCTGAGTCCATCCTAGTGTAGGCATGGGCGTGACTCATGGGAGAGCTGTTCCGTAGCTGTTTCCAGTGAGTCCAGAATTCAAAAAGTATGAAAGGGGTTAGTGCAGTTCTTGCATAATTTCAAACTCACTCCTCGAACACAACAAAGCAGGGATTGTCTGAGACAGCAGCTTTTGGGTGGTTTGCTGAGAGCTGGGCAGCCTGTGGGACCAGCCCCTCCTATAATGGGTTCCATGCAGCCATCAGTATTTATCAGGGGATCAGATCCCTCTGACCCAAATTCATGTCCACCTTATATTCAGCCCACAGCCCTGTGGATGTGCTCTGAAACCACCTTTGCATGCTTGTGAAAGATGGACCAGAAAAGAAAAATGAGAACCCAGGAGGCGGAGGTTTCAGTGAGCCGAGATTGTGCCACTGCACTTCAGCCTGGATGACAGAGCAAGACTCTGTCTCAAAAACAAACAAACAAACGAAAAACAGACACACACATACAAATGAAACCACGTCTGCAAAAACTCTAACAAAGTGAGATGTAAATTTAACCACCCCCCATCTTGCCTTTAGCCTTCAAACTGCCCTTAATCATATAGCTGGGCTTGGACCAAGCTAACCTGGGAGATGTTTAGTTTATAGCTTAAATGACAATAGCTTGGTGGGGTGCGGCGTCTCACACTTGTAATCCCAGCACTTTGGGAGGCCGAGGCGGGAGGATCACGAGGTCAGGAGTTTGAGACCAGCTTGACCAACATGGTGAAACCCCGTCTCTACTGAAAACACAGAAAAAAATTAGCCGGGCATGGTGGCACATACCTGTAATCCCAGCTACTCAGGAGGCTGAGGCAGGAGAATCACTTGAACCCAGAAGGCGGAGGTTGCGGTGAGGCAAGATTGCGCCACTGCACTCCAGCCTGGGTGGCAGAGTGAGACTCGTCTCAAAAAAAAAAAAAAGATAGTAGCTCTTCCCCAAAACTCAACCGCCTTCATAAAGCTAGTGAGAGACCACCAGGCTAGGTGGATGCGAGAAGCCTAAATTCTGCCAAGGTGTACACATAAACATCGTTTCCAGTTATTATTCCAGAGGGCAGGCACAAGATTTGCAACTGCTCGTTACTCCTGCAGGTTACATCACGACTGTAGAACCTAAAATTGGCCTTTTGAGATGTCTTTTCAGGTTTTCGCATTTCTTTTTTTTTTGAGACAGAGTTTCACTCTGTCGCCCAGGCTGGAGTGCCGTGGTGTGATCTCTCCACTCACTACAGCCTCTGCCTCCTGGATTCAAGTGATTCCCCTGCCTCAGCCACCCAAGTACCTGGGATTACATAGGTGTCTTCCACCACGCCCTGCTAATTTTTGTATTTTTAGTAGAGATGGGGTTTCACCGTGTTGGTCAGGCTGGTCTTCAACTCCTGATCTCAAGTGATCTGCCTGCCTCGGCCTCCCAAAGTGCTGGAATGACAGGCGTGAGCCACCGTGCCTGGCCCAGGTTTTTGCATTTCTGACCATCAATGGCTCCACCTGGACCCGATGACCTCCTGCCCCCACCCCCGCCACCCCACCACCTCACCCCACCCTACCCCACGGCCCCAGCCAGAAGCAAATCCCCTGGCCTGCCGAAGCATCCTTGAAAAAGTCTAACCTCTGAATTTTTGGGGAGATTGATGTAAGAATAAAGCTCCGCCCTCCTGTTTGGCTGGTTCTGCATGAATTAATCTCTGTCTCTATTACAATTCCCCAGTCTTAAGAAATGGGCTGGGCCGGGCGCGGTGGCTCAAGCCTGTAATCCCAGCACTTTGGGAGGCCGAGACGGGTGGATCACAAGGTCAGGAGATCGAGACCATCCTGGCTAACCCGGTGAAACCCCGTCTCTACTAAAAAATACAAAAAACTAGCCGGGCGAGGTGGCGGGCGCCTGTAGTCCCAGCTACTCGGGAGGCTGAGGCAGGAGAATGGCGTGAACCCGGGAGGCGGAGCTTGCAGTGAGCTGAGATCCGGCCACTGCACTCCAGCCTGGGTGACAGAGCGAGACCCCATCTCAAAAAAAAAAAAAAAAAAAAAGAAATGGGCTGTATCTGGGCCGCGGGCAAGAAGAACCCATGGGGCAGTAGCAGCTGTGACGGTCAGACGGTGAAAACCAGTGGGGGCTCGGTCCTCCCACCCGCCCACCAGTGGCCTGTCCCTGCCATGCGCACCGGGAGGTGCAGAGGCTGACGCCGTTTGCAGCACTTTTCAAGGTCCTGGCATGCCTGGTCCTGCCCAGGGCTTGGCACTGCTGAAAAGTGCAAACACCGCAAAACAGTTTCTAGGAGAGCGGCCAGGAGGCATTCACAGTTGGGAAGAATGGCCTCATTGTTTGGAATCTCATTTAAATGTTGCCAAACCTATTTCATGTCTCTCCTTCAGAAACTGATTTGGAAGGAAATTTGATTCATCTGATTTGCTTATGTGGCTGAATAATTATTTATTTGGCCAAATTTGGTTGAATGATAAATTTTTCCACTAATTCTCAATATTAAAACCTTATGGCTTTTTCTACTGAATTATCCAACAGTATCCACTTCCTAACCCCGTGGCTTTCCCCTCCCCCCATTTTTCCTCCAGGGAGGGTATAGACTCTCACACATTCAAAGCATGTTCTGAAATTTCCCTTGCTTGGCTCTGCTCAAAACAAACGTAAACCTGGCTTTCAAGTATTTCCAAGTCATCTATAAAAAAGAAATAGTTTATATAGGCTGATAGAAGTTATTAATATTTAATTCATTTAGGGGAAAATGCTGGCCTTTGTGATTGGTAAAACTTGTTTTTATTTTTTTACTTTATGTGATTTTTGAATATCCTTTTTTTTTTTTAAGAGACGGGGTCTCACTGTCACCCAGGCTGGAGTGCAATGGCGCAGTCACAGCTCACTGCAGCCTCAAACTCCTGAGTTCAAGGAATCCTCCCATCTCAGCCCACCAAGTAGCTGGGACTACAGGTGCGTGTCACCACACCCAGCTAATGTTTTTATTTTTTGTAGAGACAGGGTCTTGCTGTGTTGCCCAGGCTGGTCTTGAACTCCTGTCCTCAAGTGATCCTCTTACCTTGTCCTCCCAGAGTGCTGAGATTACAGGCGTGAGCCCAAATATCTTTTTTTTTTTTTTTTTTGGACAGAGTCTCGCTCTGTCACCCAGGCTGGAGTGCAGTGGCGCGGTCTCAGCTCACTGCAAGCTCCGCCTCCCAGGTTCACGCCATTCTCCTGCCTCAGCCTCCCGAGTAGCTGGGACTACAGGCGCCCGCCACCGTGCCCGGCTTATTTTTTGTATTTATTTTTAGTAGAGACGGGGTTTCACTGTGTTATTCAGGATGGTCTCCATCTCCTGACCTCATGATCTGCCCACCTCGGCCTCCCAAAGTGCTGGGATTACAGGCGTGAGCCACCGTGCCTAGCCCAAATATCCATTTTTAATCAGTACTTTTGTTTAAGACTCTATTGTTATATTGGAGGAAAAAAAAAAAACCCTTTGTAACATTTCATATATGACAAATCCCAAGAAGTAAAAAAAGGACTTTCAAGGCCCCAGGGCTTCAGGAAGTGGGAGTGGGCTCATGGGGTGAGGACACTGTGCCTAGCACTAAGCAGAGTCTTAAGCCTGTTTCTTGCCTGGGGCTGTTTATGCTTCAACACAGTACCTGAAATATTGGGTATTCCAATATCCAAGAGGCAGAACTGCAAATTCCACAAATCCATTCTGACACATGGATAAACTTTTATTGATATACCAAAGAGAAACCAATATTCACCGAAAGCTGCCGAATCCATCTTTCTAAGAGTAAAGGTGTTTGTTTGACTCTCCACACTTAAAACACTTTGTATGAAATATAGCTAGGAATATACAGAAAGAATTCAGATTACAAAACTCTACAGGAAATCAATAGTCATCATATAATACTGGAAATACAGTTAAAAAAAAAAAAAAAGCGATCTTCTAGGAGTCCTAACTGTAGTTTAAAGTATTGATCATCTGTGCCAACTCTCTATAGCAAGTGGTAATAGGCAATTGTAAGCAAACAGTATCAACCTGTATCACTTGTAAAAATCCATCCGAAGGTGTTCGGAGCTGTGTGACAGTGGATGTTATTCTTCCAGCTCTCCCACCAGCTCCACAAAATCAGTGATATACCATTTGGCGTTATCCTTGACTTGTTGCCTGATCACATTTCCTCCAAATCCAATGAAAGCATCCTAAGAAGGAAGAAAAGAGAGAGAAATTATTCTTATTTTTATTTATTTATTTATTTATTGGAGTCTTGCTCTGTCGCCCAGGCTGGAGTGCAGTGGCACAATCTCGGCTCACCGCAACCTCTGCCTCCTGGGTTCAGGTGATTCTCATGCCTCAGCCTCCTGAGTAGCTGAGACTCCAGGTGTGCACCAACTTGCTGGGCTACTTTTTAAATTTTTTTGTAGGGTCGTTCTATGTTGCCAGACTGCTCTCAAACTCCTCCTGCTTCAGCTTCCGAAGTGCTGGGATTACAGTTATGTTCCACTGCACCCATCCAATTTTGTCGTTCTTTTTTTGTTTTTTGAGACAGGGTCTTACCCTGTCACCCAGGCTGGAGTGCAGTGGCACAGTCATGGCTCACTGCACCCTTGAACTTCTGAGCTCAATTGATCCTCCTGCTTCAGCTTCCTGAGTAGCTGGGATGACAGGTGCACATCACAATCCCTGAGTAATTTTTTAGAGACGGAGTTTTGCCATGTCGCTCAGCTGGTTTTGAACCTCTGTGCCTAAGCAATCCTCCCAAAGTGCTGGGATCACAGGCGTGAGCCACCACTTCTGGCTGATTTTGTCATTTCTTGAAAACGAGATTGGGAGCTCCCTGAGAAATCTCTTCATTTTACTTTTATGTATTCCTCATTAAACTAGTAGCCCAATGTTCATTACTTAGACAACTCCAACAGTGGTTATAAATTATCTAAGCTAACAATAAAAATACTCAAAGGTGGTTGGGTGTGGTGGCTCACGCCTGTAATCCCAGCACTTTGGGAGGCTGAGATGGGTGGATCACCTGAGGTCAGGAGTTCGACACCAGCCTGGCCAACATGGTGAAACCCTGTCTCTACTAAAAATACAAAAAATTAGCTGGGCGTGGTGGTGGGCGTCTGTAATCACAGCTACTTGGGAGGCTGAGGCAGGAGAATTGCTTGAACCCAGGAGGCAGAGGTTGCAGTGAGCCAAGATCACGCCATTTCATTCCAGCCTGGGTGAGAGAGCGAGACTCTGTCAAAAAAAAAAAAAAAAGGCCGGGCGCGGTGGCTCACGCCTGTAATCCCAGCACTTTGGGAGGCCGAGGCGGGCGGATCACAAGGTCAGGAGATCGAGACCACGGTGAAACCCCGTCTCTACTAAAAAATTACAAAAAATTAGCCGGGTGCGGTTGTGGGCGCCTGTAGTCCCAGCTGCTCGGGAGGCTGAGGCAGGAGAATGGCGTGAACCCGGGAGGCGGAGCTTGCAGTGAGCCGAGATTGCGCCACTGCACTCCAGCCTGGGCTGGGCAACAGAGCGAGACTCCATCTCAAAAAAAAAAAAAAAAAAGGATTCAAAGGCTATGTGTGGTGTGGCTCATGCCTGTAATCCCAGCACTTTGGGAGGAGGCCAAGGTGGGCAGATCACCTGAGGTTGGGAGTTTGAGACCAGCCTGGCTGGAACTTTTTATTTTTATTTTTTTTGAGATGGAGTCTTGCTCTGTCATGCCCAGGCTGGAATACAGTGGCGCGATCTCGGCTGACTGCAATCTCCCGCCTCCCGGATTCAAGAGATTCTCCTGCCTCAGCCTCACGAGTGCTGGGATTACAGGCGCCCACCAACATGCCTGGCTAATTTTTGTATTTTTAGTAGAGATAGGGTTTTGCCATGCTGGCCAGGTTGGTCTCAAACTCTTGACCTTAGGTGATCCGCCCATCTCTGCCTCCCAAAGTGCTGGGATTACAGGCATGAGTCACCTTCGTGCCTGGCCAAAAAGGTTCCTTTGAACCCTTTTTCTTTCATCATTCACAAAGAGTATGAATTTTTTTTTTTTTAGACAATCCCTATTTTTAGATCTCAGGAAACTAGGAGTAAAAACTTCAGCACTATATATATATATTTTTAAGATGGAGTCTCACTCTGTCATCCAGGCTGGAGCACAGTCACGCAATCTCGGCTCACTGCAACCTCCACCTCCTGGGTTCAAGTGATTCTCATGCTTCAGCCTCCTGAGTAACTGCAATAATAGGCACCATCACCACTCCCAGCTAATTTTTTTGTATTTTTTGTAGAGATGGGGTTTCACCATGTTGCCCAGGCCGGTCTCAAACTCCTGGCCTCAGGTGATCTGCCTGCCTCAGCCTTCCAGAGTGCTGGGATTACAGGCATGAGCCACCGTGCCTGGCCACACTATATTTTGGTGTAGTTTTTCTTTTTTTTTTTTTTTTTGAGACAGAGTCTCGCTCTGTCGCCCAGGCTGGAGTGCAGTGGCCGAATCTCAGCTCACTGCAAGCTCCGCCTCCCGGGTTCACGCCATTCTCCGGCCTCAGCCTCCCGAATAGCTGGGACTACAGGCGCCCACCACCTTGCCCGGCTAGTTTTTTGCATTTTTTAGTAGAGACGGGGTTTCACCGTGTTAGCCAGGATGGTCTCGATCTCCTGACCTCGTGATCCACCTGTCTCAGCCTCCCAAAGTGCTGGGATTACAGGCTTGAGCCACCGCGCCCGGCGGGTGTAGTTTTTCTTACATTAGAATGACATAACAAAGGCAAAGCCCTATGTGAAATGGACCCACTTGATATTTACGACACTTGCTATATATAGTATTTGATTTTTTATATATATATGGAGAGAGAGAGAGAGAGAGAGGGAGAGTGCACATGCGCGCATTGATTTTAAAATGCTTAGAAATAAAATCCCTGGCTGGGCATGTTGGCTCACACCTATAATCCCAGCACTCTGGCAGGCCAAGGCAGGAAGATCGCTTAAGCCAGGATTCAAGATTAGCCTGGGCAACATAGTGTGAGACCTCATCTCTACAAAACATAAACAAAATTAAATAGGTGTGGTGGCATGCGCCTGCAGTCCCAGCTACTCAGGAGGCTGAGATGGGAAGATTGCTTCAGTCTGGGAGGTCGAGGCTGCAACGAGCTAAGATTGCGCCACTGTACTCTGGCCTGGGTGACAGAGCAAGACCCCAAAAAATAAACAAAACCTCTGCTAGTCTCAGAAAATGAAGTTAGTTCAGAGGAATAAAATGCCGTGGTGGCGTGGGATGCAGTGGCGCACACCTGTAATCCCAGCTACCCAGGAGGCTGAGGTGGGAGGATCCTTTGAGCCCAGTAGTTCAGGGCTGTGATAAGCTATGATTGCACCACTGCACTTCAGCCTGGGCAACATAGCAAGACCCTGTGTCCAAAAAATAATAAATAAGTAAATAAAAAGAAAATGCTCTGATATGTTACAGATAAATCATATAATCTCTGCAAGCCTCAGTTCCCCTATCAGTAAGAAGAACACAATATTTGGCCAGGCATGGTGGTTCACACCTGTGATACCAGCACTTTGGGAGGCCAAGGCAGGGGAGATTGCTTGAGCTCAGGAGTTCGAGATCAGCCTGGGCAATATGGTGAAACTCTGCCTCTGCCAAAAACACAAAATCTTAGCTGAGTGTGGCAGAATGCGTCTGTGGTACCAGCTACTTGGGGGGCTAAGGTGGGAGAATCCCTTGAACCCAGAGGGCGGAGATTGCAGTGAGCTGAGAGTACACCACTGCACTCCAGCCTGGGTGACACAGTGAGACTCTGTCTAAGAAAAACAAAACAGAACAAAACATAATATTTGACCTCACAGGGCTGCTATGAGGATTAAATGAGGTAATGTATGAGGAACTAGTATATAAAGTATCAAATGATGTTAAAATCTCAGTTATGAGTTGTTGATGGTATTATTTGGGGAAATGAAACCAACCTATTGAGCACACACCTAGGCTAAAAGATGGTGCCCATACTACAGGGATAAGGCATTGTTAAAAGTTTTAAAAGGTTTTTAGTTCCTTATTCATAACTTTTCTTGGGTTTGCATAAAGTTGACAAAACAAGATTCAATTTTTTATTATTTCATTTTTATCTTGTAATCAGAGTTGTTTTTGTTTAACTCCTGTTTTAAATCTTACATAGTTCTAAATCAGCTGTTTTTATTTTATTTATTTATTTTGTAGAGATGAGGTCTCACTATGTTGCCCAGGCTGGTCTCAAACTCCTGTGCTCAAGTGATCTGCCTGCCTTGACCTCCCAAAATGTTGGGATTATAGAATAAATCAGCTGTGAAAACAAAAGTACGGCCGAGCGTGGTGGCTCATGCCTGTAATCCCAGCACTTTGGGAGGCCAAGGCAGGCAGATCACCTGAGGTCAGGAGCTCAAGACCAGCCTGGCCAATGTGACGAAACCCCATCTCTACTAAAAATACAAAACTTAGCCAGCATGGTGGCATGTGCCTGTAATCCCAGCTACTTGGGAGGCTGAGATACCAGAATGGTTTGAACTGGGAGGCAGATATTGCAGTGAGCTGAGATCATGCCACTGCACTCCAACCTGGGCAACAAAGGGCGAAACTCCGTCTCGAAATAATAAATAAATATATTAAAAAAACAAAAGTACAACCTGCAAAAATATTAGCATCCTTAATACATACAGCAGGAGGACAGGCTTCCATGTCTGTGGCACCATCTCCAATCATGATTATTTTCTTAAAATGAAATTTTTCCTTTAAAAGTTTAATCACTTTTCCTTTTCCACCAGATTCAGCTGTTGGCTGTGTCTCATCAAAACCTGCATATTCACCTTAAAAGAGCAATAAAAACAAGGTTAAAGACCCACAGAAGTATCTTACCAGTGACAGCTTTCTGCATAGATGAGATCTTCACTTAAATGTCACTGAGAAGGTTAAAAATGGCCCTGGGTAAAGTCGCACAGCCTGGAGCTCCACACCTGTTCCTGGGAATAAACAAGCTTTACTTTTTCTCCTTTTATGATTATGATTATGATTATAGAAATGGGGTCTTGGCATGTTGCCCAGGTTGGTCTGGAACTCCGAGGCTCATGTGATTCTCCTGCCTCGGCCTCCCAAAGTGCTGGGATTACAGGTGTGAGCCACCACACCCAGCCAACCTTTGCTTTTAAATTACAAATATCAATTGTAGAGATGACCTCTATTAGGTCATAAATACCTAGGGGTGAATTTGTTGTATCCTTCAAGCTTCCAGTAATTCTCAAACTTTGTTGAGGTAGCAGAACACCATACAATAGTAATATATCAAATTAATTAATAATTTATTTATTTTTGAGACAGAGTCTCACTCTGTTGCCCAGGCTGGAGTGCAATGGCATGATCTCCGTTTACTGCAATATCCGCCTCCCAGGTTCAAGCCATTCTCGTGTCTCAGCCTCCCAAGTAGCTGGGATTACAGGCGCATGCCACCATGCTGGCTAAGTTTTGTGTTTTTAGTAGAGATGGGGTTTTGCCATGTTGGCCAGGCGGGTCTCGAACTCCTGACCACAGATGATCAGCCTGCCTCGGCCTCCCAAAGTTCTGGGATTACAGGCGTGAGCCTCCGCACCCAGTCTTAATATATTAAATTTAAAATGTTAATATATTATGTCACCCAAAAGGAAATTCCAGCTTATTTCTGATCAATTATTTCTGTTGTTACAGTAATTACCACACTCATTCTTGACTTCTTTTTTCAATGATCTCTATCTCTAGACCACTCAAGAATGTTCTATTAACATGCGGTGGCTCGTGCCTGTAATCTCAATACTTTGGGAGGCGAGGCAGGTGGATCATCTGAGGCCAGGAGTTTGAGACCAGCCTGACAAACATGGTGAAACCTCGACTCTACTAAAAAAAATACAAAAATTAGCCAGGCGTGGTGGTGGGCACCTGTAATCCCAGCTACTCAGGAGGCCGAGGCAGGAGAATCGCTTGAACCCAGGTGGCAGAGGTCGCAGTGAGCCGAGATCGAGCCACTGTACTCCAGCTGGAGCAACAGAGTGAGACTCTGTCTCAAAAAAAAAAAAAAAAAATCACTCTCAGTCACCCCTTGATATAACTGGAGATCTGAGATAATATAACAACTGTAGCAACGCTATGGACCAGAGAGGGGACAGGAGGCTTCCCCAAGGGCTGTAGTTCAGTAATCCGTTAACAAAAGTCTCCCTTTTAAAGTCTCTGTCTTGTTGTCTTTTTTTTTTTTTCTTGCTTTTAAGACAGAGTCTCACTCTGTCACCCAGGCTGGAGTGAAGTGGCATGATCTCAGCTCACGCAGCTTCATGTGATTCTCCTGCCTCAGCCTCCTAAGTAGCTGGGACTACAGACATGTGCCACCACGCCCAGCTAATTTTTGTATTTTTTTTTTTTTAGCAGACTTGGGGTTTCACTGTGTTGCCCAGGCTGGTCTTGAACTCCTGACCTCAAGTGATCCTCCTGCCTCAGGCTCCCAAAGTGCTGGGATTACAGGCGTGAGCCACCATGCCCAGCCAAGTCTCCTTCTTGAGTCTAAATTGCTTCAAATGCATAGAAGCTCCCATAAAGTTGAAATATAACATACAGCAAAGTAAGTCATAGGGGCTATGTAGGAATTAATGTTTCATGAAATGCAGACATTTATGTACAGACAGGTGATGTTATAGATAATAAAGCTAGGATAGGTGATGACCTAAGTCTATTTTGCTGAGCAAAGGGTACCAAAGGGCAAAAGACATCAATTAAGAGGACCATTCATCTCAATATTTAACTCTGATGTGACTGTTTAAGTTTCATTCCAACAGACATTACCCAGAATACTGAATAATAGAACTGCTAAGAAAGGGAATATGTTACCATTAACGTCTTACCGTTAAAGTAGAATTTCAGCCTATTGGCAAATACATTGGTTCCTGGGATATTGAGCTTTGAAGCAACATGCTCTACAATACTCCTAAAGCCACCAGATATTAGGAAAACCTGAACATTTCGCTCCTGTAGGCGACTTACCAGCTCCCTGCAAAAATAATATACAAAATACCAAACACTGAGTAATACAAAAAGAAAAAAAAAAAAAGGAAACATGAAGAGGGAACTAAGATATATTTTATTCTCCTGAATGCATTTGCCTGAGGTATATATATATATTTTTTTGTTTGTTTGTTTGTTTTTTGTTGAGACGGAGTCTCGCTCTCTCGCCAGGGCTGGAGTGCAGTGGCCGGATCTCAGCTCACTGCAAGCTCCGCCTCCCGGGTTTACGCCATTCTCCTGCCTCAGCCTCCCGTGTAGCTGGGACTACAGGCGCCCGCCACCTCGCCCGGCTAATTTTTTGTATTTTTAGTAGAGACGGGGTTTCACCGTGTTAGCCAGGATGGTCTCGATCTCCTGACCTCGTGATCCGCCCGTCTCGGCCTCCCAAAGTGCTAGGATTACAGGCTTGAGCCACCG
This sequence comes from Macaca mulatta, assembly GCF_049350105.2. NCBI lineage: Eukaryota > Metazoa > Chordata > Mammalia > Primates > Cercopithecidae > Macaca > Macaca mulatta. Next base: position 72,085,677 of record NC_133408.1, read on the forward strand.
CGCCCGGCCTGCCTGAGGTATATTTGACAAGGTATATTGCCTGGGGAGTTAATGTTTTATATATGTTTTTCTTTTTCTTTTTTTTTTCTTTTTGAGATGGAGTCTCGCTCTGTTGCCCAGGCTGCAGTGCAGTGGTGTGATCTCAGCTTACAGCATCCTCTGCCTCCAGGGTTCCAGCAATTATTCTCCCTCAGCCTCAAGGGTAACTGGGATTACAGGCACCTGCCACCACACCCAGCTACTTTATTTTATTTTATTTTATTTTTTGAGATGGAGTCTCGCTCTGTCACCAGGCTGGAGTACAGTGGCGCGATCTCGGCTCACTGCAACCTCTGCCTACCAGATTCAAGCGATTCTCTTGCGTCAGCCTCCCAAGTAGCTGGGACAACAGACGCAGCCACCATGTCCAGCTAATTTTTGTATTTTAAATAGACACAGGGTTTCACCATGTTGGCCAGGATGGTCTCCATCTCTTGACCTTGTGGTCCGCCCGCCTTGGCCTCCCCAAGTGCTGAAGTGCGAACCACCACGCCTGACCAACTTTTTTTGCATTTTTAGTAGAGACGGGGTTTCACCATGTTGGCCAGGCTAGTCATGAACTCCTGACCTCAGGTGATCTGCCCGCCTCAGCCTTTCAAAATGCTGGGATTACATGCATGCGCCACCACGCCCGGCCTTATATATGTTTTTCTAAATGCACTTAGAAATCAATGGGTAGAGTTTGGCTACTTCAGGAAACCATTCCAGAACTCTACTCTGTCCATGGACCCAGAACAACACAAGATGAGGACAAACAAGGAAAACTTAGGTTTTCTGTGGAGAAAGAGGAAAGGCAGAAACAGACAGGACCACACAACCAGCCAGACAAGACCATGTGTAAGTACCAAAAGAACCACACAGGCTACGCCTTTAAATCCAGCAATTTGGGAGGCCGAGGTACAAAATCACTTGAGGCCAGGAGCTTGAGAACAGCCTGGGCAACATAGCAAGACCCCATCTCTACAAAAAATATTTTAAAGGCTGGGTATAGTGGTTCAAACCTATAATTCCAATATTTTGGGAGGCTGAGGTGGGAAAATTGATCATTTGAGCCCACAAGTTCAAGACCAGCCTGGTGAACATAGTGAGACCCTGTGTCTACAGAAAATTTTAAAAAAATAATTAGGCATGGTGGTCTACATCTGTAGTCCCAGCTACTTAGGAAGCTGAAGCAGGAGGATCCCTTGAGCCCAGAAGGTTGATGCTGCAGTGAGCTGTATTCATGCCACTGCACTCCAGCCTGGGTGACAAAGCAAGACCCTGTCTCTCAAAAAAAAAAATTTTTTTTTTAATTAGCTGGGCATGGTGGCATGCACCTATAGTCCCCACTACTAAGGAGGCTAAGGTGGAAGGGCCACTTGACCCCAGGAGTTCAACGCTGCAGTGAGCCATGACTGTACTCCAACATGGGCAACAGAATGAGACGCTGACTCTAAAAAAAATAATAATAGGCCGGGTACAGTGGCTCACAGCTATAATCCCAGCACTTTGGGAGGCCCAGGCAGGCGGATCACTTGAGGTCAAGAGTTCAAGACCAGCATGGCCAACATGGTGAAACCCATCTCTACTAAAAATACAAAAATTACCCAGGTGTGGTGGCGGGGACCTATAATCCCAGCTACTCAGGAGGCTGAGGCAGGAGAATTGCATGAACCTGGGAGGCAGAAGTTGCAGTGAGCTGAGATTGCACCACTGCACTCCAGCCTGAGTGACAGAGTGAGACTTCATCTTGAAAAAATAAATAAAAATTTAAAAAATAATAATAAAATTTAAAAATAAAAATGAAAATAAATAAATCACCCAGAGGTCACTCTAAAGCAATAGTTAGATGCTCTCAGGAGGACTTGCCCCCCAACACTGGTGCTGAAATACACCTGGAGCAGGGGCTCCTCTTACCTTATGCCGGGGGTCAGGTGTGGGGGGTGCTCTGCTATGAGTCTCTGCACCTGCTCCCTAGAGGGCTGGATGAGGGCTAAGCGCTCTGTGAGAGCAGATTTGAAAGGCACTGCCCCGCCCATGGCTCGACGTGTCCTAGGAGGGAGACCCAACAGTCAGGCCAGCCAGGTTCGCTGTCCTCGAGGTTAACATACCTTACTGCCCCAGGCCTGCACAACATCCACCGACAGGAAGATGCTACCAAGAGCCCCACTGTACAACAGACAGGCTTTGCTGCTATGAGAGCAAGGCCTTGGAATAAATTTTCGAAGGACTGCTTGAATATAACACTAACAGGCCGGGCGCAGTGGCTCACGCCTGTAATCCCAGCACTTGGGGAGGCTGAGGCGGGCGGATCACCTGAGGTTGGAAGTTCAAGACTAGCCAGACCAACATGGAGAGACACTGTGTCTACTAAAAATACAAAAGTAGCCTGGTATGGTGGCACACGCCTGTAATCCCAGCTACTCAGGAGGCAGAGGCAGGAGAATTGCTTGAACCCGGAGGTGGAGGTTGCGGTGAGCCGAGATCACGCCACTGCACTCCAGCCGGGGCAACAAGAGTGAAACTGTCTCAGAAAAAAAAGGAAAGAAAAAGAAAATAACATTAAAAGGCCAGTGTGCAGTGACTCATGCCTATAATTCCAAACACTTTGGGAAGCTGAGGTGGGCGGATCATCTGAAGCCAGGAGCTTGAGACCAGCCTGGCCAACATGGCAAAACCCCATCTCTACTAAAAAAATGCAAAAATTCGACGGGCCTGGGGGTGCGTCTGTAATCCCAGCTACTTGGGAGGCTGAGGCAGGAAAACTGCTGGAACCCGGGAGGCAAAGGTTGCAGTGAGCCGAGATTGTGTCACTGTACTCCAGCCTGGGCGACAAAATGAGACTCCGTCTTGGGAAAAAAAAAAAAATGACACAGTGCATGACTGGGGGACTGGGACTGCAGAGGGAGATGCCCAGCTGCAGGGCGGGAGGGCAGGAGGGAGGGAGGGAGGGACTCTGCTCCAGGATCCACTAAGAGACTCTGAACCTTTACAGGGAACCACTAAGGCCACACTTTAAACCATGACACAAAGCCACTGGACACCTGGGTCCCGCTCCCCAGGCCACCTTCTTTGGTTAGTGATGGTCGTCATTCCCCTGATCAAGCTAAGAACATGTCTTATCCATGTTTGTTTATTATAAATATTTATATAAACGAATGAATATGTCAAATTAAACTCTAAGGGATGAAAGAAAAAGCCTAGTGCTCATGTTCCATAGCCAGGGTCTAGCACTTCATCCAAAACAGTCACTCTTTAGAAAGTCTTTATCATTTCATAAAGTGGATAAATGCTATCCCTACATTTCTGACACCGCATCCTCAACGCCACAGATTTTGGCTAGCTCATCGATTCCTTCTTCTCTAATGACGGTGCTGTCAACATCAAAACATACAGCATCTGCTGAGTAGAACAGCTTCCTTAGCTCTGAGTGGGAGACCATTGTTGGAAGAATTTTCCTTCTACAAGAAAAAAAGATAAATGTATTTAAAAGATAAATGTATTTAAAGACATCAAATACAATTCTGAAAAGATCCCACCTTGCCTACTAAGCCAATCTAAATTGTGTCGAAGTCAGTGCAGGCCACATAAGAGTGTACTCACGGATTCATTTGTTTTTCCTTTTTGTTTACTTCCCACACTACACCAATTTCTTCTTTCTTCTTTTTTTTTTTTGGTGGAGTCTTACTCTGTTGTCCAGGCTGGAGGGCAGTGGTACGATCTTGGCTTACTGTAACCTCCACCTCTCGGGTTCAAGTGATTCTTGTGCCTCAGCCTCCTTAGTAGCTCAAATACCTGTGCCTCCTTGAAGCCTTCTTTCTTTTCTTTTAGTTATATATATATATATATACACACACACACATATATATATATATATATATTTTTTTTTTACCTAATTGTAGCAAGGAAGCAAGCATTAAAGCAGAGGTGTGCATAAGTCTCTATGGGCATATAGGAAAAATGTTTTGCTTTATCTATGAAATAGGGCTTCAGACTGGACACAGTGGCTCATCCCTGTAATCCCAGCACTTTGGGAGGCTAAGGCAGGAGGAGGATTGCTTGAGGCCAGGAGTTCGAGACCAGTGTGGGCAACAGAGAGAGATCAAGTCTCTACTAAAAATAATAATACAAAAAATTAGCTGGGTGTGGTGGTACACGCCTGTAATCCCAGCTACTTGGGACACTGAGGCAGGAGAATCACTTGAACCCAGGAGGTGGAGCTGCAGTGAGCTGAGATCGTGCCACTGCACTCCAGTATGGGCAACAGAGCAAGACCCTGACTCTAACTAAAAGAAAAAAAAAGACGGCTTCAAGGAGGCACAGGTATTTGAGCTGAGTCTGACAGGTAAGTGGCCCTCTGAGTGGGTTGTCAAAGGGCAGGGCATCGATTTGGCAAGTGCTGGGAGGAGAGGAAGGGAGGTAGAGACAAGGAGAGAGGCTTGTGATGGCAGAGGGAGGAGCATGAGCAAAGACAAGGAGGAGGAAGCAGATGACCTGCTGGAAGCTATCCCGTGGCTTGGCCCAGGGGCCTGGCAGTGCATCAGGAGTTCAGACTAAGCGGGTCCTAGGGCCAGGCTAAGGAGTTTAGACTTTAACTTCCAGATACTGGGAAAGGCTTTAAGCCTCAGAAGAAAGGTCAGAGCTAAATATAACGGCTTAACATACACAACATTGCCAATGTAGAGGTGCTAGTTGAAGACGTGATCTGATTAAAGTCCAGGGAGAGGCTGGGTGTAGTGGCTCATGCCTGTAATCCCAGCACTCTGGGAGGCTGACGCGGGAGGATCACATGAGGCCAGGAATTCAAGACCAGCCTGGCCAACATGGCAAAACCCCAGCTGTACTAAAAAAAATAAAAATTAGCCGGGCAGGATGGCGTGCACCTGTAGTCCCAGCTACTCAGGAGGCTGAGGCAGGAGAATCTCTTAAACCTGGGAGGTGGAGATTGCAGTGAGCCAAGATCACACCACTGCACCAGGATGGGGCCACAGAGTGAGACCCTGTCTCAAGAAAATAAAAAATCATAAAAATAAAGTCCAGGGAGAATAGAAAGAGGGAGAAGAGAAGAGCGCTAAGGACAGAGCCTGCAGGACCACCACCTTTACGTCCTGACTTGAGTCTGGGAAGGAGAAGGGGAAAATGGTGAAGGTACAGGAAGAAACTCTGGGAGGCACACTGCTACAGAAGCTGCAGAGGACAGGGAGCCAAAACGAATTTTTATTTATTTATTTATTTTTTGAGACAAGTTCTCACTCTGTCACCCAGGCTGGAGTGCAGTGGTACAATCATGGCTCACTGCAGCCTCCAACTCCAGGGTTCAAGTGATCTTCCTGCCTCAGCCTCCCAAGTAGCTGGGACTACAGGTGCACGCCACTATGCTTGGCTAATTTTTAAATTTGGTTTTTGAAGAGATGGGGGTCTTGCTATGTTACCCAGACTGGTCTTCAACTCCTGGACTCAAGCAATCCTCCCACCTAGGTCTCCCAAAGTGCTGGGATTACAGGCATGAGCCCCCATGCCTGGCCTTTATTTTTTATAAAATCTTTGGACTAGTCTCAAAAAAAAAAAAAAAAAAAAAATCTTTGGACTAGACTTAGGGCGAAAGGGATCCTCAAGATTGCCTAGACCAGCCTCCTATCAGAGACTAATATGTCAAATACAAGGCTACACAGATGATGTAAATAATCTATATTTAGAAAAGACTGTGGTTAAAAACACACTCAAAGCAGCTGACCAACCCACTGCTCAACTGATTTCCAACCAATGCAGTTGGCAGAATAATGCCATTTAAAGTTGACCTGGGAAAAAAAATCTTTTAAGTCAGGGGTCAGCAAACTATGGCTTGTAGGCCAAATCTACCCTGCCACCTGGTTTTGTATGGCTCACAAGTAAGAACGATTTTTACATTTTATTTTACTTTACTTTTTTTGAGACAGGATCTCATTCTGTCACCCAGACTGGAGTGCAGTGGTGCCATCATAGCTCACGGCAGCCTCAAACTCCTGGGCTCAAGTGATCCTTCCATCTTGGCCTCTAGAGTAGCTGCGACTACAGGTGTGAGCCACCATGCCCAGCTGATTTTTACAGTTTAAACGGTTGAAAAAAAAATCAAAAGAAGAAGAATATTTTTTGACACGTAAAAACTAATGAAATTCAAATTTCAGGCTGGCTACAGTGGCTCACGCCTGTAATCCTAGCACTGTGGGAGGCTGAGGTGGGAGGATTACTTGAAGCCAGGAGTTCAACACCTATCTGGGCAACATACCAAGACTCCATCTCTACAAAAGTATTTTTATAATTAGCCAGGTGTAGTGGCACGCGCCTATAGACCTAGCTACTCAGGAGGGTGAGGCAGAAGGATTGCTTGAGCACAGGAGTTTGAGGCTGCAGTGAGCTACGACCATGAAATTCCACTCCAGCCTGGGTGACAGAGTGAGATGAGAGCCTGTCTCAAAAGTAATAATAATAAGTAAAAATGAAATTCAAATTTCAGTGTCTATTAATAAATCCTTTTTTTCTTTTTTCTGAGAAGGAGTTTCGCTCTGTCACCCAGGCTGCAGTGCAGTGGCACAATCTTGACTCACTGCAACCTCTGCCTCCCAGGTTTAAGTGATTCTCCTGCCTCAGCCTCCCAAGTAGCTGGGATTATAGGCACATGCCACCACGCCCAGCTAATTTTTGTATTTTTAGTAGAGATGGGGTTTCACCATGTTGGCCGGTCTGGTCTCGAACTCCTGACCTCAAATGATCCTCCTGCCTCAGCCTCCCAAAGAGCTGGGATTATAGGCATGAGCCACTGTACCCTACCAGAGCCACTGCACCCAGCCATTAACATAATGTCTTTATTACACACTTTATGTCCTCATGATCTGGCTCCCATGCCTATGTATTTTACCAACCTCATTCCCCACAAATATACATACACACACACACATTTTTACACACACACATTATTCACATGCACACGCACACACATACACAAACACACACTTTTTTAAATTTTGAGTTAGGGCCTTACTCTGTCACCAAGGCTGGAGTGCAGTGGTGCAATCTCAGCTCACTGCAACCTCTGCCTCCCTGGCTCAAGCGATTCTCCCACTTCAGCCTTCTGAGCATTTGGGACTACAGGCAGGCACGATGTCTGGCTAATTTTTTGTATTTTTAGTAGAGATGGTGTTTTGCCATGTTGCCCAGAGTGGTCTCAAACTTTTGGAATAAAATGATCCATGCGACTCGGCCTCCCAAAGTGCTGGGACTACAGGCGTGAGCAATCGTGCCTGGTCAAACACACAATTTATGGCTCAAGGAATACTAAGGACTTTTTTTTTTTTTTTTTTTTTTTTTTTTTTTGAGACGGAGTCTCGCTGTGTCTCCCAGGCTGGAGTGCAGTGGCGTGATCTCGGCTCACTGCAAGCTCCGCCTCCCGGGTTCACGCCATTCTCCCGCCTCAGCCTCCCAAGTAGCTGAGACTACAGGCGCCCGCCACCACGCCTGGCTAGTTTTTTGTATTTTTAGTAGAGACGGGGTTTCACCATGTTAGCCAGGATAGTCTCGATCTCCTGACCTCGTGATCCACCCGCCTCGGCCTCCCAAAGTGCTGGGATTACAGGCTTGAGCCACCGCGCCCGGCCTTTTTTTTTTTTTTTTTTGAGACAGAGTCTTGCTCTGTCACGCAGGCTGGAGTATAGTGCAGTGGCACAATTTCGGCTCACTGCAACCTCCCCCTCCCAGGTTCAAGGAATTATCCTCCCTCAGCATCCTGAGTAGTTGAGACTACAGGTGCATGCCACCATATCCAGCTAATTTTTGTATTTTGAGTAGAGACAGGGTTTCACCATGTTGCCCAGGCTGGTCTTGAACTCCTGACCTCAGGCGATCCACCTGTCTTGGCCTCCCAAAGTGCTGGGATTATAGGCATGAGCCACTGCACCCAGCCTATGTCATGTGTTTTTATTCCTCTACACCCTTTCAAATGTTGCTTCTCTGCCTGGAATCACCATATCCCCCATGTCATGAAGCAAGTCCTACTTCTTCATGGTGTAGATCAAGTGGCCTCCCCTATACCACATTATTTCCACCCCATCAACCCAGAAAATCAGTCAATCACTCCAGTTGAATTATCTTCTATCACTGCACCCAGCACTCAATAGGTGTTAGTTAAATATTTCATGAATTAAATATTTTATGAATTAAATAGAGTGGAAACTAAGCAGTTATTAAGAACTGAACAAGAGGTTGGCTGCAGTGGCTCACACTTGTAATCCCAGCACTTTGGGAGGCCGAGGCAGGAGGATCACTTGAGGTCAGGAGTTCGAGACCAGCCTGGCCAACATGGTGAAACCCTGTCTCTATTAAAAAAAAAAAAAAAAAGATAAAAAATAAAAAGAAACCAGTTATTTGGCTTTGGTCCAGCAGGAATCAAGCTAATTCATACTACATGACCAGGCAGGGTCGCTGTAAAGACCTTGAAGTCAGCAGGTCTATCGGCAGAGAAGCAGCACTTACTGTAGCATAATTCCACTAAGAATGGAAAATGAACCATAGGTGAGTGAAGAGGTAGCCAGAAACAGACAAATGGTTTAAGAGGAGCTAAAATAAATGGGATAAGCTAAAGGACTTTTTAAGAAGGTACATGAGAAGGCTGGGTGCTGTGGCTCATGCCTATAATCACAGCACTTTGGGAGGCTGAGCTGGGTGGATCACCTCAGGTCGAGAGTTCGAGACCAGCCTGACCAACAGGGAGAAACCCTGTCTCTACTAAAAATACAAAATTAGCTGGATGTGGTGCCACATGCCTGTCATCCCAGCTACTCAGGAGGCTGAGGCAAGAGAATCACTTGAACCTGGGAGGTAGAGGTTGCGGTGAGCCGAGCTTGCACTATTGCACTCCAGCCTGGGCAACAAGAGTGAAACTCCGTCTCCAAAAAAAAAAAAAAAGAAGATGCATGAGGCAAATGAGGCAACACAACATAACTAAGAATGGGCAATGCTCCTGAGAACGACTGACGGGCACCAGAACCTCAAAGCCAGTCCCCAGGAACCCTGACACAAGACCCAAAGAGGAATGCATAATGCATGGGCGCCATCCTCAAGAGGCTTCCAGTCTTGTCGAAATGATCAGACAAATAATTACTGGTCATGTTTGAAAAACCAGTGACTTTGGCCAGGAGCGGTGGCTCACACCTGTAATCCCAGCACTTTGGGAGGCCAAGGCAGGTGACTCACGAGGTCAGAAGTTTGAGACCAGCCTGGCCAACATGGTGAAACTCCATCTCTACTAAAAGTACAAAAATTAGTCGGGCACCTCTAATTCTAGCCACTCAGGAGGCCGAGCCAGGAGAATCGCTTGAACCCGGGAGGCGGAGGTTGCAGTGAGCTGAGATCCCACCACTGCACTCTAGCCTGGGCAACAAGAGCAAGACTCCATCTGAAAAAAAAAAAAAAAAAAAGGCAAACCAGGTACTTGAACCTCTTTCCAACCAATGACACTTTAATGAGATTGGCTGGGCACAGTGGCTCACACTTGTAATAATCCCAGCAGGATCATTTGAACCCAGGAGTTTGAGATCAGTTCTTGAGAACATAGCAAGATTCCTTCTCTTTAAAAAAAAGAAAAGAAAAAGAAAAATTGGTGGGGCATGGTGGTGCACGCCTGTGGTCCCAGATACTCAAGAGCCTGAGGCGGGAGGATGGCTTGAGCCCAGGAGTTCAAGGGTGCAGTGAGCCGAGATCAGGCCACAGCACTCCAGCTTGGGTGACAGAGTGAGACATTGTCTCAGAAAAAAAGCAAGACCATCAGCCTAGAGTTTGAAAGGAAATGTACATTTCCTCCACTAAAAGTTAGAACTGATTTACACATCCCCAGCTGACCACTAAGCCTGATATACAGCTCAGAATTGTTGACACCTGCCTTCTGGGTTGTAATGTGGTCCCAAGGAGAAAACAGAATATTTTTGGCTTTTTTTCAAGACAAAGTCTCACTCTGTCGCCCACACTGGAGTGCCAATGGTATAATCATAGCTCACTGCAGCCTCAACCTCCTGGGCTGAAGTGATCCTCCCCCCTCAGCCTCCTGAGTAGCAGAGACTACAGGCACACACCACCACACCCAGCTAAGTTATTATTATTAATATTTTTGTAGAGATGAGGTCTCACTATGTTACCCAGGCTGGTCTTGAATTCCTGGCCTCAAACGATCCTCCCATCCTGGCTCCCAAAGTGCTAGGATTATAAGCATGAGCCACAGTGCTGGCCAAAATAGAACATTAGAGACACACTTTACATTGAATTTACTTGGAAGGCTGATTCTTTTTCCACACCCTCCCTAAGACAGCGAGCTGGATTTTAGGACCTTAACTCTGCCCATGAAATGGTCAGGCCAGGGGAGATGGCCTTTACCTTTTGGATTACAAGAGTATCAACTCCCTCCCTGCTTGATTGAGCAGCAGAGCAAACTTGGCCACAGCTCCTTTTAGCTCTTCCCATCCTGCTCTGCAAAATGCTGTACCTCCCTGTACACTTCTGATTTCCTCCTTTTTTATTTTTATTTTTATTTTTGAGATGGGGTCTCACTCTGTTGCCCAGGCTGGAGTGCAGTGATGTGATCTCGGCTCACTGCAACCTCCGCCTCTTGGGTTCAAACGATTCTCCTGCCTCCCGAGTAGCTGGGATTACAGGCGCCTGCCACCACGCCTGGCTAATTCTTTTGTACTTTTTAGTAGAGACAGGGTTTCACCATGTTGGTCAGGCCAGTCTCAAACTCCTGACCTCAAGTGATCCACCTGCCTCAGCCTCCCAAAGTGTAGGAATGACAGGTGTGAGCCACCACGCCTGGCCAATTTCCTCCTCTTTTCATTGTCTCTACCAGGAGTGACTCGCAATCCATGTGTATTTAAAATTCTCGTGGCTATAGAGGAAAAAAATCTGCTGAGTAAGGTCAGTTGCTTCAAAGTAAATTGTGTATATCAGAATTCCACACACAGAAAAATCATTGCCGGAGAATGGACTCTGGATTCTTCATATTTGGCTCTAACAGGGAGGGAGAGGGCAGGGCCAGGGGTAGAAGACATGCCGGTGGGAAGGTCTATTCTCAGATTCTCAGACACAGCGGCTCCCAGGCCCCATCTGGACCACTGTCTTCTGCAGCTCAGAACAGAACTTCTGCCTGGCTGGCCCCAGCTACTTCATCTGGGGCAAGCAAAGGACCAACGGATTTAAAAACAAAACAAAACAAAAAAGTCACTGCTGACAAGGGCTTCTTGCCCCTAGTTCCAAAGTACAAAAGCCAGTTTTCCTGCAGGACCAGGCCTCGGAGGCCTGATTTTGGATAAGAGGAAAAAAGCTCCTCGCCCAAACAAACGCTTTCCAACTTCTCAATCTCTGTATCTTTCAACAGGCTTCTAAGATCACCTTACTTCCTTCACCTTGTTAGGACTGACCTCTTACCTTCACCTGTGTAAGGAAAAATTAAAAGCCTGTACAGAGGTTGTGAAGGTCACACACAATTGCGAGAACCAAGCTTATTTGCTTTGGTAATAGGGATAAATTTGTTCAGGTTCCCGGGCATTGAAAGAGTACACAGTATAGCCGGGCATGGTGGCACGTGCGTGTAATTCCAGCTACTGGGGAGGCTAAGGCAGGAGAATTGCTTGAACCTGGGAGGCAGAGGTTGCAGTGAGCCGAGATTGTGCCACACTGCACTCCAGCCTGGGCGACAGAGCGAGACTCCGTCTCAAAAAAAAAAAAGAGTACACAGTAGATTTTGAAAAGCTTCTGAATCAGAGGAGAGTCAAACAGGGAACTCCCT